>NC_092518.1:73504546-74121733 GCF_047511675.1 Marmota flaviventris
AATGTTTATTATATCTTATTCATGATAAAATTATCGTTACTATGGTAACAAGATGACTCTAGATGAGGTTAGACTCAAGATTTCTTAAATTCTTAATAAGGAGAACCTGAAAATATGTCAGTCCTGGAACATTAATGTCTTCTTCTGGGTGGCATAGAGGTGGAATTTGAGATGATATATTGAAGAAGGATGCATCAGCATCTCTTGGCTTGATTCCAGCTATTGAGATAATCCAACCTTCTTCCTTTACCCTGAATAACAGTGGAAACTTATATCTTCTTTAGGTGAAACATATTTCCATACAGAGATGTGTTGACTGGCCTTATGAATGAGCAGAGAATCACGTGGTAGACAAATATTTCATTCCCTAAAGTCTGTGTTTCTGTGTTTTAAGTCACATCACATGTGATAAATCAACAGCATAGTCCAGCTGTAGCAAAAACTTGAAAGAATAGTTCTTTGAAATATTTAACTTGATAAAATAATAACAATAGAAACTAAAACTTTGGCATTAGCTATATATTTTTCTATTCCTGACTCTTGAAACATTCTTTAGACATTCTGTACTATAGTTTGTACCTTTTTTACATTTTGTGTCCAGGTCATAGGTGTGGTGGGACAGTTCTCACAACTATATTTACACTGAATAGTCCTGCTCTCCCTACTTTGATTTATTGTTCTGCATGAACAATTAGATCAGGAAGAAGTTAAGAATATGACCTCATAAATGCAAGGACTGAGAATACAGGGATATCATTTTAGTGGCAGAGCGCAAGGATGAAGCGATGTAAATCACTGCTCTCAGGGTTCCAAGAGCTGCATTTGTTTCTACCTACTATCAGTCTAGGTTATTCAACCTTTTTCTTACTGTAAGAAATATCTCAGTATCTTTCCATAAATTCCCTGTTTGCACTTAAGCAAAAGGCTGCAAACTAAGAGTAAGACTACAAATATAATAGTAAATAATAGACTCTCAAGAATATTTGGGTTGAGGTGGTCAAAGTGCAAATGAGATTTTCTTTCACAATCTTGGGTTGAAAATGAATAACCTAGGCAGGTGTGATGGCACACGCCTGTAATCCCAGCAACTCAGGAGGCTGAGGCAAGAGAATTGCAAGTTCCAAGACAGCCTTGGCAACTTAGCAAGGCCCTATGCAACTTAGAAAGACCCTGTCTCAAAACTAGGAATGTGGCTCATGTTTAAGTGCCCCTAATTTCAATCCCTGGTGCATAAATAAATAAATAAATAAGTGAATAAGTGAATAAATAAATAAATAAATGCTTTCCCTCTGACAATATGTTCTCAGAGACAAGGCTGTTGCTCCTTTAAAACAATTTCATGGAGAAGAGGCATATATTTATTTCTAAGGACATTGAGCAAATTTCAATGAAAAATATGAATAAACTTGAATATGGAATTCAATGTAAAAGACAAAACAGAGCAATTAAGGACTTCTACTACAAGAATCCCATTTCACTTAAAGCTGTTAGACTTCTTGAAGAGTGATTTTAAAATTTAACATTGTCTGTTGCTTCATTGTAATATTAGTTTAATTCACCACCTTATCATATTTCCTTAGTGAAACTAGGAGTGAAGATGATCACAGTAGGTGATTCAGGAAATTCTAAGCCTCTTTGAGCTTTTGAAAAATAATATCCATGTGCCTTATAAGTAAAATAGCAAATTTTCTCACATGCGTCTCATATTATGAAATGTTAAAAAATCTTAGGTTAAGGTGAAATTGCAATATCAGAACAAAAAAAGAGTAGAATTGCAGAGTTTGAATGTGTCTGACTTAAGAACATAAGTTTAAATCAGTCCAGATTTATCACAGTTGAAGGTCTCACCTATTGTCAATATATTGATAATATATGATTATACCCAGACTTAAGTTAGACATGAAAGATAAAATTTCAAGAGTTATCACTAAAATAAAAGAAATAGGTATAGAAAGAAGATGAGAAATGAGAAAAAGCGAAACCTCTTTGCAAAAGCAAGATAAATAGCACAGAACTCAAATGCATTAGTAATAACAATAAGTGAAAATGCACTAAATTTACCAGTTAAAATATACTACCAAATTTTTAAAATCCGGCTACATGCTAAAGAAAAGCATGTAGAAACATTGGAACCAAAAGGACTGAAAAATTTACATCACATAAGCATTATTAAAGAATAGATGAATGGCTAAACAACTGCATTTCATCCATACCATGGAACACTATTAAGCAATGAAAAGGAATGAACTATTGATACAAACAACAACTTGGACAGATCTCAAGGGCATTGTAATGAGTGGATTAAAAACTTTGAAATGTCACATACTGTACAATTACATTTTAATAATATTCTTTAAATGGAAAAATATGGAGATTCAGAATAGATTAATGATTGCTAGGGGTTAGGGATGGTGGAACAAGGAGTGTGTGTGTCCAGAAAGTTGTAGCACAAAGGAGATCATTGCAGTGATAGACTACATCTGTATCTTGATTGCAGTACTGTGATAAAATAGCATAGAACTATATGCACATTTTGAACTAATGTCAGGTTCCTAATTTTGAAATTGTGGAAGTTATAGAAGATGTAAGCATGGGGGGAAACTGTATAAAAGGTGCAGAAGATTTCTTTTTACTATTCCCGCAATTCCCTGTAAATACATACGTATTCAAAATGAAAGTTTTTAAGATGATGATAAAAGTTACAATTCACCAAAATTTTGTAAAAGTGTGAGGATTTAATAAAATAACCTCAAAAATATGAAGAAAAAAATCTTATGGAGCTATGAAAGAAAGGAATAAATCAGCAATCACATCAGAGAATTCAACATGCTTCTCTAAAGTAAAAGGCAAAGAGAACAAACTAGTTAAGATATCAAATAGTGAACAATGCAATCAACAAGTTGATTTAGTATGTATACAGAATCTTGCACCCAATAATGATTATATGCTTTTTTCCAACCATATGATGAACATTTATAATAATCATATTGTTGGCCCTAAAGCCAACAAGTTTCAAAAAGTTAATGTTATTAACAAATTTCAAATAGTCAATATCATAAACAGCACATTATTTGGTCAAAATGCAATTAGGAAAGAAACAAATAACAAAATAACATTTTAAAAGCCCATCTGTTTGGAAATTTTCAAATAGACTTTTTAATGATTCATGGGTTAAAAAAGATGTAACAAATTTTGAAATATTGAAAACTTAACAATTAAAATAACAAATATGAAATGTGTGGGATTCAGTAAAAACAATATTTCAGGAGAAATTTATAGCCTTAATTGTTTATGTTATTATGAAGTGTCCAGTTTAGGCAACACTGGCCCAGAAGTCATTGACATCACTTTTACTTATAGCACCTTATCCAGTTTGCGTCATAAGGCCCCAATCTAACTACAAGGCAGGCTGAGAAAGTAAGTAATTACAAAGATTATTTGTTGACTATTAGCTGTCCCTGCCATACCATACTAATTAAAGTAATATGGAAAAGATAAATAGGCTTAAAGTCAGATTTACATAAATGTAGAAAATTAACATAATATATAATTGGAACCAAAACTCAATGGAGTGTTCAGCATATGATATTGGAAAGAGTATCCAAAGAAAAATAAAACTAAACCCCTCCCTAACATCAAGTATAAATTTGGACTCGAGAGAATGAAAGATCTTAATATGAAAGCTAAAATTACAAATAGAAAATAACATAGGAAAATATCTTTATAGCCTAGAATTAGATAGCAATTCCTTAAACAAAACCTCAGAAGTAGTAGAAGACTGGAATTATAACTCTGTGGTAGCACACCTGCATAGCATACACTAGGCACTGGGTGTGTGATCAATATCGCCACAAAGAAAAATCAGAAGTAGATTCTATGAGTCAAAAGATTTGATTGTGTAAAAATGAGAATTTCCATTCAATAAAGAATACCATGAACAAAGTTAATAAGTGACAGAATAAAGATACTTGCAATGTCTTTAACAAAGGATTAAAAACTAACATATGCAAAGTACACCTGAAAATCCAAAAGAAAGGACAGGAATACATATACTGCCCTAAATTGATAAAATATATGAAAACTATATTTGAAGAAGAGAAAACCAAAATGCTTAGAAATTCATGAAGAGGAGCCAGGTGTTATGGTGCATGCCTGTAATCCCAGCAACTTGGTAAACTGAGGCAGAATGAGGCTCACAAGTTCAAGGCCAGCCTCAGCAGTTAGTGAGACCCTGTCTCAAAGTAAGAGTGTCTGGGAGGGCTGGGGATGTAGCTTAGTGGTAGAGCACCCCTGGGTTCAATCCCCAGTCCCACAAACACACACACACACACACACACACACACAAACATGAAGAAATGTTGAAATTATTATTCATCAGATAATTGCTAATTAAAATGTAATCCATTTATAAATTGAAAGCTGGGTCAGATCAAGAGTTACTGGTGGTGCAGAGTTAAAGGAACAGAGCTGATTAATTTAGACTGGATCTCCTATTCCAAAGAGTAATCTTGCAGTACTTAAATTAATTATACATATACCCTGTGGCCCATCAATCACATTTCTTATACATATGCATTCCAGAACACTTCACACATAGGTCCATAAGGAGATATGCATGAGGAAGTTCATTACAGTGTTTGAGGTAACAGGGAATTGGAAGCAGTCTAGATTCCATTTCCAGGAAAATGAAGAAGTAAATTAAGGAGGATGAACACTGTAGTACATTATTCAACAGTAGAAACTAGACTACACAGAGTAACAGATGGATCTTTAAAAAAATACTACTGAGTGGGAAAATAACTAGAATGAGATCCACAGCACTATATTACTACATAAATGCATGCACACAAAACAACGTTTTAAAAGAAATCAAACAAACAAAAATACACAATAAATATATTAGAACTGTTGCCTCTGAGGAGGAGGATGGAAGTGAAGAATATATATATGGAAATAAAGTATTAAATGAATAAATAGAGAAAACAGGGAAAGTATTTTGATTAGACCAATGAAGATAGTATGCTAATGAAGGGGGGAAATGGTTAGTGTAATTCTCATCTCCTAAATTCCAAAAACAAAGAAAGAAGGGAAGGAAAGAAGGAAATCCATTAACATTGTAACATAAAAATCTAAATTGTTATAACAAAAGACTCAAAAATGGTATGGCTATTTAAAATATATATATATATGATTCACCACAGTCTGAAGTTAATGTTCCAGGCCAGCAGGGAGGTTCATTTCACCTGTGGCTCCCTCCTCTTTTAGGTCCTCAAAGTTCTCTCCATTCAACCAATGCATTAGAGAAGAGACAGCACAAATTACACATAGGAAAGTTGAATGAGTGAATCTCTAGAATACAGCATTTCTGGCCCAATACACTGGCCAGAACTCAGTCTCATGCATGCGTCCAATCATAAGAGACATTGTGTACACTATAATGTACCTGGTTTCCCAGGAGAAAGCAGAGAACATGGATATTAGGGAAAAGTAGCAGTCTGTGCCACAACGTGCAAGAGCTTTGTGGAGGGAATTATAAAATGTTATGCAGAGACATCTTCCAGGATTTCAGTGCCCAGTATCCTCACTGGACAATAGTTTTCACCCTTATTTGCCATTCTTGGGGCTATCCTGATCACCCTCCATTCTCAATACCCATGGTCAGTATTGACTTCCATTTCCCCTACAACCATGTAAATCCACCAAAATATAAGGAAAGAGAGGCAGACAGGGATGGATGCTAGAGAATGGGCAAAATGTCAGCCATAGAAGCAGAGAAAAAATATGAGATTCGTACATATTCCTCATTTTGGGGGTACTATTGCAGCCTTACAAAACAAGCATCAGCATGTAATCATTTTTACAATTATAAAAAAACAATGAAGTTATTTTCATTTCAAAAATTGACAAGGGATCAATTTGGGGGAAAACTATCATAAAAAATTTCCAACTTAAAAGAGAGGTTTTACTTTATGCAATTGCCTTAATCTAACTAAGTTTCACTGATATGTTGATTTTCTATGTAAGTGTCTTATAAGCAGGGTACTGTAGCACAGGCCTGCAATCCCAGCAACTCAGGAGGCTGAGGCAGGAAGATTGAAAGTTCAAAGCAAGCCTCAGCAATTTAGTGAGGCCCTAAGCAAATTAGCAAGACTCTGTCTCAAAATTAAACATAAAAATGCCTGGGGATGTGGATCAATGATTGAGTACCCCTGGGTTCAATCTCTAGTACCAGAAAAAAAAAGAAAAGAGAAAAAATGTTTTATAAACATGCTCAGTTTAAGTATTTGCTTTTTTAGACTGCATCCTTTTGAAAAATGAGATTCAACTCTGGGCAAAAGGAAGAACTTTGAGACCAAGGGAGCCACAGGCATGAAGGATGCAGGGATGATCAATCCTCCCTGTCCTATCAAAGGGAGGGGAAGGTGTGCTGTTTCTCTCCTCCCTCCTATGTCACAGATCCTCTCATCCACTGCATTCATGAACCTGAGGATTGCTTACTCCAAAAATGTTTATGGGCAGGTGACCAAGGTGGTGACCTGAGTAAATTCCTTTAGTTTCTTTCTCTCTCTCCCAAATTCCCTCACAGGTTCTTAGCCCCAGTAGAGTGGGGAGCACTATTCCTGCCATGGATACCAGAACAGATCCCTACATGAAGTCTGGAGAAGTAATTGATGAGGATAGAGCTCCCCTAGATCTGCCTGCTGTCTGCCCTTATTTGCAATGATTGGGTGGAAAATTCCTTGGAACCTGTCTACTGCCTCCTACCTAAATGGAAGTGTGCAGTCTGAAAGGCCTCCCACCAGAGGCCAAAATTCTGAATCTCTTGGGATCCCAGGAGGAGCCTAGTCTTGCTGCAGAGTTGCTGCCTGCCAATGGCCTTTCTCCCTGGTCACTCCTCAGTAAGGATTAGACCAGTGTCCAGGGAACTATCACTTGCTCACCATACTGAATAACCTAGACCAGGTTAACAAGTCTATAACCCCCTGAATATTGTAGAAATGATTGTGTACTGAGAGTAAGAGAAGGATGCATATGGGTTTTTCAGAGAGAGAGAGGCTATAACTGCCAACAAGTTCTTAATGAGAAGTGTGACCTCAAAGATATTAATAACCACTGGTCCAGAATGTATACATTTATATTTGTTCTAAATAGGACAATAATTAATTTTAATATGAGATTAATACAGTCATTGTAGAAATGTATGCATTAATTCATTTAATAAGTCTTTATTGAGCACCAATGGAAGGCATACAGTGGTAGGAAAAACAGACTAGGTGTTTGAATTCATGAAGTTCACCAATAGCAATGTATGTACATTAATCAAACAATCACATAAGTGTATAAATAACTATAATTCCACATGAGTACAAAGAGTAATGGAACACAGGTATGTAAGAGTACATATTAGAAGATCAAGACACACTCTGAGGGAGGAAGAGAGAGGACAGGGAGAACTTCCATAAGGAGGTAAATTTTGAGCTGAAGTAAAGAAAAGTACCATTAACTAGGCAAAGGGACAATATAACTGTGTTGTAATCACACATTCCATCTGGAAGCAATATAAAACTGTAATATCTCAGGTATCTTTATGTATGAGTGTGTGTGTGTGTGTGTGTGTGTGTGTGTGTGATGCTGGGGATTGAACCCAGGTCTTGTGCATGCTAAGCATGTGCTCTACCACTAAGCTATACCCTTGGCCCCTTTTCAGGTATCTAAGAGGCATGACATGTCACCTACACAATCCAATTCAATAAACATATCTGAGGAATTTTCAATCAGTAGCACAGGAAACTGATTTGGAAAGCTTCCCTCTTACCACTTGAAACTCACAGAAATGATAGAATATGTACCTTCTCTAGAAACAGCAGTATAACCAAATTCATAATCATGAAATGGAAATCACCCAGAAACAAAAAAAGGAGCTAAACAACAATGAGCTGGAGATAAAGACATACAGGTTTATATTGTCTTTAAGGACTGGGGGCCAAGGCTTAATTCCACATGGAGATAAGAGGCAATATTTCTAGCCTATGGAAAATGAGCAGTTAATACTGAGAAGCTGTCTAAATCCAGATCCCACAGAGGTGTAATCAGCATGGAAATGATAACAAGATAGTTTTTCCTTTGCAAAAAATAAAAGGCAAGAAAGCTTGTCTTTTATGAGAAGTCAAAGGTAGATAAAGAGTTCTGTGGGAGCAATTAGAACCCCCCTTTGGCATGGAATTGAAGTCACCAATCCTATGTGTTAAAGAACCCAAAAGACACTAGCATAATTTTTTTTTTTAATTTGGAACTAGTGAAACATCTGGCCTTAGCAGAGGCAAACACAAACAAGGAGAAAATTAGGTCATTTAAATATAGTAAGAAATCACCCAGAATGAAGTGCACAAAGATAAAATGGTGCAAATATGAATGAGAAGTTGGAAGACATGGCAGAAATTTAGTTTTAAAATACATGTGAAGGAATTACATAAAGAAAGCCTACAGACAATGAGGATGAGGAAACATTTGATGGAACTCTCAGAATTTTCAACAACTAGAGGAAGGAAAGAATCTTTATATTGAATACAGTGAGTTTTGAGCAGGATAAAAAAAAATAAAACTGTAACCAGATAAATCTTTGTGTATACCTGGCACAACATTTTCATTTATTTAGGTCATAGGAAATCTAACATCTCTCCATAAACCATTCCTGATGTAAGGAATGGGGGAAATGGAAAATTAAGAGATATTTTGCAAGGGAAGAACAAGAACAGAAGCTTTTCTCTAAAACATTGTATTCTATCATCTAGGCACATATGTAAATGTGTAAATATTTGCAATATCTAGTGCAATATTAAATCTTTATTTTAAGAATCAATAAGAGGACTGGGGTTGTGGCTCAGTGGTAGAGTGCTTGCCTAGCATGTGTGAGGCACTGGGTTTGATTCTCAGCACCACATATAAATGAATGAATAAAATAAATGTCCATCAACAACTAAAAATATATATAATTTTTTAAAAAGAGTCAATAAGAAACCATCTTCTAGAAGGGACACTATTAGAGAAAAGGAAAAGGATCAGGGGAAGACAGGAAAGCAGGGGAAGGGAGGGGTATGGGTATGTGAATATGATCAAAGTATTCTACATACATGCATGAATATGCCACAGTGAAACCCATGATTCTGTATAATTGAAATGCACTAATAGAAAAGAAAGCATCTTCAAGAAAAGGAGAAAATGACATTCTCTTTTCAGGATTTCCGTCAAAAAGTACATGACAATGTTTAATAGTTTTGTGTGTCTGTCAATCCATCCCTTAGTAAATCACTGCATATTCTCTTCGTTCTTACTATTCAGAGGTTTCCTCTAGGAACATAAACAGGATGGGACCATTGGAAAAAGTAAAGAGTATCAGCTATTGGTCAGGCTACTGGCTCTACCCACTTTATTTGCTTGTACACTGCTTTGTCCTAGACAATAAATTCTGAGCTTAGTTCTTTTAAGCTATAACAAAGATAATGTGCTAATGTGAAACAGAGATTAGGAAAGGGTGGGGAAAAAAGATTAAGCGAACAGATAAATTATGGGTAACAGTCTCAATTTACTTTCTGAAAATCTTAAACCTACCATTTACATAGGCCTCTCTAGGTATGTCTAGGAAAATACTATATGAAGCATAATGTGGATACAATGAAGAATAAACACAGACACATGAAAATGCTTTCAATCAAATCTCAGTTCTGCCTGTTTTTCAGAAGACTTTGAGTTGTCCTTTCTCCAAATTTCTCTTACTTTTATATGTGACTATTCATATCTGGTGTCTGTGCATTTCAAAATATGTATTATTTATATTATCTCCAACTGAAATAGAACTTTTGGAAGAGTCAGTTATTATCTTCAGCAAAAAAAGTAATAATAACACTAAAAAGAAACAATTCAAGCAAAACAATTATTTCACAAAACATGACTTTCACATTTTAAATCACTATCCAATTAAATAAAAGAGGGAATTCCATTGTTGAGAATTGAATAAGTAGCAAGGAAGATCATGTAAAAATCTAAAGAATAAATGAAAATTATGAAGAAAAAAATTTTTTAAAGTTGGAGGACTGCTCCAAATGACCCAACAAATAAATGAATTCCTAGAATGAGAAAAAGCAACAGATTAAAAAGAAGTAAAGAAATAATAAAGAAATTCCCCCTAATCTAAATAAAGTCTTATGGCTACAGAGTGAAAGCATATGCCAAGTACCAGACAGGATTATGAAAAAAGGTCAAAGTACACTCATAAAATTAATAAGTCCAATGATAGGGACTAGTACAAAAACATACCTATAAAGGAAAAATAAAATTTTTATTTGCCATTCTAGAGGCAAGGAACCAATGAAATAATGTCTACACAATGCTATGATAAAAATACTAACATCCATAAAGTGTGCCCAGCCAAGTCAGTCTTCACAAATCAAAGTGGATTAAAATATATTTGAAATGCAAAGATTCAGAGAGACTATAATCCAATCTAAACTATCATGTAGCATTTATTTAGCACTTACTACTTGCCAGGTACTGCTCTAAGCACTATATATCTTATTTAACACCCTCATGTTACACATGAAGAAATAGAGATACACAGTGATTAATTACTTCCCCAGGAACATACAGCTTTTAAATAAATAACTTTTAACTCAATAACTAATTCCAAGACCAAAAATTGAACTTCTATATACTAAATGCTACTTAGAGTTTGTGTAAACATTTCTAAAGCTTTCCTGTTGTTGGATTCAGGGGATACTGAGAAAACAGGGTGCCTCTGTGGGAAGCACAATCATTTCACTTGGATTCAATAGTAGAGAAATACTGCTTGATTTTGAGTGTCAGCACTTACGGACTGAAATGTGCAGAAAAGCACAGTAGGCTTGCCAAATAAACAGTATAACAAATGTGTAAGAACAGAAATTTGAATAAGCTAAAATAAGAGAAAGTAAAAAGAGGCTCAACAAAATATAACTAATAGTACAAAATAATAGAAAACATAAAATAAAATGGAAAAAATAAAGTTAACAGTATTAACTAAATGTAAAGGCACAGACCATGATACTAAGTTAAAAATTAAATTCAATTATATGTGATTTACAAGAAACACTCCCACAATACAATAATAAAGAAAGGTTAAAACAAGGCACTGGATAAGAAGACATCAGGCATATGGAAACAAAAAGAAAACAGGATTGGAAATAGTCATATAAAACGAAATGGAATCTAAATCTGAGTAGAAGGAAAGGGCTCTAAAAACACAATTTAAATCATGGTATGAATCAGGCTGGATGGCTCATGCCTGTAGTCCCAGCTACTCCAAAGACTGAGGCAAAAGGATCACTTGAACCCAGGAGTTTAAGGCCAGCCTGGGTAACATGGCAGGCATTCTCACAAAAAACAAAACAAAAAACAAAAACAAAACAAAAAAACATTGTATGTATGAATGACAAATGGCACAACTTAAGAAGAACTTATAATATTCTAATCTTGCATGTACCAAACAGCATTACAACTAAACACATAAAGCAAAAACCATTTAAATTTGTAAGAAGAATTTTAATATACATCAATCAGAATTTGACCAATCCAATAGATGAAAAAGTAATCAAAAACAGAGAGGGTATAAATAATTAAAAATTTTAACTCAAAAGATAGATATTTGCTTTATTTAAGGAGATAATTGAATTTTTCTTATTTATGAAACTTTAAAAAATTGATCATGACCTTCACAACATAAAAGTACATTAATATATTCTAAAAAGGAGTGAAAGTATAGGCATATACTTTTATCTTAACAAAATAAAATTAGAAATAGTAATCAAAGATGATCATAAAAGGTAACTGCCTGATGATATAGCATGGTTCTCAATAGCCCTTGGTCAAAGAGGAAATTAAAAATAAAAGTTCAAGCTATGTGGAAAACAAAGGAAAAGGATAATACTTTATGTCAAGACCCATAAGACATGGCTAAAGCTGTACTCAATCAAAAATATACAATCTTAATGATCATTATTTTTCAATTAGACCATAAACAAAGGGAATAAACAATCTTCTTGAAGAGTTATAAAAGTACAAGAGAACAAACCCAGAGAGAGTAGAAGAAATTAGTGATATTTTAATTTAAAATAATGACTATAAAACAATTGCAGAAATGATAAATAAAACAGCTCATTCTTTGAAAAGATCAATAAAATTGATAGAATCTTTATACATATGACTAGTAAAACCAAGGAAAGAAAAAGGATATAAATCATCAGTAATAAAGGGTAGAACCATATAAATAGATGTGATTAAAATAATTATAATTTTTTCAGACAAATCTATGATATCAAATTTGAAAATCTAAAGATAATGTATGATTTCCTAACAAAGCAGAAATTATCAAATTAACCCAAGAAATAGAAAAATTGACTCAACCAATCATTACAAGTAAGACTGGAAATGTGGTTATAGACTATCATTAAAGAAGGAACCAGGAGCACAAAATTTTAAATTTTAGTTCTATCTAACCTTTAAAGAGGAGATAATACTATTTAAACTCAGCAGGAAAAGACAGGGAAAATTTGAACATTCACTAATGAATTGTATGGAGCTAGCAAACCTAAGACCAAAACCAGTAAAAAAAAAAAAAAATGATACACAAAAAAATAAACAAATATAAATAGCAAATATAAAAAGACAAAATAAAATATTTTTGAAAGTATAAAACATACAAACAAATAGAACCTAGAAATATGGCAAGAAAAAAATTATACTATGACCTGATAGGGATTGATTCACAAAGGCAAAATAGTAAAACACCAGAAATTCTAACAATATCATTCATTACATAAAAAAAGTTAATGTAGAAAAAATATATGATCTTGTCAATAGATATTGAAAAGCCATTAGATAAAAAAATCTGTAGCTAATCCTAACATATACTAATAGAAACAGAATGGAATAACTTAAATATTGAAAGGACCTTTACCCAACAATTAGCAGCAACCCTCATTCTAACCATGAAAGGTCAAAGTCATTTCCATTAAAAGCAGGAACAAGTCAATGTTGCCCACAACCTCCACTTTTATTCAACAGTAATTTTTGAGATTATAGCTATTGCAATAAGAAAATAAATAATTAGCATAAAATTATGGAAAGATAAAAATAATTTCTTTTTACAATTGATACGATTGTATTCATCTAAAACACAAGGGACTATTTAAAATTAGAAAGTGAATGAGCAAATTATAAGAAGTGTTGGGACATAAGACAAACAACAAAAAATAATAGCTTTCTTCTGGTCTTGCAAGGTTTTGGAGAGTATAACTTTGTAGCACTTGTGAGCTAACATTGTTCTTTTATTTCTTTTGCTTAAAAGGATATGAATTACTAGTGAGTGGGATATCAAGCCAGCCCATGGATTAACTCCATCAATTGCTAGTCCAATCAATTATCCGAATGTCAATGTCCCTTCAATATTTATTTCATTTTTTAATTATATGAATTTCTCCACTGGTACCCAAATCTATTTCATAGATTTAAATCTCATCCACTTTTTAAATAAAAGTGCTAATTTATTTTTTAAGTGTCCACCAAAATGTCTAATTCAAGTTCTCAAGCCTTCTAGATCTGATAGTTCATTCCATACCTCAAAAAAGACCAATTTCTTATCTGTGGTTCCAAGGCACAATTGACAATATTCCTATAAACCTCCTATTTGGAAGACTGTATTGACCAGCAGACATTCAAATGCTCAAATACACAAATTATATCTTTCATTGTCACATGTCCCGGGAAACATGAAGATTGCTTTCAGTGATGTGTTGTCACATTCACCTAAGCTATCCATTAAACTACCTTTTACAAATTATGGCATTTTCATAGCCCAAAGTGCATTTTATTTATCCACTTGGTATTTTAATAACTGTAATAAATGCATAGCATAATGGATTATGGGGATTGCTACAAAGCACTATTAATTCCATCTTTTATAAAACAGACTCTGTCATACAGAACTTCACTAACAGTACTCAGCGCATTATACCTCAAAGATAACAAACAGAGCAATGTTTTCATTTACAAAGAAGAATAATATTTTGTAAATAACTCATGGCTTATGGCATATGAAAAGTCCTGCAGAAAGTGTAGGAGAGGATGACACATTCAATGTTTGGGACTAGGAAAAAGAAGTAACATTTATCTCTAATTGATGCTATTGAAAAAGTATATAATAAAATCATTACAAGAGGTATTCCTGTGTGCTTACACACACACACACACACACCTTTTAAAAAGCTTGAAAAAAATATTTTTAAATACTTTAAAAATCTTAGGTGGGAAATACTTATCTAAGTATTAAAATCCTAGAAACTGTAAAGGGAAAAGCTGAGTGATATGACCACCTTAAAATGTAAATAATCTACAGAGAAAGACACTATGAACAAAGTTAAGTGAGGTAAGAAATGCATGGAAAGATACACATAATAAATTGTAAGTGAAAAAAATTTGCAAAATATAAACTGTGAGTTCATATTATTTCTAAGAATGCATATATAATAATTATTTGTGTTTGTATACACAGAGAAAGCATCTGACTGGTAATAGTAGGTAACTCTGTAAAGATGTTTGGGAAGAAGCCAATTTTTATATTTTACTCTCTGTATTCCTCTTTTTTAGTTTTCAGTAAGCGGTGTTACTTCGAGAAGATCACAATATAAATCACTGTAAAAAAATAAACTGTGGGGGCTGGGATTGTGTCTCAGTGGTAGCGTGCTCACCTAGCATGCATGAGGCACTGGGTTTGAACCTCAGCACCACATTTAAAAAAATAAAGACAATAAAGTCCATCAACAACTAAAAAATAAAATAAAATAAAAAATAAATAAATAAACTCCGAGTGCTGGTAAATCCCAAAACTGTCTCAGTGTGTAGTCAAATGCTTAATTTGGTGTAAAATCCTATCCTCTAATGTTCAGGAGTTATATCACCTTCTTTCCTCAATGCTAACTTTTCCCTAAGTTGAAGTAAATATATCTGAAACTATAATCAGCAATTAAAAACAGGTGAAAAACAATTCCACGATCTTAATAATACTATATTATAACATAATAATATCCAACAAAACAAATATGATTGCACAGATGTGGTATATATTTATAAGCATTAACAAGTTATGACATTCATAATTAAAATGTTTACCATTATATCAAAGAAAAGCAAACAGAATTGATGGATTTCATAGCTGACATTGTACAATTTAATACTTCCATTTTTGACTATCCATTATATGGAATAACTTAAGAGGTGATGATTAATGATTATAAACAACAATTGATTATAAAAAATCATTTTCCAAGACATTTTGAATAGGCTAAAAATTTATAAAATATTTTTTAGATTGTTTCTTTGAGTCAGTCTTCTGTATATTTCATCTTTTCTAATATCAAAAGACAATCCATTTGAATAATTTTAAATTATGGAAGAAAATTAAAATTTTTCTTTATTGGATTCATTTCATTAGGTCTGGATTTTCATTATAGCTTATTGAAAGAAGGCCACAAGAAATGAGCATGAACAAAGTTAAAATCCAATTTTAACAAACAGAGGAATGAAATTTGGAAAAATTAGAAGACGACAATTTTCCTCAGGTTTCAAAATTTTATAGCAATATATCATTTATAATTTCAAAAAGTCCAGGAAAAGGGGAGACACATAGGGGAGAAGGCTTTGCAAATATTAAGGTCTTCTGACCTAAGAGTATATGTCTCTCAAGAAACACAGGCGGAAAGTTCCACAACATTGGTCTGGGCAAAGATTTTTTGACAAGACCCCCAAAGTACAGGAAACAAAAGGAAAAATAGATAAAAGAAATATCAAACTAAAAGTTTTCTATACAGCAAAGGAAACATCCAACAGACTAAAAAGAAAAAACCTACAGTAGGGGAGAAAATATTCGCAAACTATTCATCCAACAAGGGATTAATATGCAGGATATAAGAGGAACTCAAACAATTCAGCAGTAAAAAATTAAATAAGTTGATTCAAAAAGCAGGCAAATAATCTGAATAGACATTTTTTTCGAAAGAAGACATAAAACAGCAAACAAGTATATGAAAAACATTCAACATCATTAATTATCAGGAAAATTCAAATTAAAGCTATGAGATACTGCCTTATACCTATACTTGTTAGAATGAAAACTGTCAAAAAGATGAAAGATAAAAGAATTGACGAGGATGTGGAGAAAAGAGAATCTTTGCACACTGTGAAAATGTAAGTTAGCACAAAAATTTGGAAAACAGTATGTTCTTAAAAACCAAAAATAGAATCACTATATAATCCAGCAGTCACACTCCTGGGTAGACGACACATCTGAAGGAAATGCAATCAGTATTTCAAAGAGACATACACATGCATATCCATTGCAACATTATTCAAAATAGTCAAGATATGGAAACAACCTAAGTACTCATCAACAGAAGAATGGATAGATAAAATGTGGTGTGTATACACAATGGAATAGTATTCAGCATTTAAAGAGAAGCAAATTCTGTCCATTGCAACAACATGAAGGAATCCACAGAATATTTTCCTTAGTGAAACAAATCAGGCACAGTAAAACAAAAATGTATCTCACAAGTGTAATATAAAAATATCAAATTTATAGAAGGAGAGTGTGTGGAATGGTGGTCTGAGAGGTATTGCACTAAATAGTAACTATCATTAATAATAATGTGATGTATACTTTAATATTGCTAAAAGAGTAGATTCTAATTGTTATCACTACAACAAAATCATCAGTATGTGAATTGATGTACACATAAATTAGCCTATTTTAATCATTCCACAATGCAATACTTGCATGATTAATATTGTATCCCATAAATATATACTATTCATCAACCAAAAATAAAGTTAATTTTTTTAAAGAGAGAGAGAGAATTTTAATATTTATTCTTTAGTTTTCAGCAGACACAAAATCTTTGTCTGTATGTGGTGCTGAGGATCGAACCCGGGCCACACGCATGCCAGGCGAGTGCACTACTGCTTGAGCCACATGCCCACCCATAAAATTAATTTTTAAAGAAGAATAAATTGCATCGCTTAACAAAAAGGAGTATACATCTCAAACTGTCTGATAACCAATTTGGTCATACATATTAATATTCATAAAAGTACCACCCACTGATGCTCTGCTTCTATTATAGGAGCATCTAAGTAGACAAAAGATACCACTATATCAGAGGAGAAGTACTGGATTTCAGCAACAAGTCAGTTCCCATAGAAGAGAAGGACACACCAGGATCTCTTACTTTGTCAGTATCAGCATCTATCTAAATTGGCTAAGTTCCCTGAGCACTAAAAAAAAGGCCTTCTATGACAATTTGGATTCTGATGTAAATGGATCTTAGGGAGGGAATGTTCTGAGAAGCAAACACTAAGAATCTGATCTGCTTGATAAATCTATTTCTTACAGTACCATAAATCATCATCAAAAAGAAACCCCATTTCACTTGATAGCATGTTATGTCCTCCAGAAGCTTAGAAAGGCTCAATAATTGAGGAGGCTCTGTGCCCAAACAAAGCCCCTCCTGTAACAGCTCCTCTCACTTTTTAAGATGTTAATGGTCAACAGGGTCAGAGAGTGACACTTAGCCCACTCTCAATGAGAAGTGGAATTACATTTGCATGAATCTGTCAGGATAAAGGCATCTCTGCAGTAGGTCTTCCTTCCCTCCCTTCCCCTCTACCTCCTATTCCTCTCCTCAAACACACACATTGCCCCAAGCCCTTAACACAAGGCCTGAGAAGGCCCCAGTGTAGAAGGTGAAGCATGGAGGTACACTACTCTGTGAAGTCAACATCTCTTATCCTTCTTATACCACAACCTCAGGCAAAGCACGCCAGAACTCCACAAAAGCCCAGAGACAGCTCTAGGTAAAAGGTAAGGAGAGTCAGAGTTTAAACACAGAAAACCTGCAGCCTGGGATGTGATGTAAACTTAATGCAAAAAGCTAGCAATGAAAATAGTCATTATCACTATTTTAAAAGCCATTCTCAAGGGAACAAAGCAAAACCAAAGAGAGTCATACATATAAAATTTGCCTGAATCACATCAATTTGCCAAACCTACACTTGGAATCTCTTTTGAAACAAGGCAGGTAAAATATGAACATTCAAAAAAGACAGCCTGTTTCCTGAGCCTTGAAATATTATTATTTGGGTTACAATTTATAATGAACAGAAATACATCGTTGTAAAATTGCCTTTGGACATATTTTGGACTGAAATAGACCCTCGAACTGCTAGATGAGAAGAAACCAAAATAGCAGGATATGCACTGAGCTTCCAGTATTGTCTCTAAAGGGGAGGGGGTGCACTGCCTCCTCCCTGTCCCCATGAGCTGCCACAATCACAGCCACAATACTAGAACTGTGTCCTTCCCAAAATAATTGAGTGACAACCTCCTAAGTGAAACATTAGGACAACTGGGTGCACTGCCCCACATCTCTTTCACCCAGCACTTTCCCAAAGAGCAGGTTTCTTAGTCTAGATCATAGTAGGTGTGGGACAGCAAAAGTACATGCAAACCACTGAGAGGGCTACCAAACTAAGACTAGTTCCTTCTCAGTCTCTGTTCTGTTCAACAAGGGTTCCAAAAGTCTTGGCATCCAGTCACACCCAGGGTCACCTTATGAAATGACAATTTTTATTCTCTATTAAATGCCCACTGGCACATGGCATGGTGCCATGGAAATTAAGTGGTCACCCCCAAAGACACAGAAGCACAGAGAGAATACCAACAACTGTCTCCTAGGAGGAGGAAACAGAGACAAAACAAGGGAGAGAGAGCAAAGAAGAATGAAAAAGAACATGGAGGGAGAGAAAAGGAGTAGATTGACAAACTCAGGCCTGTGCCTGTCACACTGTGGCTTTCTATTCCACGAATTAACCTCCCCTTCACCCCAGCAAAAACTTGGTGCCTTAAGTTCAATAAGGATTGATCTGAATATTTTTCAGGCATTCAAGCTATATATTGGTTAGGAGACAGTTTTCACTCATTGTGTCTATGTTCTCAAGCATCACCAATGAATATTTATTTTTTATATGAAAAAATTTAAATCAGGACCAGAAATTTTACGGACAGTAAAACCAATTTTATGTAAAGAATATATAAGTCTTTGGGTAATAAAAGTATGTGAAAGGTTATACATTGTTTTAATTGTTTCTCTCTCCAGTTTTCACAGCCCCTTACACAGTTCTTTTTGCAGCCTTCTGCTCTTTGTACCTTCTCTATGGGGGATCCTATCTACTCCATGTTCACAATTATCACCTCTCTCTAATGATTCTCAAATACTAAATTGCAACCCATTCTTCTCCTCTGAAAGCCAGATCAACACATTCAAATTAAAATATGGCATCTTTATCTGAATGTCACTCAGATACCTCAAACTCAATTTATCTAAAATGGCTTCTCTACTGGCCCCAATCTTTTCCTCTCATATAATAATTGTACCATGAAGCTGGGTGTATGGTGACGCAAACCTATAATCCCAGTGGCTCAGAGGCTGAGGTAGGAGGATCACAATTTCAAAGCCAGCCTTGGCAACTTAGGGAAGCCCTAAGCAAATTAGCATGACCCTGTCTCAAAACAGAAATTTTTTATAATTATTATTTAAAAGAAATAGCTGAGGATGTGGCTTCATAATTAAGTGCTCCTGTGTTGAAAAACAAACAAACAAACAATAGGAGCTAGAAAAGTGTTCATTCCCTTTTCCCTTACCCCACCCTTAAAACTGGTATCAAGAGTCCCCATATGTATGTGATTTGGTGGGGTCACCATATCCAACAATTTTAAGCCAACTAGGCCCTGGTCCTTTCATCTACTATAGACATTAGAGTGCACATATGGAAACCTGGAGCTAAAACTGGATCACAACCAAAGAATTTCACCCTTTCCTGGTCTCATATATAAAGCAGGATAGTATCCCCAAGCCAACTAGGAATATATTATGGAGGCTGGTGAAATCATGTCTGAGGAAACACTTTGAGTTCTTAGAAAAAAGCAAAAACTTTTTTTCCTTTGAGAAATTATTTTAACAGTTGCCTTGCATGAATGACAGAACTCTACACAGTAATCACTTAATAAATGTTAACCTTTATTGTTATTATTGTTTATTAAATGACACTGAAACATGGCAGAATGCCCCAGCAAAACAAAGGTCAACCAAAAACTATCAGTCCTGCATGTTAGGTACTTAAGGGTACTCACTTTTCTTAATTGCTATGTGCCAGAATAGTGTAGGTACTTAGCATATAGTATTACTTCATTTAATCCTCATGATAAGCCTCATTTTCACCACTCGTCTATCATTTTGGAAAGGAAACTTCAACCAATCACATTTTCAATCTAAATCATTTGCACACTCAGTACACATTCAAATCAATCGCCTGCTTCATTCCTAATACTTTCCTTTTATTCAAAAATTTCCTAAAAATTAATATTCATTTTATTTAAAAAAGAATAGATGAATAAAAAGTAAAAAAGTAAAGATCACTCATTATCCTTCCACCCAAAGATAACTATTATTACTATTTGGAAATATATGATTCCAGAGATTTTAGTGTGTTTTTAAAACATGATTTAATATCCCCCTCACCCCAGCAAAATGGAATGAATACTGCTATCTAACTTATCTTTCTCACTTAACATTGAATGATGAATATCTTTTCTGGAAATATAGTATTCCACTAGCATATTTATCATATCCTACTGGGTGACCATTCCTTAATTTATTTGAAGAATCCAGTGTGACAGACATGTTGTCTCCAATTTTTACTACCTTAAAGAGTGTTGAAATGAACATCCTTATACATGTAATCTTTGGACAATTATTCAATCACTAACTTTGGATAAATGGTTTACATATTTTAAGGCTTATGATATGAATTACCAAATGGCCACCACTAGGATTTGTTAGGGTCCATTTTGCCACACCCTCACTGACACTGCACAGGAGAGAGGGGTTCATTTATATGGATTCCAATATTTTTTTAGCCAAAAATATTTAGTGGTTCTCAGCGTCCAGTGAGATAAAATTGAAACAGCTTTCTACAATTGGCTTCACCTAACTTTCCTGATTCATTCACTCCTATTGCCCATGCTGTCCACTGCAAGCAGGCTGCTCTCCAACTATCATAGGAAGAAGGTTCCTACCTCAATGCCTTTCTCACACCATTCTCTCCTGGATCCTGTAACATCCTAACCACCATACCCCATCCAGGGCTCATTTACAAATCCATCTCCTCCATGAAACTTTAGCTGACTGGCATATCCCACAGAATCCTTTGCCTCCTCTGTGCTCTGAGGGCACACATCTGACAATGAGTGTCTGCTCTGGATATCCTCGGTTATCTTTTGGTTTGTATGTTTCTTATCTCTCCAACTAGATTATAAACCAAAGGACAAGAATCATTTCTTTCTTTCTTTCTTCTTTCTTTTTTCTTTCCAGCATTAACACATAACTTTATTGATGATACACAAATGAAATCATTGCAAATGACCAAAAGGAGCTTACTCATGACGAATTGGTTCACTGTCACTTACGTAGAGGAAATAGTAAAAAATACTTCAATCTAGGCAGCGAGATAAAAAGCAACAAACATGTTTTCAGAACAAGTAGTGATATTCATTTATCCAGCTTAAACCTGAAGACCAACTTGGTTAAATATCAGCATTGATGATACAATATGGTATTCGTTAAAATTGGCAGCTGAAAGGATTCCTTTACCATATAAACAAGGTGGAGAAAAGGAATAGTTTACAATGTGTGTTGCTTCTAAACTACAAAGTCAAGAAGTTATTCCTGGCTCTTTGGGAACATATGCTCAGTCAGTTTGGCCATGAATTTTCCAACTTTTACTTTCACCAAAAAATCATGGTGACTTTCTATTCCCAGAACCTTATCAGCACACACTTGAAATTCTTTTAAAAAGAAAAATAGTGACCCTTCACCGAATTGATTCTGAGTAGATTCATTTTCTTCCCATTTAAAATTGTCATTTACATTCTCAAGAATGACCAGAAGTTTAAGAATAACCTCTTTGTTCTCTTTCTTATTAAAGAGGAAACCCAGTGAAGATGGCACTTGGGCCCTGAGCAATTCTCTAGTCATAGCTGGATTTTCAGCCAAATTCAAAAGGAGTTTCAAAACCTGAAGTTTAGTTTCTTCATTTCCCGCTGAAAATAAACGGAAAAAATCCGAAATGGAATTAGCAAGCATGTGCTGATACTCATTAGTAACAGTCATATTCGTAAGCAATCTTAGTCCAGCCAGCTGCACAGATGAGTTCAAGCGAGAAGTGATTGTGTCATCACATACTTGATTCATGTATATCTTAAGCCTGCGCTGATTTTCAGCATTCACACTCAAGTTATTTAGGACAATTAAAGCCTTTTCCTTAACGATGGGATCCCGAGTATTAAGAATCTTTGCAACAATTGGGAGACCACCCAGATCACGAATGATATCTCTGTTAAATGCATAAGCAGCATTGTTACCCAGAGCAATTAAAGCTGCTTCAAGAATATAAGGCTTTTCAGACATCTCAACCAAACAAAGAACTTTTTGTAGCTCTTGAGGGGACAAAACAGTATCATCTGAATTAGGGGAAGCCCTTTTCTGGACAGCCCTACGTGCTCGGGTAGCCCTGGCCCTTGCCCTGGCTCTAGCTCTGGTCCCGGCCTCTGTCCCAATCCGGGCCCAAGGTGGGTACCACACTATACTCTTGCTCTCATTACTGTCATCATCATCATCAGACCAGTCATTATACCTGGCCCCAGAACAGTCCCCAGAATCATCCACATCCCCAGAACCACCCTCTGCCATTTTCTCCTTGCTCTGTTTTCTTCCCCGGGTCAGTCTATAAATGCAATAGCAGGCGCCAGCCCCAATCACCAGGCCTGCAGTCACCCAGCCTACTTTCCTGGCGTAGCCCATGCAATCGTCCCTGACAACAGCAGGGACCAAGGAACAGAGTAGTCACTCAGGGTAGGGAAAGAGGGTTGTGGGCCTGAGAGCAGGTCTGTAGAGGGTGATCTTCAGTCACTTCAAGACCACAATATCTGATTCTGGAGGTGGACCTGGAGGTGGAAGAAAGAAACAAGAGTTTCAATTTCTCTTCTCTTTTTGTTGTCCCATGCAGAAAATTGCACAGAGGAACAGAAGAATGGCAATTGAATGCTGGGTAGGGAATATAGATCATTGACAAAATCTCTACCCACCTCATTATACTGTCTCCCTAACCCCTGCCAGCCCACCCTACCCCAAGTGTAGATAAAGGCAATAAGTCCACAGATTCGGCTGGGGTGTCAGTCACCACAATCTCTGGTATCTCCAGGGAGTAGCACCCTTGAACTAACCTCTTTGAAATAGGCAGTTTGCTCCTTCTTCCCTTGGCTGGGGGTGTGTGCCACGCCCAATAATCTTTCAATCTGCGGAGAGACCAGAGCCAATAAGAAAAGAAGGCTTGAAGGATTGTTCATTTGTCGCTTTCCTAAATCAACATCCAGGTTATCAGATATTTTTTAACGTCACTATGCTATCCAAAACATGAAAATGCCTCCCCCTCCCTAGCCTAAAACGCAGGGATGTAAGAAAAAATAAAGTAGAATTGGGTGAGCCTGTCCAAACCGCGGCAGATTTCCAACCCCTCCCCCATTCCAGACAGCCCCCACGCCCACACCGACCTCTACCGATCCTGGGAAACTTCCTCCCTAGCTTCAAACGGTGCCACCTGCTACAACAGACCTGCAGGATGACAGATCGAAAACATGGGGACTAAGTGCTGTTGAGAGAGAAGGATTATGAACAAACTACATGATAGATTTCCTTGCTGTCATTTCCCCCCTTTCCCCCTCCCTCCCGCGCGCGCACACACACACACACACACACACGCACATACACACACACACACACACACACACACAGCGCACGCCATTTCGCCACAGTCCGGGGAGTGTGAGAAACACATTCAGACTCACACCTGAACCTAGATTACCTTCTCTGGTTTTCCCCCACCTTCACCCCCGCCCCTCCTAAGGTCCCCAGATGGTCTTACCCTCAAATCGACCTTCACCGATCAGGGTTAATTTCCTTCCTCTTCTCTTGCCTGGCGTTGTGCCGTAACCTACGGAAAGATTGGCCACCCAGGAGAGGCTCGGACCCACTAGACACAGTGCGGTGGTCAGGAAGACACAGCTACAGGCAGAAAGACGGGAAACAGCCGCTACTGAGTGCTTGGTGGACGGACCAGTCCCCAGAGAACGAAACTCTCTTAATTCGGAGGCCTGGTTGTGCGAGGCTTCCCAACCCCGTTACCCCTCTCGGGATTCTGCTGACACATCTCGTTGCACCCCAGTATTCCCGCCCCCCATGCCCAGCCTTTCCCCTCCAGCACTGTCCTGGTGGACCCGGGGGCAACACCCAGGCCATAGCTTCCTTTCCGGATTGCGGGCCTTGCCTCCCAGCAGATTCATATCTCCCTATTTCTGGGCTCTTCCCTAGCACCCCTCTGCTCACCGTTTCACAGCATCGAAATGGGCCGCAGGCGGGACATATGTCTAAGAGAGCGGGCGGCGAGCGGGAGAGACGACGGAGGAGCCTCAGGACCTGCGACGGTCTCCGCCCTACGCCCTCCACCACCCCCACTTTATGGAATCTACCAGGCACTGACCTGCAAGAATCCGGGACAATTTCCTTCTCCTCCTCTTTCTTCCCTCTGCCTCCGGCCCGCCCGCCCTCAGGGCAATGGGGAGCTGGTACTCAGAGGGGAACAACGACCAGGACAAGAAGGACTTCTGCACACGTCAGCTCTTGGTCACGTGAGAGCTACGTCATCCACCAACTCAGGGCCCCCAATTTCCCCTCCCACCAGCAGTGCGGCAGAAGAGGGCCCGCCCCCCACTATTCCCTCCCCCATACTAGGCCTTGTTACCCTTTCTTCTCCACTAATCCCATCTCTCTGTAGTTGTGTTTCCCTTCCTCAGATTATCAAAAAGGGACAGCATCTTCCCCTGGGACTACTGGCCACTTGTGCTTTTTTGAAAAATTGACTCTTCCTTCCCTAAACTCCTGGGACTGCAGCCTCTCCCTCCACCTCCCCTCCTCCCAGCTATTAATGTCTACCATTTCCTCTGAAATCTAGTCCTAGATCTGAAATGAACAAGCATCAGAAAAGGAAGCCTGGAGTGAAAGTGTGGCTTTTACTTTCTTAATGCTTTGTTATTTTTGTTCTGCCCTTACCCACCTCCAGTCCGCCTTCTTTTATGAGGAAAAATACTACAAAGCTATTTTCATTTTAGGAAAAATGAAGACAGTGGAGGTGGGAGAGTGATGTCAGGTGATGGCCTCTAAGTCTCACATTTCTCACTTGGTGGAGAGTGTTAACCACTTCATTCAAAGTAATCTTAATGTCTTTGGGGCCTTAGCACATAACACAAACCTGGATGAATCTGAATGAGCTAATAAGTGTGTCTGAGAATATGTAAATCTTTGATTAGGCCAATCTCTGAATAGAAGAACAACA
This sequence comes from Marmota flaviventris, assembly GCF_047511675.1. Lineage (NCBI taxonomy): Eukaryota > Metazoa > Chordata > Mammalia > Rodentia > Sciuridae > Marmota > Marmota flaviventris. The sequence goes on from NC_092518.1 coordinate 73,530,134, forward strand.
GACTTCACTTGCATAAATTAGCGAGGAGGAGGCTTTGAGCTCTCAGAAGCCAGTAACAAAAGATTGAGGAGAAAACAAATCTGTGTACCCACTATCTGTAAGATAAGAAGGCATGTACACTGACAAAGTGAATGATATACAAAGAACATTACAAAATATACTTGATAACAAACAGAGAATATCTGTAAACAAAATAGCTATTAGAGGAACCAAGACAAACTTGGCTGTACTTGGCATCTAGTACTTAGTGTGAAACCATTTCACTGGTTTAATGAGCTCAATAATTCACTTGGGATTGAACTTTTCACAAATAGGAAAAGGAATAAAATAATTACATTCTCTCATTGTTTAAGTTAAGTAGGTTTGGTTTCAGTTGCTTGCAACCCAACAAACTTAACAAATACAGAGCACAAAAGCAAATAACACAGTACAAAAAGTAACAGCTTTTCTGAACACAAGATCCTTAGTGACATGTTTCCTAATAGCTTGTGTGTAAGGTTGTCATCTGAGTATGACTTTAAAATCCACAGACAATATGGAAGTCAATCAAGAGACTGGGGAGTTTGGGAACAAGCAAACCTCCAGTAAAATTCATATGTATATAAATTCTGGGAAGCAGTACTGAGACATGATTGAAATTTAGTAAACAGAAGCCAGATCAACAGTATAATTCTGAATTTAGAGAAAGATCATGTGCAGCAAAGGGGCTCATTCAACCACAGGATTATGAAAAGGAGAGTCAGAGGAAAGTGTTAGTAGTTCCCACCCAACACTGTCTGGAGGAGAAGGAGTGTTGGCTAAAATGAATGGAATGTTTAGCTTTTCTTGGCAGAATCATCCCCATAACGTGTAAGAGTACTTCAAGATCTCTTAGCAGAAAGCCACTTCTTAAGGAGAATGAATGTCCCTGCTCTGATTGTAGGTTCACCAAGCAACCTTCTGGGGTTGTGGCCTCCCAAGTAGTAGCTTGTCTACAGAGAGAAAATGGGCATGTAAGAATGACAGAAAACTCTAGTACCCTTGACAGTTGTATTTCTCAGGAAAAATTAGTTTCCCTTGTGGCCTACTTAACAGGAAAAGAATGCAGAGACCCATGGGTTTGAGCATTCAGATCTAGATTTATATATGTCTCTATAAATGAGAGTCTTTCCTTGACAGAGGCATCTGCTTTCAATGTGCAGACAGAATCAGGATTGGCTCATACAGTGCTGAGGACAAGACCCTGAACTGTAGATGCAACCTTGTAGAATCCTGTCAGGGAAGCCAGGTGGCCTTGGCTCAAATGATAACATATGCATTGCCATTTTAAAACTGTACTTTTCTAAAGTTTAGTTAATGTGGAAGTCACAACTAAGACATGCTATAGCAGACAGGCCCCCAGCATCTCAGCCATAGCTAGACAAAAGGTTAATATCCAAAAGAGTGAAAGGGCTTCTACAAATCAACAACAATATTTGAAACAATTAACATTTCTCTCTGGAAAAGAAAGGAAATGCATTTTGCATTTTACATACCTTACATTTCCCTAGCAAACGGATGTACACTGTGACCAAAACAGACCAAACTAAAATATGAATCTTGAGCAGAGAGATAGAAACCTGAAAATTTATGGATTTATGGTATCCTGAAGATATCGTCTAGCATTCTCCTTTCTTTTTTAAAATTTTTTTATTTGTTCTTTTTAGTTATAGATGACAGAATACATACATGGTGTATATATCAAACATATATGGAGTATAACTTCCCATTTTGTGTTGGTACATGATGTGGAGTTACACTGGTTGTGTATTCCTATATGAACATAGGAAAGTTATGTCAGATTCATTCTACTGTCTTTCCCATTCCCATCTCCCCTCCCATATTTCCTCCTATCTCTACCCATCAGAGTTGACCCTAGTCTTCAGCCTTCCCTCCTTATGTTAATGAGGTTAGGTTCTTTTACTTGCAATCACACTACCTTAACTAAGAGATAATACAAAAAGAAATATAATTTTTCAAGGTAATGACGTCCTAGAGGTTTGTTGTTGTTGTTTCACCCTCTACAATTCCATTTAATGTTACCATCCACTGATCCATTTTTTGTTATTGCTTTCAGGTACTTTGTAAGTCATATATCACATGTGGCCACACACTGACATAAGCCAAAATGTTTCTTTTGGCAGTGACATCACAGAGTCTTTTGCTGGTTCAGGAACTTTTAACAGGCATATCCTGAGGATTCACTTAAGCATTTTCCTATTTTGCTTTTAAGATGGAATGTCAAGCACATGACATGTCTTTAAATATATCGATGTTGGTGGGCTTATAATGAAGACCATGTTGATTTTTAAATACTAGTTCCCAGATTCCATTGTAGGAATTCTGGATTGAAGTGACAAAGAAGTAAAAGAATTGAAAGGGTTATAATGTCCATGGGGATTTAGAGAGGGAGTGGGTTCAAATCATGAAAGGTCTGAAAGAGAATGGTAGTGTTGGGTAATACACTGGAATAATTGGAGGATACATCAAAGCCAGGAGAGGTAGGAGTGAAGTTTTATCCTTGAAGCCAGGCTAAATGTTGTGAAAATGAATCTGTGTTACAGAACCATGTGTAGGACAGACACCAAGGCATCCATGTTTGTTAAACTTTACATATGCCTTAACTGTTTCTAATATATACATTTAAAAAAACAAAAGTCACTTGTGTAGGTACTCGCAGCCAAAAACTGAATGATGGGAAGTTGTATCTAAGTGTTCTGCTTGTAAAGTTTCAGAAATAGAATTCACTTGTCTATGAGAAATAAAGTGTCACGAAAGAACAGTGTCAGGGGATGATGTTGAAACAAATGAGGTAGAGATTTAGAGAGATGGAAGTATAATATTAGTGAGGAGTTTGGACTATAAACATTTGGGGAAGATGGGGAAGACAGGAAAGTCAGGACATGTTCCTAACTTCTAATATTTGCCAGCAAGGCATTATGAGCTCCCTGGCTCACCTCCCAAAAGGGCCTCTTGCACACCAGGCCCTCCAGCTGGGGTGTCATATTTCAACATTCTAAGAGGCTGCCTGGAAGGTCTATATTTAGAGTATGACTCCCCAGTAGAGACAGGTGGGTATCTGAGGACTAACTTCTACATACTTTGTCCCTGAGTTTGGGGATTATTCTGAGGGTCTTGGGCAGGTGGTACAGTGAAGTTGTTACAAGGCAAGGAGTGAAAATACCTTTCTCCTGGCCACCGTTTAGGATCTGATACTTTGTCCTTAAATTTGTGAGGGGGAAAATGGCATGGGCAGCTGGGGTGCCACAGTGATTCAGTCTTCCACAGACCCTCACCACCATTGCCAGTGGAGAATGATAACACTGGTCAATGCTGTGGTGACAATATATGGATGACAGATCCCAGAGACATCTCACTACTGTCATGATGGAATGAAAATTCCACCTATTAAGTCTCATTTGTATCAATGGGATAATTCTCTAATTTCTGAATGATTTATGGGTTACATCATGAAATTTCAGAATAGATTTTAAACAATGTCTTTTAAATGTAAAGCAGGCTAATCTGTGAAGTTACTGATTTGTAAAGTTCATCTGAAGTTATAAAATTTGCCTAAAGTTGGGGTCTTTATGAAAGCTGTCCTTTGAAGCCATAGTGAAAGTTATTCAGCAGCCTTCTACAAGATCTCAAGAGCCTGACATCTAATAATATGAATTCAGCCAGGAGGAAAATATGGATGGTGGTTCACTCATCTAAAATGGTCACAATCAGAACACTGACCATTCATTTATTTGTCAATTTATAAATCATACTGAAAGCCCAGGAGACTGGTCTCATTTGTAAAGATGTGTTTTTAAACTTTAATATGGTGTTTTAAAGCTATAATTTAGAAGAAAATACTTTCAATGTGGAACAAATTAACTTTGCCAATTCAATGAGGACCTCTTCTTAACTGGAAAATCTTGCCTATGTTACATATCTTTAAAAATAAGATTATGGTTGTTTTTTTCTGCAAATGGAAATAGCTTTATTGTATGTTCTTATTACGAAACAGCATAGCATGATTCAATTATAAAAGGAGGGACAATACAGAACATAAATGGATCAACATATTAATAAAAACCTCACTACTACCTGGGCTTCTTGTATTGCTCTTCCTCAGCCAATTTTGATGCAGAGACTGAACACAGAAAGGAATAGAATTTAAGGAAGGCGTTGCAGGAGATTCACAGCCAAGGAAAGGATGACACAATTCTCCAAGAAGTGTAAGGAAGGGCAGGGAAGACCCAGAAAAGAGGCTGCCCCTAACTGTACAGAAAGTCAAATTCAAACACCAGAGAGATGGGGTCACTTCTGGTTTCTGGAGTTTTTATAGAGGAAAAGAGTGACAGGGCCCAGTCTGATGGGGGGAGGTACGGGGCAGGCTGGCGCCTGCCGCACTGCTTGTGGGAGTGGAAATTGGGGGCCAGAGCTCGCTGGTGACGTGGCTGTCACGTGACTAAGAGCCGCCTAGAGCAGAAGTCCTGCTAGTCGCCTCAGTCTGGGTACCAACCCCCTATTACTCTGCAGGCGTTTTAAGGAAGAAGGAAACTAGCTTGGACCTTTAAGGTTGGTGCGAGGGTTGGCGCTGCTTGGAAGGAGATGGGGGTGGGAGAAGATCGAGAGCTCTGCGGGTCCAAGTTAGGGCTGATGGAGGCTGTGCCCCTTTCTCGCTTACTTTTTAAATGCCTTTCCCCACCCCCATCCCCACCCCACCCCGTGCTCATTTTACTCAAGAGAAGTGGCGAGCTTCGGGTGGGGGTGAGGGAAGTGAACGGCAGATTCCAGAGAATCCAAAGAAAGAACGGTTCCACAATCCGGGCACTACGTCCCGGTGCTGGTCCGTCCACCAAGTACTCCGTCCCCTCGGTCCCCTGTCTTTTTTCGGGTCTGTAGCTTGCAGCGCAAGTATTGGCGAAAGAAGGAGCAAACTGCTTTGGTGGGAACCTTGCTGGGCGGTGTGAAGGTGGGGGATTAGCCCGGGACCGCAGAATACGGGTGCTGGAGGAAAGGGGCTGGGATCCTTGCGGGTCAGTCCGAGTCGCCCTCTCCTGGCCCCGTCTTTCTCCACACCCCCTCCCATTTCAGTGCAGGGAAAGGGGTGTGGCGGCCTTTGCTGGGGAAATGGCGGATGATGAGGGGGGCGGGGAAGTCCTTGTTAAGAAAGTCAGAAGGGTGTGAGAAATATTTTAAAGGCCCAAAATTCAGAAAAGCGGATATTGGGACCTGTGTGCTCAGTGCAGATTCGTTCACTACACTTTCAGTTCTCTATTGCCACCTACCTGCCTTTCCATTTGTCCTTCTGCCAGACTGTATTCACCTATCACTGTGGAGGGGACACTGACAAAAGAAGACCGGGAAGAAGGAATTTGTCGGACTTTGGTAGAGGTTGGTTAGAAAACTGCTTATGAAATTTTGGGGGTGAAGATTTGTGTGGTGAAGGAGGAAACTACCTGAGAGTTAGATCTTCTTGCCACCCTCATAGTTATCATAACCAGAGTCCCATCTCTCACCTTTCTATGAGGATCCCAAAAGAGAAATTGTGTGTCCTGAGGGTAGATGGGGGAAAACAGAAAAGAACAAGGAAATAGTTCCTAATACCCAACTTTCTCAACAAGAACTCAAACTCAAATCTGCCTGTCTGGAAAGGTACAAACCCAGGCACAGCCGAAAACCCTAAAATACACTTTTTCACCCACAGATTCATCACAAGAGCTACAGGAGCCTAGGAGAGACTGAAGATTACTACCCTGCACTATCTCTCACCCTGGCCCTAAAAGTCCTCTTCTATCAGGTGGACCAAAGCCCTCCCGATCCTGCGCCAAGACTGGCACAGACTGAAACATGGGCCGGGCCCGGGAAATGGGTTGGATGGCGGCAGGACTAATGATTGGAGCTGGTGCCTGCTACTGTGTTTACAAACTGACCATAGGAAGAGACGACAGTGACAAATTGGAGGAGGAGGACGAAGAAGAATGGGATGATGACCAGGAGCTGGATGAAGAGGAGCGCGAAATTTGGTTTGATTTCACAACAATGGCTCGCCCTTGGAGTGAGGATGAGGATTGGACTGAACCTGGGGCCCCAGGTGGCACAGAGGACAGGCAATCAGGGGGTGGCAAGGCCAACAGAGCACACCCAATAAAACAACGGCCATTCCCATATGAACATAAAAATACATGGAGTGCACAAACCTTTAAAAATGTCAGTTGTATTCTAGACCTCTCCAAGTGTCCTTCTATTCAGGGAAAAAAGTTGTTTGCTGAGCCCAAGGATGCTGTTTTTTCACTTAGCCACGATATCAGGAGTCATTTGGCCAACCTTTCCATCTGTGGAAACACACTCCCCACCCCCAACCCCACTGTGAGGGAGGAAGCTTTGTGTGCCCCAGGTAACTTGAATGCCAGTACTGAAAATCAGGGCCAGATTAAGATGTTCATCAATGGAGTGTGTCAGGAGACTGTGCCACGTAGCTGCAACTCATTTCTGCAGCAGGCCGGATTAAATTTGTTAATAAGCATGACAGTTATTAATAACATGCTTGCCAAGTCCGTTTCAGACTTGAAGTTTCCTTTGATACCCGAAAGAAGTGGCTGTGCTAAGGTTCAGGTTTTAGAACCGTTGATGGGTTTGTCTGAAAAGCCACTCTTGGCAGGGGAGTTGCTGGGTGCCCAGATGCTGTTCTCATTCATGTCCCTCTTTATCAGAAGTGCAAACAGAGAGGTTCTCCTGGAAACCCTCACCCCTTAAATGGCCTTCTGGGACAGAATGGGACTGACTCCACACAAACCCTGCTAGGTTTGCAGATGTCAAAGAATCTGCAGTGGGTGCTACTGAGGATCCAGCCTTAGGCAGTCACCCCATCACCGGGGGTCACTGGGGCTGGGTGCGCGTTCCAGAAGCTAGACTGAAGACCACACTCTTTTTGGCCAGGCAGGGCTCCCCCGCGCAGAGCTTTGGGTAATTCCTTGATTTTGCAGTCTGCAGGCATTGTGCATTGTAAATTACTCCCTTGCAGCCCTCTTGATGCAGTAAAGGGATCACTGTGGCTCGCCTGCTGCAGATAAGGGACATCAAACTAGAGTACCACCAGTGCTCGCTTGCCTGTGATGGTCTCCCTGCCCGAGAGGGACCGCTTTGCAGAGGCCAGGCCCATCTGGGAGCTCATGCTGAAAATGCTGAAAATGCATCTGCCGCTGCCTACGTTGAAGTATTTTCCTTTTCTCTTTCTTCCACACCAGCCCACGGATGGCGAACCTATTCATCCACAAAGTGCACTCCCCTTGTATCCATTGTACTGACTAAACTTCCTCCGCCCAAGTCTGCATCTGTGTGTATCATCAATAAACTTGTGTGCTTTGATTGGCAAAAAGAGAGAGACATGGTCCTTGTCCTTGAGCCTGCAGTCTGCACGAAGAGAAAGGCCTGCATGCACAATAAACGCCAGCTGACCGGGGGTGGGGGCTGCTCTCTGACAGATGCACACTTGTCAGTGCTCATAGGAGACAGGGGCAGAAAGGGGCGGCTGTGCTCAGCAGAAGCTCCAAGAAGGGAGATGGGGGCAGGGTCGACAGGTGGGGGACAGGGAGGTTGGGGGAATGCTGATGGAATGTTGAGTGAACTGGGAAAGACAGCACTCTCCAAGCAGGACACAAGGGTGCCTGATGCAGAGGAATTCCGCAATAAAGGTGATTGTGATTCCTTGACTGCCAGCCTAGAGAGGAAGGCCAGTGTCCTTGGTGTTTGTGCATTGCTTATGGTGGTGGTCGATGGTGGGGATTGTGGTGGGGGCAGTGGGGGAGGCTCCCTGTCACACATCCATGCACATCCATTGCATAATTATCACAGTAAAGATTGCCACTTGCCCAGGGCCTACTCGACCTCTCTTTTCCCTGCAAAGCTGCTGTCAGACCTGCTTCCAGCCCTCCTCCCTGTCTTGGGAACCCAAGCACTGCTTCCTGGCAGGGTGAGAGGGTTGTCTGCTGCTTCATTTGGGTGAAACTCCTCTCCTCCATGGCTCCCCTTGTATGTCGGGTGGGACCCAGGAAGGGAATAGGGGAGCCCTCCAGGAACTCCCTGTGGGGGTGGTAGGGCAAATGTGAAGGGTGCTTGGTGCAACCAGCCTCGGCCTATCCATCCATCTGGACACACCTCCATACCATCCCTCCAAGGTCCCTGCACCCCTGTGAGGAAAGGAAGTGCCCCTCCGTGCGTGCGGAACCGTGGGTCCAAAGGGCTGGCCAACTCATTCTGCCACACTGTCCCCAACATATCCAGGCCCCTCCCAGGAATCCTCAGCCCCTGTCACCAAAGTCACATTCTCTGTGGGTTTGTGATGTGCGCGGCAGTGGTCTCCTTCCTCCGAAGCCACGATTTCCCTTGGATGGTGCTGTTTCTGTGCCATGTGCCCTCTCCCGGAAGGTGTCTCTGAGATGCTGCCATGGGTCACCGTGCCCTGGCCAGCAGTGGCCTGCCTGCCTGCAGGGTGTTCTGCCTTCTGCCTGCTCTCCTCCACACAGAACTTTGTTTCCTTTTCATTTTTTCTTTTCCTTTCCACTAGAGTTTGGTTGGGTTCCAGGTGGGTTAGAACTTTGCTGCTTGCACCGTGTGCCCCAAACTCTATGCTGACTTGGGCACCTTCCGGTTCTGCCTACCAACTCTGGGAAGCCCTCCAACTGGGAATGGGGATGCTGCATCTCCTCATCCTGCACTTGGGATGGCCAGCAAGAGACCTGTGGGCGCTGCCACACCACACCCCCATGGAGGCTCATCCCCACCCCTGACCGCAGGCTTCCTTGGCTGACCCTGGGGCCCTATCTTATCTCCCAACAGCAGCTGACAGGACCACCCATTCCTCCCAGGTGAGCCACAGGTAGGCCGGGGCGTCCATTTGACAAGGAGGATTTCCCTGCAGACAGTGCCTTCATCCTCTTTTCCCTGTCCAGCCTGCCCTGCCAGTGCTGCCTTCAGTGACACCTCCTTGCTCGGCCTCTACTTGCTCCTAGATTCTGCCTCAAATTAGCCCGTGCCTCCCCACTCCTCTGCATGCTACCACATCCCAGATGCCCGTTTGTGCATAGTTGTCCCCCATCTTCTGGGCACTGGAGGCTTCAAGGTGCAGCTGACTCCAAACTCAGAGAGGGCCTCGGAGGCTTCCTGCCCATCTCCTGAGCAGCTCTTTCACAGGGAAGCCTGCAGGCATCCAAGTGCCTCCACGAGAGGCCTCGGCCCAAGGCAAAACCTTCCTTGTCCGTTTACTGGCACTGCCCTCCCCCAAACACTCCCTGTGTCTGCAGGTGCAGCACTCTGAACTTCCCTTATCCCTTGACAGTTTATAGGGATGCCAGGTAGGATCCCAGTTCCATGTGGGTTCTGTCTCCTCAGGGAGGCCGGTGGAGGGGAGTGGGGAGCATGCCTGCCACCAGGGCTGGATCAAGACACTGAGAGGGGGGCTTTCAACTGTGGCCAGAGCACCAGCGCCCCCACCCCATAGGTATAAGCACAATAAAAACAGCCCTGAGCCACCAATCACAAAACTCACCTGTCTGCTTCAACGACAGGACACTGTTTCTGGGCTTTCCTGTGGCAAACACTGGGCAGGCTCATCCATGCTGGGCTTGCCAGGTACTATGGAGGAGGTGCCCTGTCAGGAAGGTGCCGCCCCAGCCCCTGAGCTGTCTCTTCTATAAATATTGCAACTGCCACCTCAGACTGCCTTCCAGCTCCAGAAAGGGCCCTGGTTTTGCTTCTTATTCATCTCATTAGGACCTTTACATCGGGTGCCCGAAGCCACTGGCTTCCACACTACCTATCACCTGTGCTTCCCCCTCTCCTGGGGATCCTGTGGTTTGAAGCCCCTCACTCCCACACCCCTGAAAGTGCATGCAACATTGCAGACATCCAGCTTCCCCTAGGCCCATCCAGTGCCAGGCCCTGCATTCCCACTGGGCCCTATGTGTCACTCTCAAAGCAGTTTCCACCCCACTTTTAAGTGGCACACGTGCACCAGCACAGTCATCACACACCAAGTCAACCCCTGTGCCTTAGCATCGCGAGGCTGGGCTAAGAGGTGGGCAGCTGTGGGCAGGATTTGCTCCTGCCCGCCTTCTAGAATTCACTGATAAGGCCTGGACCGCAGCAGGGCCCTGCCCCAGAGCCCAGCACACCCTGCACAAGTTCCAGAGCCCCGCCCCCGCCTGGTGGAAAAAGTGGAAAAAGATGTAATGCATGCATCTTCTCACAGTCTGCCACTCCCCTCCTCGCTTTGCTCATGGCCTCCTTTTCACCCAGGAGGTTCATTTACACTGACTGCCTCTGTCTTTGTGGGCAGCTTAGGATGCCACCCCCACACACTCCCTGATTACTAAAAGGGTTTCCTTTATAGCCTCCCAGTGCTTTCATACCTGCCATTTCAAGTTTTGCTTCGTGGGTCTGTCTGCTGGGCATTTCCTTTTGGGCCAGGTCTGCAATAATGAAGTGATTTGCCTTCTTTTCCCCGATGGATAACCACTAGTTATCCAGCACCACTGGTTGAGAACTCCATTCCTGGGCCACTGTGTAGCACATTGTGGCACCCTCATGCACCCAGCCCAGCAACTCCTCTGTGCCTTCCTGGCATGAAGTCTCTCGTGAGGCACAGCTCTTTCTCCCAGGAACTCCTAATGGACTTGGGGAACCTCATCTCCCTGGGTGGCCCCGGAGAGGTGGTGTGTGTGTGTGTGTGTGTTGGTGTCGGGGGAGGGGGGGGCTGTGGCTGCCTGTGAGCAGCCCTCAGTCTCAGATACCTTCTCAGATACCCACAGAAAGCTTGGGAATCCCTGAGAATTTAGCACCATCTGAATCTGAGCACTCTTTTTTTTCTCCCAAATCACAGAATGTGTGCAAGACAAAACCAAGTTCCTGAATAGTGTTCTGCGTCCAATTATAAATATTTTGTATGCTATAATATCATTCATTAGTATATGTGATTTTACATTTTCTAATGTAGTTTTGAATATTTCTAGCATGATGAGTTTTGTTTTTTCCTCTTGGTAAGTATATTGAGTAAATGAAGGAAAAGATCAATAGGACACTATTTTTGTCCTATATTCTTTTGAGTGTTGTGCGTATGAATGCATTTCCCATTTAAAAATAAATTTACTAAGAAACAGTTTTTATTCGTATGTAGAAATGTTATTGATATAGCATTGCCACTCTGCTGTCAGGCTCTTTTTGTGAACTCTCTTATTAATTTTATTATTTTTCTTTTTTTCTGACTTCTCTAGTAGACTAATGTAGTTTACAAATTATGACAGTATTATCTCCTCCAGCTATTCAATAGTTCGTAGTTCATTTCTTTTACTTATCTCTCTGCACTGTCAAGGTCCTCCAGAACAGCAATACTGATGATGCAGTGCATATTTCTCCTGTTTCTGATTTTAATAGTGTATATTTCAGTGTAAGGTTGATGTCTGCTGCAGGTTTCTGAATAAATAATATGTCATATATTTATATAATCAAATTTATAAAGCAGTAAAAATGAGTGAAATAGACCTGTATGTATCAATCTAGATTATTCTCAGAAACCTAACACTGAGTGAAGTATCAATTTGCAGAAAGATATTGTAAAATGCTATTTATATAATTATGGTACTATATATTATTTAGTTTATCTGTATATATATATATATATATATATATATATATATGTGTGTGTTTATATATATAATGTATATTTGTGTGTGTGTGTGTGTATATATATATATATATATATATATATATATATATATATATATATAAAATTTTTAAATGGTCACCAAAGAATGCATCAATTTTGAAATACCAATTGCCTCTGGGAGGGGATGAAGCAAATGTGACTGCAACAATATAAGTAATTTAATTTCATTAAAAGAAAGGCGTATTGTGTTCCTGATACAATCAATACAAAGTACTTTCACCTAAACATATCCTCAAAATTTTTATAACAGTAAGAAATGCAAAGACATCCCAAGAGCTTCTCTGGGTAGAGGAAAGGTAATCTACCAATCAGATTGGCATCAGACTTACTATTCATAATACATGATTCTAAATGTCCACATATTTTAAATGTCTTTACATTCTTACAGAATATGTCCCAACTCTATGCCCAAATACACTATCAAGCTTGTTTGTTTTGTCAATAAAGATGTTATTAAGCACTGCTTAGCACTCAAAAAGCCCCGGGCCAATCCCCAGCACCATAAAAACAAAAGAGGTTTTCAGGACTGAAAGTATTAAGAAATTTTACTTCTGGCAGACCTTCTTTTAGAAAGTTCTTGAACATGTATTTCAACAAAATGAGGTAAAAAGTCTAAAGTAAATATGGACTGTAGGAAATAGTGATCCCAACTTGAGAAAGCAGTTAAGGTTACTTTTTTTTCTTTTTAAAATTTTTATTGGTTCTTTTTCATTATACTCAACAATAGAATTCAGTTTGATATAATTGTACAAGCATGGAATATATTTTATTTCTAGGTAGGACCCTATTCTTATGGATGTGCATGATGGTAGTATTCACTATGGTGTATTCCTATAAGTACACAGAAAAATTGCACATTCATTCCACTTTCTTTCCTTTCCTGTCCCCCTTCCTTCCCTTTATTCCCCTTTGTATAATCTACTTAATAGCTATTCTTCCCCTCTTCCTCATTATTGTGGGTAGCTTCCACATATCAGTGAAAATATTCAACCTTTGGCTTTTTATTTTTTTTAATATGACAGCCGAATACCAAGCTTTAACCAGACCAAAGTGAAGCAAGATGAGAAGATTTAGGGTAGCATGTGAACTCATGAATAACAGGGTACCTGGTAAAATGAATTGAGACATTAGAAAATTATTGAGAGATTAGAAAAGTGGAGGATATGATAATGGAAAATTAGGGAGAAAGAAAACCAATTAGATGAATCTCTTAAGATAATGTTACAGTTGGGGCTGGGGATGTGGCTCAAGAAGTAGCGCGCTCGCCTGGCATACACGAGGTGCTGGGTTCAATCCTTGGCACCACATAAAAATAAAGATGTTGTGTCCACCGAAAACTAAAAAAAATAAATAAATATTTAAAAATCTCTCTCTCTCTCTCTCTCTCTCTCTCTCTCTCTCTCTCTCTCTTTCTTAAAAAAAAAGAAAGAAAACTTTACAGTAATGATTCTCAATGAATCATGCCTTCATGCCTTCTGGTATCTACAGCATTGTGTGATCCCATCCCACATGAACTTGGGCCTGGCAATATAATTGGCTCTAAGTAGTTTAAACATTAGCAAACTTGGTCCACGAAGAGGCTCAAACAGCAAGGCTTGCATTCTTCCAGCTTGGAAACCATCATGTGTGGAGCTGCCTAGGCCAATTCTATAGAGGAAGGGACCATGCAGAATGAGACAAACTTTTCCAATTGAGAACCCTTAGAAAAAGTTGCCAGATAAAATATAGGTCTCCCAGTTAAATTTGAATTTCAGCTGAACATCATATTTTTAGTATATGTCCCAAATATACTTAAAATATTAAATTGTGCATATGGAATTCAAATTTAACTAAGTACCCTATATTTTTACTTGCTAGTTGTTATGGTTGGATCTTAAGTGTCCTCATAGGCTCTTGTGTTAAAGGCTTGGTCCCCAGCTGATGGTGCTATAGGAAGCTGTTAAAAACTTAGGAGGTGGGGTCTAGTGGAAGGAAATGAGGACAACTGAGATCTTTCTCTTGAAGTGGATATTCAGATCCTGGTCCCTTTCTCCTCTCTTCTCTCTTCTCTCCTCTCCTCTGTCCTCCCCTCCCCTCCCCTGCCCTCTTCTTTCTCTCTCTCTCTTCACCACCATGAGGTAAGTAGCTTTGCTCTACAACATGCTCTCCTCTATGATGTTATGCCTTGCCACAGGACCAAAAGCAATATGAAACTATGAGCCAAAATGAACCGTTCCTCCTTTAAATTGTTTTCCTCAGGTATTTTTGTCACAGCAACAAATGCTAGATATGGCACATCATACTAGATATGAAGCTATATCATATAAGATATGGCAATCCTAGCTTCACGAAAACCAGCCCTCAGATAAACTGTCAGCTGACTATACTCATATAAGTGAACTCAGACAAGACTAATTGAAGAACCAACTAGGTAAACTAGTACAAATCACTGATACACAAAATAAAAAAATTAAAATGGCTATTTAATGCTACTGACTTTTGAAATTTATTTTTATGAAATAATGGTTCTCAGATATACAAAAGAAAATTGTGTCCTTGCTCAAAAAGTACAACTGGTTAAGATACAGCGTCAGTTCAGCATTTGATTCAATGGAAAGGAAAAGAATCTATTGAATCCTAAATATGAAAATAATCTCCCTCTAGTGACACAAAGGGACTTGACCTTGGATCCTAGAACATTTCTAAACAACTATAGTAGGATGGATTAAATTAGAAACTAATCCCAAGTGTCCCTAGGATCTGACTGTGCAACATGAGATGGTACTGATTTGAACTAGCTCCCAAGTTACTAAGAGGGATGCAGGTAAATATTCCTAGGATAAGATGCATTCATAACCTGATATGGTTGGTTTATACCTTGCCCTTAACTACCACGCCAGAAGACAGTGGATAAATATACCATGAAGTGATCAAAGGGATATAAAGGCAACCTTCCCACAACTCAAGAAAGGCCTAGATTGAACTTGTGAACATTTTTGAGGGATTGAGAACTAATCAGGTGTTATTACTGTTGAAGGGATACCCACATGAGGTTTTAAAATAAAGGGGAGTTTGGCCTTCTAATAGAATGAATTGAGCTTTTTATTTCATATAACCATCTTCATGCAGCTAAATGTCAGTTTTCTTTTACATTCTGATATATAACAACCAATTCTTCTATTAAAGTCTTCTGTTTCAACTGAAGACATTGATAATCATGAACTGTATTTAGATGATTGTGACTATACAAATCCCACTCATTGCTGAGCCATGTAGTATCTTAGCACTTGAACCCATCTTTTTTAAAAAAAATAAATTTATTTTTTAATTGTAGTTGGACACAATACCTCTATTTCGTTTATTTATTTTTATGTGTGCTGAGGATCGAACCGCACATGCGAGATGAACCCCAGTCCCCGAACCCATCTTTTATAGTTTTAAAAAACAATTCACAGATCACCTGTGGGGATGAGATTTCAAATAGATATAGACTTAATAAAAATTTAGCTGACAAAATATGGAATACAGAAGATGATAAAAGGCAGAATGAAGAATAGCAGGGACTTTATGTTTATTTTACAAAGTACAAATTTAATAAATACTAGTGGAAATTTATGAAATAAAAATAAATTTATATATGTGTATATATATATATATATATATATATAATTTAAAGGTAAATGTAGCTCAGTGATAGAGCACTTGCCTAGCACCCATGAGGCACTGGATTTCATACTCAGCACATATAAAAATTAATTAATTAATTATATAAAGGTATTGTGTCCATCTACAAAGAAAAAAATTGAAAAAGTTAAATGTAGTTACCTTATTTATTTTAATTGATTTTTAATTTCCACTTCCTTCAAAAGAAAGCAAACATAGTAAAAGTTATCTATATTGCTCACTATTGAATTCCAAATCATTTGAATACTTCCACATCCACAAAGGTGTCAAGAAATACTTGTGGACTGTATGGTTAAACTAAAATAATAATAACACAATAAACACTGAGAATAGAAGAAGGGGAGGGAGAAAGATAATATAAATGAGCTAAAGTATCCTATTTTCCTATTAGAAGTTCATTATAGATACAAGTATATTTTTGGAGTTTTTAAGATAATCAAAAAACAAAGTTACTCAACTTCGGAACCATTAACATTTGGGACCAAGAACTATCGTTTACATTATAGAATCCCTAGATTTACCCACAAGAAGGTCAGTAGCACTCTTATCCCCATGTGTGACAACCAAAAATATATCTAGACGCTGAAAAATGTCCTCTTAGTTAGCAAAATCACTCATAATTGAGAACCATTGCATCTGAAAAGTTATAAGTTTCCACTGTAGAGTGGTACCAAGTCTAGGGAAAAGTAGCAGGGGTAACTGTTTTCATCATAAACTCGATAAGAAATGTTTTGTTGCCATATATATTGTTCTGATAATTAACACTTATTAAAAATTAATGAGGTGGAACCAATAGAGCTTTGTGAAAGGCTAGCCATGTAGGATGAAGAAAAAGGAAGAATCAATAATGATTGGCGTTCTAGCATGTGTATAGCCATAGATGGTGGTTGTGTTCACTGAAATAGGGAATATAGTAGAGGGAAACTTGGCATCAAATAGTTTAATCTTGAACTCAAGACTTGAACTTTATAAACTTGTGAGTCATTAAGATATAGGTGATAATTGAAGTCATGACAATGAATGAGATTCTTGGAAAGAGAAGAGAAACCCAAGGAACAAGAAGATACTAAATATGTAGCATTCCAGTCTTTTTCATTCATCTTCATTTTTAAATTAATTGAGTTTATACTGTAAATACTAATTAACATATTTCTAAAAACAAATTTTATCTTTGAAAAAATAATAAAAAAATTGCTAAAGCTATTTTAAACACAGATAGAGAAGTACAAACTGTTGTCCAGAACCAGAATTGTAACTTGAATGATCAAATTGAGTAGATGCTGAGCACTAATTATTTGCCAGACAGATGGAGATTCAATAGTAAACAGAACAGGCAACATCCCTGTGTTCATAGAGATTATCATCTAACAGGGAATACAGTCAAAGGAAACAGAAAATACAATGAAGTGTGGTAAGTGCTATGAAAATTAATAATGGAAAGTCACCTCAACTAAAGATGCAATGGGGTGTGATTTAAGCACATTTGATGTCATCCATTTTTCTCTTAGTAGGCATGAGCTCAGTTTCACAAACAAGAAGAAACTATTGTGAGTTCCTTTGCTCTCTGTATTATGAGGTATGACAAGTTCAGGAAGGCTGGCAGTGAAAGTAGAGATGGTTGCCTTTCTGGGACTGACTACAGGATTTGTCCAAACCAAGGCTCTTAGTATACTAGGCTCTGACTCTTTCACAGAGAGTATCTCTGTGTGTTTGTAAATTGGTTTTATTCTCAGTGGGTTGTTCAGTTTATTTCCCAGAAACTCTAGCTGCATTCTCAGTCAGCTACTAGAAAATAGCAAATGCCAGAAAAGGAAGAAGCTGTTTGTGGATTTTTATTTTTGTTTTGTTGGTAGTAGGTATTGAACTCAGGGACACTTAACCACTGAGCCCTTTTTTACATTTTATTTAGAGACATGGTCTCACTGAGTTGCTTAGGGCCTTGCTAAATTGCTGAGGCTGGCTTTGAACTCAAGATCCTCCTACCTCAGCCTCCTGAGCTGCTAGGATTACAGGCATGTGCCACTGAACACAGCCTCTGTTTGTGCATTTCTTAAAGATAAGAAGCAAGTACAATGTTGACAACAGGAACCTCCATGAACCCTATTGGGTTATAATAAGCAGAAAGACATTGAGCTAAAGAAGAAATCACAGAGACAGGACATATTTGCAGGAAGTAGTCTGTCCCCTTCAGAGCTCTGGAAATGACTCTTGCTTAGTAGCAGGGAAGAGGAAAATCAACACTTTAAACAGCCCTGCAACTACCTCTTGAAAATCCTTGGTATCATTAAGACAATTCTTGATCCTTGTCCTAGATGAAATTTCTGCAAATAACTGGTTCAAAAAAACCCAGATATCCCTGTAAGGCAGGGGATTAAAATGTACCTGGTATGAAATAAACACTGGCAATACAGCAGATGAAGTAAACTCATCTGAAAAATGTTACCATAAAGTAGATTGAAAATGTCATCAAATACTTCAAATGAATTTGAAAGCTTTAATGAAACAACTAAGCAAGACCTCATGAAAGAGATGGCAAGATAAGAATAAGATGAAATGTGGGCTGTCAGGTCCCAAGGAGAATGTGGAAAAATAAATTTAACAATCACAGAGATGAAGGCAAAAATGGCAGGATTTCAGGGAAGAAAATATCTACAGGAAAAGTATAGCAAGTAGTGTCAAATCTATATAAGTTCAGGACTAAAACCAAAACAAATATAGTGATTATGGTTACAGAACAAATGTAAGGGTGATAAATCCAGATGGAGTAGAATTAATATAACTAACAACAATTAGAATATAAAAGAAAATGATGGTGGGAGGTAATGTCCATATGTTTATTTTCTTATTCTTAATAATTGGGGTCAAAAGATACTATTGAAAGTAAACAAATATGCCAATAGAGATATAAGTATATTGAATATTATAAAGTAAACAAGAAGAAATATAATTTAACCAACTAAAATTGGGGAGATAAAAAGAGAAAATGAATAAAAGGAAAAATGACATATGTATAAAGTTAATTATTGAAGCATTATTTATAACAGAAAAAATGGGGGAAATCCCTAAATATCCACAAATAAGACACTCATTAATAATTAGGACACAGTCTTGGAATAAAATACGATTAAGCTATAAAAGGAAGATGTTTATGTAGTGACATCTGAGGATTGGCAAAGTTATTCATATACTGTCATGTATGTGTATGTGTGTGTGTGTGTATACAATATGTGTATAGGTTTAGTCACACAATATCTCTGGAAAAATGCACAAAAAACTGATAAAATGCCTCTGATGGGAGAGAACTGAGAAGTTGGTAAAAGAGAGGAAAAGTAAACGGATATTTTCTTTCTTTTTAAAAATTTATTTAGAGACAGGGTCTCCCTAAGTTGCCCAGCCTTGTTGAAAACTCTAGCTCCTCCTGCCTTAGCCCCCAAGCACCTTGGATTACAGGCATGCATCACCATACCTTCATGGGAGATTTCTTAATGCATACCAGTTCTTATTTTTTTATTTTAAACAACTAAGACATGTTACCTATTTTTTCAAGTAAACTAACTTTAAACTTAAGATGGAATTTAAAGAATACCCAGTCTTTGAATGTAAACATGACCAGTCTTTGTGCAGACTTGTATATAACATGTTATGTGAGATGACCAACACATACTTTATAGTTTCCACACTTCACATACATCTTTCTTTGTTCTATCCCTGTAAAGACTGAAAACAAACAAAGCAATGTCTTGGTTGCCAAACTGACCCTCTGTATCCCTGCCTATCCTCATTGTTCACCATTAACATTAAGTAATTAGAACAAAAACTTACAGAAAGAGAGGCAATGTACTGCTTGTACCTTGCTCAGGAAACTGATTTCTCAAAGCTAATTTTAAGATTTGTAGCCATAAATTTTGAGTTTTACTAATTTCCCAAACCTCCCATTACATATCAGGAACCAAGCCTGGAAGAATCTGAACACAGATCTTTACTACAAGCCACAGGTACTGAGAACTTAGAAACTAAAGGAAGTGTCCATCAAAGACGAGATTTATGAGAGAAGAGACAGAACAAGAAGGAAAAACAATCAACTTCATGTTTCCTGCCTCAAATCAATTCCCAGACTGAAATTCCAGATGGGACTGGTTATTAGATATGACCAAATAAGGGAAATGTCTGAGCATTGAGGATAGCTTTTACATGTCCTTTGGCACAAACTACAAAAGTACAAGGTCAAACCTAGGACAGCTCAAGCTCACAGAGAAGGCTGGTGGTTACAACTTTTATCATTTCCCTTACCTCCAATCCTTCTTCTAGTTGAGAAAGTCAACAACTTTATTCACTACCCAAATTAAAGGCCTAGATACTGAAAAATAAAGAACTCTTGATACAAATACATACCTTAACAATTGATCTTTGTAAAATTCAAATATTTATTCACACAGAGATTATATGACACAGTTATTTGGAGTGCATGTTTGTGGTAATAACATGAGCCACCAAATTGTTTTCCTGTCATTCAAAATCATCCCATATCCAGATATACAAGAACAAAGAACAATAGAATACCAATGGCTAGACTAATGGATACAATACCAGGGATTGAAAAAAAGTATGGAATAAACCAGAAAAACCAGTTTGAGCTACTTCACTGCCAAAGACATGGGGGAGGAAGAAAATATTTGAGTAAAATGAAAGAAGGTAAAGGGTTCTTAAAGAGAGTTCTGGAAAAAGTATTTCTAGAAAACTTTGTGTAAATATTAAATCTTTTCCCACTTCCCTTCTCTTTAGAGAAACAACGGTGAGGGAATAGATAATCCACCTTTGTAACTGCTGTTTCCATCAGGGCCTGGGGATGAGGGCTGCTCACAGGCAGCCACAGCCCCCCCCTCCCCCGACACCAACACACACACACACACACACCACCTCTCCGGGGCCACCCAGGGAGATGAGGTTCCCCAAGTCCATTAGGAGTTCCTGGGAGAAAGAGCTGTGCCTCACGAGAGACTTCATGCCAGGAAGGCACAGAGGAGTTGCTGGGCTGGGTGCATGAGGGTGCCACAATGTGCTACACAGTGGCCCAGGAATGGAGTTCTCAACCAGTGGTGCTGGATAACTAGTGGTTATCCATCGGGGAAAAGAAGGCAAATCACTTCATTATTGCAGACCTGGCCCAAAAGGAAATGCCCAGCAGACAGACCCACGAAGCAAAACTTGAAATGGCAGGTATGAAAGCACTGGGAGGCTATAAAGGAAACCCTTTTAGTAATCAGGGAGTGTGTGGGGGTGGCATCCTAAGCTGCCCACAAAGACAGAGGCAGTCAGTGTAAATGAACCTCCTGGGTGAAAAGGAGGCCATGAGCAAAGCGAGGAGGGGAGTGGCAGACTGTGAGAAGATGCATGCATTACATCTTTTTCCACTTTTTCCACCAGGCGGGGGCGGGGCTCTGGAACTTGTGCAGGGTGTGCTGGGCTCTGGGGCAGGGCCCTGCTGCGGTCCAGGCCTTATCAGTGAATTCTAGAAGGCGGGCAGGAGCAAATCCTGCCCACAGCTGCCCACCTCTTAGCCCAGCCTCGCGATGCTAAGGCACAGGGGTTGACTTGGTGTGTGATGACTGTGCTGGTGCACGTGTGCCACTTAAAAGTGGGGTGGAAACTGCTTTGAGAGTGACACATAGGGCCCAGTGGGAATGCAGGGCCTGGCACTGGATGGGCCTAGGGGAAGCTGGATGTCTGCAATGTTGCATGCACTTTCAGGGGTGTGGGAGTGAGGGGCTTCAAACCACAGGATCCCCAGGAGAGGGGGAAGCACAGGTGATAGGTAGTGTGGAAGCCAGTGGCTTCGGGCACCCGATGTAAAGGTCCTAATGAGATGAATAAGAAGCAAAACCAGGGCCCTTTCTGGAGCTGGAAGGCAGTCTGAGGTGGCAGTTGCAATATTTATAGAAGAGACAGCTCAGGGGCTGGGGCGGCACCTTCCTGACAGGGCACCTCCTCCATAGTACCTGGCAAGCCCAGCATGGATGAGCCTGCCCAGTGTTTGCCACAGGAAAGCCCAGAAACAGTGTCCTGTCGTTGAAGCAGACAGGTGAGTTTTGTGATTGGTGGCTCAGGGCTGTTTTTATTGTGCTTATACCTATGGGGTGGGGGCGCTGGTGCTCTGGCCACAGTTGAAAGCCCCCCTCTCAGTGTCTTGATCCAGCCCTGGTGGCAGGCATGCTCCCCACTCCCCTCCACCGGCCTCCCTGAGGAGACAGAACCCACATGGAACTGGGATCCTACCTGGCATCCCTATAAACTGTCAAGGGATAAGGGAAGTTCAGAGTGCTGCACCTGCAGACACAGGGAGTGTTTGGGGGAGGGCAGTGCCAGTAAACGGACAAGGAAGGTTTTGCCTTGGGCCGAGGCCTCTCGTGGAGGCACTTGGATGCCTGCAGGCTTCCCTGTGAAAGAGCTGCTCAGGAGATGGGCAGGAAGCCTCCGAGGCCCTCTCTGAGTTTGGAGTCAGCTGCACCTTGAAGCCTCCAGTGCCCAGAAGATGGGGGACAACTATGCACAAACGGGCATCTGGGATGTGGTAGCATGCAGAGGAGTGGGGAGGCACGGGCTAATTTGAGGCAGAATCTAGGAGCAAGTAGAGGCCGAGCAAGGAGGTGTCACTGAAGGCAGCACTGGCAGGGCAGGCTGGACAGGGAAAAGAGGATGAAGGCACTGTCTGCAGGGAAATCCTCCTTGTCAAATGGACGCCCCGGCCTACCTGTGGCTCACCTGGGAGGAATGGGTGGTCCTGTCAGCTGCTGTTGGGAGATAAGATAGGGCCCCAGGGTCAGCCAAGGAAGCCTGCGGTCAGGGGTGGGGATGAGCCTCCATGGGGGTGTGGTGTGGCAGCGCCCACAGGTCTCTTGCTGGCCATCCCAAGTGCAGGATGAGGAGATGCAGCATCCCCATTCCCAGTTGGAGGGCTTCCCAGAGTTGGTAGGCAGAACCGGAAGGTGCCCAAGTCAGCATAGAGTTTGGGGCACACGGTGCAAGCAGCAAAGTTCTAACCCACCTGGAACCCAACCAAACTCTAGTGGAAAGGAAAAGAAAAAATGAAAAGGAAACAAAGTTCTGTGTGGAGGAGAGCAGGCAGAAGGCAGAACACCCTGCAGGCAGGCAGGCCACTGCTGGCCAGGGCACGGTGACCCATGGCAGCATCTCAGAGACACCTTCCGGGAGAGGGCACATGGCACAGAAACAGCACCATCCAAGGGAAATCGTGGCTTCGGAGGAAGGAGACCACTGCCGCGCACATCACAAACCCACAGAGAATGTGACTTTGGTGACAGGGGCTGAGGATTCCTGGGAGGGGCCTGGATATGTTGGGGACAGTGTGGCAGAATGAGTTGGCCAGCCCTTTGGACCCACGGTTCCGCACGCACGGAGGGGCACTTCCTTTCCTCACAGGGGTGCAGGGACCTTGGAGGGATGGTATGGAGGTGTGTCCAGATGGATGGATAGGCCGAGGCTGGTTGCACCAAGCACCCTTCACATTTGCCCTACCACCCCCACAGGGAGTTCCTGGAGGGCTCCCCTATTCCCTTCCTGGGTCCCACCCGACATACAAGGGGAGCCATGGAGGAGAGGAGTTTCACCCAAATGAAGCAGCAGACAACCCTCTCACCCTGCCAGGAAGCAGTGCTTGGGTTCCCAAGACAGGGAGGAGGGCTGGAAGCAGGTCTGACAGCAGCTTTGCAGGGAAAAGAGAGGTCGAGTAGGCCCTGGGCAAGTGGCAATCTTTACTGTGATAATTATGCAATGGATGTGCATGGATGTGTGACAGGGAGCCTCCCCCACTGCCCCCACCACAATCCCCACCATCGACCACCACCATAAGCAATGCACAAACACCAAGGACACTGGCCTTCCTCTCTAGGCTGGCAGTCAAGGAATCACAATCACCTTTATTGCGGAATTCCTCTGCATCAGGCACCCTTGTGTCCTGCTTGGAGAGTGCTGTCTTTCCCAGTTCACTCAACATTCCATCAGCATTCCCCCAACCTCCCTGTCCCCCACCTGTCGACCCTGCCCCCATCTCCCTTCTTGGAGCTTCTGCTGAGCACAGCCGCCCCTTTCTGCCCCTGTCTCCTATGAGCACTGACAAGTGTGCATCTGTCAGAGAGCAGCCCCCACCCCCGGTCAGCTGGCGTTTATTGTGCATGCAGGCCTTTCTCTTCGTGCAGACTGCAGGCTCAAGGACAAGGACCATGTCTCTCTCTTTTTGCCAATCAAAGCACACAAGTTTATTGATGATACACACAGATGCAGACTTGGGCGGAGGAAGTTTAGTCAGTACAATGGATACAAGGGGAGTGCACTTTGTGGATGAATAGGTTCGCCATCCGTGGGCTGGTGTGGAAGAAAGAGAAAAGGAAAATACTTCAACGTAGGCAGCGGCAGATGCATTTTCAGCATTTTCAGCATGAGCTCCCAGATGGGCCTGGCCTCTGCAAAGCGGTCCCTCTCGGGCAGGGAGACCATCACAGGCAAGCGAGCACTGGTGGTACTCTAGTTTGATGTCCCTTATCTGCAGCAGGCGAGCCACAGTGATCCCTTTACTGCATCAAGAGGGCTGCAAGGGAGTAATTTACAATGCACAATGCCTGCAGACTGCAAAATCAAGGAATTACCCAAAGCTCTGCGCGGGGGAGCCCTGCCTGGCCAAAAAGAGTGTGGTCTTCAGTCTAGCTTCTGGAACGCGCACCCAGCCCCAGTGACCCCCGGTGATGGGGTGACTGCCTAAGGCTGGATCCTCAGTAGCACCCACTGCAGATTCTTTGACATCTGCAAACCTAGCAGGGTTTGTGTGGAGTCAGTCCCATTCTGTCCCAGAAGGCCATTTAAGGGGTGAGGGTTTCCAGGAGAACCTCTCTGTTTGCACTTCTGATAAAGAGGGACATGAATGAGAACAGCATCTGGGCACCCAGCAACTCCCCTGCCAAGAGTGGCTTTTCAGACAAACCCATCAACGGTTCTAAAACCTGAACCTTAGCACAGCCACTTCTTTCGGGTATCAAAGGAAACTTCAAGTCTGAAACGGACTTGGCAAGCATGTTATTAATAACTGTCATGCTTATTAACAAATTTAATCCGGCCTGCTGCAGAAATGAGTTGCAGCTACGTGGCACAGTCTCCTGACACACTCCATTGATGAACATCTTAATCTGGCCCTGATTTTCAGTACTGGCATTCAAGTTACCTGGGGCACACAAAGCTTCCTCCCTCACAGTGGGGTTGGGGGTGGGGAGTGTGTTTCCACAGATGGAAAGGTTGGCCAAATGACTCCTGATATCGTGGCTAAGTGAAAAAACAGCATCCTTGGGCTCAGCAAACAACTTTTTTCCCTGAATAGAAGGACACTTGGAGAGGTCTAGAATTCAACTGACACTTTTATTGGATTCAGTATCACCCCTCTCCAAATTATCCATTTTATTTTAAAAAATGTAATTCTTATTTATTGGTAAACTATCTTCTCTGTGAGTCCTTGGATCCTTTTTTGGCTATGATTGAAGTTTACTTCACCCTCTCGACTTGGCTTTTTTTGCACCCTTAACTCCTGATCAAAGACTGTACTTGTCCTCTCTCTGGTCTGAAATGACCCACTCTTCTGGTCTTTTCTTACTGGATTCCATCTTCTTGTGTTTAGTGGGGAAGTAACTATAGCAACTTCTAGAGCCAACTTTTACACGTTTCTGTAATTCATAATTTGTAGACATAATACATCTACAACAAGGCACAATTGGGTCTTATTCTAGAAAATTCATCTAGTGGTGATGTTCTAGGAATCATATTCTTACCACTCCCCCCCCCGCCAATCACAAGCTTTATATTGCCATCCCATATGGCTTTAGATTCTTGTTAATATACATGGAGCTTTGATATGAAAGGATATATCAGAAATACATGTCAACACACATGATAAAGGGGTATATGTATCTCTCTTGAGTTAGAATCTTAATTTTCAAATGTTGCTCCTCTGATATTTACCTCCTTTTAGCTCATTTCTGCAATTCCCCTGAGGTACAGTACATGCCTCTTTCCAGCACCAAAATTAAAAAGAGTAGAATAAAGCCTGGGAGAAGGAGAAGCTGAGTTACCTCTGGACCCTGTATTCTGACTCTGACACCCCACACTCACCCCTTATCTCCAGGTATATGGCACTATATGGAGGAATTTTCTCCCTCCCCTTCCTGTATTTTTGTGTACAGGTAGGCAGACAATAGAGAATGGGGATTTTAGATGCACTGGTACATAAGACTCAGGCGCAATCTGCCTAAATGGTAGCTTTGAAGTCTACCATTTATGTCTCAAGCTCAGCATCTACCTTGTCCTTCTGGTACTTTGTCATCTTGTCCCTCTACAAATGCCTATTTTTTTGCTCTACCTTACCGTAATACATTTCTGCTTTATAAATATTGACCCTGCTTACCCAGAGCCAAAAAGGATGTGATTACAGGATTTCTGAATACAGTAGAAGAGTAAGTTTTGGTTTAGCACTTGCGTCTACCACCGTCTGTGACAGGTTCAAGCCTGATATTTCCTTAAATTAACACAAGTTTCTTCAGTGTGTACCAAATATCCTGTCATTGGCTTCCTCTTCCTTTCCATTGGGTTTTGCTGCCCTCTACAGACAGACAGGCAAAACAACCTCTTTCAGTAGTTTGATGAACTTTTAATGTGGGGTGGTAGGCTAGTATTCTTTTACTGATTCAAGACTGTCTGGACATTTTCCATCTCTCATTCATGGATCCCCAATAACATCTCTCTTCCTGGTCCCATGTATCCTTTAGAGAACTGAAATGAACCAGTAGATTAGGTAGGCCTGTAGGAAAAGCTGATTCTATATAATCTTGATTCTGTCCTTCCAGGTGATCTTCATTCTTACAACACCAACTTGCACTTCTTAACCAGAACAGAATCTTCTTCACACACCTATTAACAGGGAGCTGATTGCAGAATCAAAAAATACTTCACCTCTCAAGTGTTCTTGATCACTTGAGACATATGTCACCAACATCACCAATGAGCCATGGTCCCCAAAATCCCCTCCTACCAACAGTAATGCAAAAATGTACCTGCCATTTTCTCTTGCCCCCAACACACCAGAATGCCACTCATTTATTTATTTGCCAATGCTAGAAGCCAAAAGAAAGTACATTTACATTTGGTTATATTTTACTTTGTCTGATTTCCAGGGAGAAAATATACCTTCTTTGGAGTACCTGTCTATTTCTATTTCTTTGTCTTCTCTTAGAATACAGGACTGCAGCACATCTCCTTACTTTCCCTACCCTCAGTCACTAATATGCATCATTCTGCTTGGACCCCACAAAAAAGTGAGATGAAGATATTTTAAATATTTATTTCTTATCTCTGTTGATTTTTCTTGAAAATACAGGCTTGTTAATAAGGTTTGTTTATGCTTTTATGTATATAGGGAGGTTTCTGGAGTGATGTTTGCTAAAATGCCACTGCAGGTTATTTTGTAGAGTAGGATTTAAGGCATAACACATTGTAGTTACAATATCAAATGTTAAGGTACCTTAACAGTGGGACATGATGAACACAGCTGTATCTTGGATAAGACCCCCCCATAAAGTAGCATTTACCTTGCAGAAATCACTGCATTTCAGTTTTCAAACGCTAATTTTGTTTTCAGAGAAAAAGCATACATAATTTATGACCTAATACCTAACAGAAATGCATGCATATGTTCACCAAAAGACTTTTAAAAGAATGTTCATAGCAGCACTGTTCATAATAGCTGTAAACTGGGAGCAACCTAAGTATCCATCAGCAGTAGGATAGAAAAATACAATACAATATGTTCATAAGTGATAGTTATATTCACAAATGACAGTAAATACTATATGGAGCAGTAAGGGTTAATCTCAGACAATGTTAGCAACAAAAGCACAAAACAATACTATGATGTGATTCTGTTTATCTAAAATCTAAAAGACCCACAAAACTAAACATGTTGTTAGAGGTTCAAATACGGATTCATTTTCAACAAGGGCATCATGAATGTGCAATGGGGAAAGCAAAATCTCTTCAACAAAAGGTGTTAGAAAACTAAATAGTCAAAGCAAAACAATGAAATTGAACATTTATCTTATACAAGAAATAAAAATCATCTCAAATTCATTAAAGAAAACTCTAGCTGGGCATGGTGGCACACTTCTGTAATCCCAGCCACTTGGGAGGTGAAGGCAGGATCACAATCCAAAGCCAGCCTCAGCAACTTAGTGAGGCCCTAAGCAACTTAGCAAAACCTTGTCTCAAAGTAATTTTTTTTAAAAAAAGGTCCAGGCCAATTGGAGTAGGGGCAGAGCAGAGCTGCCACCCGTGCCCAAAAGGTGGGCAGACCTGCGACCGACCAACGGGACAGGCCCAGTGGCCTGCCGGTGCGACAGACACGTCACCCCATTTGGACTAGGGGCAGAGCAGAGCCGCCGCCTGTGCCCGCAAGGTAGGCAGACCTGTGACCGACCGGTGGAACAGGCCCAGCGGCCGGCCGGGGTCGTAGGCACGTCACCCCAATTGGAGTAGGAGCAGAGCAGAGCCTTCGCCCGCGCCCGGAACAGGCCCAGCGGTCCACGGGTGTGGTAGACAAGTCACACCAATTGGAGGGGGGGCAGAGCAGAGCCACCGCCCGCGCCTGCAGGGTAGGCAGACCTGCAACCGACCTGCGGATCAGGCCCGGTGGCCTGCCAGTGTGGTACACTCGTCACCCCAATTGGAGTAGGGGCAGAGCAGAGCCGCCGCCCGCGCCCGGAACAGGCCCAGTGACCTGCCGGCGTGGTAGTCACGACACCCCAATTGGAGTAAGGGCAGAGCAGAGCCGCCTCCCGCGCCTGGAATAAGCCCAGTGACCCGCCAGCGTGGTAGACACGTCACCCCAATTGGAGTAAGGGCAGAGCAGAGCCAACGCCCGTGCCTGCAAGGTAGGCAGACCTGCGACCGACCGGCAGAACAGGGCAAGGGGTCCGCGGGCATGGTAGACACCTCACACCAATTGGAGGAGGGGCAGAGCAGAGCCCCCGCCCGCGCCTGCAAGGTAGGCAGACCGCCACCCAACCCTGCAAGGGAGACTTTTCAACTATACAAGAGCAATATAAATATATAGGGGGAAAAAAACATTTCAAAAACACAACAGTTTCACCAAGCAGAAAGAAACGCAAGCAGTATGAAAAGACAAGGAAAGAAAGGACCACAAGCAATGCAGGTCAACTCAACTTTAGAAGAGGTAACAGCTGCAGCAGATGGAATGTCAGATAAAGAATTCAGGATATACATGCTTCAGATGATCTGGAGTATCAAGGAAGACATTAGACAGCAAAATCAGACAATGAAAGATCACTTCGACAATGAATTACACAAACAAATCCAGGAAGCAAAGGATCAACTATACAGGGAGATAGAGGTTATAAAAAACAAACAAACAGAAATCCTAGAAATGCAGGAAGCAATAAACCAACTTAAAAACTCAATTGAGGATACTACCAGCAGAGTAGAACACTTAGAAGATAGAACATCAGACAATGAAGACAAAGTATTTCAACTTGAAAAGAACATAGACAGCTCAGCAAGACTGTTAAGAAACCATGAGCAGAACATCCAAGAAATATGGGATAACATTAAGAGACCAAACTTAAGAGTCATTGGGATACAGGAAGGTACAGAACTCCAAACCAAAGGAATGAGCAATCTATTCAATGAAATAATACGAGAAAACTTCCCAGACTTGAAGAATGAGACAGAATCCCAAATCCTAGAAGCCTACAGGACGCCAAATGTGCAAAATCATAAGAGATCCACACCTAGACACATTATAATGAAGATGCCCAACATACAGAATAAGGAGAGAATTTTAAAAGCTACAAGAGAAAGGAAGCAGATTACATTTAGGGGTCAGCCAATCAGGATAACAGCTGATCTTTCAACACAGACTCTGAAAGCTAGAAGATCCTGGAATAACATATTTCAAACACTGAAAGAAAATGGGTTCCAACCAAGAATTGTGTATCCAGCGAAATTAAGCTTCAGGATGGAAGATGAAATTAAAACCTTCCACGATAAACAAAAGTTAAAAGAATTTGCAGCTAGAAAACCATCTCTTCAAAACATCCTCGGCAAAACATTACAGGAAGAGGAAATGGAAAATAACAATGAAAACCAACAGTGGGAGGTAGGACAGTAAAGGGGGGGAAAATAATCAAAGAGGAAAACAAACCATGTTTAGTAACAGAAATAAACAAATATGGCTGGAAGAACAACCCATATCTCAATAATAACCCTAAATGTTAATGGCTTAAACTCACCAATTAAGAGACACAGGCTAGTAGAATGGATCACAAAACAAGACCCAACAATATGCTGCCTACAGGAGACGCATTTGATAGGAAAAGACATACATAGGCTGAAGGTGAAAGGTTGGGAAAAATCATATCACTCATATGGACTTCGGAAATAAGCAGGAGTGTCCATACTCATGTCAAATAAAATAGATTTCAAGCCAAAGGGATAAAGAGGGACACTACATACTGCTTAAGGGAAACATACACCAACAAGACATAACAATCATAAATATATATGCCCCAAACAATGGTGCAGCTATGTTCATAAAACAAACTCTTCTCAAGTTCAAGAGTCTAATAGACCACCATACAATAATCATGGGAGACTTCAACACACCTCTCTCGCCACTGGACAGATCTTCCTAACAAAAGTTGAATAAAGAAACTATAGAACTCAATAACACAATTAATAACCTAGACTTAATTGACATATATAGAATATACCACCCAACATCAAGCAGTTACACTTTTTTCTCAGCAGCACATGGATCCTTCTCAAAAATAGATCATATATTATGTCACAGGGCAACTCTTAGACAATATAAAGGAGTAGAGATAATACCATGCATCTTATCTGATCATAATGGAATGAAACTGAAAATCAGCGATAAAAGAAGGAAGGAAAAAGCATACATCACTTGGAGAATGAACAATAGGTTACTGAATGATCAATGGGTTATAGAAGACATCAAGGAGGAAATTAAAAAATTCTTAGAGATAAATGAAAACACAGACACAACATATCGGAATCTATGGGACACATTGAAAGCAGTTCTAAGAGGAAAATTCATTGCTTGGAGTTCATTCCTTAAAAAAAGAAAAAACCAACAAATAAATGATCTCATACTTCATCTCAAAATCCCAGAAAAAGAAGAGCAAAACAACAGCAAAAGAAGTAGAAGGCAAGAAATAATTAAAATCAGAGCTGAAATTAATGAAATCGAAACAAAAGAAACAATTGAAAAAATTGACAAAACTAAAAGTTGGTTCTTTGAAAAAATAAACAAAATCGACAGACCCTTAGCCATGCTAGCGAAGAGAAGAAGAGAGAGAACTCAAATTACTAGCATACGGGATGAAAAAGGCAATATCACAACAGACACTTCAGAAATACAGAAGATAATCAAAAATTATTTTGAATCCTTATACTCCAATAAATTAGAAGATAGTGAAGGCATAGATAAATTTTTTAAGTCATATGATCTGCCCAGACTGAGTCAGGAGGATATAGACAACCTAAACAGACCAATATCAATTGAGGAAATAGAAGAAACCATCAAAAGACTACCAACTAAGAAAAGCCCAGGTCCGGATGGGTATACAGCAGAGTTTTACAAAACCTTTAAAGAGGAACTAATACCAATACTTTTCAAGCTACTTCAGGAAATAGAAAAAGAGGGAGAACTTTCAAATTCATTCTACGAGGCCAACATCACCCTGATACCTAAACCAGATAAAGACACTTCAAAGAAAGAAAACTACAGACCAATATCTCTAATGAACCTAGATGCAAAAATCCTCAATAAAATTCTGGCGAATCGGATACAAAAACATATTAAAAAAAATTGTGCACCATGATCAATAGGATTCATCCCTGGGATGCAAGGCTGGTTCAATATACGGAAATCAATAAATGTTATTCACCACATCAATAGACTTAAAAATCAGAACCATATGATCATCTCGATAGATGCGGAAAAAGCATTCGACAAAGTACAGCATCCCTTTATGTTCAAAACTCTAGAAAAACTAGGGATAACAGGAACATACCGCAATATTGGAAAAGCAATCTATGCTAAGCCTCAGGCTAGCATCATTCTGAATGGAGAAAAATTGAAGGCATTCCCTCTAAAATCTGGAACAAGACAGGGATGCCCTCTCTCTCCACTTCTGTTCAACATAGTTCTTGAAACACTGGCCAGAGCAATTAGACAGACGAAAGAAATTAAAGGCATAAAAATAGGAAAAGAAGAACTTAAATTATCACTATTTGCAGTTGACATGATTCTATACCTAGCAGACCCAAAAGGGTCTACAAAGAAACTATTAGAGCTAATAAATGAATTCAGCAAAGTGGCAGGATATAAAATCAACACGCATAAATCAAAGGCATTCCTGTATATCAGTGACAAATCCTCTGAAATGGAAATGAGGACAACCACTCCATTCACAATATCTTCAAAAAAAATAAAATACTTGGGAATCAACCTAACAAAAGAGGTGAAAGACTTATACAATGAAAACTACAGAACCCTAAAGAGAGAAATAGAAGAAGATCTTAGAAGATGGAAAAATATACCCTGTTCATGGATAGGCAGAACTAACATCATCAAAATGGCGATATTACCAAAAGTTCTCTATAGGTTTAATGCAATGCCAATCAAAATCCCAAAGGCATTTCTTGTAGAAATAGAGAAAGCAATCATGAAATTCATATGGAAAAATAAAAGACCCAGAATAGCAAAAACAATGCTAAGCAGGAAGTGTGAATCAGGCAGTATAGCGATACCAGACTTCAAACTATACTACAGAGCAATAGTAACAAAAACAGCATGGTACTGGTACCAAAACAGGCGGGTGGACCAATGGTACAGAATAGAGGACACAGAAACCAATCCACAAAACTACAACTATCTTATATTTGATAAAGGGGCTAAAAGCATGCAATGGAGGAAGGATAGCATCTTCAACAAATGGTGCTGGGAAAACTGGAAATCCATATGCAACAAAATGAAACTGAATCCCTTTCTCTCGCCATGCACAAAAGTGAATTCAAAATGGATCAAGGAGCTTGATATCAAATCAGAGACGTGCCGTCTGATAGAAGAAAAAGTTGGCTGCGATCTACATTCGGTGGGGTCGGGCTCCAAATTCCTCAATAGGACACCCATAGCACAAAAGTTAATAACTAGAATCAACAAATGGGACTTACTCAAACTAAACAGTTTTTTTCTCAGCAAAAGAAACAATAAGAGAGGTAAATAGGAAGCCTACATCCTGGGAACAAATCTTTACTCCTCACACTTCAGATAGAGCCCTAATATCCAGAGTATACAAAGAACTCAAAAAATTAGACAATAAGATAACAAATAACCCAATCAACAAATGGGCCTCGGACCTGAACAGACACTTCTCAGAGGAGGACATACAATCAATCAACAAGCACATGAAAAAATGCTCACCATCTCTAGCAGTCAGAGAAATGCAAATCAAAACCACCCTAAGATAACATCTCACTCCAGTAAGATTGGCAGCCATTATGATGTCAAACAATAACAAGTGCTGGCGAGGATGTGGGGAAAAGGGTACACTTGTACATTGCTGGTGGGACTGCAAATTGGTGCAGCCAATTTGGAAAGCAGTATGGAGATTTCTTGGAAAGCTGGGAATGGAACCACCATTTGACCCAGCTATTCCCCTTCTCGGTCTATTCCCTAAAGACCTAAAAAGAGCATGCTACAGGGACACTGCTACATCAATGTTCATAGCAGCACAGTTCACAATAGCAAGACTGTGGAACCAACCTAGATGTCCTTCAATAGACGAATGGATAAAAAAAATATGGCATTTATACACAATGGAGTATTACTCTGCATTAAAAAATGACACAATCATAGAATTTGCAGGGAAATGGATGGCATTAGAGCAGATTATGCTAAGTGAAGCTAGCCAATCCCTAAAAAACAAATGCCAAATGTCTTCTTTGATATAAGGAGAGTAACAAAGAACAGAGTAGGGACGAAGAGCATGAGAAGAAGATTAACATTAAACAGGGATGAGAGGTGGGAGGGAAAGGGAGAGAGAAGGGAAATTGCATGGAAATGGAAGGAGACCCTCAGGGTTATACAAAAGTACATACAAGAGGAAGTGAGGGGAAAGGGAAAAATAATACAAGGGGGAGAAATGAATGACAGTAGAGGGGGTAGAGAGAGAAGAGGGGAGGGGAGGGGAGGGGAGGGGGGATAGTAGAGGATAGGAAAGGCAGCAGAACACAATAGACACTAGTATGGCAATATGTAAATCAATGGATGTGTAACTGATGTGATTCTGCAATTTGTATACTGGGTAAAAATGGGAGTTCATAACCCACTTGAATCAAAGTGTGAAATATGATATGTCAAGAACTATGTAATTTTTTGAACAACCAACAATAAAAAATTTTAAAAAAATAATAAAAAATAAAAAAAGGTCCAGGATGTAGTTCAGTGGTAAGTGCTCCTGCGTTCAATCTACAGTACCAGAAAATAACAACTTCTTTAAAAAAGAAAAGTCTAAAATATCTAGAAGGAAAAAATATAGGAAAAGCTTCATGACATTTGGCTTGGCAATAATATCTTGGATATGAGACCAAAAGCATGAAGAAAACAAAGAAAAATTAGAAAAGTGGGACTACATAATACTAAAAAGTTTCTGCACAACAAAATCATAAATGAATTAGACCAAACAAGTATATATACAATGTTCCACCCAACAACAATAGAATACATAATCTTTTCTATTGTGGAATATTCTTCAAAATAACCCATCTGTTAGGATAAAACAAGTCTAAAAATTAAAAATATTTAAACCATACAAAGGATTTTCTTTGACTACAATGGAGTGGAATGAAACTAAAAATCAATAACAGAAGGAAGTGGAGAATTCACAAATCTGTGAAAAGTAAACAACATACTCGTAAATAACTAATGGGTTAAAAAACATTAAAAGTGAAATTTAACAAGTATTTTAACATGAATGAAACTAAAAACACAATACACCAAAATTTGAGAGATGGAAAAAGCATAGGTGAAAGGAAATTTATAGCAGTATGTGTCTACATTAAGAAAAATATAACAAATTAATAATCTAATTTTACATATTAAGGAATTAGAAAGAAAAAAGAAACTAAAACCAAAGCTAACAGAAAAAAAAAAATAAGTTAGAAAATTACAGTGGAGTTCAATAATAGAATGGTAAAACAATAGACAGAATCAATGAAACTAGAAGTTGGTTCTTTTAGAAAAAATAAAATTGACAAAACTTTTGGTAGACTGACAGAAAGATAAGACACAAATATTACTAATCAAAAATAAATCTGAGGATATTATTGTAAATATTATATAAAAAAGAAGTATAAGAGAATGTTTACAGCAATTATATACCAAAAACTTAGATAACCTAGGTGAAATAAAAAATGCCCCAAAACACACAAATCACCAATAAGAATTTGTTAGTGACTGAAGACATAGAAAAAAAATCTCACATAAACTAACAAACCATATCTATTATTGTTTTATATTTTTAAAAAAAGAAAAAAACTCCTTTCTGTAGATAATAGACCACGACAAGTAAGTTGTTGAATCAGTGATTATATTTTTTATAAACAACCTCCCTAGCAGATGTCACCAAGATGGTAGAATAGGATTTCCCAACTTTTATACTCCCACCACCACCTCTGTCCACAGAAACATTCACTTGAACTATCCACGTGTGAAAATAACTCCATAGGAGCTAAGGAAAACAGGTGAAGAATTAAAGCACCTGGGTGTAGTACAGAAATAAGAAAACACTCTTTGAAGAGAGTAGGCAGGATATTTTTACATTATCCACATCACCCCTTCTCCAAACCTAGGACACACAGCATGAAGAGAGACACCCTCTGCTGGTGGGGGAAGGAAAGAGAAGTAAGCACTAGACATTGTCTTGGACCCCACACTAGGCCCATTCCAGTAAAACTCAGTACCAGGCAGGCCAACATACTCTGGTCTCCAAGCCCACCTGGAAGACTCAGTCTCTAGGCCTGCTCCACCACCAGGCTATCACCAGCAGCTCCAGGCTCCGGACTGGCTCTAGTACCTGGCCTCTGCAAGGCTAGTCATAAAGCCAGCCTGTGACTCCAGGCTCCAAAGCCTGGTCAAATCACACAGGCCCAGACTTCAGGCCTACACCAGCTCCAGGTTGGCACACCTGGCCACAGGCACTAATGGACACAGTTTCCAGGTTTGCCCAGTACCAGGCCAGTCCCTATAACCGCAACCATTTGGACCCTGGTTCCAAGGCTTGACCTGGAGGTTTGAGACTTCCAAGACCACCCCTGAAGTTCCAGGCTCCAGGCCAGCCCTCATGGATCCAGGACTCAGGGGTGCCCCTGTAGAATCTGGCTCCAGTTCCACCCCAGGACCAGGTGAGCTGCTATGAACACAAACTTCAGGTTGGTTTGCACAGATACAGGCCTGTGTCTGAACATACTAATAATGAGTATCAAGATATTAAATTAGTAGTAAAAAGTCTCCAAAGAAATGCCCAGAACCTGACAGTTTCACTGCTGAATTCTTCCAAACATTTAAAGAACTAATATCAATCTTTCTCAAACTCTCAATAAATTGAAAAACAGAATACTTCCAAATTCATTTTAGAAGACCAGCATGACACTCATCCAAAGCCATACTATAAGAAAACAAAACTACAGGCAACATCCCTGTTGAACATAGTTGCGAAATCCTAAACAAAATACTAGCAAGCTAAATTCAATGCATCTAAAAAGATAATTCAAATTATCAAGTGAGATTTTTCCACAAGTATGTAAAAATGGTTCAGCATATACAAATCAATCAAAGTAATATACAACATTAACAGAATGAAGAAGCTATATGCATTGGTGCATGCTATAATCTCAGATACTTGGGAGGCTGAAATAGTGAGATCTCAAGTTGAGGCCAGCCTGGGAAAGTTAACGAGACCCAGTCTCAAAAAAATAAAAAGGGATGTGAATATAACTCTGTGGTAGAGTGTCCCTGGGTTCAATCTCCAGGCCAAAAAAAAAAAAATGAAGAACAGAAACCAAATGATCATCTCAGTAGATACATAAAAAAGCATTTGACATTATTCAATTCCCTTTCACTATAAAAACTCTCAACAAATTATATATAGAATGAATGTAACTCAACACAATAAATGCCATATATGAGCAAACATTCAGCTAATATCAGAGCCAATGGTGAAAAGTTGAAAGAATTTCCTCTTAGATCAGGCACAAGACAAGGATATCCATTCACACTACTTCTATTCAACATAGTACTAGAAGTTCCAGCCAGAGCAATTAGGCACAAGGAATCAATAACATGAAACCAATTGGAAAGGAAGAAGTTAAAGTTGTCCCTGTTGGTAGAAGACATGATCTTATCTATAGAAAACCTTAAATACACCACCAAAATTGTTAAAAGTAATCAATTAAACAATAACAAAAATCAGTAACATTTCTATACATAAACAACGAACTGTCAGAAAAGGAAATCAAGAAAATAATTTCATTTACAATAGCTACCAAAAAATTGTATTTAGCAACACATTTAGCCAAGGAGATAAAGCACTTGTACAACTGAAAACTAAAAACATTCATGAAAGAAATTAAAGAAGACAAAAATAAATGGAAAAACATCAGGTGTTCATGGACTAGATGAATTTATAGTTAATAATGTCCAGACTACTCATAGCAATCTACAGATTTGATGCAATATTTATCAAAACCCCAATATCATTTTTCACAAAAATAGAAAAAAAGTCCTAAAATTCATAAGAAGAAATGAAAGAACCCCCAACAGCCAAAGGAATATTAAGCAAAAATATCAAAGGTAGAAGCATCATTGCACAGTTACAATTATCAAAAGCACATTGCATTGGAATAAAAATGAACACATGGAACAAAGGAATAGAACAAATACTAGAAATAAATTCATGTATATAGGGCTAATTGGTTTTTGACACAGGTACCAAGAACACACAATGGGGAATAGACACACTTTAATAAAATGTGCTGTGGAAACTGGCTATCCATATAAAGAATAAAATTAGACCCTCATCTCACACTATATACAAAAATCAACTCAAGCCAGGTGTGTTGAGCCAGGTGTGTTGGTGCATACCTGTAATCCTAGCTACTCAGGAGGCTGAGGTAGGAGAACTGAAAGTACAGGGCCAGCCTGGGAAGCTTAATGAGACCCTGTTTCAAAGCTTAAAATAAATAAATAAATGAAAGGGGCTGGGATGGAGCTTAGTAGTAGAGTGTCCCTGGGTTTAATCCCCAACACTGCAGAAAAGATAAACTCAAATGGATTAAAGACTTAAATGTAAAACCTGAAACTATAAACCAATAGGAAGAAAACATAGGAAAAAAGCTCCATAACATTATAACATTGCTCTGGGCAATGACTTTTAAAATCTGAGCCCAAAACTTCAGGCAAAAAAGGAGAAAAAAAAAGACAAACTAAAAATCTTCTGCACAGCAAAGTGAACAATTAATAGATTGAAAATACAAACTATATAGTGGGAGAAAATATTTGACAACCATACATCTGACAAGGGGTTTATTTTTTATTGATTTTTTTAAAAAAATAAATGACATTGGAATGTATTACAATTCTTATTACACATATATAGCACCACTTTTCATATCACTGGTTGTATATAAATTATGTTGACACCAATTCATGTCTTCATACATATACTTTGGATAATGATGACAAGGGGTTTATATCCAAATTATATAAGGAACTCAAAC
This sequence comes from Marmota flaviventris, assembly GCF_047511675.1. NCBI lineage: Eukaryota > Metazoa > Chordata > Mammalia > Rodentia > Sciuridae > Marmota > Marmota flaviventris. Next base: position 73,568,457 of record NC_092518.1, read on the forward strand.
AACTCAGCAGTAAGAAAACAACCCAATTTTTTAAAAAATGGACAAAAGATCTGAATGGACATTTGTCAAAAGACATACAAATGACCAACAGGTATACAAAAAAATTCTCAACATCAGTAGGCATCAGAGAAATGCAAATTAAAACTACAATGAAATATCTTCACCACCACACATCTGTTAGAATGGCTTATTAAAAAGACAAAATGTTAGTAAAAATTTAGAGAAAAGGGAATACTTGTACACTGTTACTGGAAATGTAAATTAGTACAACCATTTTGGAAAACAATATGGAGAATTCTCAAAAAATTAAAAAGAGTGCTATCCCATGATCTAGCAATCCCATTGCTGGGAATATATCCAAATTAAATGAAATCACTATGTTAAAGGGATATCTGTATTCCCATGTTTACTGAAACACTAGTCACCATAGCCAAGATCCATCTAAGTTTCCATCAATAGATGAGTGGATAAAGAAGTATATGCACAGGGCTAGGGTTGTGGCTCAGCGGTAAAGCATCTGCCTGCCACATGCGAGGCCCTGGGTTCAATCCTCAGCACCACATCAAAATAAGTAAATAAAATAAAGGTATTGTGCCTAACTACAACTAAAAAATAATTTTTTAAAAAAAAAAAGAAGTATACACACAATAGAATACTATTTGACCCTTAGAAAGAAAGAAATCTTGTTTACAGCAACATGGATGAATTTGGACAAATTACATTAAGTTAAATAAGCCAAGCACACAATGACAAAGTACTACATGATCTCACTTATATGTGGAATATTAAAAATATGATCTCATGTAAATTGAAAGGAGAATGGTGTTTATTAGATTCTGGGAAAGTAGGGGGATAGGATGGGGAAAGGTTGGTCAATGTATATTAATGTAGTGAGATAGGAGTAAGAAGTCTTAGTGTGCGTTTACACAGTAGGGTTACTGTAGGTAGCAAATGCATACTGTATAATTCAAAAGAAAAAAGGATTCTGTTTCCAAAATATAGAAGTGATGAATATTTGAAGAGATAAATGTTTATCCTGATTGCACAATATGTACATGTATCAAAACATCACATGGTATACCATTAATAAGTGCAAATTTTGTGAGGAGATTTTTTTGTATCAGTTAAAATAATTCATTTTAAACAAATACAATTTTTAAAAATCAGCTGTATTCCAATATATCAGCAGCAAACAACATGAAAATGAAACGTTAAATTCTACACCATTAGAATATTGACAAAACCATGAAATCTGACATCTGAAAACTACAAAACATTGTTAAAAGAAATTAAAGGGCTGGGGATGTGGCTCAAGCAGTAACACGCTTGCCTGGCATTCGCGGGGCACTGGGTTCGATCCTCAGCACCACATAAAAATAAAAATAAAGATGTTGTATCCACCGAAAACTGAAAAATAAATATTAAAAAACTCTCTCTCTCTCTCTCTCTCTCTCTCTCTCTCTCTCTCTCTCTCTCTCTCTCTCTCTCAAAAAAGAAAGAAATTAAAGAAGTTCTAAATAAATGAAAGGGCAGACTATGTTATGGACTAGAAAATTCAATATTGTAAATATGTTAATCTCCCCAAATGAACCTACAGATTCAGTGCAATCACTGTGTGTGTGTTGTGATTTGTCAAGCTTATTTTCAAAATCTATATGGAAATGCAAAAAGTCAAAAATAACTAAGACAATCTTAGAAAAGAACAACAAAGATGATTTCTATCAGCAAAAAAGTTATATTACAAAACTACGTTAATTGTAAAACTGTGACAGGGTGCGAGGACATTGGTGCAAAGATAAACAAATAGACCAATGGACAGAAGAATAGGAAGTCCAGAAATAGATATATTTATATGTAGTAACATAATTAATCACAAAGTTGACTCTGTAATATGGTGGGGTAAGAATGGTCTTCTCAAGAAATGATGTTGTGTCAGTCATATATGGGGGAAAATGGGATCTTGACTCCTACTTCACAAAAATGAATTCCAGGTGAAATATAAATCTAAATGCAGAAGCCAAAACAATAAAGTTTCCAGGATATAGCATATGCAATCTTCATGAAATTAGAGTATAGGAAATTTATTTAAAACAATAAAATAAAATGAAAGAAAATATTGATAAATATATCTTTATCAAAAGAGACCATTGTGTAAGTGAAAAATTATGTCATACAACCTTAATATCAGAACTTGATGATGAGGGACTGGGCTTTTGGTTCAGTGGTAGAGTTCTTGCCTCATACATGTGGGGCACTGGGTTCAATCCTCAACATCACATAAAAATATAAATAAACAAAATAAAGTTATTGAAAACACTTGATGATGAAAAAAAGTCTTGATACCAAAACTGCTCATGTCTTTAAGATTTAATAACATTATTTAGCACATCAAGGTCTGTTTTGTCTTTGGTTGCAAGGTACAAATGACAATATGAGCTTGGAGAACAGGATTACTTGGCATATTTTTAAAATGTTCAAATGTGGGACATAGCTCAATTGGTAGAGTGCTTATCTCTCATGCACAAAGCCCTGGGTTCAATCCCCAGCATCAAAAAAAAATGCTCAAGTGCACTGATTAGCATAATCATTGTCATATTTCCTTTGACAAAAGATATTATGAATACTTCAATTACTGACTCCACATTTTTGGTCCAAACCACTTTTTACAATCGTAGACTTTTCATAGCCCAAAGTATATCATATGCTAACCCATGGTGTCTTGGGATTCTTCCTAATGGACTCATAACACAATATGATTATCAAAACCTTTCCTAACTCAATTTATGTGCCATCCCAGATCCACTGGATTCCACCTTCAATCCTAAACCCTGATCAACTGCCTTGCTTCCTGGTCAGAAAAAATACCCCCTGTGGTTACAGTTGCAACTTGAGGAATCAAATAACACAGTATTATCTAATAAGGAAAGAGTATTGCAGCTGTAAACTAGCCAGATTAGACCCATAGAAGTAAAATAAAGTTAATGTTCTATGGAGTACCAACTGGCTTTTCTTGAGAACTGACAGAGGTCTGGGATATGACTTAGTGGTAGAGTGCTTGCCTAGCTTGTACAAGGCCCTGGGTTCGATTGCCTGAACCACAACAAGAAATAAAAGTCAAAAAGAAAGCTGACAGAAAAAAAAAGAATGATTTTTAACTCCTTCCATTTCAACTGGTTTTAGATGCAATAATTTTTACATCCTTACTGAAGAAATCCACTGAAGATAATCATTTGTGTTTGTATTTTTGTTAAAAAGTTATATCCAGATGGATAACTCAACCTGTTGTTTGCTTTTAATATTCCCCTACCTAGTTCCTCTTGACGATTTGTCTTATATAGCCCCCAAAAGTAACACCCAGTAAACATCTGCCCAGGCTCTATTTTCTAGTTCTGAGCTAGGAAACCACTCAAATGATTAATCTTAGTTTCAATAAAATGAGCTTGGTAATGAAGGACTTCACCGATATTAATTCAGTACACTGTATCTCAAAAGTAGCAAACATAAAACTTATGTTTATATTCATGAAGAAAAATAATCAAAGAAGGGTGATGAGAATGCATTCTTCACAAAGTATGCAGTCTGAAGAGATGTGTTGAGAACAGATGTCTACTTTGTAATATACATTATTGTATATATACATTATTCTATATAACAGTTAATTTTTAAAGTAAAAACATTAAAATGTGTTAATAAAAATATTGAAGAGAATGTCCTAGAGATTCCTAGTATGATGAAACACCTAGAAGTTATAAAGTAATGATAAATAATATATGATTACCTGCACTAATCATTTATAAGGGAAAAAAACAAAAATAAAACAATGAATTAGATATCCATCAGGTACTTCTATTTCGAAGACACCAGCATCTACCTAAGTTGGCTAAGTTCCCTGAGCACTAAGGAAAAAACCTTCTATGACAATTTGAATTCTGATGTAAATGGATCTTAGGGAGGGAATGTTCTAAAAAGCAAACACTAAGAATCTGATCTGCTTGATAAATCTATTTCTTACAGTACCATAAATCATCATCAAAAAGAAACCCCATTTCACTTGATAGCATGTTATGTCCTCCAGAAGCTTAGAAAGGCTCAATAATTGAGGAGGCTCTGTGCCCAAACAAAGCCCCTCCTGTAACAGCTCCTCTCACTTTTTAAGATGTTAATGGTCAACAGGGTCAGAGAGTGACACTTAGCCCACTCTCAATGAGAAGTGGAATTACATTTGCATGAATCTGTCAGGATAAAGGCATCTCTGCAGTAGGTCTTCCTTCCCTCCCTTCCCCTCCACCTCCTATTCCTCTCCTCAAACACACACATTGCCCCAAGCCCTTAACACAAGGCCTGAGAAGGCCCCAATGCAGAAGGTGAAGCATGGAGGTACACTACTCTGTGAAGTCAACATCTCTTATCCTTCTTATACCACAACCTCAGGCAAAGCACGCCAGAACTCCACAAAAGCCCAGAGACAGCTCTAGGTAAAAGGTAAGGAGAGTCAGAGTTTAAACACAGAAAACCTGCAGCCTGGGATGTGATGTAAACTTAATGCAAAAAGCTAGCAATGAAAATAGTCATTATCACTATTTTAAAAGCCATTCTCAAGGGAACAAAGCAAAACCAAAGAGAGTCATACATATAAAATTTGCCTGAATCACATCAATTTGCCAAACCTACACTTGGAATCTCTTTTGAAACAAGGCAAGTAAAATGTGAACATTCAAAAAAGACAGCCTGTTTCCTGAGCCTTGAAATATTATTATTTGGGTAAAAATTTTTAACGAACTGAAATACATCGTTGTAAAATTGCCTTTGGACATGTTTGGACTGAAATAGACCCTCGAACTGCTAGATGAGAAGAAATCAAAATATCAGGATATGCACTGAAGGCTGGGGATGTGGCTCAAGCGGTAGCGCGCTCGCCTGGCATGCGTGCGGCCTGGGTTCCATCCTCAGCACCACATACAAACAAAGATGTTGTGTCCACCGAAAATTAAAAAATAAACATTAAAAATTCTCTCTCTCTCTCTCTCTCTCTTAAAAAATAGGATATGCACTGAGTTTTCAGTATTGTCTCTAAGGGGGGGGGGGCACTGCCTCCTCCCTGTCCCCATGAGCTGCCACAATCACAGCCACAATACTAGAACTGTGTCCTTCCCAAAATAATTGAGTGACAACTTCCTAAGTGAAACATTAGGACAACTGGGTGCCCTGCCCCACATCTCTTTCACCCAGCACTTTCCCAAAGAGCAGGTTTCTTAGTCTAGATCATAGTAGGTGTGGGACAGCAAAAGTACATGCAAACCACTGAGAGGGCTACCAAACTAAGACTAGTTCCTTCTCAGTCTCTGTTCTGTTCAACAAGGGTTCCAAAAGTCTTGGCATCCAGTCACACCCAGGGTCACCTTATGAAATGACAATTTTTATTCTCTATTAAATGCCCACTGGTGCCATGGAAATTAAGTGGTCACCCCCAAAGACACAGAAGCACAGAGAGAATACCAACAACTGTCTCCTAGGAGGAGGAAACAGACAAAACAAGGGAGAGAGAGCAAAGAAGAATGAAAAAGAACATGGAGGGAGAGAAAAGGAGTAGATTGACAAACTCAGGCCTGTGCCTGTCACACTGTGGCTTTCTATTCCACGAATTAACCTCCCCTTCACCCCAGGTATAAAAGTCATTTGACATCTCAAGTTCAGGTGACAGAACATGGAGCCATTATTATTTGGTCCTTATCCCAATTACTCATAATACCTGACACATAGGAGCAGCAAGATAAATAGCAATTTCTCTGTTCCTCATCTATTCACAGTTCCTGAACTTTGCTCTTTCCTGTATACCTGTGTGTGTGTGTGTGTGTGTGTGTGTGTAAAGTTATGAACTCAACATAAGAAACTCATCTCCATTGTCACCAAAGAGTGATTATACAGAAGCATTACACAGATATTTGGCTTCATACTAAGTAGTTTTAAAGCAATAAATTGCTCAAGTTTGGAAGGCTACTATCCCTGCTTCTTATTAATCAAGTGATCTCAAAAATTTTACCTACTTTATTATTATTATGACTTTATGGCATTTGCCAGTAAATGAATGGATCTGGAGATTATGCTAAGTGAAATAAGCCAATCCCATAAAACCAAAGATTGAATGTTCTCTCTGATATGTGGATGTGAACCCACAATAAGTGGGGAAGGGATGAAAGAAGTTCTTTAGATTAGACAAAGGGGAATAAAGGGAAGGAGGGGAGAGAAATAGGAAAGACAGTGGAATGAATATAACATAATTTTCCTATGTACACATATGAAAATACCTAAGTGAATCCCACCATCTCTATCCACCCACAAGAATGGAGTCCTATAACAGAATAAGATATATTCTATGGTTATATGATTTTATCAAAATGGATTCAACTGATATGTATAACTAAGAAGAACAAATTAAAATAAAATAAAAATGTTTATTTAACAAATAAAACATTTATCTGCCTTCTCCAAGTCTTGTTTCCTCTATAATTAAAATATTTATTTGAAAGATTGCTAAAGGTATTAAGAGGAGGACAAAAACAATGTGAAATGCCAAACAGCACAAATATAGGTACTGCTCATTCCTTTTATTCTATAATGTACATGCTATGATAAAAATGCACTGCTTATTAAATCTGAATGCTTTACTATTATTCCAAAAAGGAGAAATGTTCCTCAAGGGCCCTTAGCAAGAACTGAAATTATCTTTATTATAATTTTACTTAAATATTTATATTCCTAAAACTAGACATAAGTGCCTTTGCTTACAGCTCTCATACAATGTATAAAAGAACCTGACAAATTAAGAATAAATCAAACTGAAAAACTAAAGAAATATGATTTTAACATTAATTCCATGAGACTAATAGTATTGTTTTGGTGACGCTAAATCATAAACTGCAACAAGAATATGATACTGATGACAACACTGACTTTCTGGATATAATAATTCCTTCATTGGTGAGAATCTGATGACCTAGTCTCAACCCTCTGCCAGTTTCCTGACTCAGCTGCCAAACCACTGTAAGTATAAAGTGATATATTACAGAGCAAGTGCATCCTTTCTATATTAAGTACATTCTTTTTTCTCATTGACTAGAAACAGAATTTCATTGATTTTCAATGTCTTTGAGTATTAAATGAATGATTTTGCATACTACCAAGAGAGGGAAAGTACAACTTCCAATTAAACTATGACATAATATTAAAGTGTCAGCAACTGTATGATGCATCATAAATGGTGGTGCACATCTATAGTCCTGGCTATTGGGAAGGCTGATACAGGAGGAGCATTTGAGGCCAGAAGTTCAGGGCCAGCCCAGGCAATACAAATAGGCCCTGAATATAGAAAAAAAAAGTAAATATTAAATCATGGAAGAAAATGTTCATCTTGTAATCAATGAATACAGTAATTCTCCTTAGCACCAGGATAGTAAACCCAAAATTTGGCTCCTAAGTCATTAAGTAACACTTAAAGATAGAATATATTGGGCTGGGGATGTGGCTCAAGCGGTAGCACGCTCGCCTGGCATGCGTACGGCCCGGGTTCCATCCTCAGCACGACATACAAACAAAGATGTTGTGTCCGCCAATAACTAAAAAAAAAAAAAAATTTAAAAAATAAAAATATTAAAATTCTCTCTCTAAAAAAAGATAGAATATATTTATAATGTATTTCTTTAAATTACCAGAGAAATAAAAAGTGAACATTTACAAGACATTAGTGGGATTCTTGAGAAACCCCAAAACATGTATATTTATTCACAGAATTCCACCAACCCTATATTGATAAAAATTGACAGACTTTATGTCAAAACCACAATAATGTCACCCAGAAATCAGGAATGTTGTAAAAATTAACAACATCCCATCAAGAAACAATTTTCAGTTCTTACAATGAAACTAATACCCTATCCCTCAGAGGAATATTTTTTTTAAATCTATTTATTAAATGCCACTCATGTATGGTAGAATAACACCTTAGGAAAAAATGATAAACCAAGACTATCAGTGCTGTCTTTCAACTGAAGGTGTCCACTTCTAGTAACTAACTGATATGTTCCAACACTATTTAGCATGTTGCATATATTCCCACATTTAATTGTATACTATATCATTTGATGTTATATTATCTATGACATACATATATAATTTGAACACATTCCTCCTTTTGTTCTAAATACTTGCCACACAGTGTATGCTTCAACAATATCCATATAAACCCCTCCTATTTTCCCACTCTATCATCCCCTTTATTTCCCACCTAACCCATACCCAAGACTATTACTTCCCATGGATTACACAACAAACTCAATATAGATTACATATAACAAAATACAGCTGAGAAAAACGATTAAAACACTGAATTCATACTTTAGCATTTTAATCATAGATAACCATTCTCATTGGGAATACACTCTCAGAAGGTTTAATGCATATAAAAGTTTTGTTCTTCTAAAAAATGGGATGTCAGTATCCAAACAAAACAAAATAAAACAAAAAGATGGGCTGATGCTGTTTTCCAAAGGATACAATACCTAATTAGTCAGCATTTGTTGGGGGTGGGATAATGAAATTAGAAGACCACAGGCCAGTCTTCTGTGTTATAATCCTGCCTTCTGAAGAACTGTGAAGAATTTGGAAATGGTTAAGTTCTTAAATGTTGCATTGCTTTACAGTAAATGCTTATGTGCAATGCTGAAAAGAAGGGGAAAAAAGCCTCTTGTCACCTGAGTGGAGGACATTCTTGCCAGCAGGAACTCATAGGGGTCTTGTCTGCCAGGCTCCTTTCCACAGTCATCATTCCAGCCATGTGAACAGTGGCTCCTCAGAGAGCACTGGCCAGAACAGAGCCTGCTTTCTCAGCTTGACCTGCAGAAAGCACTGAGCTAGCCAAAGAAAACAGGTTTTCCAAACTTGGCTGCACATAAGGACCACCGGAGGGACAAAGCTAAAACAGATTGGTAGGCTCTGCTCCAGCTCTACTAAATCAGAACCCCTAGAAGTGGTTCCTCTGATGGGGCCAGTATGGGAGACAATGAACCGCAGGCATCAGAGTGCCTTAGAAGGAGAGAAGAGGGGCGGTGAGATGGTCAGGCTAAGCTAGATGCTGATGTTTTCTGTCCTGCTAAATGAATGCTGCTGCCTAAAAGGGTGGGGATGGCAAAGCCATTTCTACATCTCTGATGATAGAATAAAATAGTACTATGTAGGTCTTGTACTAATGAATTTTCTCCAAGTAATGATCCAATAACAACAGATAGAACAGCTAGGTTTTCAAAAAAAAAAAGAAAGAAAGAAATTAAATGGTGGCAGACATGTCCAAGGAATATTGCAGGGATTTGATCCCTTCATGAATCTTGTAATAGATGAATGTGTGGAGATGGCAACTAGTGGACAACAGAACAATATTGGAATGGTGGTAATACGAGGAAACAGTATCATCATGTTAGAAGCCTTAGAACGAGTATAAATAATGGCTGTTCAGCAGAGAAATCCGTGTCCTCCCTCCAGAAGCCCTGTTTAACTATGACTTGAAAATTGGTTCATGTACATTTTCATATTAAACTTTTTGTTAAATAAACTTCAATAGCAAATAAAATTTTTTAAAAAAGAAAAAAATAAAATAAAAAATGGGATGTACTGTGGAAACAGTAGTGTAAACAGTTTTTCCTCTTAATATTACATGCTTAAATTTTTATGTAATTAAATGCAGACGCCTATTAACATTTTCAACAGCTACAGAATATTTCAGTGTGTAGGTACACCTTAGTTTGTTTAGCCAAATGTCTATGTTGAGACACTTGGGTCAATTCACTTTTTCACTCTTCAAAACAGTTTGAACAATGCACAGCTTCATCCAAGCCAATTGATGGATGGGATCCTAAGGATAACATTTCACAAGCGGAATTATTCAGTTGAAGGGCAGGCACATCTTGAACACATATCTCTATGGACCTAGCACCTTGTGTGCTCCCAGCAGCAGTTTGAGAGTTCTCCTCAACCTACACCATGGGGTGGGAGAGAAGTGGGTCTTTTCCTCTGTGGATCCCAACAACACTCTCTATAGTTCCTTAAAGTCCCCACCCCAACCAACTAATAAAAGAAATCTGATGCAAGCACTAAAAAGCATTCTTTCTTTGACTGCATTTTATTATTATTTCAAGGCAGCAACTCTTTTATCCACTTACATATACACTACAGTTGGCCAAGAAAAAGAACATGTTCCCAACAAATGCCCAAAGAACCATAAAAGAAAATTGGCCTCAGAAATCTCTGTTACCCAGCACCTAGTGGCTCAGAGGGTCTCTTGCTTCCATCCTGTCCTTACCATCCCCAGAGACACCACTGAAATGTCTTGCCTTTACCCTCTCATGCTTGGACTATGGTGGTAACTTCCTAACTGGTTTTCCAATCTCCAGTCACCATTCTGGCCCCACCCCAATTGGCACCCAACCTGCACACAAATCACCATGTGGTTTTCCTGGCATCCTGTCATTCCTCTGGACATGAAAGGCTTTGTTGTCTCCCAGGGTTAGATAGGCTAGTATTTGGAGGTCAAATGGGCTACTATTTGGACACCCCAGTGTAGCAATCAGGGGTGTTCCGTGGACAGGACTCACCCCAACTCTCAGACCCTCCCCTCACTTGCCTCCCCACATATTGTACTCCAGGAAGGTCAGCCTGCTCCTTGCCTTTCTTCCACCCTCTTCCCTCCTTGAATGCCCTTCTGGCTTTTCTATCTTATCCTTCAAGCCCAGCTTACTTCGAGTGTCCTAGTGTCCCTCTCCTCTGTAAAACCTTCTCTGAGCACTGGTGGATTCAGCAGTTTCTGCTGCCTCTAAGCACTGATGGGGATGCATCTGGTTGTGGCTGGATGGTCTGGTTTTGTTAATATATTTTTGTTTCCATATACCTTGTCTCTTCAAACAGATCATAAACTCAAGGAAAATGACAATGTCTTTTTTCTGCTGCTTAAAACACACAACTTTATTGATAAAACACAAGTTGTAGATTAACAAATGTAAACCAATACAAAAGTGTAACTAATCATGATGTATACTCACTGTATACAGAGTTACAGAGTAAAAAATAATGTAGGTATCAAGATCAAATCAATAAGTGCTTTCTTTGTACAAGCTCTAATACTCATCTAGCATCCTCAGAATGGTCCAGTCTAAATCCAGCATCAATCACTGTTGATAATCTGCTGTATTCATTATTCCAAAATAGCAGCTGAAAGCATTTTTGTAATATCAGTGAAAACAAAGAATTTACAAAACACATTGTTCCCAAGTGCAAACTTAAAAATTGCCACAGTAATTTTGGGGGCAGACTCCAAATTAGAGTTTGGTTAATACTTTTAGAACTTTTACTTTCACCACCAGATCACTGTGATTTGCTAATGCTCTGATTTTCTTAACACATACTCCAGATTCTTTGAACAAGAAAAAGAGTGAACTTCTGCTGAATTCTTTTCTGGATGATGCAAGCCCCTCGCTTTTTATGTTGTCATTTATATTCTCAAAAAGGGTAAGGATATTAAGAAGAATCTCTCTATCCCATTCTTTATTAAAGAGGGATATCAATTCTGATGGTACTTTACAACTGACCAGCTCTCTTGTCATGGCTGGATTTTCAGTGAAGTTTATAATTAGTTTCATAATCTGTATCTTGGTGAAATGATTTCCCAGGAATAACAATGCAAAAAAGTCTGGAAAAGAATAGGAGAGCAAATGTTGGTAATGATTAGTCACAGTCATGTTGGTTAACAGTCTTAGTCCAGCCATTTGCACAGCTGAGTCCAGGCGACAGACCATGGTGTCATCACATACTTGACTGATGTATGTCTTAATCTTGCCCTGATTTTCTGCATTCACACTCAAGTTATTAAGGGCATTGTAAGTCTTTTCCCTAATAATGGGATCTTTTGTTTTTATCAGTTTTGCAATAATAGGGACACCACCTAATTCACGTATGGCATTTTGGTTAAATGAATATGCCGCATTATTACCCAGAGTGACCAAGGCTACTTCTTGAATAAAAGGATCATTTGTTCTCTCCAGGATATTAAGGACCTTTTGAAGGTCGGGAGCACTCAGAATATCATCAATTTTATAGGGAAAGTTGAACTTGCCCCTGCGGACAGGCCATGTTGTAGCTGGAACCCTGGTGCTCTTGCTTCGTGACTTTCCCTTGGATTTTCCACTTGACCTGCTCCCAGCCCTAGCCTTGGTGGGGTGGCAGCCTCCACCCCTGCCTCCTGGGCAGGGCAAACTCGGTGCAAGGGTCCTATTTCCAGAGATGTTGCCAACTCTAACCCCTTTGCCTGCCTTTGCACTTGCCTGTTCCTTCAGGATATTAAAAAGGGCCTTGGCCTTAGCCTCTAGGCCACCTCCACTCTGGGATCCCAAGTGAGCCTCCTTCTTTACACCTGGATCACTTTCAGGACCCAAGTTTACCTCAGGCCTGGCCTCTATGTCACCCGGAGATTGGGTTCCAGCCCTCACTCCAATATTAGTCTTAGATCCTTTATCAGGCTCCACCCCAATTTCTGATATGTCACTAGATTCTTCTTCTTCTTCTTCTTCTTCTTCTTCTTCTTCTTCTTCTTCTTCTTCTTCTTCATCATCATCATCATCATCCCAGATTTTCTCATTCTCATCTTTTCCCCAGGTCAGTCTGTATACACAGTAGCAGGCACCAGCCCCGATGACCATGCCAGCTGCTACACAGCCAGCTTCCCTAGTTCTGCCCATGGTACAGCTGAGGTGAATCCCTTAACCCAGCACAGAGCAGGCTTGCTCTGGCCCAGAAAAATTCTTCCAAATAGAAGGTGAAGTCTTCAGCTGCTGAGGGCAGTCTATGTTGCAACTGCTGATACAGGGGGACCTAGGAATAAAGAAAAGGTTTCAGGTCATGAACTCCTCCTTTTGTGCCTCTGCATGCAGACAGACTGAACCACCTATCTGCAAACATATAAACCTATGAGATTATTGGCCAGGACTTAGGGACTAGTATCTAGATCACTGATTGCTTTCCTCTACTGGGAAGCTCATTTTGAAAAATTTCTCCATATCCAGACTTTCCCACCTCATGTTCCACCACTCCATCCAGGAGTGTTAAATTCAAAGTCTTTGATGAGTTCCCTATAACCTCTGCCTACCATATGTCTTGGGGAAGTGGTGTCCTCAATGCACAAACATGGGTTGATGCAATTGCTTTTTTCTCTTTGTAGCCTCCAAATGCACTCAGTCCTGTAGATCTGCAGATAGGGGAATAGGGAGGGAGGTGCTGAGAGTTCAGGGGACAGATGGAACTCACCTAGGACAGTACATAATGTCCCTGTTCTGAATCACTGGCCCTTGTCTCTGGTTCCACAATGTTTTTCAGCTTTTGTTACCCTCCTTTCCTCACAGAGTTGGAGCCTTGAAATTATCTTCCTATCCCTCCTCCTTAGATGATTCTCCCTCCTTTCAATCACTTCCTCAGAAGGTGATGCCACACCCATTTATACTGATAAGGATGATGTAGGAGAGTAGCAACTAGACGCTAGATGGACCTGAAATGCGTGAAGACCTAGCACTCTTCCCTTGCTTCCCCAACCCCCACCATCTCAAAGGTACCAGAACATCCTCCCCACTCCCCGCCCAATTATACCAATTTCCCCTGCTAGGGAGCAATGTCCTTTCTTCTTCATCTCGGTTTCTGCCTCCACCAAACTTAAGGACTGACAAGCTTTAAGACTGAGGGCTTGGTAGACAGATCAACACTGTACCCCAAACAGTGAATCGGAGTAAATTCCTCCCCATCCCAATTCCATGCCAGGCCTCTCTTGACACAGGCCCCCCTCCCAACCACCTCCTTGCCCATCTGGAGATGGGCAAGGAGGTGCAGAGCACTTTCTTTTGCAAGCTCCCCATGTAGAGAGAAGGAAAAGAGGGGAATAAGAAGGAGTTCCAGCAGCCCCCTAGAGTTTAGAATCACCATCATCCTCCACCCCATAGGTCCCCAATACCATCACCTTCACTCTGACCTACTTGGATCTGCACAAATTCTCTCCTTCCTGCTGCTAGGGTTGGACAGGCCTTCAGGCGCAGGATTCACAGCCACGGGAGACACAGCAAAGACAGTTGACTCAGTGGATACAAGAACACGTATGAGAATCCCAATACCAGCCTTTCCAGATTCGGGGTTCTGAATGTCAGGCGGATTTCACCTTTTTGCATCTCACCCATCCCCACTACTCTGGTCTCCGCCGACACCAGCCCTCCAGCTCCACCCAGCATCTCCCCCCCACCCCCAGCACCCGCAGCCCCAACGGTCGGCCATTTTCCCAGCAAAAACCACACCCCTTTGGAACCACTGGAAAGGGGGGGAGGGAGATGGGATGCAGGAGTACAGAAAACTCTAAGAGTGAAAGGAGACCAAAGGATCTCTTCTGTTGCCCTCCCCAACAAACCTCACTCCCATTGATAACCATTTTTCCTTGTTGAGGTGGGGGGTGGGGGTGACGGCTGGGAAATTGCAGGAGTGTTAATAATAGCCTTAAATTGTGGAAAGATCCTCAGTCTTCCCCACCCTTCCAGGGGCTGTAAAGCAACCCTAGCTTTACACTGACCTGCAGGAATTCGTGGTGGATTAGTCTTTGCTCCAAATTTTACAGTGCCTTACAGGGAGGGGGGGGAGGGAATGACTATGAATATGAATATGACAGTCATCTAGTCACACGGCCCCAAAATTCTGGCTTGGTAGATGGACCAGAGCACAAGACAACAATCCTACCCTTCCCGATTCAAAGCCCTGGGATGCCAAAGATTCCCGCTCCTATTCTGGGGTCTTCCCCGAAATCTGACACTCCAAATTCCACCATTTTTATTCTAGGAAGGGCCAGGGATCGTACAAGCATGTGGAGAAAGCACGCCAAGTCTTTTCGATCTCCACCCCACACTACCTAAAAGGCAGGGATTCCCAGGAAGCGCCCATTCACGCACAGACCTGCTGGGATTCAGGCAGTTACCTCCTCCTCCTCCTTCCCTCCGCCGCAGCCAGCTGGTTCTCTAGGCAATAACAGGGAGATCACAAACAGACCAAAGGAAGACCAGTATTAGAAGGACGTTTGCACACGTCGGCTCCAGCTCACGTGAGGGCCACGTCACCCATGAGATCAGGACCCCAATTACCACTCCCACCAGCAGTGCGGCAGAAGTCGGCCCTCCCCCTACCTTCCCTGCCACATCAGGTCCTGCCACTCATTTTCCTCTTTACCAATTCCAGAGACCATAATTAGCTTCTCCTCATGGTTGCAATTTGCCTTTCTTTGGTTAACACGGAGAGACTGCATCTGCTTGCATGTCCACCGGCCTTTTATTCCTCTTTGAGGAATAATTTTGTATCTTCTTTATTTCTAATCCAACTGCTTTTCCCTTCACTTCCCACCCCTTCAGCTATGAAGGTCCAATATTTTTACTGCACCCCTATGCCAAATCAGGGTGTGGGCAGGATCTCAGAAAAGGATGACAAGTAATGGGAGGGTCTTACTTTCTTAAATTTTTCTGTTCAATTTATCATTAGTGCATTACTTTTCCATTGAGAAAATAAAAAGTGCCCATTTTCATTTGAGTGTAAAATTTGAGAGGAAAAAACAGGCCTTATTAATTTCATTGCATTTGTTTGTAACTCAAGAAAAATGTTTGTACTAGTTACAGCTGAATAGTAGCTTTCAGACATACTAACTTGTTTTAAAATTGAAAACTGAAAATGTTTACATGATCCATAAATTAGTCCATGAAGTGAAGATCAGTAGTCTAATCTTGGTCATTTTATGCAGACAGCTCATTTACTTTTTCTCCTTTTCACTCAACTTTCAATTTGGTAAACTAAAAGCAAGAAAATATTGCCTCATTTGATTTAAGAAAAAAACATACATTTAAGTTCCCAAAGTCTTGGCTGACTGCTGTGTGAACTTCTTGTGATTTGATGGCTGTACGGAACACCTGCTCCTGGATCACATTACAATCTACTAAGGCTGAGACAGCTGAGAGTGAGGGAGGCAGAGATGGTCCCATCCTCCCTGCCCTGTCAAGAAGTGGGGGACTAGCTACCCTTTCAACCCTCCCAGATTCCAGAGCCTCTCATTTTGGTGTATTCAGGCACCTGTTTTTTATTCAATCCAAAAATAAGTGTGGATATATGATTAGATGATAAATGTCACGCTATGCAGCTGACTACCTGAGGTTCCTTCATTTCCTCCCCCAAAGTCCCACAGAGGTAACTGAACAATGCATAAAGAGAAATCTGTTCCCTACCACCTTTCCTCCCTTATTTACAGTGCTTCTAACACTGCTGTCACCACCTGATCTAAGAAGTACAACCTATTGAGCTTCTCCTCTCTGGCCTCCTTAACTTCAGGTCACCCTTGAAGGAACCTAACCTTGCTGCAGTTTCACTGCCTGCCACTTTATACCCACCTTGGTACATCTTCAGTCGAATATGTACACAGGTCCAAGGAATAATTCACACTGGCCACACTTCCTAGAGTAGGTATTCTTACCTCATCAATTCTGTGAACCATCAGAAATTGTATTAAAGTTGTGTGTATACACAACATGTTCATTTCAGTAGAGAGAGGAATCATAGCTTTCATCAGATTCTTACAGACATATATGGCTAAGACATATATGACTTTAAAAGACTTAAAACTACTCTCTTAGAAAAAAAGGATATATCTCCTCAATAGAAAATCAATATCTATCTATCTATCCCCCCTCATGATATACACTTATTTCTTTTAAACACGTGCAGTAAGAAAATGTGTACGGGAAAAGGTAAAAGGGCCCTGCAATGCCCATTAGACTAACATCCACTTTTAACAATTTCTGCCTTACATCATGCAAATATAAAGAACATATGTGTGAAGATGTGTCAAGTTACAAGGTTCAACAATCAATATATAGAATAAAACTGTAAACATTTAGTAAAATAAATCTGTACTTTAAGAACCGATATCTTGGGCTGGGGTTGTAGCTCAGTGGTAGAGCACTTGCGTAACATGTGTGAAGCACTGGGTTCAATTCTCAGCAACACGTATAAATAAATAAAGTAAAGGTCCATCGACAACTAAAAAAAATTTTTAAAAGAACCTATATCTTTTTTTAATATTTATTTTTTAGTTTTAGTTGGACATAATATAATATTTTATTTATTTATATGAGGATCAAACCCAGGGCTTCACACGTGCTAGGCAAGCACTCTACCTCTGAGCCACAACCCCAGCACCAAGAACCGATATCTTTAAAATGGAGTCTTTCTACAAGGGAGTAATATTCAGGATATATAAGGAACTCAAACAACTCAGCAGCAAACAAATAATCCAATGTAAATGGACAAAGTATTTGAATAGGCATTTTCCCAAAGAACATGTAAAAATGACCAACAGATATATGAGAAGTCCTCAACACAGCTAATCATCAGGAAATACAAATCAAAACCATGACGTATCACCTCACTCCAATAAGAATGCCTATTATCAAAAAGACAAAATATAGCAAGTGTTGGTGAGGATGTGAAAAAATTGGAACTCTTGTATAATACATTGTTGGTGGGAATGTAAAATGGAGCAGACATTATGAAAATCATATAGGGATACATCCAAAAATTAAACTTCAAAGTTAATATCTGAAAGTATTGAAATCAAGGTTTCAAAGAGATGCCTGTACTCTCATGTTCATTGCAGCATTATTCACAATAACCCAGTTTTGCAAACAAGCTGAATGTCCATCAACAAATGAATGAAGAAAGAAAACTTGGAATATATACAATAGAATGTTATAGAGCCTTAAAAAATAAGGAAATCCTGCCACATGTGATAATATGGATGAACTTGAAAGTTAAGCTAAGTGAAATATACCAGTCACAAAAGAATAAATACTGTGTGATTCCACTTATATGAAGTATCTAAAATAGTCAAACTCATAAAACAGTAGAACAGTGTGGTTGCCAGGAGCTGGGTGGAGGGGAGATGAGGAGTTGCTGTTCAGTGGGCATAAAGTTTCAATTATATAAGATGAATAAGTTTTAGAGATCTGCTAAACAATGTTGTTCTATAGTTAACAAAACTGAAAATTACAGATGATACATCATGGCCATGGTTTATAGAGGAAAAATGACAGGAAACTCTTAATCAGAAGACTTCTACTCAAAGGACAATAGTTGGCCCTGCATCAAAGCAGCCAGATGATTGTAAATTTATATATTCTAAATTAAAATAAAATGTCTAACATGTACTTTACTATTTTTTCCCATGTCTCTATTTTTCAATGAGCTAACTTGCTAATTGCTTACAAGTAATTAGCTAAACTGCTAGTCCAAATTTCAATGGATAATAGGGTTTCTGCTATATTGTCAATAATTTTTATTTGCATATTTCAGTAGCATGCTGTTTGAGGAATGAAATTTCCTATTACATTCTCATTAGAGCATATTATTTATAAATATAAAATAGCTTTATTTGTACCTTTTGGTACACTTTAAATGTATTTTATATCTATCTTAGCACTCCTGATTTTTAAGATTTGAATGTGCCTGGCTTATTTTTTCATCTTTTTATTTTCAGCATTTCTGTGTCTGGTTTTAATGCATGCCTTATAAAGATCATATTTCTTGGTTCTTCTTTTTTGTACTGGGGATTGAATTCAGAGGTGCTTTACTACTGAGTGACATCCACAGCCCCCTTACTTTTGTTTTATTTTGAGACAGGGTTTTTAGTTTTAGTTTTTATTTTTTGATGGGTGGATACCAGGAATTGAACTCAGGGGAACTCAACCACTGAGCTACATCCCCAGCTCTATTTTGTATTTTATTTAGAGGTAGGGTTTCACTCAGTTGCTTAGTGCCTCGCCATTGCTGAGGGTGGCTTTGAACTCATGATCCTCCTGAGACAGGGTTTTTCTAAGTTGCTTAGGGTCTTGCTAAACTGCTGAGGCTGGCCTCAAATTTGTGATCCTCCTTCCTCAGCCCCCTGAGTCACTGGAATTATAAGTATGCATCACCACTCTTGACCACTTGGTTCTTTTAAGCCCATCTGGAAAGTTTTTGTTTATTAATAGAGGAATTTAATCATCCACATTAATTGTGATTGCTTCATTTTGGTCTTATTCCTGCCATCATTTTGTTTTCTATTAGTCATGATTTCTTATTGCATCTTTTTGTTTTTTCATGGCATGTTTTTTTTTTCCTTTAGTATCTTGTAAGTTCTACATAATTTAATAAAAATATTATCAAACATGTATAAACATATCTTCTACCAGTGCTACAATTTAATCCATATCTATAACTATTCTCAATCTCAAATAAGATATAACTTTTAATATTCCTTTAATCTTATCCTAACTCTGCTTCCAAATGTGTTTATGCCATCTTAAATTTCAGTTGTTACTTTATTTTAGAGTATGTCAGTATCATTTTAGGAATTCTTTCTTACAAATTACATTAAAATTCACAAATTATTTCTACTATATGTGATTGGTTGTGTACAGAATTCTAGGTTCATGTTCTTTTTTCTTCAGAACTTTAGAGACATTCCTCCATTATTCTGTTCTTTATTCTAGCATAAAGTTTTTTCAGACAAGAAAACCAGTGGTCTTCTCATTTCTTCTCTTTAAAAGTTAATTTTTTCCTCTCTCTGGAAGCTTGTATGGTTTTACGCTCCCTTTAAAATATTTTTTTAGTTGCCAATGGACCTTTATTTTACTTATATGTGGTGCTGAGAATTGAATCCAGTGCCTAACACATGCTAGGCAAGCACTCTGCCACTGAACCACAATCCCAGCCCCCAGTTTTAAGCTTTTTGTATAACTAAGAAGTTTCAATATGATGTGTCTATTCTTTCTATGCACACCTTCAATTTTTTTCTTATTCAGCATTTGGTGGGTCATGTAGATCTAGAGGATCAAGACCATGAGGAGAATTTTTCTATTATTAATTATTTATTTTTTCACAATCCTTGAGTAGCTATTGAATTGTCTGTATTTAAGCTCTGTTTCACATAAAATTTTCTAATTTATTTCTCTTTTAAACTAGAATGAATTCTGTGATTCTCACAATAATCAATTCTATCTCCAGCCATATACATTAGGTTCTTTAGCCCTTCTAGTGAAATTTTATTTTTAATTTTACCAATCATATTTTTAGTTGACAAGAACTCATTTGGCTGTCCATTTTGTCTTTTTCAGAACAGTCTGTTCTTGTTCTATGTATGTAGTGTCCATTCAAGTTCTTCTGGGAACACAAATTAGAAGTTTCTTAAAGTTCTCTTATATTTTCTGTAAACTTTGAATAATATAGGATGACTTGCTTTACCTTTTATTTTAGGATCTATCTTTTATGCTATTAGGTTTACTCTATGTCTGGGGTTCTTTGTTTTTTGTTTATATTTATAATTGAGACTTTATGTTGGTTAGTACTGGTGGTTAATGTAGTCTTCTACAACAGATATTTTTTATTGGTGCATCATAGTTATTCATAATATTGGGATTCACTGTGTCATGTTTGTATTTGCACAGAATATAATTTGATTCAGTCTCATTATTCAATACCTTCCCTTTCTTTCCTCTCCCCCTCCCCTGAACCACTTGTTCTATTCAACTTCTACAACAGTTAAAAAATCCAATCTCCCTCTTTAAGTCTACATCCTCAAATATAATGGATGACTTCAGGAGTCTATGTACAGTTTTACCTCTGGCTGAGGTGAATAGGTGGGAATGTATTCATGAGTGGAATAACGCCTTTAATCTGAGACAACTGCCTGTCCCCACCATAGATTCTGGATTTAATTTTTCAACTTGAAGATTAGATGGTTTGATTGGTTGGATGAAATATGGATTAAAAGGTAGCCCACACTAAATTAAGTTGAAATGCCAGAACTTCCATTGTTTACAATATCAGAAAATATCATAAGGCTTGGAGAAATTGGAATATTTGAGTGGATTTATCATATTAGACTGGCTTTCCCATGCTTAAAGGATCTAGAGGGCATATTTTTCACAGTCGTGAGAAATAAATTTATAAGGACAGATCCAGAATCATTGAAGTGCTCTGGAATCAGTCTTCTCTGAAGGGTAGGGATTACAATGAGAACTGATGCCACTGAACTGGGATCTTTAAATAAAATAGGGATAATTGGATTCTGAAGTGGCCAGGGCCAAATGACAGCACTCAATCAACAAAGGGAAAACAGGACGGATTAGCACAGTAAACAGAAGAGTCAAAGAAGTAAACAGAAGAGTCTCATTTGCAAACTTATGGCAATGCCTAGTTGATCATTGTATCCCTAGAAGTAAAGAAGTTTACAGGTTACTAAATTTTTACTTAATTTGTGTAAACTGATGAGTTTTAGGTTAAGTGGACAGAAGTCTAACTTAAGTCATAAATCTACACAGTCCTGGCCCCCCATGCTTGAGCCACTTTACAACCAAGAATCCTTCACATGAAGAGGAAGCCAGGTCCCTTTGAGGAAGGACTTTGTGACATTGCCAAAATTTTTTACTGGTAGTCCTCCCAGCCTTCCCCAAGGGGCTCTATGAACTGTGACCAAGATAAATATACATTGGAGAAAAGGAAATAAACAGACCTTGCAGGAACTACTGGCTCTGTACTGATATTAATTCCAGGAAACCTAAAACATCACTGTCCTCCACCAGTCAGAGTAGGAGCTTACAGAAATAAGGAGATCAATGGAATTTTAATTTAGGTCATTTCACAATAGGTCACATAGCCCCCCAAACCCATTCAATGGTTATTTCCCTATAATTCATAAGAATGCATCATTGGAATAGACATACCTAGCAGCAAGCAGGATCCCCATATTGGTTCACTTATTTGTGGAGTAAGGGCTGTTATGGTAGGAAAGGTCAAGTGCAACTAAACTGCCTCTACTTAAGAAAATAGGAAACCAAAGTCAATATTACAATATTGTAAGGGTTTCAAAGATTAGTGCCACCATTAATGACTTGATGAAGGGGTGATCCCACCACATCCTCAATCAAGTTGCCTGTTTGGCCTGTGCATAAAACAGATCTTGGAACATGACACTGGATTTTTATAAACTTAACCGAGTGGTAATTTCAATTGCAGCTTCTGCTTCAGATGCATTCTCATGGCTTGAACATAATAACACTTCCCTAAAAACTGGTATGCAGCTCTTGATCCAACAAATGATGTTTTTCTCAATAAGTACTTGTGAAGACCTGTGGGAGGCCATCCTCGCACGTGATTTGAGTTACCTCCCTGGCTGGCGAGAGGCACTTAGACACATCTTTGTGTCCAGAGCTTTCCCCACCCTTCTCAGGTCAGAGGGCTTGTCCATGTGGAGGCGTGTCTGGCCACAACCCTTGAAGACCCAATCGTCGCACCTGACCTTGGGACACTGTCCCCCTTAATCTTCATTGGATGGGATTTTCCCCAGAATTTTTTGTTCCCCAATAAATGTCCACACCCTGGCATGTTCTCTCTCTCGCTCGCTGGCCTCTTCAGTAAAACTCGCTACTCTAATAGGTAGCTTGAGACTGGAGGTAATAGTCTTAGAGCTGGTTTAAAGGTAAGTAGAGTCTGTCTCTTTAATTCAAACTCCCTTTTTGGATTTCTCACGTAGCTGAAACTTCATTTATGAAGCCTGTGCTGGCCGCGGGCTAAAAAGACCACCAGAAGCAGTTTAGTGAGATCCTGTCTCTAAATAAAATACAAAATAGGGATAAGGATGTGGCTCAGTGGATGGTGCCCCTGAATTCAATCCCCAGTACCCCCCAACAAAAGAAGATCAGTAAAACACCTTAATTATCCTACGTCAAGTGTCTATCACTCTCCACCTGTATGTCATAAATTAGTTCACAGTGATCTTGATATCATTTCCCTTCCACAAGTTACCATGCTTCTCCACTACATTGATGACAGTATGCTGATTGAACAAAGTGAGGAAGAAATAGCAACTACTCTAGACTTAATGAGCCAGGTATTTGCATGTAGGCAGGGACACCAAAAACTCAAGGGCTTTCCATCTCAGCACAATTTCTAGTAGCCCAGTGGTGTGGAGTATTTGAAATATCTCTTCCAAGATGAAAGATAAGTTATCGCACCTGCATCCTTGTACCACAAGAAGAGAGATACAGTGTTCAGAGGTTTTTAAAAGCAACATATTTCTCATTCAGATGTGTTAATCTGTTACGTTTATCAAGCAACCAAAAAGTTGCTAGTTTTAAGGGGGGGCCCCAGAACAAGAGAAGGATCTGCAATAGGTCCAGACTGTCTTGCAAACTGCTCTGCTACTTGGGCTGTGTGATCCAAAAGATTTCATAGTGCTTGAAATGTCAGTAGCAGTGGGAGGTAAAGATACCTTTTAGAGCTATTGACAGGTCTCTATAGGTGAATCACAGTAGACAGGATATTGGAGCAAAGCCATGCAATCTTTAGAAGATAACTAGTTTCCTTTAAAGAAAGTTTTTGGCTTGCTAGTGAGCCTTAGTAAAAACTGGACACCTAACCAAGGACCATCAAGTTACCAGTAATCCTGAACTGCCCATTATGAACTGGATGTTGCCAATTCTTCTCATCAAAGAACTCACTTCACAGCAAGTGAAATGCAATAGGCCCATGTTCATGAAATTCACTGGTCTTACACCATGCTCCCTATCATTCTGAAGCAGCTGACTTGATTGAATAGTGGAATGGCCTTGTAAAGACTCAGCTACAGTCCCAACTCTGTGGCATTTCCTTATAAGCAATTCCATATGGGGATAATAGTCTCCAGGAAGCTGTATATGCTCTAAATCAACATCCAGGATATGGTGCTGTTTTTCCCATTATCATGATTCACAAGTCCAGTAAACAAGAAATAGAAATGGGAGTGGTATCACCATCATCCCTAATGATCTACTAGTAAAATTTTTGCTTCTTATGTTCATGATCTTATGCTTCTCTGGTCTAGAGGTCCTACTTAAAAAAGGGAGAAATGCTTCTAGAAGTAAACTTAATGATGACTGCATTGAACTGAAAATTAAGATTATTGGGCTGGGGATGTGGCTCAAGCGGTAGTGCGCTCGCCTGGCATGCGTGCGGCCTGGGTTCGATCCTCAGTACCACATACAAAGAAAGATGTTGTGTCCGCCGAAAACTAAAATAAATATTAAAATTCTCTCTCTCTCTCTCTCTCTCTCTCTCTCTCTCTCTCTCATCTATCTTTAAAAAAAAAGAAAATTAAGATTATCACCAAGCTAATTTGGACTCCTCATGCCTCTAAATCAACAGCCAATGAGGAGACTTTCTGTACTTACTAGCTGGTGTTACAGATCCTGATTAAACAATAGGATTAATGGAAAATTACAGCCCAATGCAAAATTACAAACAATTCAATTCAAGCAGGACTAATAAAGGTCAGACACTTCAAGATTGAAAGTTTAGATTGCCCAACCTAGTAAAAAATCATTACCAGCTGCTGAGTTACATGTGAAGGGCAAAGGGAATTTGGAATTTGTAGTGAAAAAAAGTAGTTACAAAATCCAGCAATAACAACATAACCAGTTGCAGAAATCAATACTGTGGTCATTATGTGTATTTCTTCCTTATTTTATTATGATTATGTTTGTGTGTATAGCACATAGCTTTGGTTTGTTCCCTCCCTTATTCCCTTATCATATAAGATGCATTAGCTTTACATCACAATACTTAAGTTTCTGGATATATTAAAAAAAAGTTTGAACACTACCCAAGGACTTTGTATCCTTTTTTCCTGTGGAAAAGATTACTGCATTTCATTTGTACACATAATATCTGTATAATGTTGGGTGAAAGTATTACTTTACTATGTCTTTATTTGGATATGCATACAAGTGCCAAAATTACAAGGGGTAGATTGCAATGGTTAATTTTATGTGTCAAATTGGGTAGGTTATAATGCCCAATTGTTTGGTCAACTCTAGTTAATATGTTGCTGTGAAGGTGATTTGTAGATGTGATTAACATTTAAAATCTGTTTAAGTAGATTACCCTTCATTGTGTGGGTGGGCCTCATCCAGTCAGTTGAAGATCCTAATAGCAAAACATGAATCTCCCTGGAGAAGAAAGAACTGTGTCTCAAGACAGAAATCCTACTTGAACTTCTAAATATGCTACATGTCCCATGGATTTCAATCAAGATTGTAACTAATACCTGACTTTCCATTCTTCCCTAAAACTTTCAGACTTGCCAGCCAATTCCTTTATATATATATACATACATACATACATAACTGTATGTATATATATAAATATATCAGGTCGATCTTAAATCCCATTAAAATAACAGTAAAATAAGATATATAAAAACAAATGATAATCCGTGTGTTATATTAACAAATTTTTGGAAGATAGGTAGATAATATGGAGTGACCTAGAAAAATAAAAAAACTGAAACCTGCCTGCCACTGATGAGGAGGATGAGGAGCTATGTGATTCACTACACAGAACTCTATAAAGGCTCAGGAGTTTGAGGTGTCAGTTACCTCTGAAGTGTTTTCTTTGGGTTAAGGACAGGAAGATTGGTTGAAAGTTTTAAAAAGAGGCAGTTAGATCACCCAAGACTTCCTCTAGTCCCTAGTTCCCTTCTCCCAGAAGACAGATGGTTCACTCCCTGGAGAAATTAAACCAGAAAAGCTCTGAACTCATGAATATGGCTGATGGTAGGTATAATAAATTGTACTGAAAACAAAAGAATTAACTGAAAGTTTCATATTGGAAAAACAGTCTCCCGATGCAAGCTCTCAAATTAAGTGCCAGAATGTATTGATGTATTGTTAAGTAAAACAAGCAAACAAACAACATAGAAAAATAAGGTGCAAGGCAGAAAATGTGGGAATGTATGTGTGTGTGTGTGTGTGTGTGTATGTGTATATATATATATATATATATATATATATATATATATATATATATAATCTTTTATATAAAGGGGTAGAATAAAAACGTTTATGTTTGTATTTGCTTACATATGCAACAAGAAATCCTGGAAAGGTAAATTAATAACAGTGATTATCTGGAGAAAAGGAGCACTGGATGGAAGGACAATGGGTTGGAAGAAGTTTTTTGCTGCATTTTTATTATTAATTTAAGCCATGCACATGTGTTACCTACTAAAAATAAACATATAAAAAAGAACCAGGGTGAGATATGATTTCTTAGAGCAGTACTGAAAGCTAAGAGGTGAAATTAGAGAATTTCCAGTTCAAAATTCCAACTTTAGCCATGTTATCAATCAAGTGTTGGGTAATATATAATGGTATTTTCAGACTTGAAAAATCTCAAACATTTGCTTTGCATATGCACTTTCTCAGGAAGCTACTGAAAGATGTGCTTGGCCAAGAGGACATAAACCAAGAAAGAGCGAGATAAGAGATCCAGGAAACAGAGAATTCAACATAATAGTGAGCAGGAAGACTCATCAAAATTGTTGTGAAAATAGATCCTAAAATAAACATTGCCTTGCATTCCTAAAGCTCAAGCAGTCTAGTTTGGAGCATGTCAGAAGATTCCCAACAAAAACTTTGTCAAAAACATAAAAATTTATAGAATATAAATATAAAACATTTCTTTTAACGTAGTGAGAAAATATTTACATCATTGGAAGGATACTTGGGAGATGTTGATGATAAATAGATAGAAAATTGGAGAGGCAAGATTAAATATAGAGAAAACAAAAAGTTGTGCAAGACAGACAAAGTAATCTTAATATACTATGTGAGTCAGCCATCAATAGTACATACATAGTCAAAATAATACTGTCACTATAACTCAAATAATAATATAACAATTGGGAGGGAAGGGGGTAAAACATCTAGAAATGATGAGAATTGGCAGAGATAATAACAAAGAGACAAACTCTCATATCCCATTACTAAAGCTTAAAAATCAAGAACTAGCAATATAAGCATGTTATTTAGACATAGATATTACAAAAATAATCAATTCAAAAAGTAATCTGATTGCTCTGAGAGTGGGAAATAGATATAAAGATATTGTTTTTCATAGCAAGCTATTATTAACTGAATTGTTTTTCCATATTTTATGTAATCTCTATATTTGTAAATAGTGGTGGGATTTGTTGTTACATATTTATACATGCACACAATATATTGGCTGAATTGTATTTCCCAAAATTCGTATGTTGAATCCTTCATCCCAAATGTGACTGTATTTAGAGATAGGGCTTTAGGGAGGTAATTGATGTTAAGTTAGGTCACAATGGTGTCCTTATAAGAGGAAGAGAAATCTAAAACTCTCTCTGTCTTCATGTGCACACAGAGGAGAGGTCATATGAGGACACAGCAAGGTGGCTATCTAAAAGCTGGGAGAAGAGGCTACACCAGAAACCAACCTGATGGCACCTTAATCTTGGACTTCTACCCTCCAGAGGACTATGAGAAAATAAATTTCTATTATTTAATCAATCTAATTAATGTAGCATTTTGCTATGGCAGTTCAAGCAAACTAATGGACCAGCTTTGTATAATCATTTGACTTTTAAAATTATATTCACATGTAGCTTTGATTTAAAAGTAATTTTTTAAAAAAAAATTGAAGGAAATGGCATCAACCAAGACTTCTAATGTCCAATAACTATTAACCAAGTGTGAGGGTAGAAGAAAGGCATTTTCAGACATGTGAAATCTCAAAGTATTTATGTCTTATAAATTTTTCTCAGAAACCAAGATGTACTCCATCAAAATGAGGTCAAAAATCCCAAGACAGAAGAAGGCATAGGATCAAAAAAAGCAAGACCTAAAATGAAAAAAAGACTAAGAAAAAGTAAGTATGATGACAAGGGAATATCCCCAGGATAATACCTATACATTAGGCCTAGAAAGCAATCTTTCATAATGAAGCAGAAGTACAGAAAGAAGTAGAAACTGATAGGTTACTACTGTGTTTGACCATTTTGAGAGGAGTTACATCTCACCTAAAATGTTTAGGGCTGAATTATTTATTGGTACTTTAAAAACTAAGCAAACTAAAAATAAGGCAATAATTAATTCCATGAAAAACAAAAATTTATTCTAGGAATAACTGCCAAATATATGTGAATTACTAATGTACAAAGTTGTACTGAGTACTTAACATTTTAATATTCATAGCAATCCTATGAGATATGCATTGCTGTTGATCCCAGTTTAAATATGAGGAAAATGATGCAGAGAACAATTAAGAGATTTGTTCAAGATCACACAACTGTCACAAGTGCCTCTCCTTCTAACATTTCAACTGTGAAAATATTTACATAAACATAATAAAAACTCTAAATATTGATTTAACATGATATAATGATGTTGCAACAATATATTGGGGAGAATGTAGGAGAAGTGAGGCTGTGTATAGGGTAGAAAGTATCAGACAACTGACTCCTTCCACTGTACAAAGTCATGATATCTATAAATTTTTAAAATTCAAGAAAAAATCTATTTGTAAATATGGAGGTAATACCCGAAGAAATATTTAAGAAATTTAAAAGTAATCATCTTTAGAAAGCAGAAATCTGGAGTTGGAGAAAGATGAAAGAAGGTTCTACTGAATTCATGTTATTGTTGTCACTGTTATAATCCTTAGAGTACTCTAGAACTATGAAAATTACATTTTAAAAGCCAAGTTCTGAAACTGGTCATCAGCTAGAACCCCAATTTTGTATAAGAATGTATAGAAGGTTGAGGAGCATTATGGACTGAATTATGTCTTCCTTTTCCCCAAAACTCATATGTTGAAGTTCTAACCCCCAGTATGGCTGCATTTGGAGATAGAGTCTCTAAGGAAGTAATTAATGTAAAATGCTGGGGATGAGGGTCCCTGACATAATTAATGTCTTTATAAGAGAAGATAAAATAACTCATTCTTTCTCCCCTTTTCTCCCATTCTACTCCCCCACCCAATGCATCAAGGAAAGATCATATGAGGACACAGTAATAAAGCAACCATTAAGAGAGCCCTCACTAGAAACTGCTAGACTAGAGGTCCCTGATTTGGGGATTCCCAGCCTCCAGAAAATAAATTTCTATTGTTTAAGTCACCCCTTCTATGGTATTATGTCATAGCACCCTGAGCAGATTAATACAAGAACATTATGCTAAGTGGAATAAAACAGTCACAAATCAAATGCTATATTCTTCCATTTATGTGAGGTAGCTTGAGTCATCAAATTCACAGAAATGTAACATAGAATGGGAGTTTCCAGAGAATGGGAAGAGGGGAATAGGGATTTGTTTAATATGTATAAGTTTTAGTTTGGGAAGATGAAAAGAGATAGATGGTGGTAATGGTTGCACAACAATATGAATGTGCTTAATGTCACTGATATATACACCTAAAATGTTGAAGATAGTAAATGTTATGTGTATTTTACATAATTTTTTTAAAGTACAGGGATGTGCATTATAATATTTATGGGAAGATTTATCCACAGTTTTAATGCTGTACTTCTCTTAGCCAAAATTCCACCTACACCAAGTGGTGTTCTGTCCTGTTTATCTATCTGTACTCCCCACTGGGGATATCCGTATTACTCCCCAGCTTCAGTTGCCATCCATGTTTCTTCAGCCTAGACATTTCTTCTGAGATCTAGACCTATACCTTTCAAATGAACACTGAGCATCTCTAATTAGGAATCCTACAGGTAACTCAAAGAATTCAAATCAGAATTCACTTATTCCCCATCCAAAATGTGTTCTTTTGTGTTTGAAAAATATAAAAGGAAGAAAAATGTTTCTTTGCATCTCCCTTGCCCTCCACTCCTGATTATACTCTTTCCCCTTAAAGGCCAATTAGTTCATGTGATTTCCAGAAATGAACACTTTTTCCAAAAAGGATTGTATTGCAATGCTGAATGCTTCCTTATTTGCACATGACCCAGCAAGACTACTATACACAAAATCTTAAACCAATTCCAGAGCCCTGAGTCTACTACTATGACAATACCAGAATAAGAATCAAACCAGAATATGACCCAGAATTGTTTATAAGACCCCATAACTTTCCAAAATATCTAGGAATGTTATCCATTGATATCCTAGCCTCTAGAATTTTAGAACCCCCACAGTCCCATGCTCTGGGGAGTCTTGCATATCACACACACACACACGCATGCATGCACACACACGTGCACGCACACACACACACACACACTAAATAATGAGAAAATGGGTGCCTGTATCACATGTAATCTGGTACTCATTGTTGGCACATTTCAACTTGTAACCCTAAATATCTGTACTTTGACTAGGAAAAAAACTTCTGCACATCTTTTATTTTGTCATATAAACAAAAGGCATTTGTGTCCATATGACATAAAGATGTGTGCCACTTCCATAAGAGTTAGACATTATTTTGAGCGCAGGGTGAAGATTCAAGTGGAAGATTTAGGAAAGAGAAAAACTAGCTAACTTGTCAGAGCCTTCTCAGATACTTGAGTGCAATTCATTTTTGTTTAATAAATTATCATTTACCAGTACTACCCAGTGTCCATTTTCTTGCATGTCTGTATTTTCCAGTTTATGGTTGCAAAAGTAATCAAAATTAGTGAAAAATTCACAACAACTGCAAAAGGAGGCTAAAGAACATATTAAACAACCCATGTTACTCTTGATTTTAGGATAGATGGATAGATAGATGATAGATAGATAGATAGATAGATAGATAGATAGATAGATAGATAGAATGTAGCGTGTATGAAGCATTGTAACAGATTGAATTCCCTGGGATGCAGATTCTGAGGTAAGAGGTGAATTAAGGAATGTTCCTGGGTTCAACACTTGTGGAAGGAAAAGGAGCAGGAATGAATAGAAGAAGAAAATTAATTTCAATGAACTGTTAATGGAATGCTTCAGCATACCCTGTAGAGAATTCTGATGATAGAATGAATCTTCAGAGTCATTCCAAGTTGGAGAAGACCCTTGGGCCTTTACAAGGAGCATCAATGAGTATGGATGTGGGCCACCACAAGAACAAGGTATAATCTTGAATAAAGCAGCTCTCTTCAGCTGAGGCAATATCAGAAGGGAGCTGACAGCCAAAATCTCTCTGATGGCAACATAAGTCCTCTACTGATAGAGGGAATTGTGAGCAGGACATCATGATATCCACCACACTTGCCCCACCCTTGTGCATTCTAGATCCACTTCTTCATATAAGTTCTGGGATCAGCTCCTCCAAGAATCTTGTGGGCCCCTCTTCCTGAAAAATAGCAGGACAAACTACATCCTACTGTATCTGGTCTCAAAGCTGCAAATTATCGTCTCCTGCTTCCTTCATCAATTATAGATTTCCATCATTCTTAGGGTCTTGGTGGTTTACCTTGTGATATGATTGTCATTCATGATCACCATACACCTCTCAGCTTGGAGTTGCTATATTTGCTGATACCCATATACTAAACCAAACAACTTATAAATAATGTTTTACTTTTTCCTCCTCAATCAGTTTGTCATAGGGGATCTCCCATGAGGCCATAGGTGCAAGCTAAGGAAAAGGTGCTAGTGCAACAGTGGTGGATATCACAGAATAGCTGCTCTACTTGACTGTGCAAATACTTATGTCTTCAATTACTGCTTGTGCATGATTCCATATATGAAATTTCTATCTGGTTTCTGGGCCTGCCCAAATATATATCTTGATGATCTGACATAATCAATGTTGGGTTGTTTCGACTGTATGATCATTTGATGTCCTGTAGTCAAGCACTCCATCTCTATTAGGATGCAGTCGCATGTTAGCAGCTCTTTGTGAAAGGTACATCATCCTCCACTATATGTGAGGTGGTTTTGCTCCAGAAACCTCAGTACATTTTGATTTTCCCACAGATATGTGATGAAAACTGCACATCTTTTATTATCTTTAACCAACTTAGATACTTCTAATACCATAGGGTTTGTCTTTTATATGGGCCAGTGTCAAGACTGCATCCTGGATTATACAGCTGCCTTCTGCTCTAGGACCCACTCAAAGCTGGCAATTTTTGTGTCACCGAGTAAATGGGCTGAAATAGCAATTCCAGGAGGGGAATGTGTGCTTTCAGCACCTAAAGAGGCCTACCAGGTATTGAACTTCCTTCTTTATGAAGAAGATTTTAAAAATGCCCTAACTTGTCCTTTTTTTGGAGAGGATCTCCCAGCATTCCCCAGAACAGTAAACCCCTAAAATTATCCTTAATGCGACCAGCCCCTGGATCTCTATAAGGTTTATCTCTCACCCTTTGTGGTGTGTGTGTCTTACCAAAGCATCCAAAGTGATAACCCTTCTGAAGTTTATTTAGATCATCCAGATCTCTTCAGACTATATTATGACAGAGAGATGACAATTAGTAGAGCCTTGGAGAAAAACTGTAAATGCATAATATTGTCTA
Organism: Marmota flaviventris; assembly: GCF_047511675.1. NCBI lineage: Eukaryota > Metazoa > Chordata > Mammalia > Rodentia > Sciuridae > Marmota > Marmota flaviventris. The sequence goes on from NC_092518.1 coordinate 73,600,879, forward strand.
TGGGAATGTGAGATTTTTTTGGATATTCTATTCTTATAAAGAGAGGAAAACAAACATTTTTCACAGCAATAGTTGAATACTAGGTACCTAAGACTATGTTAATATCCTATATCCAGCATGACCATTGCAATTGTCTTACTATTTGAGTTTGAAATAGTCTCTCTCACCCACCAGGCTCTGTTCATATTTTTCAAGGACCAAACTGATGAATTAAATGAAAATATAACTGAAACTACACCTCTACATTCTCTATGTTTTTAAATGTGGAACTAATTTCTGCTATCCTCCCTCCTCGGAATGCTATATATTTTCATTTACTAACTTGGCCAGGACAGGGGAGTGCAGTTTCAGAAGCATTCACTTGGCTTTCTCATCTACAAATAGCTCTGATTCTGTAGACCAAGAAACTATAATGGGGCTTATACCAAGTACCAATTATGTCTATTCTAATTATACATTCAGTAATCAAGAAAATAGCCATGGGATAAGTCTGTGGACCCAACAGATCCACTGTGAACCAGACCTAGGCCAGTATCCCATTAACTACCTGGCTCTCATATGCCCCATCCGAGCCTTGGTGCTATGATGGCATTTTAGGTCTCTGGGTATCAATATAATTCAGAACAACTGTCTGCCCTCAAAATGTTTGTGTACTCCTTTTCCTTGGCACAGTTTCCTGAGTCAATGGAAGGATGGAGGAATCATTACTATGCATGATATTATAGTAAGGTCATTCTTCCTGGGCACCCACCCTCTCCTTCACAGTGTTGTAGGTCAAAAATTGACTTAGGATTATAAGCTAGCCAAGGGATTTTGACTTGTTTTCAAAGTAACTTCTCTCAGTCTTCCAACCACCTTTAATTTATTTATTGTACAGACTGTGAATTGGTAACTAATTTCACAAAGGCACCATGTTAAAATGACTGTCCATGTCCTATTAACCACCTCTTAACCATTTATCCACCTTCAGCACTATGTCGTACTAATCATCTCTGTAGTTCTCTGCAGATTAGACCTCCCAATCTACCACACTGACCCTGTAGTACATAGTATTTGCATCCACCTGACTTCTGACAGTTAAGTGCAGCCATCTGGTCTCTATTGTTTCAGAGTCATCACCATTTCTGTGATTAATCCTTTTTTTCCACGACATATCTTCTACTCTGGGAGCTGACCTGCAGAGGAAGTATTACCACTGAAATTCTTAGAGGTGGTGGTGACTTTCTCACTTGTACACTCCTTATAGTTTGGTAAACAGTGTGTTCTGTTGGTTCTCCTGCAGAATATAGACCTCTGGACGATTTTTTTAGCCTTACATAATATATGTATTCTATCATTCTCACTTCTATGAGTTTTTAATTCTTTACCATCTGCTATAGTCATTTATAACTTACTGAAAATAAGCTATTGTTTTTCCATACTTTGAAGAGCTATCCTAGTAGTGAGTTCAAATCATCTCCTGGGGTCTTATCCAGGATGTTAAATCTCATATCCTAGGAAAGCACTCTCAAATTGATTTGTTCTCCTATATTCAATTATACATTCCAGTCCCACTTATCAAGCTCCTCAAAATTCAGTCTCATGCTTTCTCCCTCAACACTTTATAATACTTGCTGGCTAGGTTAGATCCTGAAGCTCCTTGTTGGTATAGTCCTTTTCCTTCCTTTTTACATCCAGTATATCTGCATGTAGGTTATGCTGTGGCTTGCCACTAAGTTATAGTTCCAGTGTTGCAATGGCAGATGGGGGCAGATTCCAAGGGAATTCCATGTTATCTTACAGGGGAAAGAATTCTGAATCCTCAAACGAGATAGAGTGGTAGCCCTCAATAGGGAAGTATGGAACACTTCTTAATACCCAAGGGGTTTAGAAGAATCTGGGGATATAAGATTTTTGGGAACACCAATGAGGAGGTCCCCATCCCATGTGTTAGGATCCCATTCCTTCCTAATCAGGGCCCTGATCTTAGCGTAGAAGTTTTGCTTGGTTGGAATTTTAACTTTCTTTTAAGCTTGCTTTCAATAAGTCTTATGCTTGGTCCTCAGATTTCTCTACATCTACCTGGAAAAGATGAAAGCGTCTTTATATGCTATGCATGAAAACCTCTGGCTTTCAAATGTAACTTTTAATTACTGATTAATTTTATTGACATTTTCATTTTTTTAGGGGGTCAATAAAGTTTAGCAATAACCATCCAATTTTCTCGCCTTCCTTATATTTAGTATTTTCCCTCATATTTCTCAAAGGTCTGATACCTGGCACCAGATACTGTATTCCATCCCACCAGTATGCCATCCCAGTATCCTACGTGGGAAGGTTCTAACAATTTCTTCTTCTACTTCTTTTCTGGGGCCTATCTACTCCACCTACCACCATTGATGAGATCCTCATTGCCAGCTGACCAGCAGGCAATCCATTTTCAAAATTGCATCACAGTGTTTGCTTTCTTGAACAACTTCTTGACCAACTCTTTCAGGTTGGCTTCCTGGGCAGCAGACTCAGAGACAGAGTTCAGCATGAAGCATTTTTATTAGGGAATATTCTTGGGACCAATACCTGTGGAAGGGAAAAGAAGGAAGCAGGAGAAGTTAAGCTGTTCCAATTTGAGAGAAGAAGGTTATGACCCTCAGTCATAGGAAAGGAAGTACCCACAGGAAGCCAGGCAGTGAGTATGACCTTGCGGGTGGGTTGGGGGGTGGTTCTCTTCAGCTGAAGCAATTCCTGAAGAGGTCTGGCAGCTGAGGGCTGTCTACCAGCAGCACTCTAGGCAACTGAAATAATGAGTTCTTTCTTTCTGAAGGAGGATCAGGGAAGCAGATGGCAGAATCCACTACAATATGTTATTTCTTTTCAATAGAAAGTTGGTAGCCATCAAATGCTAGGATTGAGAATAGCTTGATTCTTAAAATAGTTTAAAATATTTACATATTTAGAACTTTATTTAAAATATTATTCAAAATGTTAAGGTATATCGTTCAAATATTTAGACATAAATATGCAACCCTCCACTCATACTTTTGCTCTAAGCGTCTCAAATATTATTGACAGACTTCTGTAACCCAAATCTATCTTTTTCCTTTCAGATAAACCATGAGAGAAATTCCCATTTATTATATAGTTATCATAAAATCTATAATACTAAGACAAAAAAAACAAACAAACATAGAATCACCTATTATTTTAACACCCATAGAGAACTATTAACATTCTCAGAATATGCACTGGTAATTACATATAAATCACTTAAATACATGCCTTTTTTTCATAAAAGGTATCATATGTGCCTTTACAGATTGCTTTTTGCACTTAAAATTATATGCTGAATTTTTATGTAATTAAATGCAGACGCCTATTAACATTTTCAACAGCTACAGAATATTTCAGTGTGTAGGTACACCTTAGTTTGTTTAGCCAAATGTCTATGTTGAGACACTTGGGTCAATTCACTTTTTCACTCTTCAAAACAGTTTGAACAATGCACAGCTTCATCCAAGCCAATTGATGGATGGGATCCTAAGGATAACATTTCACAAGCGGAATTATTCAGTTGAAGGGCAGGCACATCTTGAACACATATCTCTATGGACCTAGCACCTTGTGTGCTCCCAGCAGCAGTTTGAGAGTTCTCCTCAACCTACACCATGGGGTGGGAGAGAAGTGGGTCTTTTCCTCTGTGGATCCCAACAACACTCTCTATAGTTCCTTAAAGTCCCCACCCCAACCAACTAATAAAAGAAATCTGATGCAAGCACTAAAAAGCATTCTTTCTTTGACTGCATTTTATTATTATTTCAAGGCAGCAACTCTTTTATCCACTTACATATACACTACAGTTGGCCAAGAAAAAGAACATGTTCCCAACAAATGCCCAAAGAACCATAAAAGAAAATTGGCCTCAGAAATCTCTGTTACCCAGCACCTAGTGGCTCAGAGGGTCTCTTGCTTCCATCCTGTCCTTACCATCCCCAGAGACACCACTGAAATGTCTTGCCTTTACCCTCTCATGCTTGGACTATGGTGGTAACTTCCTAACTGGTTTTCCAATCTCCAGTCACCATTCTGGCCCCACCCCAATTGGCACCCAACCTGCACACAAATCACCATGTGGTTTTCCTGGCATCCTGTCATTCCTCTGGACATGAAAGGCTTTGTTGTCTCCCAGGGTTAGATAGGCTAGTATTTGGAGGTCAAATGGGCTACTATTTGGACACCCCAGTGTAGCAATCAGGGGTGTTCCGTGGACAGGACTCACCCCAACTCTCAGACCCTCCCCTCACTTGCCTCCCCACATATTGTACTCCAGGAAGGTCAGCCTGCTCCTTGCCTTTCTTCCACCCTCTTCCCTCCTTGAATGCCCTTCTGGCTTTTCTATCTTATCCTTCAAGCCCAGCTTACTTCGAGTGTCCTAGTGTCCCTCTCCTCTGTAAAACCTTCTCTGAGCACTGGTGGATTCAGCAGTTTCTGCTGCCTCTAAGCACTGATGGGGATGCATCTGGTTGTGGCTGGATGGTCTGGTTTTGTTAATATATTTTTGTTTCCATATACCTTGTCTCTTCAAACAGATCATAAACTCAAGGAAAATGACAATGTCTTTTTTCTGCTGCTTAAAACACACAACTTTATTGATGACATAAAAATAAAGTCTCAAATGTATAAACATAAGTCCACACAAAGGACCAAAGATTACCTTACTTATGAAGAATCAGCTCAGTTTCTGCTCATGAAGCATACTAAAAATATCTCAATCCAGACAAGATAAAAATCAACACATGTATTTTCAGTACAAGTTTGGATTCACTTGGTGCTCATAAAATGGCCCATCTATAGACCATCATAGGTAACATCAGTTTTGAAGTTATAACACAATTTACAATGTGCATCACTTCCAGGCTACAAAACCAAAATATTACCCAAATGTGTGTAGGAACATATATCCAATTAGAGTTTGCTTATTAATAGCTCAACTTTTTCCTTCACCTCTGGGTCACTGCATTCTGCTGCTAAGGCTCGAAGTTTTTTGGCACAGGCTTTAGGTCGTTGGAATAGGAAATAAAGAGAATTTTTACTGAATTTGTCCTGGGTAAATGTTTTTGATCTTCTTTTAAAATGGTAATTTATATTCTCAAATAGTGAAAGAGCATTAAGAATATTCTCTTTTGTCTCTTTCTTGCTAAAAATATTAATCAGTGTTGTTGGTGCATTGGCAATGAGCAAGTCTTTTGTCATAGATGGATTTTTAGAGAAATTCACAAGCATTCCCAAAACATGATCTTTAGTTTCTCCACTTCCCACAGTTAACAAACGAAGAAATTCTGAAATATAATTTGTAACCATATGCTGATATTCACTAGTAATAGTCAGGTGCCTTATCAATCTTAGTCCAGCCAACTGCACATTTGAGTTCAAGGGATAGGTGACAGTATCTTCACAAACTTGGTTTAAGTATGTTTTAACCTTTCTATGGTTTTCAGCAGCCACTGAGATGTTATTCAGTGCATTTAAAGCCTTCTGCCTAACACTAGGGTAGGGATTACTCAGCAAGCCTTCAATAACTGAGATTCCCCCAACATTACGAACAATTTCATGGGAATAAGGATAATCAGCACTGTTATATAAGGCATTAGTGGCTATTTCATGAACAGAAGGATCTTCAGTCATCTCAATCATGCAAATGAGTTTTTCAAGATCTCGTGGATCCATATTAGCTTCACGTTTACAGCGGCAGGACCAGGGCCGCATTTTCTCCCCAGACTTGCCGTTCTTTCTATACTCATCTTCACCTAGAAAGCCCTCATTTTGTTGAGTAAACTTAGTTTCGGACCAGATCATGGCTCCATCCCATGGCCCCATTCCCGCCCCAGGGACCATGGATGGATATATACCTCTTGACTCAGCGGACTTTTTGCCTTTAGCATTAGGTGCAGATTTGTCTTCATTTCTGTTTTCATTACCAGTACAGAACCAAGTCCTTAGATCAAATCCATCAGCAGCCTCAAATTTATTGTCAATGCTGGCCTTATCCCCAGCTCCAGACTCAAAATTAACATCTTGTCCACTCTTGGATGTGAACTCACTACTGTTCTCACTCTCAGCCCAAAACAGGGACCTTAAACTAATCTCCTCAATATCAGGGCTGGATGCTCTACTTAGCTCATCCTCATCTACATCCCTAGACCAAGTCCAAGATGGTATGCCAGCTTCTTCCTCAGCCCCAAACCTAGACCCTTTGGTTGTTGCATCTTCATCCCAGGGCCAAGACCCCAATCTGGCTTCAGCCCCAGCCTCAGCTCCAGCCACTGCCCCACCCTCAGCCCCAGCAACTGCCCCAGCCTCAGCTCCAGCCACTGCCCCGGCCTCGGCTCCAACCTCAGCTCCAGGCTCAGCCCAGGCCTCAGCCCCAACATCAACCCCAGCCCCAACCTCAACCCAAGCCCCAACCCTGGCCTCAGCCCAGGCCTCAGCCCCAGCCTCAGCCCCAACCCTGGCCTCAGCCCAGGCCTCAGCCCCAGCCTCAGCTCCAACCCCGGCCTCAGTCCAGGCCTCAGCCCCAGCCTCAGCTCCAGTCTCAGCCATGGCCTCAACCCCAGCCTCAGCCCCAGTCTCAGCGCCAATCTCAGCCCCAGCCTCAGTCTGAGTCTCGGCTCCCGTCTCAAATCCAGCCTCTGCCCAGGTCTCAGCCCTGGTCTCAGATCCAGCCTCAGTTCCGGCCTCAGCTCTGGTCTCAGATCCAGCCACAGCCCAGGCCTCAGCTCCAGTCTCAGTTCCAGCCACAGCCCAGGTCTCAGCCCCGGTCTCAGTTCTGGCCTCAGCCCCAGTCTCAGTTCTAGCCTCAGCACTGGCCTCAGCCCCAGCCTCAGCCCTGGCCTCAGCCCAGGCCTCAGCCCTGGTCTCAGCCTCAGCCTTAGTCCTGGTCTCAGCCCAGGTTTCAGCCACAGCCTCAGTTCTGGCTTCAGACCCAGCCTCAGTTCCAGTCTGAGCCCCAGCCTCAGTTCCGGCATCAGCCCTGGCCTCAGCCCCAGCCTCAGCCCTGGCCTCAGCCCCAGCCTCAGCCCTGGCCTCAGCCCCGGCCTCAGCTGTGGCCTCAGTCCTGGCCTCAGTCCCAGCCTCAGCTCCAGCTTCAGCCCTGGTTTCAGCCCCAGCCTCTGATCTGGCCTCAGCTCCAACCTCAGTTCTGGCCTCAGCACCAGCCTCAGCCCCCACACAGGAATCTACATAAGCTGCCTCCTCAGATTTGATCCAGGACCCAATACTGGCCTTGTTCTCATCCACCAACTCAGAATTATTGATAATCTCTTCCCCAGTTCTTGATGTGGATTCAATACTTGACTCATGCTTACAATCAGACCTGGCCACAATAACAGCCTCTTCCCCTGTCCAACACCAAGAACCTATAAAGGCCTCACTCCCAGGCCCAAACCAGAATCCTTCATTGGCCTCTACCTCAGCACTAACCAAGAATCTTCCACTGGCCTGGTCCTCAGACTTAGCCCAAGACCCTCCACTGGCTTGGTCCTCAGAGCCCAGCCTAGAGCCTCCACTAGCCTCATTCCCAGGCTTAGACACAGCCCAGGATTCTCCACTGGTCTGATCCCCAGCACCAGCCCAAGAAGCTCCTCCACTAGCCTGATCCTCAAATCCAGATTTAGAGCAGACAACAGTCTGATCCCCAGGCCCAATCCAGGACCCTCCACTGACCTGACTCACGGTGGCAGCCCAGGATCCACCACTGGACTGGTCTGTGGTACCTGATATAGACCCTCCAATTACATGGCCACCAGCTCCAACCCAGGAACCTCCTCCATTAGACTGATCCTGAGACCCTGGTCTGGATCCTCCACCAGTCTGATCTCCAGCACCAGCCCAGAATCCTCCTCCAATGGCCTGATTCTCAAATCCAGGTTTGGAACAACTACCAGCCTGATCCCCAGCCATAGCCCAGGACATTCCACTGACCTGACTCCCAGTGCTAGCCCAGGACACAACACTAGACTGGTTCATGGGCCCTGGTCTGGATACTCCAACATCTTGACCACCAGCCACAACCCAAGACCCTGTTACATTGGTCTGACTCCCAGTGTAAGCACAGAACCATCCACTGGTCTGGTCCCCAGTACCAACCCAGGAATTTCCACTGGACTGACCTCCAGACCCCAGGCTAGATCCTCCACCAGGCTGGTCCCCAGAATTAGCCCAGCATCTTGCTGCATTGGTCTGGTCCTCAAATACAGCATTTGCCCCACCAGCAGCCAGGTCCCTAACCCCAACCTGGGACTCTCCACTGGTCTGGTCCACAGACCCAACCAAGAACCCTCCACTGATTTGATTCCCTGAATCTGCCCAGGATCTTCCACTGGACTGATCCTCAGGCCCTGACTTGGACCCTCCACCAGCCTGGGCAATAGCCCCAGCCCAAGAACCTTCATCACTGGCCTGATTCTCAAAACTAGGCTTAGATCCACCACCAGACTGATCACTAGTTCCAGTCCAGGACCCTCTAATGGCCAGGTTCCTAGTGCCAGCCCAAGACCCACCACTGGACTGATCTGCGGGCCCTGGTGTAGATCCTCCACCAGCCTGGTCCCCAGTGCCAACCCAGGATGTACCACTTGGGTCTACAGGCCCAAGCCTGGGCCCTCCACTGGCTTGATCTGCAGTATCAGCCCAAGACCTTCCACTGGACTGGTCCTCAGGTCCCAACCTGGACTCTCCACTGGCCTGGACAACAGCCCCAGTCCAGGACCCTTTTTCACTGGCCTGATCTTCAAATCTAGGCTTGGACTCACCACTGGACTGATCACCAGTCCCAGCCCAGGACCCTCCAGTGGCCTGGTCCATGGCCCCAGTCCAGTAACCAATACTAACTATGTTTCCAGCTCCAGCCCAAGACACCGCACTAGCCTGATTCTCAGCCACAGTCCAGGACCCTCCAGTAGCCTGGTCCACAACCCAGGAAACACCAGTGGCCTGGCCTGCAGGCCAAGACCCCTCACTGACCTGACCAACAACCCAGGGCCCTCCAATGGCCTGATTCCCAGAGACAACCCAAGACCCCCCACTAGTCTGGTTCTCAGCCCCAGTCCAGGACCCTCCAAAGGCCTTGTTCTGAGCCTCTACCCAGGAACCACCACTGGCCTTGTCCACAGCCCAGGACCCCTCACTAGCCTGAGCCCCAGCCCAGACTCCTCCACTGGCCTGATCCCCAGCTCCTACCCAAGATGCAACAGCAACCTCATTCTCAGCCCTAGCTCCAGCCCCAGCCCAGGACTTAATGCTGGTCTCATCACAGGCCACAGCCCAGGAACTGACAACACCAGCCTTATCACTAGCCCCATTCCAGGACCCAATACTGGCTTCATTCTCATCATCAGCCCAGGACACACTATTTTCCCAGTCTCCATCCATGGCCTGAAACCTAAATTTGATCCACCGCTCAGCAGCAATCCAATCCTCTACACCAATTCCATTCCAGTAGTAGTCATGAATATTAGGCTGAGTCCTTCTGCAAGCCTGAGAGTCTATCCCACCTTCACTCTCAGATGTGGGCACAGCCTCAGACTCAGGCTTTGCATATACTTCATCTTTTGCTATGGTTTCTGCTTCAGAATTGGACACAGCTTTTTCCCTTGCACCAAGCAAGGCCTCATCTTGGGAACTGGCCACAGTTTGGGGCTGAGCAGAGCTCTTTATACTTGTCCTGGCCCCTGCTTTAGTCACAGTATTGGAATTGCCCCTGACCTTATTCCTGGCACCAAGCAAGGACTCATTTTGGGAGCTGGCCATAGCCTGGGGCTGGGAAGACACCATTGTACCTGCCCCAGTCGCTGTCTTAGGCACAGCACTAGAATGGCCCCTGACCTTATTCCTGGCACCAAGCAAATTCTCACCCTGGGAATTAGACACAGCCTGGGGCTGGGCAGAGCCTGTTGTATCTGCCCCAGTCTCTGCCTTAGGAATAGCATTGGGATTGCCCCTGACCTTATTCCTGGCACCAAGCAGGTTCTCACTCTGGGAACTGGCCACAGCCTGGGACTGGGCAGAGTCTCTTGAATTTGCCCCAGCCTCTGTCTTAGGCACAACATTGGAATTGCCCCTGATCTTATTCTTGGCACCAGATAAGGCCTCACCCTGGGAACTGGCCACAGCCTTGGGATGGGCAGAGCCCACTGTACCTGCCCCAGCCTCTGGCTTAGACATAGCAGTGGGATTGCCCTTGACCTTAGTCCTGGTACCAGTCAAGCATTCACCCTGTGAATTGGCCACAGCCTGGGGATAGACAGAACCCACCCCAGCCTCTGCCTTAGGCACAGCATTGGAATTACCCTTAACCTTATTCTTGGCACCAGGCAAGGCCTCATTCTGGGAACTGGCTACATTTTGGGGCTGGGCAGAGCACACTGTATCTTGCCTGACCCCTACCTTAGGCACAGCATTGCGATTGCTCCTGACCTTATTCCTGGTACTAGGCAAGGTCTCACCCTGGGAATTGGCCACAACCTGGGGCTGAGCAGACCCTGTTGCACCTGCCCCAGCCTCTACCTTAGGCACAGCATTGGTATTGCCCTTGACCTTATTCCTGATACCAGGCAAGGCCTCATTCTCGGAAGTGGTCACAGCCTGAGACTGGGAAGAGCCCATTGTACCTTCCACAGTCCCTGCCTTAGGCACAGTGTTGGAGTTGCCTTTGACCCTATTCTTGGCACCAGGTAGGGTATCACCTTGGAAATTTGCCACAGCTTGGGGCTGACCACAGGTCCTCTGGTCTGCCTTAGACCCTGCTCTGGAAATGGCATTAGAATCACTACTACCATCAACCCTGGAATCAGGCAAGGCCTCAGCTTGGGTCTTGATCCCAGCCTGAGGCTGTACACAGGTTTTCATGTCTGTCCCAACCCCTGCTTTACATTTGGCTTTGGCTTTGCCCCTTGTCTTACCTCTAGTAATAGGTAAGGTTTCACCCTGGCTCTGGGCCGTAGCCTCAGCTCCTTCCTTAGACATGGTATTGGCATTGCCCTTAGCCTTGATTCTTCCATCGGGCAAGACATCACCCTGGACATTGGCCACAGGCTGAATCTGGGTACAGGACAACATGTCCATCCCAGCCCCCGCCTTAGCCATGACATTGGGATTGCTTCTGGTCTTATCCCTGGTATCAGTCAAGGCTTCAACCTGTGAATAGGTCCTCGTGTTTGTTCTGGCCACTGCTTTAGCCATGGCATTGGGATTGGCTCTACCTTTAACCTTGGCATCAGGTATGGCCTCAACCTGAGCACTGGATACAGCTTGTACCTGAGCAGTAGCCCTCATGTCAGCTCCAGTCATTGCCTTAGATATGACATTGGAATTTCCCCTGCCATCAACCCTGGCACCAGATGTTGCTTCAGCCTGTTTTTTGGCCATAGTCTGAGACTGTATTATATAAGCTTTCATATCTGCCTCTATCTCTGTTTTACACATGGCATTGTCATCACCCCTGTCAATAACCTTTGCCCCAGGAATGGCTTCAGCCTGTGTCTGGGGAGCAATTTGGGGCTGGAAAGAAGCCTTTGTGTCTACCCCAGAGCCTGCCTTACACAGGATTTTAAGATTACCCTTGTCCTTATCCCCAACACCAGGCATGTCATCATCTTGGACCTTGGCCACAGCCTGAGACTGTGCACAGAACTTCATGTCCACTCCAGCCTCTGCCCTGGATGTGCCATTGAGATTTTCCTTAGCATCAACTGTGGGATCAGACCTAGCTTCAGAATGAGTTTTAACCACACTCACAGTCTCTTCCAGGGTTCTTGTCTTGGTTTCAGCCACAATTCCAGCCTTGTTCATGGTCCCAATCTTGACCACTTCCTTGGTCACTGCCAAGACCTCACTCTGTGTCACCATTAATTTGTTAATCTCTGTCTCTTTTTCAACCAATGTACGAGCTTCAGCTTTGGTCTGGGTCATTGTTTCTTTCTTGGCCTCTGACCTGGCAACCGCTGCCCAAGCTTTAGCCTTGGTCTGGGTCACTGCCTCTTTCTTCACTAGTCCCCCAGCCTCAGCATCTGTTTGGGTCACTGCCTCTTTCATGGCCACTTCCCTAGCTTTGGCATTGGCCTCAGTCAGAGTCACTACCTCTGTCATGATCAGTGTTCCAACCACTGATTTGGCCTCAAATTCAGTCTCTGTCTCTGCCTCAGCCATTGCCTTGGACTGAGAGTTGGCTTTGGGTCTGGATATAGCAGTGACCTGGGCCTCTGCTTCAGCCCCAAGCCCACCTCCTGCTCCAGTTTCTGCTCCAGTCATGGCCTTGGGTCTAGTCTCAGTCTCTGCCCCAGCCAAGGCTTCACTCGTGGCCAAGGTCTGGTTCTGTACCCCAACCACAGTCTCCATCTTGACTTTGGACCCATTTCTGGCAAGTCTCCTCTCATTCTGAGCTCTTCCCTTGGTTAATCTGTAAATGTAGTAGCAGGTGCCAGCCCAGATCACCAGTCCTGCAGTTGCCCAGCCCACTTCCTGAATGCGGCCCATGTAATAACCCCTGCTGAAGGCACGAACAAGGTACAGGGGGGCTCACTCGGGCTGGGGAAAGAACGTGATAGGTCTGGATGTAGGCCTGTGAAGGTGCTGGTCTTCAGCTACTACGGTTGCCACTGGTGGTAGACCTAGAAGTGAAGGAAGGAAATAAACTAAAATTTCTCTTCCAATTCTATTGTATCATACAGCTGGATACACAGAGGAACAGGAAAAGGCAGAAATTATGTGTTTGGTGGGAGAAGAGGATAATTAGCAAACTTTCCATCCCTTATTTCACCCTCTTCCCACCTTCCACAATGCCCAACAATTTTCCCCTGAGGTATTTCCATATTCCAGGAAGGATGATGGGAAGGTTGATGATGAATGGGAGAAACTGAGAAGTCTCCAGACTTTAACTTTTACTAGACCTACTCTGGTCACAGTTCCCACAGCTCCCCGCTTTCATACCAACCTGTACTGATCCAAAGAATTCCCCTCCTCTTTCCTTGTCTTTCTTGGTGATACGCCCTAAAATAGATACATAAATTCATGAGATCTTTGGACCTAAAGACAAACAGAGAGACACAGGGAGTGACATACAGGAATAGAGAGTTTGGTTTGGGGGGGAGGTTTATTTGTTTGTTTGTTTGTTTTATTACCAGGGATTGAACCCAGGAGCACTTAACCACTGACCCACATCCCTAGATTTTTTTATATAGATTTCTTTTTTATTTTGATACAGGGTCTTGCTAAATTGCTGAGGCTGGCTTTGAACTTGCAATCCTCCTGAGCTTCTGGGATTACAGGCATGTGCCACCATGCCTGGCAAGAGTTTGTTCTTAATGGGACAAGAATATCAACTCCCTCAGATCACTTCACTCCCCCCGGGGGTTGTCACACTCTTTTCCCTGTACCAGAATTAAGGTGAGGGTTCGAGGTTAATGGCAGAGGTGGGTAAAGATAACTGAGAAAGGGAGAGATTAAGGATCCTCTAGATCAGACACTGGTCCTTATTGGATGCACACTGGTCTCCACTAACCCATCCTAGAAGTTGACCCAGCCAATCCTCACCTTCTTACCAGTCTATACTGATTGGAGACAATTTTCTTCTTGTTTCTTTGTTTCCAGTTATCTCAAGCCCTGTAGCAGAGGAGCAGATAGATCTATAGATAAGTGAACACATAGGAGATAATGAACACTAAGTGCTTGGTAGAAAAGACAGGCATTTTAATTCCTGACCCCAATGCTTGCCTTTAAGAGCCCAGGACTAGTTTACTAAGGTGTCTTATCTTGTGTTCCCCTACTCAAGTCTTCTTAGTCACACCATAGCCACCCTCACCCCAATATTCTTACTGTTTCCTGCACTAAAATCAATAGGGCATATGCTATCACTGTAGAAAGCTGGCAGAGTGTAGAAGAGTCAGAAAGACCCTCCAGTGAGACTCTCTAAAGTCTCAAAAACCTGCTCAGCCCACCCTCTCTTGTCATCCCCATGCACTGCCCACATTCACACTAACCTCCATAGTTATGGACCAGTCTCTTTATCTTTCTCTTGTTTCCAGTGGTAAATAGGCCTACTGCAAGCCTATGAGAAGACCTAGGAACAGAGACAAAAAAGGAGGGTGAATGTTGAATGTTTGTGACATCCTAACATCTAACATATGGGTTGTTGTGTCTGCCTTTCTGAGAGACAGCCATTTCCTAGCAGGCAGAACCTAGGGCTTTCCTAGCACTGTAATGCACAGAGTATAAAAGGGAGACAAGTAAAGAAAAAAGGGGAAAGATAGAAGCAACTTATTTTAAAACCACCTGTAGCATTCTAGAGGCACCCCCAAAAGTCCTCCATTTCCTTTACCAAGATAGTCAGGAAGGCAGAGGTATCTGTAAAACTGCAGTATGGTGGAAGAGATGCAGGGCCCCAGGCCCCATGACTATAGAACCACAGCCTACTGCCTTCTGCTTCCCCTAAAACCCATTTTGAGGAGTCTCCAGCAGAAGACACAGGTGTGGGGGAGGGCTTTTGCTTCTGCAAAATCATTATCCTTTCCCCCAAAGACTATCTCAAAAAAATAGTAATGTTCTTTGATAAAATTCATATTTTTTGACATTAACTGAAGTACAAATAAAAGCATCTGTAGAAAAGTTCGCTGTCTTTATTGGTCTTCAATACAAAATATAAGTTAAAAGTCCCAAGCTTGGTAAAGAAACACAATTTAGGGAAAGTTGCCTACATCCCAATCAGCAGCACCTAAATGCTTGTCATGGAATTCATATAGAACTTAACAGACAGTGCCCGTGCTCACACTAACCTCCATAGATCCTGTGCAGTTTTCTTCTCTCCTTCCCTCGCCTCACCACAAACAGTGCCACACCGAACTATTGTCAGAAAGAGAAGCAATGAGTGCTTAGAACAGCACACAGGCCACAGACCCCAGTACTCGCCTTTCCGGATTCTGGAACACGATTATCAAACGTCCCTCCCCTCGCTCAGACACCACCCCTACCAACCCAGCCGTCCAGTCACTAAGGCCCACCATTTTCTTTACAAACGCCACCGTGGCGCGTCCCTTCCTCTGAGATGATCAGGAAGCCTGCGGGCATGTGCGGTCAGTGATTAGAATTAGAAAGGATGGACATCTCGTTCTGTATTTCCCTCTTGAGACACTCTCCCCACCAGCCACCCTGTCAAAGCTCATGGTTCCCCTGAACAGATTTAGATGGGGGTAAGGACACTCGGGAAAATCAGAAGCAGAGGCTCCTTGAACTTGAGCCAGCACAGACACCTCTTTGGCCGGTCCCTGCACCACAGACGGTTCGGCAGGCTGCTGCTGGCCTGGCGGCGGCGTGCGGCCCCAAAACCCTTACCTGCTCGGCTTTCCCCGGGCCTGATGCTAGCCCGCCATGCGCAGGGCAGCGGGGAGCTGGTAGCCAGACGAGAGTGACGACTGCACCCTGGGCTGCGTCGCTCTGCAGCTCCGGGTCACGTGAGGGCCGCGCGTCATCGCTGGCTCTCCTCCCCACAGACCCCCACCCGCCGGCAGGCAGTCAACAAGACCCCCTTCCTCAAGCACAGACAACCCCCACCTCCGGTCTCTGCGCGGCGCCTCTGTGCGCACAACCCTGTCACTCATCTCTGTCCTCTCCAATCTGAGAGCCCACAAGTGGCATCACCGCCTTGCGGTTGGAGTTTACCGGTCTCTTGTTGCCAGGGTGGGTCTTTACCCCCCACCCCCACCCTCACCCACTTCCAGGCCTTGGTTGTAGCCTTTTCTGCATCTTCGAGGAATCCTTTCTTTTCCTGGTATGCTAAAAGATCAATGCTCCCCACCCATCTCCTATACAACCTGCCCTCCTTAGTACCTACAGCGCCAGCACCAAATTGCCTAGAGAAGGAGGTGCCTGAAAGGAAAGCAGAGTGAAAGTAAAGCCTTAACTTTCTTTTATATATTCCTTTGTTTTCCTGTTACTATCACTTTTTTTTGTAATGGGAAAATGCAGTAAAGTCATTTTCATTAGACATAAAAAATATTCAGGTTGTAAAAATAACACGAGACACATTCGTTTATACTATTTTGTGCCACTTAAAAATGTTTTCAATTTGGTATAAACTCTTTCACAGGTTTCAAAACAGACTAGTGTTATTGACATTTTAAATAAAAAATTCCTAAATCAGCACATTTTTCAATATCATCTATACATTAATCTTTGGAAAGACATTTGATTTCTAATCTTGACAGTTTTACAAAAAAAAATTGTTTATAATATTTTAAAGTTCTGGCTGAATATATGGTTTCCTGTCTGAGAACTTTTTCAGAGATGATTCCTAAATGATTTAATGAAGACTCAATTCCTCAAGAACCCGGTGCCTTACAAACTAGTGACATCACAGATTAACTGTCTTTCCATTAAAGGGTCTTTGTTTGGATTTTACATAAGTGTGTAATCAAATCAGTCTCACCACACCCATAAAAGGACCAACAGCTATCACATGGATGGAAAGGAGGCTCAACAGGTGGAATTTTCATTCCATCATGACATTAATGAGATATCTGAAATCTGCCATCCACATACTATCACCATAGCATTGACCAGTGTTCATAATGGTGGTGAGGGTCTGTGGATGACTGTGAATCATCTCAGATCCTGAACAGTGGCCAGGAGAAAGAAGTATTTTCACTCACTGTACCACCCGCCCAAGACCCTCAGAATAATTCCATAACTCAGGGACAAAGAATGTAGATGTTAGTCTGCAGACACCCACCTGTCCCTGCTGGGAATCATACTCTAAATATAGACCCTCCAGGCAGCCTTTTCCTTAGAATGTTGAAATATGACACCCCAGCCAGCCAGAGGCCCTCCCTGTGAGGGGGGCTGCTGTGCAGGAGGCCCTTTTGGAAGGTGAGTCAGGGAGCCCAAGATGCTATAAGACCTTACTAATGGCTTTTCAGAACTTAAATTGATAAAATGATGGCATAAAATTCTAAAATCTTGGTAGTGTTAAAAAAAAAAGAAAGAAAGAAACCATAGCATTGGATGTCAAGGGCTAATTTTTAATGTAAAAACTCCCAGCCAGCACAGTTGCTCACACCTGTAATCCTAGGGGTTCAGAAGGCTGAGTTAGAAGGATTGCAAGTTCAAAGTCAACCTCAGCAACTTAGGGAAGCCCTTAGTGAGACTAAAAACTAAAAAAAAAAAAAAAAAAAAAAAAAAAAAAAAAGACTAGGGATGTGGCTCAGTGGTTAAGCACCCCTGGATTCAATACCTAGTACAAGGGAAAAAAACTCTCACAAATCATTAATAAAATGATAACCCAATAGAAAAATGTGCTAAAGATATGAACAGATTTGTTCACAGAGAACAGTACAAATGACCGACAAGCATTTGAAAAGATACTCAGCTCCAAAGAAATGCAAATCAAAACAACTATGTCTTACTATGTTTCAGCTATGAGTTTGTTAAAACTTAGAAATTGAATAATTTTGTTGACTGGTTTGTGGAGAAATGTTCACTCATGCACTCTGTTAGATGCAGATGTTCTAATTCAACATTTTATAGGGCAATTTGGCACAATCTATTAAATGATAAACAAAATATCCTACTAATTCTTGGACCCAGCATTTCTTTTTTCCTGCTGCATTATATTATACATAACTGTTGCATTCATTATGCCATATTTGTACATACACATTACATACTTCCCCTGTACCTTCCCTTTCCCTCCCATCCTGATCCCCTTGCTCTGTTCTACTGATCTCCTTTCTATAATGATGATAATTTTAACTAGTTCTTTATAATTTTATATATCACCATGGTATATTCATACATGCACATAGCATAATTTGGTACATTTCATTCCCCAGTATTTGCCCATGCCCTCCCTCTTCCCTACCCCTCTCAACCTACTTCCTCTACTCTGTTGATGTCCCTTCTAATTACCTTCTAGTTATATCCCCTTACCCTTCCCCCACCCCTCCCCTTCTCCCTCTCCCTCTCCCTCCCCCCATTCATTTGACCCCTGACTTTTTGAATCTGGCTTATTTCAATTAGCAT
The DNA here is from genome assembly GCF_047511675.1 of Marmota flaviventris. Lineage (NCBI taxonomy): Eukaryota > Metazoa > Chordata > Mammalia > Rodentia > Sciuridae > Marmota > Marmota flaviventris. The sequence goes on from NC_092518.1 coordinate 73,618,918, forward strand.
GATATTCTCCAGTTACAATTTGCCAGCAAATGACATAATTTCATTCTTCTTTATGGCTGAGTAAAACTATATTTTCTTTTCCATTCATCTGTTCATGGGCAAGTAGGCTGGTTCCATAACTTGTCTATTGTGAATCATGCTGCTATAAACATTGGTATGCATGTTTCACCATAGTATGCTGATTTTAGTTGTTTTGGATAAATACCAAGGAGTGGAATATCTGGGTCAAATAGTGGTTCCATTCCTAGTCTTTTGAGAAATCTCCATACTGCTTTCCAAAGCGGCTGTACTAATTTTCACTCCCACCAACAATGTATAAGTATACTCATCCAAATCACATACATCCTGTCTTGCAATTATTATTAGTTGTATTCTTGATGATAGCCATTGTATTTGGAGTGAGAAGGAATCTCAGTGTAGTTTTGATTTGCAGTTTTCTGATTGCTAAAGATGTTCGGCATTTTTTCATATATTTGTGGGCCATTTGTGCTGTTTCCTTTGAGAAATGTTTGTTTAGTTCACTTGCCTATTTGTTGACTTGGGTGTGGTTTTTTGGTATTAAGTTTTTTTTTTAATTCTTGTATATTCTGGATATTAATCCTCTGTCAAAAGAGTAGCTGGCAAAGATTTTCTCCCATTCTGTAGACTTTCTCTTTACACTCTTGTTTCCTTTGCTGTACAGAAGTTTTTTTTTTTAATTTGATGACATCCAATTTATTAATTCTTGGTATTATTTCCTGAGCTTTAGGAGTCCTACTGAGGAGCTCATTGACTACACCTATAAGTTGGAGTGTTGCCCCTATGTTTTCTTCTAATGTGTGTAAAATTTCTTGTCTAATCCCTAGGTTTTTGATCCACTTAAAGTTGACTTTTGTACAAGCTAAGAAGGATTCGGTTTCATTCTTCTAAACATGTATATCTAGTTTCCCAACAACATTTGTTTAAATAAGGCTGTCTTTTCTCCAATGTATGCTTTTGATACCTTTGTCAAAAATCAGATGATTGTATATGTGTGGATTTGTGCCTGTGTCTTCTATCTATTCCATTGGTCTATGTGTCTGATTTTGTGCCAGTACCATACTCTTTTTGTTACTATAGCTCTGTAGTACAATTTGAAATTGGCTATTGTGATGTCTTTGACACTGCCCATTTTGCTCAGAATTGCTTTGGTTCTCAGAATTCTTCCATGTGAATTTTAGGACTGCTTTTTTTTCTAGTCTGTGAAGATTGTCATTGGTATTTTGATGGGGATTACATTGAATCCTGTAGATCACTTATGGTAATATAGTTATTTTAACAATATTAATTCTGACTATTCATGAACACAAAAGGTCTTTCCTTCCCCTAGTATCTTCTTCAATCTCTTTTTTCAGTGTTTTGTAATTTTCACTTTAGTGCCCTTCCACCTCTTTGGTTAGATTTATTTCTAGGTATTTTTGAGGCTATTGTGAATGGAATTATTTTCCTGATTTCTTTTTCAATAGATTAATCATTGGTGCATAGAAAAGATTGATTTTTATATGATGATTTTGTATCTTGCTACTTTGCTTAATTTGTTTATCAGTGCTAGAAGTCTTCTGGTAGAATTTTTAGGATCTTCTAAGAAGAATATATTATACTCTAATATTCAAACCAAGAAAAAACACTAGCACTGCTTTGACTCCATTATCATCATCCAAATCACAGTTATGTCCCCAGTGTTATAAGTTTGGTGAGTTGAATCCTTTTTATACATTATATATGCATGTATGTCTTATTAAAATATAAAATAGGATCATATTTGGTATTCTGTTTTGAAACTTATATTTTCATGTAAAATATGCTTCAGTTAGTTAGATATGTCAGTATATTTAAAGCTGCTTTGTTCTTTTAACTGCTGCATGATATTCAATAGTTTGATTGTGATATTGTTTATTTAAACACCTACCCCAACTGATGAACATAAAATTGTTCTGAGTCTGAGGTTAATAAAAATAAGCCTTCATTAAACAGCCTGGTATATACAACGTGGCCCATGGGTAAGAAATTTTTTTAGGATATCCTACCTGTAAATAGACTTGTTTGATTAAAGGAATAAGATTTTATAAATTTAATACTGCCAAAAGACGGATATGAGATCATACATAGTTAATGGATATAGTGTCAAACTGCCCTCCTAAAAGCTGGGCCAATTTACACCCTTGTCAAGTACATGACAGGACCTGTTCGCCAGACTCTGATGCACACTGTATATTGGTGATCAGTGCCAATATAAGAAGTAAAAATAGTATCAGATTTTCATTCTTTAATTCACATTTCCAAAATATCTGTTATCTTGACCATCATTGCGTATGATTATTGACCATTTGCATTTCTTCTGTGAGAATCATTCAGATCCTTGAAGTTTTTTTCTGTCCAGCTGAATTTTTCTCACTGTCTTATAGTTCTTATGCAATATTAGTTATTTTTCTGATATATAAGTTCCACATATATTCTCCAAATCTGTCAATAATATCTTAATTTATAGTATTATAATATTCAGACTTTTTATATTTGTATGGTCAAATATATTAAATTTCCTATGTGGATTATGACTATAGATACATATATTTTCAAATATAGACTCTTTAAATAAATAGCCAAATCTCAGCACTACTCATATAACAGTCCATTACTCCCCAACTAACTTAAAAAGCTGACTTAACCATATGTTAAATTTTCATTCATAATCAGATCTGTTTCATGAATTAACTTTTCTGTTCCACTGATATGCATATATATTATTGCCTTAATGCACACTTTTAATTGGTATAGATTTGTAGCAAGTTATGAAAGGAGAAATCCTTTATGGTTCTGTTTCTTCGAACTATTTTTGGATATGCTTGGGCATTTCAAGTGTAACTCCAAATTTCATTTTCTTCTCTTTAGTTTTTAGATTTTTTATGTAATTTTTTTTTATTTATATATGACAGCAAAATGCAGTACAATTCCTATTACATATATAGAGGACAATTTTTTCATATCTTTGGTTGTATACATAGTATATTCACACCAATTTATCTTCATACCTGTTCTTTAGATAGTAGTGATCATCACATCTTTTTATTTTTAATTTTATTTCCACATAATTGTACACATAATAATAATGCTATATATTTATGGGCTTCAATGGCATGTTTTAACATGTATACATTATATGATGGTCAAATTAGTATATCCATCACCTTAAACATTTATCATTTCTTTGTTATGAGAGCATTCAAAATCCTCTCTTGAGGTGAAATATACATTTTTAGATAATTTAAAAACTTTTTTAGATTCCACATATGAGTGGAATCAAGCAATGTTGTCTGTCTGTGCCTGGCTTATTTCCCTTAACATCCTGTCCCACAGGTTCATTCATCTTGTCACAAATGACAGAATTTCAGTTTTCAAGATGGCAGAATAGAGGAGGTCACTTTCCAGGCTGCTCTGTGGAATGAAACCAAGAAAGCAGACAGGCAGCTTCTCAGCAAGGTGGGTGAACAAAAAAGTGGGGGGACTTTACTGGAATTTAAAACTGGACATTCAAATCAAACTGGGAACTCAGGAGGTTGGATATAATAAAATAAGGAAGAAATCCCCAGCAGCACAGCCACTGTGGGGGCCAGGCCAGAAGCACCAGCCACAGTTGTCCCTCCGTAAGCACATTGGAGGGATAAGGGAATTAAAAGAAGCTGCATTTTGGGGAGGCCCAGGGCATGTCTGGGAACAGAGCATTTAGAGATAAAAGATGTTGCCTGGCAAACCTGGAAGACTTGCTGCACAATATCCATATGTGGAGGGAAAAAGCTGCCATCTCTCCAGGTGGCATGTGGAGGACTAAGGAAGGAACCATTTTGCAGCTGCTGCTCAAGGGCCAGCAGCTGAGGGGGCTTATTCAAATTTGGCCCAAAATATGGGCCCAGTAAACACACACTGCACGACATAGAGTGTGCTTTAATGACCAGGAGAAAAGCAAACATGGAGAGAGGTTTATGCAGGGGACCACTGGTCATGGAAATCCACTGGCTCCACCCCTCCATCTCCAATCCAACTGCTTGCAGGACCATCTGGGAGAGACGCATCTGGCCAGGAATTCAGAAGAGCAACAGAGGGAGAAATTGTTTGGAGACTGAACCTGAGACCAAGAAACGTAGGGTCTGAAGTTGGTGTAAGGGACTAAGAATTTGGTCCCCCACCACACGAGTGGAACCCAGGGGAGAACCCAGGGGTACAGTCTTCCAGTGTGGACCAGAAAGTACTGGGCACCGGAGGTGCACTGATTTAAAATCTCCAGACCAATTGGAATTCAGCAAAGGGCCTGGAGCCCACATAAGCCTAAACCCTGCTTCCAGGAATTTCACCTATGGGATTACCTCTCTCACTCCAACAATCCAGAGGGTGGAGCATCACACTCTAGAAGACCCCACCTAAAGCTGCTGAGAAGAAAATCTGAGAATATTTTGAACCTCAGTGGAAAGAATTCTTTAACTTTTCACCAAGATCTTTTTTGAAATTCATTTTCTCCATTTAATTGTGGTACATGGACACCTATACATATTTGTGTTTCTTTTTTTCTCAGTTCTAGCATTTTTGAAGCCAGTTATTTTTTATGGATTAGTTTTTTGTGAACTAGGATGTTTGATTAGTATATTTTAGTTTTGCTTTGTATTCTTTTATTTTTAAACTTTTATTTAATTTTTTATATATATATATATATGTATATATATACACATACATATTTCTCCTACCTCCTTCCCTTAATTCTCTTTTCTTCTGCCAACAGCCAATCTCTATTATTCTCTTTCACTTTTCCTTTTTTTTAACTTCTTCTCTACTCTTTCCTCATAATCATCACATCCTATATCACTTCTGTTCTCTCCCTGTCCACCATTTGAAATTACAAACCTTTTGCAAACTTGCTGGTTTTATTGTAGGCAATAACTGATCATATTATTTTTGTTTAGTGTGATAATTAACATTATAGACATCATAGTAGGAACTATTTGGTTTAAAACTGTATGTTGTTTGCATTTGTTGTTGTCATTATTTTCTTCCCCTAAACAGTGAGGTACTAGAAACCTTCAGGGACACTGAAAATCCATAGGGTAGAAACTCTACTGACCCAGATCCATACTGTTAGATGGGTAGACTCACAAACAACATGAAAAAGCAAGGGAACATATTGTCCTAAACAAATCAAGATACTCCAATAACAGGATCCATCAACACCACAGTGGAAGAAATGTCAGAGAAGGAGTTTAGAATGTACATAGTTAAACTGATCTGTGAAGGAAAGGACAGTATAAGAAATTAAATCAAAGAAAAAATACAGGAAGTGAAAGATCACCTCAATAAAGAGGCAAAGATTCTGAAAAAAAAAAAAAAGCAGAAATCCTCAAAGGAAACAATAAACCAAATTAAAAATTCAATAGAAGGCATCACCAACAGACTTGAGCACTTGGAAACAGAACCTCAGGCAATGAAGACAAAATATATAATCTTTATTAAAATAGAGTTGACTACAGAGAGAAGTTGTTAAGAAACCATGAACAGAACTTCCAAGAACTATAGGATAACATGAAAAAAATTAAGATTTATCAGGATAGATGAAGGTACAGAGATACAAACCAAAGGAATACACAATCTTTTCAATGAAATAATATCAGAAAGTTTCCCAAACCTAAAGAATGAAATAGAAAATCAAATACAAGAGGTTGGGGCTGGGGTTATGGCTCTGTGGTACAGTGTTTGCCTAGCATATGTGAGGCACTAAGTTTGATTCTCAGTGCTGTGCATAAAAAAAATAAAATAAAGGTCCATCAACAACTAGAAAAATATTTTTAAAAAATACAAGAGGCTTACAGGACTCCAAATACACAAAATTGCAACAGACCCACACCAAGACACATTATAATGAAAATGCCTAACATACAGAATAAGGTCAGAATTTTAAAGGCTGCAAAGAGAAAAATATGAGATTATGTGCAGGGGAAAACCAATTCAGATCTCAGCTGATTTCTCAACCCAGACCCTGAAAGCTAGAACATCCTTGAATAACATATACCAAGCTCTGAAAGAAAATGGATGCCAACCAGGAATCCTATACCAGCAAATTTAAGCTTCAGATTTGAAGATAAAATAAAAACTTTCCATGATAAACAAAAGTTAAAGGAATTTGCAACTAGAAAGCCTGAAGTATAAAACATACTCAATAAAATATTTCATGAAAAATAGAAGTGAAAACCAGCAAAGGTAGGAACCCCCTAAAAGAAAAGTGGCTTGATGGAGAAATAGATTCAAATTAAAAAACAGAAGTAAATCAAAATGACAAGGAACAAAAATCATTTCTCAATAATAACATTGAGTGTAAATGGCCTAAACCCATCAATCAAAGGACATAGACTTGCAGATTGCATTAAAAACAAGACCCAACAATGAACTGTCTCCAAGAGATTCACCTCATAGGCAAAGACGTACACAGACTGAAGGTGAAAGGATGGGGAAAAAAAACATGTCATTCACATGGATTTTGTAAACAAGCAGGGGTGTCTATCCTCATATCAGATAAAGCAGACATTAAGCCAAAGCTAATCAGGAAGGACAAAGAAGGCCATTTTATACTGCTCAAGGGAATTATACATCAACAAGATATAACAATTGTAAATATGTATGCTTCAAACAATGGAGCATCTATGTACATCAAACAAACCCTTCTCAATTTCAAGAATCAAATAGACCATAGCACAATAATACTGAATAACTTTTACATGCCTCTGTCACCACTGGATAGATTCCCCCAAACAAAAACTAAATAAAGATGGGGCTGAGGCTGTAGCTTTGTGGTAAAGTGCTTTCCTTGCATGTGTGAGGCACTGGGTTCAATCCTCAGCACCACATAAAAATACATACAGATACTGTGTGTTCATCTACAACTAAATAAATATTTTTAAAAAAAAACTAAATAAAGAAGCTATAAAAGTAAAAACAATACAATTGATAATTAGACTTAACATATATAGAATATCTCATTCATCAATGACTGAATACTCTTTCTTCTCAGCAGCACATGGATCCTTCTCTAATATAGACCATGCTATGTAAGCTTCACATATATTGGCATATAAATGTAATATTACCTTAATATATTTTTAGCATCTGAAGGGTTATTGTAATAGCTCCCTTTTCATTGATATTAATTTTTGTGTTCCTGCTTTTTTCTTGATTAGACTTGTTCATTTTTATCAAATTTTAGCTGTATTATTTTTTCCCTATTTCATATATTTCTGCTCTTACTCTTATTTTTTCCTTCCTAATTTGAAAATAGTTTGATTGTATTCTAGATTCTTTTAGATAGAAGTACATTAAGTTATAAATGTTCATCTGAGTACTGTTTCATCCCAAAGATCCTGATATTTTAAGCTTTTATTATCACTTAGCTCAAAGTACTTTTTATTTACTTTTCTTGTGCTTTCTTCCATGACCTCTGAGATATTTATAAGTGTTTCATTTAATTTTGAAATAGTTGACATGTGGGGGTGGGGTTCTATATATCTTAAGGTGATTGATTTCTAATATAATAAATAATGAAGGAAACACAGTCTGCATGATTTCAAATTTAACAAAAAGTAATGGAAATGCCTTTTATATTGATTGTATTGTTTATATACATGTCAAAACTGATAAGATTGCATACTTCAAATATGTGCTATTTATTATACTTCAATTTTACCTCAATAAAGCTATGGGGAAAAAACAAATTACAGAATTTCATCCTCTGTATCACTGAATAATAGTCATGTGTGTGTGTGTGTGTGTGTGTGTGTGTGTATGTGTGTACCACACTTTCTTTATTCATTTATATATTGATGGACATTTAAGTTGATTCTATATTTTGGCTATTACAAATAGTGGTGCAATAAACATGGGAATGCTGATGCTTCTTTGACAAACTAATTGTATTTTATTTGGATATTAATCCAGTAGTGGGATTGCTGGATCATATGATAATATTACTACTAGTTTTTTTAAAGGGAATTCCATACCATTTTTTCATAATGGATGTACCACCAATTGTGTATGTATAAGAATCCTTGTCTCCTCACATCCTCTCCAGCATTTGCTTTTCTGCTATAATTATAATATCTAATGTTGTTTATTGTCTTTTCTTTTTTTGATCCAAATTGACAAAATTTCTTCTCAAATAATAAGTTCAGTTTATATCAATCAATTGTACTCTGATATTTTTTTTCTTGCTTTTATTCTTTTTGGTTTTTTTAAATTTTTAATTTATTTTTAAAAATAAATGACATCAGAATGCATTACGATTCTTATTATACATATACAGCACAATTTTTCATATCTCTGGTTGTATATAAAGTATGTTCACACCAGTTCATATCTTCATACATATACTTTGGATAATGATGTCCATCACATTCAACCATCCTTGCTAACTGCCTGCCCCCTCCCTTTCCCTCCCATCCCTCTGCCTTACCTAGAGTTCTTCTATTCCTCCCATGCTCCCCCTCCCTATCCCACTATGAGTCAGCTTCTTTATATCAGAGAAAACATTCACCATTTGTTTTTTGGGGATTGACTAACTTCACTTAGCATTAGCTTCTCCAATGCCATCCACTTACCTGCAAATGCCATGATTTTATTCTCTCTTGTTGCTGAGTAATATTCCAATGTGTATATATGCCACATTTTTAAATCCACTCATCTACTGAAGGGCATCACGGTTGGTTCCACAGTTTAGCTATTGTGAATTGTGCTGCTATAAACATTGATATGGCTATGTCCCTGTAGTATGCTGTTTTTAAGTCCTTTGGGTATAGGCAGAGGAAAGGGATAGCTGGGTCAAATGGTGGTTCCATTCCCAGTTTTCCAAGGAATCTCCATACTGCTTTCCATATTGGCTGCACCAATTTGCAATCCCACCAGCAATGTATGAGTGTACCTTTTTTCCCCACATCCTTGCCAACACATATTGTTGTTTGTCTTCATAATAGCTGCCATTCTGACTGGAGTGAGATGATATCTTAGAGTAGTTTTGATTTGCATTTCTCTCATTGCTAGAGATGATGAACATTTTTTCATATATTTGTTGATTGATTATATATCCTCTTCTGAGAAGTGTCTGTTCAGGTCCTTGGCCCATTTATTGATTGGGTTATTTGTTTTTTGTTTTGTTTTGTTTTGGTGCTTAGCTTTTTGAGTTTTTTAAATACCCTAGAGATTAGTGCTCTATCTGATGTGTGAGGGATAAAAATTTGCTCCCAAGATGTAGGCTCTCTATTCACCTCACAGATTGTTCTTTTGCTGAGAAAAAACTTTTTAGTTTGAATCCATCCCATTTATTGATTCATGGTTTAAATTCTTGTGCAATAGGAGTCTTATTAAGTAAGTTGGGATCTAATCCCATAGGATGTACCTTAGGGCCTACTTTTTCTTCTATTAGACACAGAGTCTCTGGTTTAATTCCTAGGTCCTTGATCCACTTTTAGTTGAGTTTTGTGCATGGTGAAAGATAGGGGTTTAATTTCATTTTGTTGCATATGGATTTCCAGTTTTACCAGCACCATTTGTTGAAGAGGCTATCTTTTCTCCAATGCATGTTTTTGGCACCTTTGTCTAATATAAGATAATTGTAAATTTGGGGGTTAGTCTCTGTGTCCTCTATTCTGTACCATTGGTCTTCTAATCTGTTTTGGTGCCAATACCATGCTGTTTTTGTTACTTTTGCTCTGTAATCTAGTTTAAGGTCTGGTATAGTGATGCCATTTGCTTCACTCTTCCTGCTAAGGATTGCTTTAGCTATTCTGAGTGTCTTATTTTTCCAGATAAATTTCATGATTGCTTTTTCTATGTCTATGAGGAATGCCATTGGGATTTTGATCAGAATTGCATTAAATATGTATAGTGCTGTTGGTAGTATGGCCATTTGATAATATTAATTCTGCCTATCCAAGACAAGGTAGATCTTTCCATCTTCTAAGGTCTTCTTTGATTTCTTTCTTTAGGGTTCTGTAGTTTTCATTGTATAGATCTTTCACCTCTTTTGTTAAAAGTTTTTTTGTTTTGTTTTGTTTTTGAGGCTACTGTAAATGGGATAGTTTTCCTCATTTCCCTCTCAGAGTATTTGTTACTGATATACAGAAATGCCTTTGATGCATGGGTGTTGATTTTATAACCTGCTACTTTGCTGAATTCATTTACTAGTTCTAGAAGTTTTCTGGTGGAGCTTTTTGGGTCTTCTAGGTTTAGAATCATATCGTCAGCAAATAGTGCTAATTTAAGTTCTTCATTTCCTATATGTATACCTTTAATTTCTTTCATCTGTCTAATTGCTCTGGCCAGTGCTTCAAGAACTATGTTAAATAGAAGTGGCAAAAGAGGGCATCCCTGTCTTGTTCCAGTTTTTAGAGGGAATGCCTTCAATTTTTCTCCATTTAGAATGATGGTGGCCTGGGGATTAGCACAGATAGCCTTTACAACCTTGAGATATGTTCCTGTTATCCCTAATTTTTCTAGTGTTTTGAACACGAAGGGGTGCTGCGTTTTGTCAAATTATTTTCCTGCATCTATTGAGATGACATATGATTCTTATCTTTGAGTCTACTGATGTGATGAATTACACTTATTGATTTCCATATGTTGAACCAACCTTGCATCCTTGGGATAAATCCCACCACTTGATCATGGTGCACAATCTTTTTGATATGTTTTTGTATTCAATTTGCCAGAATTTTATTGAGAATTTTTGTTTTTAGTCTTTTTGATAACAGTCATTCTAACTGGGGTGAAGTGATATTTAATTGTTGTTTTGATTTGCATTTCCCTGGTGGTTCGTCCGTTAAGATTTTTTTTTTTCCATTGGACACTTGTGTATCTTCTCTGGAGAAATGTCTATTCAAGTCTTTTGTCCATTGGAGTTACAAAATGCCCTGAAGAGTCAAAGCAATCATGAGCAAGTATGTATAGATTAACTTGGGGAATAAGTAAAATCTTGGTAATAAGTTTTGTTTTTGTTTTTGTTTTTTTTTTGAGAGAGAATCTTTTTTTTTTTTTTTGTAGATGGACACAACATAATGCCTTTATTTTTATGTGGCTGAGAATCAAACCTGGGTCCCGCCTGTGCTAGGCGAGTGCTCTACCGCTGAGCCACAATCCTAGCCCAAGATATTTTTATTCCTGGTCATGTAGTAGCTATAAAATTTATTCATATCCTCTTGTATATTTCAGTAAAATTGTATAGTTTTCTTCATATAGATTTGTTATTAGCTGTATTGCCAGATGTTTCATAGTGTTTTTTTGGGGGGAGGGGGTAGCAGGGATTGAACTCAGGGGTACTCAACCACTGAGCCACATCCCCAGCCCTATTTTGTATTTTATTAGAGACAGGGTCTCACTGAGTTACTTAGTGCCTCACTTTTGCTGAGGCTGACTTTCAACTCATGATCCTCCTGCTTCAGCCTCTCAAGCCACTGGGATTACAGGCATGCACCACCACACCCAGCTAAATTATTTCATAGTTTTATGAATGGTGTGTGTGTGTGTGTGTGTGTGTGTGTGTGTGTTATCCTAGGGAATTGAATGCAGGGATGCTGTACTTCTCAGTTACATCCCCAGGCCTTTTTTATTTTATTTTCAAGATGGGGTCTTGCTAAAGGTTGCCAAGGCTGGCCTTGAATTTGAGATCCTCCTGCATCAACCTCCTGAGTTCCTGGGATTATGGGAGTGCACCAATAAATTCAGCCTGAATGGTGGCTTATTGCAAATTATATTCTCCCTCCATTCATTAGGAAAATAATTTCACTAGTTTTATAAAAATTATGCATGCTCATTATAAAGAAGCAATGCATTGTAATAAAGTGCCAAGATGACACCTACAGTATTCAAATTCTATTACTGTGAAATTACCAAACTTTCAAACAACATTAAAACTTCCTAGAACATGATGTGTTCTTTAAATTTAAATACATTATTCTTTCTTAAGAATGTAGATACACAGGAAGTCATCCTTATCCACAAGTTCACTCATATGTGGCTTCTACAAACCTCAGATTGAAAATGTTTGGTGAAAAATTGCATCTTTACTGAACACGTACAGACTTTATATAGTATAACAACTCTTTGCATAGCTTTTACATTGTATTAGGTATTATAATTTAGAGATTATTTCAAGTATATGGGATGATGTGCATAGGTTATATGCAAATATTACACCATTATATAAGGGAATTGAGCATCCATGGATTTGGGTATTTGTGGGGGGGTCTTAGAACTCATCCACTGTGGACGCCAAGGATGATGGTATGTGTGGGGATATGCATATAATACATACCATTATTTCCTCCATTTTTTTTCATCTCTAGCCAATGTGATTATCTCAAGCCCTTCCTCTTTCCATAATTTAATTTTTAGCTGCACTTTTCTATTTTACACTGTTTGTAATTTGTCATTTCTATAATGGTGTTGTTTGGTCCTAGTAGATTCTTTAGTTTGCAATCCTCCTTTTATCTAATTCTGCTGGCTTTTTAAAATATTTTTTTTAGTTGTCAATGGATCTTTTATTTTATTTGTTTATTTATTTATTTATATGTGGTGCTGAGGATCAAACCAGGGCCTCACACATGCTAGGCAAGCACTCTACCACTGAAGCTACAACTCCAGCCCTAATTCTGCTGTTTTTACATCTCATCTTTGACCTCTTGTTTTACTAAATCCATATTCTTATAAAGTTGTTCTGTAGCTTAAAATACTTGTTGGAAATTTACATCTCTTTGACGTATTTTTCTTCTAGTTTATGTTCTTTGTCTTTTTTTTTTAAGTTGTAGTTGGACATAATGCCTTTATTTATTTTTATGTGGTGCAGAGGATCGAAATCAGGGCCTCACATGTGCTAGGCCAGTGCTCTACTACTGAGCCACAACCCCAGCCCCTGTTTTTGTCCTTTACATATTGAATCTAACATACTCCTTCTGAGAGGTGAAAGCAAGTTTAAGAGTGTGGCCACACTATACTACAATGCCCAGCTTTGGACTCTCCTATTTCTTTACTTAACTGTGACGTTTTTGAAGTTTATGTCATTGGAACATTGCCCCTTTCCATGTTTGGTTTCTGCTGGTGATCTTCACTGAATTCCTACTAGATGTTTGCTACTTTTTTCCTTGCCTTTTATTAAATAATAGGAGAGATACTATTTGGTGGTGTCTGTCCTGTATTCTAACACAGAAGCTTCCTCTGATCCATTTGTTTAGTTCTATATTGCTCATATAAGAAAAAGTTACAACTTTTGAATATAGATATTGTATCAAGCCACTTTAACAAATATATTATTAGTTCTAAAAGTTGTCAGCTAGCTGATTCTGATTTTATAGAGGGACAGTTATAGTGTCTATTAATGGCAGTTTTCATAATTTTCTTTTTTGGTCTTTCTTTTTTTCCTCACAGTGCTGGGGATTGAACCTAGCCTTTTTGGTATTTTATAATGTTGACTTTTTTTTCTTTTGTTGTCTTCGTTACATGGAAAAAGAACTCAAGAACAAATGTTGAACAGTAAAGGTGATTACAAACATCCTTATAGTCAGTCTAGTTCCTAACTATAATGGAAACACTTCCAATGCTTCATCATTAAGCATAATATTATTGTTTATTTCCTGCATAAACACTTTGCCAAGTTGAGGATACTTCCTTTATTCCTAGAATGCTAAGAGTTGTTATCAGGTATGGATGCATAATTTCAATAAATGATTTTATGACACCTATTGAGATGATCATATTTTCAATATGATTTTAACATTGTGAATTATAATAAAAATATTTGAAAATTGCACCACACTCGAATTACTGGGATAAACTTAACATGGTAATGACTACTTTTAAATATAATATTGAATTTCAATTTGCTAATATTTGATTTCATATTTTTGCAGATGTTCATTGAAAAATCATCTTATATTTCTCTTCATTGTTCACTACCCTTTTCCAGTTTAGGTATTAGAATTATACTAGCCCAGTACAAAATATAAATTGGGAAACTTTCTATTATTAGTTCAAAAAGTTTGTCAGTTGATTCTCTTTGATTTTCTATGTTCTGTTCATTTTATAGTTTATATAAAGTGAGAATGTTCAACTCCTTGATGGTTGGAAGAACTTTCCTTAAAAAGCATTCTGAGGGCTGAGGCTGTAGCTCAACGGGAGAGCACTTGCCTAGCACACGTGAGGCACTGGGTTCCATCCTCAGCACCACATAAAAATAAATAAAATAAAGGCATTCTGTTCATCTACAAATACCAAAAAAAATTTTTAAAAGCATTCTGAGCAAGGTAAGTCTTTTTCCCTCTTGTGTTTTTATTTTAAGTAGTAGGTCTTTATTTTTTAACATTCTTTGTTATTGACCTATTCAGGTTTTCTACTTTTTTTTTTTTTTTTTTTTTGTACCAGGGATAGAACTCAGGGACATTCAAATACTAAGCCAATCCCCACCTCTTTTAGTATTTTATTTAGAGACAGGATCTCTCTGAGATTCTTATTGCCTCACCATTGCTGAGGCTGGCTTTGAACTCATGATACTCCTGTCTCAGGCTCCCAAGTCACTGGGGTTACAGGCGTGCACCACTGCACCTGGGTCAGGTTTTCTACTTCTTTTTTCTTTTTTCTTTTTTTTTAATGTTTATTTTTTTTTAGTTGTAGTTGGACACAATACCTTTATTCCATTCATTTAATTTTATGTGGTGCTGAGGATCGAACCCAGGGCCCTGTGCGTGCTAGGCAAGCGCTCTACTGCTGAGCCACAATCCCAGCCCCAGGTTTTCTACTTCTTGAACCAACTTTGATTACTTATATTTTCTTAATATAAGATTTATTTTGTCTGAAATTTCAAATTGAGTGGTAAAAATTATTACTTGTATTTTCTTGCATTTTTCCAATTGTCTTCTATTATAATCTCTAATGTTGCTTATTGTCTTTTCTTTTTTTGATCAGAGTTGACAAAAATTTCTTCTCAAATAACAAGTTTAGTTTATATCAGTCAATTGTACTGTGATATTTTTGTTTCTTGCCTTGTTTTCTTTTCTTTTTCTTTTCCTTCCTTCTATTTTCCTGGGATTCAGTTTATTGTTCTTCTGCTATATTCTTGAGTTGAGAACTTAGTGCATTTATCTTAAATCTTTCTTGTTTTCAAATATGTATAAGAGTGTATAAATGACCCCCTTGATAACTCTAACCTCATCCCACAGATCTTACATCTGCTGTTCACTTTTTCTTCTCATCTATACAATCTAAAAAGATAATGCTTATTTCCTCTTTCAGAAGGGTAATTTTATTTTCATATTTGATTGAGTAGAATTTTTTGTATTAATGTCGACTTTTATTTCATCATATTATGTCACTTCCATTTCAAGGCCTTCTTAATTATGTAACTTGAAATATCCCTTCAATCTCTATGGCATCAACCAGTTTTATTTCCACTCCAACATTTATCACTTGTTTGTTTGTATATATTTTCATCCCTCTCTCTAGGATGTAAGCTCCTTGAGAACTAGCACATTGTCTCTTATCACTATGTGTTCAGTACTTGAAACAGGGCCTGGAACATAGTAGACAATTGATAAATAGCTGCTGAGTAAATAAATTATGAATACCAAAAGTTACCTCTGTCATTATCATTTTTTAAATGGTGGGATTTAGTGTTGAATAAGGACGTTTTAATACATAAGCAAAGTCTTTAATTCAAGTACATTTGAAAAGAATGTTATTCTCTGTTTTCTTCAAAGTTATTTATATTAGAATACTCAAATCCTCTATATACTTGCTCATCTATGAATTATTTTAAAAGATGTATCAAGCCTTTTAACTATGAGTATAAATGTAACAATTTTTCCTTATGTTTACAGTTTGTATTCTATAGACTCAACCGGCTTCAGATAGAAAGTATTTGCGGGGGGGATTACATCTGTAATTTTGTAACTAAACATATATAGACTTTTACTTATCATTATTCCCCAAACAATATAGTATAACAATTATTTAGATAGCATTAAAATTATATTAAGTTTCATAAGTAATCTAGAGATGATTTAAAATATACTAGATGGTGTGCATCAATTATATGCAAATATCGTGCCATTTTACATAAGGACTTGAGCATCTGTGGATTTTGGTACCTGCAGGGGTCTTAGATCCAATCCTTCATGGATACCAACAGATGACTATATATCATATTTTGCATTGCCCATTTTGAAACTATATTGTAAATTACATAAAAGATTATGTGACATTTTCTAGGTAACATAACAATACATATTAATATTCAATATCTTTTTCCATTTCAGTCCCTCTGTCTGAATGAAATTCTAGTATTTCTTATACTGATAATGTGACATATACTTTCTTTTCATTAGTTTTCACCTGGTGTATCTTTTTCCACCTTATTT
The DNA here is from genome assembly GCF_047511675.1 of Marmota flaviventris. Classification (NCBI taxonomy): domain Eukaryota; kingdom Metazoa; phylum Chordata; class Mammalia; order Rodentia; family Sciuridae; genus Marmota; species Marmota flaviventris. The sequence goes on from NC_092518.1 coordinate 73,635,360, forward strand.
AATACAATATAGAAATGGATTTTGTTTTTATTTTTAGTATAATCTGAGTTTGTCTCTTTTTAAGTGAGTTTAACCAATTTTTATTGTCATTATTATATGTTCAGATTTATTCCTGCCATCAATTTTTACACACTTTCTATTTATAATGCATTTTTACTTTTTTTCCTCCTGCTTTGTGTTGGATCAGTTCATTTTACCTATAGTACTCAGGATGTTATGAATTTTATTTTTATTCCACCCCCTTTATCAGATCTGAAGACTTTTCTTTTGCAGATATCTACCAAAAAGTCTTGGTTTTCACTCTCCATTCTTTCCACATCTAATAACCTGTTCTATAATACCTATTTTAGAGTGAGTGATACCTCTTTCATGTTCCTAGCATACTAAAAGTAAAACAAAGATCCATAAAATCTCTAACATAAAACACAAAGAAATATCTTCATGACCTTGGGGTGGGCAATGATGCCTTAGACAGGACACAAAAGTATTAATAACAAAAGACAAAAAATTAAGATTTTTTAATACTTTTATTTTATTTATTTATTTTTATGTGGTGCTGAGGATTGAACTCAGTATCTCACCCGTGCTAGGCAAGCACTCTTCCACTGAGCCACAACTCCAGCCCCAAAAGAGAAAATTTATAATTTGTATTTTGTCAAAATTTAAATTTTAAGCTGTAAGAAGTGGCACAAACCTGTAATCTCAGAAATTTTGGAGGCCAAGAGAGGAGGATTGCAGGTTTGAGGTCAGCCTCAACAACTTAGAGAGGCCCTATGAAACTTAGCAAGAGACTCTGTCTCAAAAAACAACAACAACAAGGCATCCCCAGCCCAGAATTTTTTTTTTTTATTTCAGTTCATCCATAGATATTGTTTTGGAAAAATATATGCGCAGTACCTATACCTGACAATGTACTTGTATATTGAATATGTAAACAACTTCTACAAATCAACAGTAAAAAAAAAAAAAAAACTGTGTAAAAAATGAGGCACAGAGGAATGTATCTAACCTTCAATATCTTTAGTACTCAGGGGAATGCAAATGGAGATCACAATATCACCACACATCCACTAGAACGGCTAAAGCAAAAAGACTAACACCACCAAATGGCTTGTGAAAATACAGGAAACAGAGCACTAATATATTGCCATGGGAGATATAAAATAGTACAACCACTTTGGAGAACTTTCTCAGCTTTTTAAAAAGCTTAATATTTACTTACCATATGACCCAATAGTTTCATTGCTCAATATTATTTAGCCAAGAAAAATGAAAACATGTCCACACAAAGAATTGCACAGGGCTTGGAGGTATAGTTCACTGATAGAGCACTTGACTGACTTGAGGAAAGCCCTGAGTTCAATCCCTAGCATTATCATAAAAAAGACTTGTACATGAATCTCTATTTATAATAGCCTAAAACCAAAAACAACAGAAGAATGGACAAATTGCAGTTATATATAAAGTAAAATACTATTCAACACTAAGAAGTAATGAAGTACTTATGCATGAAACAATATGGATAAATCATGAATACAGTATACTGAGTAAAAGATACCAGATACAAAGAAGTATTGCAGGATTCCATCTATATGAAACTGAAGAACAAATAAAGCTAATCTATGGAAATAAAAATCAGAAAGACTGTCTGGGAATTAGAGGATAATTAACTGGAAAGAGGCACAAGGGACCTTTCTAGGATAATGGAAATGAGCCAAATCTTGTTTTGTGTAGTAATTACATGGGTATATATAATTGTTAAAACTCTTCAAATTAAACATTTAAGATATGTTTGATATACTTTATATAAATTTTACCCCAGCATACCCCAATTCCCTCTTCTAAGAGAACCATTTTATTAATTTGATTTGAATACCAGGCCATTTTCTATGAATTTCATACACATACATGTACATATGGAAATATTGTTAAAGGGTATTATGTGGTGCATATTTTGCAACTTGTTTTTCACTCAGCAGCATACTTGGGGCTCTTTCCATGTCAACTAATGTAGATATTATTAACTCTTTAGCCATTCCTCTCCTGAGAAGCATTATGTTTTCTTTCATTTTTAGAAGTAAAAAACAACGCTATAAAAATTATCTTTGCAATTTTGCCAATCAGATAACTGATAAGTGGTATACTAATATTATACATTATATTTTGCTAAGTGGTGCATAGGTTTACATGTTTATCGGTCATTTGTAGCTCTGTAAATTGCCTGTTTATATACTTTGCCTATTTTCCTGTTCTATTATCTTTTTTAATAGACTCTTTAAAATATTTTTTAGTTGTCAATAGACCTTTATTTTATTTATTTATATGTAGTGCTAAGAATTGAAACCAGGGCCTCACACACACTAGGCAAGCCCTCTACCACTGAGCCACAACCCCAGCCTGCTGTTCTATAATCTTTACCTTACTGTTGTTCCAGAAGGGCTGTATTTAATGTTGATAGTACTTTTTTCTTTGTTTTATAAGTTGCAAATATTTTCTCCCAGTCTGTAGCTTGTGAGTATGTGTGTGTGTGTGTGTGTGTGTGTCATGCTGGGGTCAAACTCAGGGCCTCACACATACCAGACAAGCACTCCACCACTGAGCAGCATCTTCAGCCCTTGTAGCTTCTTTTAATACTGGTTATGTTGTCTTTACATATATTGAAATTTTTCCATTTTGAAGTAGGTAAATTCATCAATCTTTGCAACTATGTTTTTTTCCTCCTCAACTGAGTCTTATGTAAAATACTCTCTTATTCTATGGTTATAATACCATTATACATTTATATAATTCATTTTTTCCTGATACATAACTAGTTTCCAAAAGGAATTTACTGATGAGACCATACTGCTCCCAACCATTTGAAATATAACCTTTACCATATACTTTATTCTCATATATACTTGGATCTATATGTGAATACATAGGTTAAACATAAATATAATATCTTATGTATTATTTTGTAATGTGTTTTTCCTCAAATTAATTTAGATATTTAACATCTAACCAAGATGTTTTTAAAAATTTTTAGTTGTCAATGGACCTTTATTTTATTTATTTTTATGTGGATCTGGGGATTGAACTCAGTGCCCCACACATGCTAGGCAAGTGCTCAACCACTGAGCCATAATCCCAGCCCCTAAACCAATTATTTTTTAAGTGTCACCCAAAGAAACAGTTCAAACTGGGACAGAATCACTTCTATTTTCTAAACTATTGGAATGAACAAAACTAAGACAACAAAATCTTCAGATAGATTGTTTGATGGTTTATTTCCACAATCTCGGGAGCAATTAGTTTTATTATAAGAGAGTGATTAGGCAATTGCCTGCTTTCCAGTAGAAACCATATTTCAGGTAACCCCAAACCCCATTTAATGAAGAAAAAAAAGTGTCATTCTATATTAGAAGAATGTTGACTAATAAACATCAAAGACTGATAGAGTACAATTATAATCCCATCCATTTAGGGGATTAGGAAGAAGAAAGGCAAGTTCAAGTCCAATCCTGGAAATTTAGTGAGACCCTGTCTCAAAATAAAACATAAAAGGTCTGGGGTGTAGCTCAGTGGTTAAGCATCCCTGGGTTCAATTGCCAGTACAAAGAAGAAAGAGAAGGAGAAGAAGGAGAAGGAGGAGGATACGTTGCAAAAGTTATCATTTTGTTATACCCCCTCAATGAATTAATTGATAAAGACAAGGAGGCAAGGATAATTGTAGATTCTTGAATGTAGTCATGAGGGGGAAAACATGTCTTTGCAAAAGAAGAATTATACCACCACAAATTTAACCCAGTATTTGTAACTTCTTTTTTTAAAATACTTTTTTTTCAGTTTTAGGTGGACAAAATACCTTTATTTATTTATATGTGGTGCTGAGGATCGAACCCAGGACCTCACACATGCTATTCAAGAACTCTACCACTGAGCCACAACCCCAGCCCTTGTAACTTCTTCAGATAGATTGTTTGATGGTTTATTTCCAAGCTTTCTTAAATCCACAGGTTGGTTGATATATTTTTTTAAGTCTGGTATACCATGAAGTTCACTTTTTTGAAGTTTAAAGTTCTATGAGTTTTGACAAGTACACGAAGTCATATAGCTAATGCCATAGTGAAGATATAGAATATTTTTGGTTGTATCTCCCTCTGGAGATGGCCCACATTCTCCCTTAAATGTGTATCAACTTTCCTGAATAAACTTGCATCTATGCCTTTGGCACTTGCTGAAATTCTTTTTGATCATGTAGGTCAAACACTCCACTGGTCCTAAGTCAAGCTCCTCCTTCTCTCTGGGAACTCCTGGGACCCTTCTCTGGAGACATCTTTGCTCCCACAACATCTCTTGGTGGCTGATAGGGGAATCTTCAGAGATATCGACTTCACATGATCCCTACCCTATGAACACCTCAACTTGTCACCTACCAACTGCCAGCATGAGCTAAACACCCTTAATTGGCCATGCCCTACCCCATAGAGAACAAAGACTTTGGGTAATTTCCCCCTCAACTTTGCCCTCTTCCAGCAGAAAGCAGCCAGAGTGAGTTGACATTCAATATCCTAAAAGAATTTAGCCACCCAAAGTCCTAGATAAGGGAATAGAGGGGGCATACAGATTTGAGTGGTGGGAACATGAATTATTCCCTTAACAGAATAATACTATAAAGTGGGCCCACTGTCCTGGCCCCTGTATACTTTCACTTTTAAAAAGCAGTATACCTACAGGCCTGCCTGGCTTAAGAGGACAGGATATGTTGTATTCTTCAGTAAACTACCTGTTAGCTGCAGGAGAAATTCAGGCCCCAAAATGCTGATAAGAAGAGCACAAATTACCTTGAAGTGGGGGAATTGTGTGAACCTTACACAGACCAGATCCTGGAACTCAGGGAGAAAAGGATAATTTCCCCTAACCACAAAATCTATAAGAACAGGTTCCAAATAGAACTGGTCAGCATGGACCAAAGTGACTTAGAGTTCTCATGGCAGTAGGTATTTGAAAGTCTGATGTCATCCTGCTGTCAGTCAAAAGTCAAGAGGTGGACCTGGGTGGAACTATCTGGAAATTTCCCTGGGTCCCCCAACAAAACTGGAGGGCAGGAAAGGCATACTCTCCCTCTCCTCTCTGAGAGGACCCACTCTCTCCCTTGAAAATGTCCCCTTTTCCCATTTCCTATCCCTTCTAATAAACTCATTCCTGTAACTCTGGGGGAAAAAAAAGTCAATATCCTGAGATGTGTATAGGCAAATAAAAACTGTTAAAGGTTTTTTAAAAAGATATAGAATATTTTCGTCATGCTGCAAAGTTCCCTTGTGCCCTATATAGTTAATCCTCTCCTGAACCTCATCCACTGGAAACCACTGATATCATTTCTACCACTACAATTTTGCTTTTTTAAAAATGTCATACAAGTGAAATCTGTCTTTTATATCTGAGTTTCATTTAGCATAGTGCTTTTGGTTTCCATCCATGTTGTTGCTTATATTAATAGCTTGATCTTTTTATTGCTGAACACAATTTGTTTATTCATTCACCAGTTGATGGATATTTTGGTTGTTTCCAGGTTGAGCCAATTACTAATGAAGCTGCTATAAACATTTGCACATGTTTTTGTGTTAGCTTATGTTTTTATTTCCCTTGTGTAAATTCTTGAGAGTGGAATCGTTGTGTCATATGGAAAAGGCATGTTTAATTATAAAAAAAAAAAAACTTGTTTTCCAAAGTGCCTATATCATTTTACATTCCTACCAAAATTATATGAGAGTTTCAGTTATTCAAATCCTCAACTATACTTGGTGTTTAAGACACTCTGGCTATTCTAATCTTTTGCCAGTATTATGTAATTCAGTTGTGTGCTAGCTTATTATTGAATTTCATAAATTATTTATATATTCAGATACGAGTCCCTTATTAGCTTTGTTGATTTTCAAATATTTTATACCAGTCCATGGTTTGGCTTTTCATTTTCTTAATAGCTTCTTTAAAAACAGCAGTAGTTTTAATTTTTATAAATCTAGCTTATATATTTACTATTTATGGTTTGTGCTCTGTGTGTCTTAGCACAAAACAAAAACAAAAAAACTTTTTGCCTAACACAAGATCACAGAGATTTCATTATTATGTTTTCTTCTAAACATTGTGTAGTCTAAGTGCTTACATTTTAGCTCAATGATACATTTTTGGTTAATTTTTGTTAAGGTATGAGGTATGAGTCAAGGTTCTTTCTTTCTATATGGGTGTCCAATTATTCCAGTACCATTTGTTGAAAAGATTATTATTCATCTACTAAATTATGTTAGCATATTTGCTGAAAATCAATTGGCAAAATATGTGGGTTTCTGAACTTCTATTCTGTTTCAATGATCTATATGTCTATCTATCCCCTAAATCACATTCTTGTTTTCTGTATTTTACAGTAAGTCTCAAAACAATGTAGTGTGATTTTGATCTTTTTTTTTCAAAAAAAATTTTAGCCCTCATTTTATATTTATTGGATCTTTTTAGTTATACATGACAGTAGAATCCATTTTGATATAATTATACAAGCATGGAATATGTCTTATTCTAATTAAGAACCCAGTTTAATGGATGTACACAATGGTGGGAGTCACTATGTCTTATTCATTCCACTGTTATTCTTTTGGCTACTCTAAGCTATTTCAGAATCAGCTTTTCAATCTCTACCCCATAAAGGCCTGCTGTGATTTCATATACTACAAATTTTGAAATACCATAATTTCATTATTATTCATGTCAAAATATTTTCTAATTCCATTTTATTTCTTACTTGACATTTAGATTATTTAGAAATATATTTCTTTTAATTTCAAAACATAACAATTTCTAATTTGAGGGTCAATGTTTGCTGTTTGTTGAGACTTGCTTTATGCTCTTTGTGTAGTCAAATATAGTAGACATTCTATTTCTACCTAAAAAGAAATTGTATTCTGCAGTTTTAGAGTGGAGAGTTGTATATTTGTCTCTTATTTTAACTTATTAATTATTCTGTGCAAATATTTTTTATTCAAGCTGATTTTGTTATTATTTATCAATACTGAGAAAATTTTATTTAAAATACCCCATTATGTTTATGCAATGAAATACTACACAATAATAATGAAGAAACTATACTCATATACACCAAATTGATGATTAATGGATATATGACACTGAGTAAAAAAAAGGTAGAAATAAAAGAGTATATAGTGGATGATTCCATTTAGATAAAATTCAAAGATAGACAAAACTAATCTGTGCTTTTGGAAGTTCAAATAATGGTCATACTTTGTAGGGGGAGTGGGTTTAGAGAATAGAGCAGGACACCAGTGGGATTTCAGGGTGCTTGTAGTACTCTTTCCTAACCTGGGCTCTGGCTACATCAATATGCTTATTTTGTGAAAATTTATCAAGACATGTATTTATGATTTATGCACTTTCCTGCTGTACTTCCAAAAAATTACTTTAAAAAATAGTCATTGGGCATGGTGGCTCATTCTTGTAATTGCAGTTATTCAGGAAGGTAAGGCTGGAGGATCATAAGTTCAGGGCCATCCTGAGCAATTTAGAGAGATCTTGTCTCAAAACTAAAAATAAAAAGGCCTGGGGATGTAGTTCAGTGGTGGTGCACCACTGGGTTCAATCAACAGTACCACTAAAGTAATTAATTAATTAAATAGTCAGCCTCACTAGTGATCAAGAATCTATAAATTCAAATGACAAAGAAATACTATATATTTTCACAGAAATTATAATTCTCAATATTTGTGAGAATTGCAAGTTTCTTAGCATGATTTTTTGGAGTATAAACTGGTACGATTTTTGGATCACATTATGATAATATAATTAAAAAGTTTTAAATTATGTCTCTGAATTCAAAAATTAATTTCTGGAACATCAAACCAGAGAAATGAAGGACAGATGCACAAAGGTATATCTTCAAGGAAGTTCATTGCATTATTGCTTATAATTCCATAATTCTAAACCACTTGATATCCAATATGGCATAGGTGAAAGAAATCATTACACTTTCATATAATAGACAACAATTCAGCCTCTAAAAACTGTAACAGAAGCTGGACATGATATCACACACCTGTAACCCCAGGAACTAGAGAGGCTGAGGCTGGAGGATGGCAACTTCAAGACAAGCTTCAGCAACTTAATGAGACCTTGTCTCAAAATAAAAAAAATAAGTTCAATCCTCAGCACCACATAAAAATAAAATAAATAAAATAAAGGCATTCTGTCCATCTACAACTACAAAAAATAAAAATAAAAAGGGCTGGGGATTTAGCTCAAAGATAGAGTGTCCCTGAGTTTAATTTCCAGTACTGTGAATTTTTAAAATTAATTAATTAATTTAATTTCAATGAAAAGTATAAAATTTTACATAGAAAGGTATATATTGTATACATTATTTTCAAGTAAACATGGGTAGTAAGATAGCATTATGTTATATTATTATTCAAATGCACATACATATAGACTGTATACACAAAAACACACAGGAAAATATATTTGTGTTGGATATATTCAATAAAATGTTACCAAGTTTCTCTAATAGGGACTTAAATTGTGGGGTTATTTTTTCCTGTTTGGTTTCCCAATTTTTATTCTGTGTTTATATAATAAAAATAGTTTCCAAATTCTCCCACTGTTACTGTGGATTTTTCTACTTATCTAAAAGTGCTATCAAATTTTGCTTTTTATGTTTTGAAGCTATTTTACTAGAAACTTGCAAGTTTGGCATTATTTTATTTTCCTGGTAAATTGACTCTTTTGTCATTATGAAATGTTCCTTTTTGTCTTTACTCCTGCTTCTTGTTTTAAAATCTATTTTATCTGATATTACTACAACTATATTCACTTTCTTTTATTAATATTTGCCTGGCACATCTTTGTTCCATTATTTTACTTCACATTTTGTGGCTTTATATTAAAGTGGATCTCTTCTAACCAATATGTAGTTATTTTTTAATTCAGCCTGACAAAATTTTGTCTTTTAATTGGAATGCTTAAGATGTTTACCTATAACATAATCACTGATCTGGGCTTAGATCTGTCATCTTACTGTTTGCTTTCTATTTGCTCTGCCTGTTCAATGTTGCTTTTTCTTTTTCTCTTGCCCTTTTTTAGACTGTTGAATGATCTTTTACAATTCCAATTTCCCTATTATCTTTGTTAATTATACATTTCATTATTATTCATGTAGTAGTTACCCAAGAGATTACAAAATACATTCTAGATATTACTCATCTAATATAAATAATTTTACCACACTGCTTGACTATAGAATGCTCCTAAATAAACATTAGGTCCTTTGCGTGAACTTCCTACTCCGGTCTGTAATTCCAAAGCCTATGCTTTTTCCTCTATATATCACTTCCTTGGAGACCAAGTGACATTGATCCCTATGACTTGGACCTTTAAAACAAAGAAATAGATTTCATGTACATGAGAGAAGGTGAACTAGTTATCAATATGAATGTGTCATTTCATAATATGTGTGCACCATTCCAATCATATGTAACACAGCTATGTCCTGAGCCCTAGATGTCCAAAATCTAAAGGAGAAGCAATGGGATAAAATTGTGAAATTGTGCCTATTGAAGCTAGAGTAAGATGAAACCTGAAAATATTTTTACCCTGTCTAGATATATCTTAATTTATAGGTATAATTTGACATTCTTGAATCCACCACTAGATGTCAACAAACCCCACAAACGGGTAGTCTGTTCCAGTGGTAGGACTGTGGGTGTTTATTCTTTCTCTTCCTGTTTTCTGTTTTCACGTATTTTTCCAAGTGTTTTACAAAGAATATGCGTCATTAAGATGCTAGGGAAAAAATAAAATTAATAGGAGAGCTCCTTATCCATTCCTCTTTGTTACTGACCAAAATAATACTGTTCACTGTGACTACCAAGCTATCACCAAGTCTCCTCCTTCTATAACCCCGATGTCTTTCCCAAAGATAAGATTGATTCCTACTCTAAGACTCAGTTTTCACATCCTTAAAATGAGAATGACAATCCTTCTTCAAAGAGTTGATCAAATATGTCACTATGTATATGCAAGGTCTGTCCATTTGGTCCCCAAACTATTAGAGAGGCACACAAAGAACATAAGAGTCCCTTGAAGGAGCAGCCCATGATTCAATTTGCCAAGAACACAGAGGACTTGGGAGACAGGGCTAGAAATCTATTCAGGATCCACGGAGTGGGGAATATTGAATGCCAGCTGGGGAATGAGTTTGTAGTTCACTTGGTAGGTAGTGGATTGCTTCTGACAGTGTTTGTGTAATGATATAAGAGCCAGATTCAGGGCTTGGGGTTGTGGCTCAGTGGGAGAGTGCTTGTCTCACATGTGTGAGGCACCAGGTTCGGTTCTCAGTAACACATATAAATAAATAAAATTCCATCAACAACTAATAAAAATATTTTTTTAAAGAGCCAGATTCAGAGAAACAGCTATGGGTGACTACATGTAAAGTGGCCTAGAAAGAGTGTTAAATCAAACTTTTGAGACTAAGAAGTCCCTGAAAATAAAGTTTTTATTGAGTTGTAAAGATGCTAGTCCAAAGATGAAGGGCATGACTTATGACAAATTCCCTATGCTACTAGTAGCATGGCCAAATAGAAATATCTACTAGAAAAATGTCCACTAGACCTAAGATGCTGGGGTGTTTTATAATATAATATTGCTGAGAAGAAACATAAATCATTCACATTCAACCTACATTGGCTGTAGATAAGAGGAACAGGACAACATGAAATAGGTAAAGTCCAGGATTAGGAAATTAGCCCATAAAGAGAAGCTTTTGCTAGTTTTGGGTTTATTGATTTGGATAACAGAATGCAAGGTAGCCTTGCTGGGTAATCTGCAGCATTCAGGAAAGGAATATAGAGCAGGTTTTTCCCTCCCTCCCTCCCTTCCTTCCTTCCTTCTTTCCTTCCTTCCTTCCATCCTCTCTGATTTAGCTTGAAGCTGTGAGTTAAAATGACCTTCTCTTATGTCCTTCTTCCCTCCACTCTCAGGCCTATAACTTCATTTAGTACATCTCAGAATTGTTTTCTTATCAAGAGGCAAGTGGAAATAAGGGATGAAAAACTGTTATAGGAGTATGGTATGTGAGGGGCCTGAGCTACATGTTCTTTCCAGGAAGTTCTCTCTATAGTGTGGACAGATTATGCAACCTTGACAGAGAGAGAAAGAAAAATGTGAAACTGAATACATATATCCTTTTAATCTTTGTTGTATAAAAATTTACCTCAAAATTTAAAATATAAATTATAGGAAACATTAAACAAACCTCCCCCCAAAATTAAAACACTATTTGTGGCTGGGGATATAGCTCAGTGGTAAAACACTGGCCCGAGTATCATCTCCAGCACTGGGAAAAATAAAAACTCTATTTGTATCATTCTGTTTATACTGTTTTATAAGTAAATTTAAAAATAACATGTTGTTTCTTCTAAAAAATGTGACTGCCAGAGAGAGAGAGGGAGAGAAAGAGAGGGAGGGAGGGAGGGAGAGAGAGAGAGAGAGAGAGAGAGAGAGAGAGAGAGAGAATGAATATGAAGATAGATGCTACCTGGTGATCAGAAACAGGATTGCAGTTCTGAAAGCCTCAAGACAGGAAGCTTTGCAAGGGGAGGAGGGAGTGAGGGAGGGGCTTGGACTTCCTGACATCAGCCAGATCTTTCTGGACTTTACCACCCACTGACAGCAATCCTCTGAATATAGGATTTTCTTTGGTCTCTAAGCCCCCAAACTAGACATCCACTTCCACTTCCTGCCTGAGCTGAAGAGAAAGCTTCATGTGTTAGTGTGTAATTATTTGGGATGATGAAGCTTGAGACGTAGAAACACACATACCCACAGATCACTGCCAAAATAATTGCTTTACTCTGTACTTTTCCCAACAAACCAGTATATTGTACCCACATTGCGAAAACATAACATGTGTACATGATTTTTGTCAGTCAGGTTATAGATTATTGCTTTCAACAAATTTCTATTGTAGTGTATTTTCCTGATTACAAAATTTCAAAAGAGACAAAAAGTTACAAGTGTAAATTGAACTTATCCTGTCTGTCCCATCTGCCTGACTCTTCCTCCCTGTCGCAAAGATATTTATTAAAAATACATGCATGTTCCCCTAGATGTTTCTCAGTATGTAATTTACTTATAAAGAACAACATCTACATAAAATATATAAAAATATACATATTCTTCAAAGTTATTACCATAACAGAAAACCTTAAAGCCTTATCTCCCAAATTTCCTGAAAAACTATTTTTCTGCAACTGAGCTATCTTATAAAAGTAGAAACTGAGGAACTGGTCCCAAAGCCTGGACAGATGTCAGCAAGGGTTGAAAATTGCACATTGCTAGCACAACCTAACTGAATCAGTTTTTGTTTATAGAAACAAAACCCAGGAAATATGTATATTTCCTGGGTTTTGTTTCTATAAATTATAACAATTTCTGGAAGGCCTCTGGAAGTAGATTAGCTGCCTTCCAAATTTGAGCCAAACTACAATTATATTCATTTTTCTTTTTTACATTCCTTGTTTATTTCTTGTACAGGTGAGCAATTGGATCCAGTCGGTCAGAACCCCAGCAGGGCCTCTGACTTGGGATGCTGATAACATTATAATGTTATGTATATACATTCTGCAATTTGCCTATTTCATTTAATGTGATATATCTTATGTTCACTACCTAATGTTTATGGGTAAAAGTATTGCTCTGTTTCACTTTGCTTTGTTTTACTTGTTAGTGCTTAGGATGGCACCCAGGGCCTTATCATGCTAGGCAAGCACACTACCAGTGAGCTACATCCCCAGTTCACAGATATTACTCTTTAAGTGAATTTTCTGTTAACATCATTGACTCACCTGTCACTTGGTAAGTCAGTGTGCCTAAAATATTACAGTGTGCCCCATATAGTTTGCAAATATTCTACATTTCACATAACTTTTTACCTATTTTTTCCTGCCATACACAGTATTTGAAAATTTTTCAATAATATTGTTAATTAAAATTTTACAGCTTTTAAATATAAAATTATTAAAATTTTTTTTAAAAATAAATAATATATCACAAAAACAGAAAATAATAAATGTTGGTGGGGATGTGGAACACTTGAATATTGCCAGCAGGAACATAAAATGGTACAGCCTCTGTGGACAACAACATGGTAGTTCCCAAAAAAATTAGGCATAGAATTATCACATGATCCAATAATTACACTTCTGGGTACATACACAAAAGAAGTGAAAGAAGAGACTCAAACAGATGCTTTTGCACCCGTGTTCAGGGCAGCATTGCTCACATTATCCAAACAGCAGAAACAATCCAGATGTCCATGGACAGATGAATAGATAAACAAAACATGATGATCCACACAATGAAATTTTTTTGGCTTTAAAAAGGAAGGGAAGTCTGCTAGATGCTATAATATAGGTGAGCCTCAAAAAAAACCTCTATAAAAAAAGTCAGATACCTGGGAGAGGTGGAGAAATAGGAAGTTATCATTTAATGGGTATAGGATCTCAAGTATGTAAGATGAAGAGGTTTGGAGATGGATGGTGATGGTGGCCACAGAAAGTGTGGATGTATGGAGGCATTGGGGATTGAACTCAGGGCCTTGTGCATGCTAGGCAAGGATCCTACCACCAAGCTACACCCACAAGCCAATGAGAATGTACTTAATGCCACTAAACTCTAAACTTGAAAATTATTATTTTTATGTATATATATATAGTGCGTGTATATGTATGTGTGTGTGCTATTTACATTTTCAAAATAAATGAAAAAAGATATCATAACAGAAATTGAACAATCCCCTGGAGAGCATCACCTGACAGAAATGAGAGAGATTAGAGCACTGGAAGGTCTGGGGCTTTAGGACCCAAAGGGAAAAAAGCTTTAGAGTAATTCTAGCTTTAACTACTGTCCTTAGCCTCTCCGATTCTCGGTTCACACTCAAGGATGGGAGTTACACAAATACACAAACATTAGGAGGTAGTCTTAGAGGCCACTTAGCCCACTTTTCTATATTGGCTACTGGGAGTGCATCATAAATAATGAGAATTAGCCACATAGAATTTGCAGATATTTTCTGTAGCCATCTCAGACAAGCTTTACTGAATTTTTTGCCATACATTATGTTTTAAAATTGTTGATAAAAATATAACTAAAAAGTAATACGCTCACTATTTTAAAAACATAATACCTGACCAGCATCAATTGCCCAGGGAGAGTAATCAGAGCCCTTGAGGCTTCCAGACACCAGGGGAAAAGCTTTAGAGTAATTCCAGTTTTCAATATTAAGTAGGCTTTAGAAAGCAGTTTCCTTGATTTACCTAACCTCTCCCAAACCTCTATACCGTTATCAGAATTATGGATTTAACTTGAATAGCTGTTAAGATCAAGGGAGATCTTAGGATCCAGGAGCTTAATTTCTCACCCACAGGACTTTCTCGAGTGGGAAATGTATTAAAACTGCCAGTGCCCACATGAGCTGTTCTAAGAACCAGTGAGTGACTGATCCCCTCACACTTTAAATGAGAAACATAATGCCCCCACTGCCTGAGTGTGTGGCTGAGGTCATGAACCTGGGTAGTCTACACACTGTGACCGCTTTGACCCCACGCCATGTACCTCCACCAGCCCTCTCAGCTCAGTGCGATTCTCCAGAAGTCTATAAAGGGAAGCACTATTTTTCTTTGTTTATGTATTACCTATATTAGTGATTCTCAAACTGTGGTCCCTGGACTACCAGCAGTAATATCACCTGGGAACTTATTAGAAATGCAAATCCTTGGGTTTCACGCAAATGAACTGAATCAGAAGCTCTAGGGGTAAAGCCCAGGAATTAATGTTTATACACCCTACAGATGATACATGCCGAAGTTTGAGAACCTGTGCTCTAATCTATTAATAACTGATAGAGTTTTATTTGTTATCATCTTACCTGAGCCTGTCTCCTCAGTGAAATTGACATTTTTTTTCTCTTTCACGAAGGCAGTGGGAGGAGGGAAATTGAAGGAAAACCTAAATAAACTGGTTTTTTCTAGGTTCACTTGCTTTTAGATTTCTTTAAAAATAACTAATTCTGGAGGTCATGCAGCTCAGCTATAAATTATTATTCTCCCATTAGCTTTACTGTAGATAACATCTCTGAAGGGTGAGTCATGATAGGTTGCCTAGGTTACTATTCAAGGACTTAAAGCCTGCTTTTGTCAAAACCACTTGGGCCTGTGCATATGACCAGTGGGTGACCTTTTGATGTTTGGGAGGCCAAAAACTCCACTTTCCCATCATGCTAACACTGCCATTTCCTGAACATGTGTTCTGTGAAGAGTCAGGAGATCAATTAGGCATGCATGAACCATTGGTTTACTTCACCTCCAATCACCTTTCCCCATGCTTTAAATCCCCCTGTTTCTTTATCCCACAAGTATACACAAATTCTATTCTTGGGGCAGTGAATTCGAGACATGGGTGTCTATCTCCATATCCAGATGTCTTGTCAATAGAAACCTCCTCCTTTGCAAAACTCTGTGATTGGTATTCTGTGTAGTGGGCAAAACAGAACTGATTCAGTAACAGTGTGAGTAATAGATGGGAAATCCTATGCAGATGGTATCTGGTGATACCTCTGCTGTAAGAAGAATTACCTTCTGGGACTAAGAAAATAATATAATAAAAATCTTTATTTGATTTTCTTTTTTTTTTTAAAATGTGCTTCCTTGTCATCTTCTGGGTGTCTCTAAGAGAAAAAAAATAATGATAAAATCTACAAAGAATGTCTGGCACAAAATAAGACTTTAACAAATGTTGTCCTGGACCATCCTGCTTTCTCTCTATATATAAAGTTATGACTTTGACATAAAATGCATAGAACATAGCTACCATAGACAACTTCTAGAACTATAAGCAAGAAATGAAATATACACACATTTCCATAATGTATGAAGCTTTAGTGTTTTGTCTTCATTGCAAGATGAGTTCTAAGAAAAGAAAATACTCCCACCATTTATTTTAATTCCAGGTGCTTACTTGACTCTGTTCAGTTACTTCTAGTTCAACATTGGATAGGAACCATCCTGCCTGATCAGTATGGCTAGAAGTTTATCAATTCTCAGTCAGGGCACCTGTCAGTCAAAGCAGTAGTAGCCAACCAGAGTCTCCAGGCTAATACAAATATTGCCATCATGCCCAGAATACTGTCTGGAACAGAAAAGTCACTCAGTATATGGGAATAAATAAGTGAATGTCCTGGGCTTAGTCTCCAAATGATCACCAGTCTCCTTGTGTAGGGAGCTACAATTACAACCTCTAATAAATATAAAGAAGCAGGTTCTGAGCACCTTAGAATATCAGGCCCTATTCTGTGTTTGGGATACATTAGTGAAGAAAATGAAGTCCATGCAACCAGGATCTAAGGTTTTAGAATATAGAAGACAAAACATACAACAATGAAATGCCCTATACACTATAATGTCAGGCTATGAATATGAATATGGATATGTGGTTTAACACATGGAATAATTATTCCATCAACAGCTTGGAGAAATGGTTGATGCCAATTCTAGAATATTTAATGTACACAATAAGTTTAAAATATCTTGCTATACTACTTAGCAAAGAAGCTATCACAGTTTACTGGTGGATTAAAGAATACTGAGGTCATGTCAAAAGTACACAGGAGAAGACCTAAAGAGGCTTTTTTTTTTTTTTTTTTTTTTGAGATGGGGTCTCACTAAATTGCTTAGGGCCTCACTAATTTGCTGATGCTGGCTTTGAACTTGCAATCCTCCTCCCTCAGTCTCCTGAGCCACTAGAATTACTGGCATGCACCAACATGTCTGGTTATTGAATGTGTTTTTAAAACTGTTGATATAGTACTCAGAAAAAAAATTATTTTATTTTGTTCCCTCCCTTCCCCTCCCTCCCCTCTGCCCTATCTAGAGTTCATCAATTCCTCCCATGCTCCGTCTCCCAACCCAACTATGAGTCAGTCACCTTATATCAGAGAAAACATTGCCATTTGTTTTTTGGGGATTGGCTAAATCCACTTAGCATTAGCTTCTCCAACTGTATCCATTTACTTGCAAATGCCATGATTTTATTCTCTTTTGTTGCTGAGTAATATTCCATTGTGCATATATGCCATATTTTTAATCCATTCATCTACTGAAGGGCATTTAGGTTGGTTCCACAGTTTAGCTATTGTGAATTGTGCTGCTATAAACATTGATGTGGCTGTGTCCCTGTAGTATGCTGTTTTTAAGTCCTTTGGGTATAGACTGAGGAGAGGGACAGCTGGGTCAAATGGTGGTTCCATTCCAAGTTTGGCTGTCTATGAATAGCAAGCACCAAATAAAACTTTCCTCCTATAAAAAAAGGAGGTAGTAGGAGTTCTTGCTAGAATGACACAGCAAGATATTTGCTAATGGCAGACCAAGGGCAGTGGGTCATGGCCATGGCCTAGATAAGCAGAGGGCTCAGATGAACCTGACTAAAGTTTGGTCAAACAAGGTATCTTATCTTAGTCCTTTGGGGCTGTAATAACAAAATACATTGCACTGGGTAATTTATAAAGAAGAGACATTTTATTTCTTATGGGTCTGGAGGTTGAGAAGTCTAAGATCAAGCATCATCAGGACTGGCATCTGGTGAGGGATGCTCTCTGCTTCCAAAATGGCACCTTGTTTCTGCATGCTCCAGAGCAGAAAAACACTGCTTTCACATGGAAGGAGGGACAAAGGGCAAGAAAGCACTCACTTTAACCTCTAAGCCTTTTCTAAGCCCTCACATCTTAATCATCTCCCTAAAGCCACACCTCTGAGTACTGTTGCATTGAGAGTTAGGTTTCAACATGAATTTTGGAGGGGACACAATTATTCAAACCCTAACAGTGTCTTTGCTAAGACATGATAGCCTGGAGAGAGGATGACATATTTGGGGGACGTCTGGGAAGTTTTTAGGAGGTGGAATATTGGTGTATAGATGGACTGTTCTCTTCGATGAGTTTTCCTTGCAGTGTGGATCAGCCTTTGGTCAAAATTGAGCCAAATCCTGTGTATTCTTAGAATATATCCCTGAGTTTTGGGACTTTACACTAGACATAAAGTCCTCTGAAATTGGAACCAAGAAAGCTGGGCAGAAAAAAAGCACACAAGAAAAGAGGGAGCTTGACCTGGGAAAGGCTGGCAGTCTTACATTCAGGGAATAATTCCAGCTATGGTTATTCACCAAAGATTTCACCAGAACTTAGGTCAGAAATCTGCTTTGGTAGTGTGGATCTGTGACCTTCAATACTGACTCATGTTCATACTCAGGAACCAACTGGGACTGGGAAGTTTTGAAAGAATTCAAGGAAAAACTTGCATAAGTCCACTTGTGGGTTGGTTCTCATGGTGGGTACATGATTCCTGTATTGGGGGAGCCAAGAAAGGTGTTGGTTGTCACACAACTCTGGTGCAACTGTTGAAATGGATCCAACAGAAGTCTACTTTCAGTAGAGAATAGAGCCTCCAGGAAAGTTCTCCAGGCTACATCTGGAGAACTTTTGGGGAGACCTGACATAAGACTATTTTCAGGTCATATGTGTGGGGCAGGGTCTACTGCAAAAGAATTTAATTTGAAGGAAAACAGAACCAGGTACAAGGAACTCAGCTAAACAGAAAAACTTGTCATTAGGAAAATAGAACTATTCTAACAGCACTGGAATTTGAATTCCTATATGTGCCTGTTCCAACAGTTCATGGTTTAGTATAGGTAAATGGTTCAGAGAATAATAATTTCTGAGAAAGTCATGGTGATTCTTATATGTTCTCTCTTATTACCTATCTCTTCTTTCAGAAACCTAACTTCTGTCAGAGGACTAAAGCCATGTATGTTCTGTGCATCTGTCTGTGCTGAGTACTGCTGTGTGGGGCAGCAGTGGCCCAAACAAAGGTCCACTCACAGTCACAATCTAACCCCTCACCTCCTCAGTGGAGTCCTGTATTCCACTAACCTGATGACCCCTTGGACGTGACTGTTTTGCATTCCCAAGATGTAATTGCAGTCGTGGGAGCAGGTTGTAAAAGGGATCTTATGACAATCCCAGACAGATTATCAGTCACAGCAAATGGAATTCAATTCTGTTAGCAGCTCTGTTTCATAATATCCTTTGGGGTTCATCTTGGAGAAGTCTTCCTTTTTCTAGGAATTCTCTCTAATGGAAAGGAGCTTCACTATGATAAAAGAAAAATTCTGAGGTGCCCTAAATTTTATTGCAGGGGACTGAAAGTGGAGGCGGGAGAGATAAAGGAAATTAATCATTTAATAGCTGCCGGTGAAACAAGATAGTTTATGTTGAAATCTTGACCTAAATCCCATTACTGCTGACCACCAAGGCCACAGCACCCTGAAACTTTCCTACTATTAACTCCAACCATTCCAGAAGCAATAAATATTTCTCCTTATGGACTTCCTTCCCATCCTATTGTCCCTCTTTTTTCTATAGCCTGTGTAGGTTTAATGTAAACAGGACTTTCCTTCCCCAGGCTTATAAAAATTCTCCTAGCTCTAGATCTGGTGGGCATGTTTCCAGTTGCTACTGAGTCTTGCTTCTGATAGCTTATGGAAGCTCATCTCAGGACTTGGTTCTTTTTCTAGCTAGAATCTGTAATGGTCAATTAAACCCTTTTATTTTAGAGATAGATTAGTCTCAAGAGTTTTGGTTTAACAACTTGTAAATGACTTTGTCATGAATCTCCTTATCAACTTGCAGGGACTAGTGAAGCAGAGATGTTCCACACTTACACGTAGCATTGCCTCTGTTTTCATTAATCCCTTTAAGGTTGAATGAATGAATGCAGGAATACATGAATGGATGAATGCTGGAATCCATGTATAAGCCAGTGGTTCTTTGCAGCAGAATCACCCTGAGCACTTGTTAAACTTGCAGGGCCACACTCCTGGAATTTCTGATTAAGTCCCTCTAGGATGAGAATTTGTGTTCTTAACAATGCCCCAAGTCATACTGCTGATGATGATCCACAAACCACACTGACTGGCATAAGCCATTGTAGTGGCATCCCCTCCTCCACAGAAAATTTTAACTAAGCTTCTCCAGAAATCTTCACTAAATTGATTTTAGGACTATCAGCAAACAAGTCTCTACAAAAGAGTTCAATGTAGGTAAACTTCCTATTTTCCTGTTGTTCTATTTTACTTGGCCAGTGGCCTGGGACAAATCAGCACTCCAGGTGCTGAATGCCCCTTTACTAGTTTTTCACAAATATTTGTCCAGTGTAGTAGTTTGTAGAAGTGTGTTTACAAGTGCAAAATGTGATAAAAAAGACAAATACTTTAACAAGGCCTCTGGCCTTGAGCTGGAGCTTCACATAGGTATCTACATTTCTAAGATAAATGAAGTTACCAACTGGGCTCCAGGGTAACAGATAACGGAGGGAGGAAAGAAAGGGGAGAAGAAGTTTTCCTCTTCTCAGGTGTTGTCCTTGAAGGGTTAACTTGCCCAGAACAGTGAAAGAAAAAGCTGCTTTTATATGAACTTCTGCAGACTGTGAACTTCTGAGCCCTTCCCCTTACATGCTGGTATAAAGTTCCGAAACTATCTGAACTTGGAGTTCAGAGAATTAATTGATTACTGAAAAAGCTGTACTCTCTGAACCTGGCTGCAGCTAAATAAAACTGTTTCCTGCTATTGTAGGTGCTTTGATTCACCTTTCCCCTACAACACCATCATGGAGTTCCCTTTAGGCCTCAAATATTGTGGCCTGAGACTGCCAAGTAATTCCCACACAGTCTAAAATTATCCCCCAAGACTGGGGATATAACCTAGAAGTAAAATGCTTGCCTAGCATACATGAGTCCTGGGTTCAATCCCCAGCACCATAAAACTAAAGTAAAATAAACCCTTTGACTCATTGTCTGAGAGTGTGGATGGGCTGCCAACTTTACTTCCCAGCAAACTTTCCTAAATAATGTTAGATTTGAGAGCATTGGTTCACTGGCACTGGTGGTGGTGATGATAATATATATGTGCATGCACCTGTGTTGTAGCCCTAATTGGTACTGCTATTCCATTACAGACCTCTAATGCTGACCACTAACTTTTTCCAGGTTCTCTCTCCTTTGCCTTTCTTAAAACAAGAATTAACCAAGGAGAAGGAAATGGCAGGTTGTCTGTTCCCTCAAGCCCTTGAGCAAGCTTACCAACATAAATAAATGAGAGGATCATGGGCTTGGAGCCAGGTACTTATGAGGTTTGCATGTAGGTTTTAACAGTTAGGTGACTTCCTAAAGCTTTTGGGACTTATATGAGGCTTAGCTTCATTATCAATAAAGTTAGGATTATGACTTTTACCTTACAATATTGTTGAGTGTATTAAATGAGAAACCCTAGGTGTGATATGGATTGTCAACTTGATTGGATTAAGAGACTTTTGTGTGTGTCAATGATGGTGTTTCCAGAGATTATTGACAAATAGGACAGAAAACTGAGAGTAGACCCACCCTGAATGTGGGCAATGCAACCCAATGGGCTGGGGGTCTGGATGCAAGGAAAGCAAAGGAAGGTCCAATATAGATACAGGGCCATTCTCTTTCTCTCTTTTTTCCCCTCTCTCTCTCCCTTCCGCCCTCCCTCCCTCCCTCTCTCCCCACTTTTTTTCCTGGAGATTATGGGCCAGTGATATTAGATCTGCTTCAATAGTTTAGGTGAATAGTTTTGGTCTCAGGCAGACACCTTGGTTGATGGTGATTACAAAGGGGTTGAGACAGAGAAAGGCTGGACTTTTTGTCACATTATCTTTATTAACTATAGAACAATAAGAAATAAAATTAATGAATGAAGGTAGGGAAATGAAATTAATGAATAGAGATGGGGAAAATTGTTTTAGCCACATGTTAGCTGATCAAAACTAGTCCCCCTTCCCCAAACCAATATTCTTTTTCCTTATCTCCAAAATCCAATAATGGTCATTATCTCACAGGGTTGTTTTGACCCCCTATTAAAAACACTAACCCAATACAGGACCAGTGAAACTCCACATCATGTACAACCACAAGAATGGGATCCTAATTAAGATAAGTTATACTCCACATATGTATAATATATCAAAATACATTCTACTGTTACGTATATCTAAAAAGAACAATTTTTAAAAAATTATACCAAAAAACCCATTAGCCCTGTGCTTGAAACAGAGCAATCATTCATCAAACATCAGTTCTCTTTCCATTGAACTTTCCCTAGAAGAAACAACTTTAGATCAATTAAATCACATAGCTAGCATAAAGAGCTCTAAAAAGGGACATTAAGAAAGGAAATAGTTGGGCACGGTGGCATATGCCTGTAATCCCAGCAGCTCAGGAGGCTGAGACAGGAGGATCACGAGTTCAAAGCCAACCTCAGCAAAAAGCAAGGCACTAAACAACTCAGTGAGACCCTGTCTCAAAATAAAATAAAAATAGGGCTGGGCATGTTGCTCAGTGGTACTGGAGTTCAATCCCCAGTACCAAAAAAAAAAAAAAAAAGGGAGGGAAATAAACAGGCATTTGTACTTTGTACTATGAAAGAAAAATCATAAGCCTGATTTTATTTACTTGGGTGTCTTCCTGTTTTATTATGCCTCACAAGACAAGATACAGAGCATTGTCAGTGCCAGGCCTAAGATCTTGATGGAGTCAAGATTCCTGTCCTCTTCTCCAGCAAGATAACAACAACTAATTATCTCAAACAGATCACCCAGGAATGTTGTGGAAGCCAAACATCTAGTAAGTAGTACAAAAGGGACTCAAAGGCAAATCTGCTTTTAGAGAAATACTACAAGAGAAGTGAGGACCCCCAAATAGCTCTCTAATCCAAGTGCATGGGAAAAGAAGGAATAAATAAACATTCCCAGGAGCTATCATTTAACCACAGACTTCTTTTATCCTACTTTCTTGAATAAATTGTCCTCTGCATTTTTTTAAATTTCAGGACCATGTGAATATCTGATTGGCAGGACTGAAGACAGAATATGCATCAGTTCCTGACACATCATCAACTCTCTCCCAAAAGGATATAAGAAATAACGAAACAAGAGAGATGTAGAAAAGGAGAAAGAAGAGAGTCAAAGGAAAGAGGAAAGAGAGTGACAAAATCAGCTGGGCTTCTAAAAAAACTTGTTGAGAGACAGCATTCACATAGAAATGTGCACAAATCTTCATTGTACATCTTGATGTATTTTATATACATGTATACACTGGTATAACCAGATCAAAATGTAGAACATTTCCATCAATTTATAAGGTTACCAAATGCCCCTTCCCAGTTAATCCTTAGCTCTAGAAGTAACTATGGATCTAAATATTACAAATATATATTAATTTGCATTTCCTATAATGTTCTATAAGTGGAATAATAAAGTATGTCATCTTTTCTTAATTTGGGACTGGGAATTGAACCCAGGGGCACTTTATTATTTGAGCTACATCCCCAGTCTTTTTTTATTCTTTATTTTGAGACAGCATCTTGCTAAGTCATTGAGGCTGACTTCAAATTTGTAATCCTCCTGCCTCCACCTTCTGATTAGCTGGGATTACAGGCATGTACCACTGTGTGTAATCTTTTTTCTTAATCTGATTTCTTTCACTCAGTACAGTTATTTTGCATGTATTGAGAATATATTCATTTTCACTGTTAAGTAGTATTCTATTGTATGAGTGTGTCACCATTTTGTTTATACACTCACTTGTTAATGCACATTTGGGTTGTTTCCAGTTTGGGACAATTATGAATGAAGCTGCTAAGACCATCCGTGTATGAATCTGAATCGTAAGCTTTCAATTCTCTTAGAATTGTTGGGTTCTAGAGTAAACCTATGTTTGGCTATAGTAGATTTGTTAGGCCTCAGTCCCCTACCTAGCCTGGCTTTTAAACAAGTTAACTTAATTTTCCCCTCAAAATGGAAGTTGCATATTTCTTTATAGGAAATTGGAAAATACACCAAAGTAGAAAGGAGTGAAATTAAAATTAAAGCAAACTAGGTTTCAAATAAGCTCTCTCCTTTCTGGGATTTGGTGTTGACTATTGGCTGACTTGAGAATGTATAATAGCTAGAGATTTTCTGAAAAATGAACTGAGCAGACTGTCAAACATAAAATCGATTTACAAATCCATGGAGACACTGTCTATGAAAGAGTCAGAGACCAATATTCCATAAGGCCCAGTTTAGAAAAACTAACTTGTTTTGCCCACAAAGGCAAACAAGTGCCAGCCTTCCTGAGCTTTCCCACTACAGAACACAAGGGGCAAAGGAACACACAACAGAATTTATTTCTGCTCTGGGAACTTAGCTTTTGCCTATTAAGAGAAAAATGCTAAGATCACATATAACATGTGCTACATTCACACAATGTAATACAGTATAGTCATTAAATGTGATTATGTGGATCTATGTTTAACAATGCTAAAGCATGATCAGGACCTATTTTTAGGACATAATTTAGTGTAATGGTTAGGATCATGGCTTTGCAACCAGATAATCTGGATTCAATACTTGCCTGCAAATCTAGCTTTTAACATGAAATAAATGTCATACAATCAGGTGTGGTGGCACACACCTGTAATCCCAGTAATTCAAGAGGCTGAGGAAGGAGAATCACAAGTTCCAGGCCATCCTCAGCAAATTAGCAATACTATAAAAATAAAAATATAAAAAAGGTCTGGGGATCTTGTTCAGAAGTAAAGTACCCCTGGGTTCAATCCCTAGTACCAAAAAAATTTTAAAAGACAGCTTTGTTATACCTCTATTTCATCTTCTGTGGAAAGTGGGTAATAAAAATAATAATAATATACCGACTTCATGGAGCTATTTTGAGGATTAAATAAAACACTAGAACATTTAGAAAAGCAATTCGAAAAATTAAATCTTGGTTCATAGTAAATTTATCATCAACAACCTGAAATAAATCATCAGTATTACTCAGCAGTCCTATATTTCTCTGGTCAACCAACAATCTGCCCTCATTCTTAGAACTCATTGAATCTTCTCCATTTTCTTCAAACTTCCAAACCCTCCTCCTTTTTATTCTCTCTACATGTGTACGACCACACTCCCATTTACAGAGAAAAAAATGAAGGGGGGCTTCAGAAGGTAGTTCCTTCTCATCTTCCCAACATCAAGCATAGACATTCCACAGATGTACACATCCTTATCAGTGGTCCCTTAAGTACAACAGAGATGCTCTTGCTTCCTACTGAATACTAATTCGTCCACTTGCTTTGGGCTACAGATCCTTCTCTTTGTCAGCAAATGTGCACTACAATATAATCCCTTCTCTCTGCTATATTTTCAACCACTCACTCCCAAAAGACACTTAACTATAAATTTTACACATCCACAAAATTAATCCCTATTTAAAGGCCTCTTAGCCAGGTGTGGTGGTGCATGTGTATAATACCAGCTAGTTAGGAGGCTGAGGCAGGTTTGAGGCTAGCCTGGGCAATTTAGTGAGACCTGTCTCAAAATACTTTCAAAAAGGGAGAACTAGGGATGTACCTAAGTGGTAGAGTGCTGCTGGGTTCAATCCCCAGTACTGCAAAATAAATAAGTAGGCCTCCTTTGACCGCTAATCTCATTCCTGCTACTACTGACTTTTCCACACACTCCACAGGCAAACTACTTCAAATAGTTGCCTATACTCTTTTGTTTCTGTTTCCTTATCAGTCCTTGTCTGCTACCCACACTCCAACCATTCCAATCCAGATTTCTGCCCCATTACTCCATAAAAATAAATCCAGCTAAGGTCACTAATGGCCTCCACATTTCCAAAAACAACACACACTCACCAGTGCACATCTTATTTGAGTTCTCAGCACATGCACATTTGATAGTTCACTCCCTATTTCTTTTTTTTAAATAATTTCACTACCATATTTTATACATTTATTTATTTTTTAAAGAGAGAGAGAGAGAGAATTTTAATATTTATTTTTTAGTTTTCGGCGGACACAACATCTTTGTTTGTGGTGCTGAGGATCAAACCTGGGCCGCACACATGCCAGGCGAGCATGCTACCGCTTGAGCCACATCCCCAGCCCACATTTATTTTATTTATTCATTTTTATGTGGTGCTGAAAATCGAACCCAGTATCTCACATATGCTAGGCAAGTGCTCTATCACTGAGCCACAACCCCAGCCCCCCCACTCCCTATTTCTTGAAACAATCTCTTTGTTTTGTTTCAATGACTAAAGTCACTCCTACCATTCTTTTAAACCTCCATGGCTGGTCTTTCTCTCTTCTTTACAAGCTGATCCTCCTCTACTCACATGAAATACTGGATTTTCTCAAGGCTCTTTCCTATCCTCTCCTACATTCTCACTCTGATACTCTGACCAACACCCCACACACCACTTCAACTACCACCTGAATACATATAGCTCACAATTTACATCTTCAGTCTAGAGTTCCCTTCTGAGCTCTAGATCTGTCCATCCAACTATCTATATGGCTTCTTTTGGGTGTTCTCAAGGGCACTTCCAATATAACACGTCTAAGACCAAACTCAGTGTTCTTCACCAAAATTTGTATTCAGTATCTCTGATCAGAAGCCCAAATATCCAGTTGTATAAGCCAAAAACTGAGAAGTCATCCTTGACCCTTCACTCTCCCTGTAAGTTATAGAGGGAAAGTCAAAGTGCTGTTTTTCCTATTTTCTACTTTACTCAGTACAAATTGCTTCTGTGACCCCACTAAATTATGTCCTAAAAATAGGTCCTGATCATACTTTACCATTGTTAAACATAGATCTACATAATCACATTTAATGACTACACTGTATTACATTATGTGAATGTAGCACATGTTATATGTGATCTTAGCATTTTTCTCCTAATAGGCAAAAGCTCACTTCCCAGAGCAGTTTTGGGTATTTAACAAACTAAGAGAAAGACAAATTATGTATTTATAATATCACACTTCCTTACCCCCAATTCCATTCCATTGCCAAGTCCTATGGACTCTACCTCCTACATAACCCTAAAATATACATATTAGATATGGAAAATGACAAACCCCAAAATAATATAGCCTGGGAAGCGGGAATGCAGAGAAAAGCAGCACATTGATGGCATTGATTCTTTCCCAGTACATTCTTTCCCAGTGACAGAATAATCCCTAGAAAGGAAGCCAAAGTATTGATCCTTCTCCAAATAAATCCATTCCCAGTGGCAGTACAATGGGACCCTGAAGGGAAAGAGATAAGCTCTGAACACTGACCCCAGACCCTCCATTCTTCTCCAAGTAAAAATATTGCCCAGCAAAAACAAATTTTTAAATTCTCACAAACCTGTTTCCTGGGTGCCCAAAACTGACCACTGACCCTAGGCACCCCCATCTTGCCCAGTAAGACAGACTCCAAATTCCTAAGTGCCCCAAACTGACAAGCTCATTAATTAAGTCACCTATCAGTATAACCTATATAAGCCCAGTCCCCTCCTTTTTCCAGTGGCTCATTTTCCACTAGGAGAGTGAGTCCATCAGAACTATGACTCCATTCCTGAATAAAGGCTTTTGTCTGATCTGTTAAGTCTGTGTCCTGCCTCATCTTCTTGTGCTTACAAGATCAATGACCTCCATCTAAACCACAGCTACCCTAACCCAAGCTACTGCCAGCACTACCCTAGATTGTTGCAATAGTTCCTAATGAGACTCCCCAATACATTGACTCCTTCCCAATACTTTGCCCATTCTGTAGCAAATATTTCTGTAGGGCAATATTTTCCAAAGACAAATCTGATTTTTTGTTCATACCCCACAGAGTTTCCAATGGCTCTTAGGATATAGACAACACAGCTTAAGCTGGCTTCAAAGTCCCTGCCTAACCCTCACTTTCCATACTGGCATGGCCCATGAGTTCAATCCCTGGTTATCTCCCCCCCCCCAATAAAAGAGCAATAAAAACAGATTTTACTGAGTATACACTATTATAATAGAGGAAAAAGATACTTCAGTACACAACTGAGCTCAATTCCAAATGCAATAATGATAAACTTTGATTTATAGACAAGAAGTTGAGTAAGTGGGTCAGTAGATGGAAGACTACTATGAGGAGCTATCAACAAAAGGGGGATTGTTACTAGAGTCAGGTCAAGGTGATCAGCTATAAAGAATTGGAAGATGAATTAGCCACCCCATATAGGTTTTGTTTTTTCATTTGTTTTTGCAGTGCTTGGGATTGAACTCAGGGCCACACATACAAGGCAAGGCCATCACTTTCACCCAAGCACAAAATGAGTGGGGGTGTAGCTTAGTCATAAAGCACATAGGTAGATTGCCAGAAGCCCTGGGTCCTAGTCCCAGAACCACCACCACCACCACACACACACACACACACACACACACACACACAGGACTAAACTAACTGGACAAGCAAAAATCAAAACCACTACATGTTAAATAATGCAGCTTGGGAGGCTGAAGCAGAAGGATCCCAAGATCAAAACCTGCCTCAGCAATTTAGTGAGGCCCTAAGTGACTTAGTGAGATCCTGTCTCCAAATAAAAAATAAAAAATAAAAAGGTTGGAGGTGTGGTTCAGTGGTTAAGCACTCTGGGGTTCAAACCATGGTACCAAAAAAAAAAAAAAAGATATAGAGAAGACAAATCAGCGTGGACTAAAGAGGGAATGAGGGTCAACAAAGAGAGGATATGAGAGGACATTTTAAGAATTTGCTGCAAAAAAAATTTAAATAGAAATGAAAAGGAAAGTAATATGAGAGAGAAGTAAACAAAATAACTAATATGTTTCCAGAACTTTTTGAAGTTCCAATATGGCCAGGCATGGTGCATGCCTGTAATCTCAATGACTTGGGAAATTGGGGTAGGAGGATCACATATTCCAGGCAAGCCTCAGCAATTTAGCAAGGCTCTATCTCAAAATAAAAAAATAAAAAAAGGTTGGGGATGTCACTCAGTTGTAAAGTACCCCTGGGTTCAATCCCCAGTACCAAAAAACAAACAAAACAAACAAACAAAAAAACACAAATAAAGTTCCAATATAGTGTTGTGACAGTTGGTGAGCTGTTAGTCCTTGATCCAGTCAGCATTGAGGGTTTCTGGAACAGAAGGTAAAGATTAATCTCAAGGCATAAAAATTGTAACAACATTTCAATGAAAGTAAACATGGATTCAGCACCTACTGTGTACCAGACAAGTAAGTACCTCTGCGTAGGTCAAAGCAGCACCCTCTGCTGGAGTGAGGTAGCTGCGTTGCCCCCTAGCATAAGCTCCCGGGGCTGCTCTTGGAGAAGCCCTTCCCGCGAGGGGATCAGTCGGAGAAAACCATCAGAGTAGGCGCCTGGCACAAACAGGACGCGAGGAGAGCCCAGAGTCCTCCCTTCCCTTTTCCTGTCCCAAGGTTCCACCGGTTCTTACCGTCTCCCCACTCCGTGGCGCCCGGTGGGACTAAAAGGAGCAAGAAAAGCCTGGGAAGAAGTGCGAGGTAGTTAGGTATCCAGGCCTTTTCTGACACCAGGCAGTGGTTGACAAAAGTGATTACCTTCCCTCTCCAAGCTGTCCTAACACCAGAGTCCTCTTCCTCTCCCCCACCGACGCCGCCATTCACCACGCTGACCACTCCCCATTTGCCGTTGCCGCCAGCGCGAGCCCCAGCCTGGTCATAGCCGCCATTTCCCGGCAGCCTCTTCTGGGTCCCTTTGCCTGAAACAAAATATCCTGGGGGTTGGAGAGAGAGCTGTTCAAGAGCCTCTAGAAATCCTGAAAGGAGAGGAGAGAGGATTTCTTACCAAACTCTCTTGGCCCTCACCCTTTCTCGTCCTCTTTTGTGGGATAGCGGTAGAGAAAGGGGACTGCTGGCTAGGGAGTGAGAGAGGAGGTGCAGGTTCCAGTGTTGTCACCGCCACCCACACCCCACAGGTCACAGGGCGCCTCTACCTTTACACCATCCCATGTGGATCCGAAAGATGTCCTTCTCTTCCTTGCTCCATAAATGATTTCTACCTCCCCTCCAGCATCCTGCTTCTTTCCCTAAGTTAGTTGATTCCCACCTTCCCCAAAACCAAGTTTCACTATCTCTAAAGTGGGTTTAACAATGAAACATAACAACTTATGTAGGATAAACAGACCTTGTTCAAAGGAAGGGGAACAGGAAGAAGGAGGGAGAGAAACAACTCTATAAACAGACCCTATTGGTGTCCAAGTAGATATCCTAACTGTAAGTAAAGAAGGAAATGGTAGAGGTGGCTCAACAGTAACATATGTTTATTCCGGATAAACCTACAGAGGGGGGCCCTGTGGAGGCCAGGCCCAGTAAAACCTGTCCTCTGCTTACAGCCTGGGGTAGATATTGGTGAATGGGGCATGCAGTTAGACCATTGCTAGGGAGTTGTTAGGAAAGGGTCCATATGTTTTCATAAGAAACCAGAAGTTTTCAGAATTTCAGTCCCAAATAACAATTTCCTTTCTTATAATGATGGAGTGTTTGGGTTTTCTTTGCATGACAAGGGAGTATTGTCTAGGGTTTAGGTCAGACTGACTCAGAGTGAGGTGATTCTTGTTCAAAGATGGGATATTTTTCAAAATGGTGTCACCTCTGTCAAGTTCTTCCTAACACTAACAAATTGGTCAGATAGAGCATTAGAATAGATAAATGGTTCAGAAAATAATTACTGAATGTCATGATGATTCTCAGATGTTGTCTCTCCGTGCCCATCTCTTCTTTCAGAAGCCTAACCTCTGTCGGAGGGCTGAAGCCAAGTATGTTCTCTGCATAGGTCTGTATTGACCATACACAGGCTCCAAGGACAGGCATAACCTAACTCCTCACCTCCTTAGTGAGGCCCTGCACCCTGATAATATGGTGACTCTATGGATGTAACTGCTTTGCATTCACAAGACTGAATTGCAATCAATGTGGGAGCAGGTTATGAAAGGGCTCTTGTGACACTCCCAGCCTGATATCAGGCTCAGCAACTGGAGTTTTATTCCATCAGCAGCTGTTTTGCAATTGCCCTTCAGGCCTATCCTGAAGAAACGTTCATTTTTACTGATAGGGCTGAGAATTCTCCCTGAAGGAAAAAGAATTTGATTTATAAGTTTTTTTGCAGTGCATTTTCTTACCAATTTGCTGAGATGAGGTACATATGTGCCATGCTTGCTGGGCTCCACCCCCAGAAATTGATTCAGTCCATCTGGGCTGCATCTTCAGAATTTGCATTACTAATGAGGCCCCAGATTGTGCTGCTGCTGTTGACCCCCAAACCATACTGTGAGAACAATTAGCAGGAGCTATCCACCAGTGGAGACTCCCCTAGGCCACAATTACTGTGGCTGCCTACTTTTTGCTTGATCCTGCCCGGTAGTTCATGCAGTCTAAAATGAATCTCTTGACTCAGTGGTTCCCAGCGTGGGTGGGCTGCCCACTTTACCTCCTAGAATACTCCCCTGGGTAGTGCTGAAAGACCCACCGATTCCCTGTCCAAGAAAGACGCACGAGGCACTGGCTGCAAAAGCAAGAGGCGATTTATTGATACACAGGCGCCTGCGGGTGCCCAGCGAAACCTCAGCCGGAGCTTCGGTGAACTGGCACACCGGGCTTTGGGGTACAGATCTTTTATAGGGTACAGTGGTCAGTTTCCCTCCTAGCACAGTAACAGGTATCTCATTGGCTCTTTTGAATCCAGCATATAGGTCACTTAAAGGGTAAACTTGTTTTTCACTATAGGTTCCTGGAAAAACCACATAAAAAACATTTGTTATTCATTGTATGGTTTTTCATTGTATGATCCTGTTTGCCCAATCGTGCTGGTTCCTTTCCCAACCATCCTGTCCTTTCTTAATCGGTTACACTTAACTGATTTTCTGAAAAATACATCTGACGTCTGTGCAGGTGTGGAAGCAAGCCCTGGTGATTTATTACTGGGCCTAAAGTTATTGGGCTGGGGTCTTTCAGTGCTAGCTTTGTCAGATTACCAGTGGTGACAGGATGTGCCTGTGTGTGTGCATGCATCTGGGCACAGGGATCCCTACTGCCATCCACCCAGTACTGTTCCTTTGTAGAGCCCTAGTACTGACCAGTGACCTCCAGGTTCTCTTTCCTTTGCTTCCTAGAGCCATTGAGTTTTTCTCCAGCAAAGAAACAAACACCTATGATTTTAGGATTCAGCCTACCTTTTCCTGGGGTAGGGTGACATCTAGTGGTTAACTTGAGAATCCTTGCTCATACTTAAAAGAAACTTCTGGAAAATTAATTCAACAACGCGGAAAGCAAAAACACCTACTAGTTTACCCTCAGAGAAAAGCACTTAGAAGAGCAAGATAACTGGCTCAATAAGAGTCAAAACAGATTTTTTTCTTTCCTGCCAACTGTTGTCTACATTGTGTTTTGTTTTGTGTTACTGGGGATTGAACCCAGGGTTGCTTTAACACTGAGCTACATTCCTAGCCTTTTGTCTTTTGAGACAAGGTCTCCCTAAATTGACCAGGCTGACCTCAAACTTACAATCCTCCTGCCTCAGCCTCCCAAGTTGCTGGGATTACAGGTGTGTGCCACTATGCCTGGCTCCTGGCAACTAACTAGTACAGAAATTATAAATCATCAGAGAATCTCAAATCACCCACTGCATCTTCAGTTTGAAGGCTTTTCTAGAAATAGTACTCAATGAAGTTTCCCTGAATAAAATGGGGTTAGGTGGTATCTGCTATTTGATTCATATCTCAGGGTATTTCTCTGGTTCCAGGCTTAAACAGCCCCAGGATAACAGTCTAACTCCAAGATGGTCAGAAGATCTACAGATAACTGTAGTAGTTGCATGCAGCTGGTTAAAAACCACTGTGATCTGAACAGAAATTTAAGATAACCCCAAAGGGGCCAAAATGACAACTTGAAATCCTCATGTGAGGTCCAAGATATCATAAATAATATATGGCTTATAATTTAAAAGAAATTTATAAACTACTTGCTACAGGAAACAAAAAGAAGGAATAAAGGGATCATGCCCTTTTAGTGTTGGACTTTTAGCAGCTGGAGAACTGTGACAAGTCTCAAAACATGGTCTTGAGACTGGCAGTATCAGCATATTCTTGGGTGACATTACTTAGAAACTTCCAAGGATGGAACCCAGCAATGTTTTAATAGGTCCTAAAAATGATGCTGATGTGGGCTGGGGTTGTGGCTCAGAGTGCTTGCCTAGCACGTGCAGGGCGCTGGGTTCGATCCTCAGCACCACATAAAAATAAAATAAAGGTATTGTGTCCAATTACAACTAAAACAAAAATATTTTTTTAAAAAATTATGCTGAGGGGCTGGGGGTGTGGCTCAGTGGTAGAGCGCTCGCCTAACATGCGTGAGGCACTGAGTTTGATGCTCAGCACCGCATAAGTATAAAGATATTGTGTACGCCTATAAGTAAAAAATAAAAACGATGCTGATGCATAATGAAGTTGGAGAATCACTGGTTTAAAACAAGCTTAGATGCCCTTGAAAAACCTGAAAGTAAGGGGTGGTTTAATGGTACAGTCTCTATGGAAATGGTAATGTTTAGAAACAGGAAAATGTTTGAGCTTAATATTAATCAAAAATACAAATTAAAATAGCAATAGGATATCACTTTCAACTAACAAACTGGCACAGATCAAAATGAATAATGTACATTGTTATAGAGGGTATAGAGCCAGGTGTGGTAGCAAATGCCTGTAATCCTGGCAGCTTGGGAGGCTGAGGTAGGAGGATGAAAAGTTTAAAGCTAACCTCAAGGGCTGGGGATGTGGCTCAGTGGTCGACTGCCCCTGAGTTCAATCCCCAGTACCTGCCTCGCAAAAAAAAGAATACCTTCAAAGCTAGCCTCAGCAACTTAGGCCCTAAACAACTTAGTGGGACCCTGTCTCAAAATAAAACGTAAAAAGGGCTGATGATGTGGCTCAATGGTTAAGCACCCCTGGGATACATCCCTGGTACCAAAAAAAAAAAAAAAAACAGGGTATTGGGGGGAATAATAAAGCATGCACTGCCAGTGGAGTTTTTACCAGGCGGAGTTTTAACCTTTCTGGTAAGACAAATCAAAAGTTTTAAAAATGTGTTTATCTTGGTTAGATATCTATCTAACCAAGTCTACTTCTAGGAATCTATCTTAGTAATAACATATACAATGATGTATACATTAAAAAGCTTATGTATTATCTGTAGTTTAAAATTAAAAACTTAAATTTCAATGGCAGAGGATTTTAAGTCAATTAATGTGCCCGTATAATAGAACAATGTAAAAAAAAAAAAAATCAAGCTATACAAGATTATTTTTCCAGTTTTTAAAAGGAAGATTTATTTAACAAGTTTCACTTAGTACAATACATCTAAATGGAAATCACAATACAAGGAAATATTTAAATCAAAGCCTCAGAATTTCATACAAATAACATGACCAAACTCCTAAAGTATTGGTATTACAGCTCAAAATTGTCCCAGATCTTAAAAAAAAAAAAAAGTGTACACTCACGTGCCTTACAGATTATTAAATCAAAAGCTAGAATTAACAAACATGCCAAATGTTTTCACTTTGAATCGTAGACACAGCTCCTATATTTGAGTTTTACAGAAAAGCATGTTTCTCAACATGCATCTGAAGTTTTCAATGTATTGTGGTATAAGAGCAACATTTAACATAAGTGAAACTGCTTTAACCTAAATATGCTTACTGCTTAGGTACACTCCTACAACATAACTAACTTGAGGAAAGCTGAAAGTTGTTTTAACAGTTATGGTCAATACTGAACTTTGTTATTACTTCCTAGATGAATGTTTCAGTGTTCAAATTTACTGAGCTTAAAAGTTTGAAAACAATCTTGACTTCCACTTTACAGTAAGCATGAATCACAAGCCTGTAATGCAAAACTGTTAAACTTAACTTTTGTTGGTTTTCTTAAAAAAGAGAAAGAAAGGAAGAAAGGAAAGAAAGCTGACCAAGAGTGATCAGAATCAATTTTATTTCCCATTTACCAATCATACTGGATATACTAGACATCCCTCCCATTCTATTCAGCTCCCATAAATGCACAGCTTTTATTTCTGTAGTAGCTGTTTAGTACTCTTTCTCTACCTAAGCAAGGTTTGACTGATAGTCACTGGAGTTTTCCTGCAGAACTTGGTCATAACCACTCATACTGCTCTGACCACCATAACCACCTCCATAACCACCACTCAGCTGCTGGCTAGCAGGACCCCCATAACTAGACTGGTTGGATAAGCCCATCCCTCCCATCATTTGGCTACCATAAGCACCACCACTTGCCCCTGCTGTAGAATTCAAAAAGAGTTCTACATAGCTGTGATCATAAGCCCCTCCACTTGTTCCTGCAGTAGAGTTCAAAAAGAGCTCCACATATCTGTGTTGCATATTAGCTTTATCTTTTGCCATTGCTGCCACGGCATCTTCATGAGTAGCAAATTCAACATCTGCCTCACCAGTAACTCTGCCATCTGGTCCAATTTCAATGTGTACTCTCATGGGGTTAAGAGGGGAGAAAAAATTGTAAATATCATTCTCAGTGGCTCTGTAAGGTAACCCCCTCATGTGTACACAATGCCCTGTGGTGCTCTGGAAACTGGACCCACCATCTCCATATCTGTGATCTGACATTCCTGAGAAACAATAATTGAGGTCTCTTCCAAATCTATCAGACCCAAAGCCATACCCGTCGTTATAGCCACCATAGTCATCATAGCCTCCATACCCTCCACCATATGCCCCCCGCCTCATCCTCTCAAAACCAGCTCCTCTGCCAATGCTATTATACCCTCTGCCAGCTCCTGGCCTATCATAAGGACCTGGTCGCTGCATAGCCATGAGCTTTCGAGGGGGGTCATAATGGGTTCGGACTTCAGCTCTGCTACTCTTGAAGATTTCAATGTACCTGTGCCCTATCCTTTCCTTGTGTTTCTTTAAGGCCTTTTCAGCTATCTCCTGTGAAGCAAACTGCACAAAAGCCTCCCCTGTGCTCCGCCCCTGAAAGTCCACCGGCAGTGTCATCCCATTTGGCACAATTTCCAACCCTGAAAAGAACTGAACAATCTCTTCCTTGCTACAGCCAAATGGGAGTCCTCTAAGCCGGACGAAGCCATCGTTGGCAGTATCAGGACTATTCGGACCTGTATGCTTCAACACCCAATCCATTTCAACACTGTTGGACTTGAATACTTCAACATATCTATGTCCCATGGTTTCTCTGTCCTTCTTCAAAGCCAATTTCACTTCATCTTCAGATTCAAGTTCAACAAATGCTTCACCACTTGGTCTGCCTTCTCTGGTGTAGATGAAACGAATACCTGATGTGCCATTTTGGATTTTACAATCAGAGAAGAAGCGCATCACTTCATCAGCTGAGCAGGACCAGGGTAGGCCCCTGACCTTCACCACGAACCCCTCCCTGCCTTCAGTGCTCAGCATCATGGTGACTCTTGGGCTCTTGGTGGCAAGCTTGGCTCAATGCAATTTCAATGTGGCTGAAAAGAAAATTAGAAGAGTACTGTCATGAAAAAACATTCACAACATAGTAAAAGGAAAAAAAAGCAAACAATTAAATTACACTAGTAGCATTTTAAGAAATCCATATAAACAAAAAAGACTGCACCAAATTTTTAACTCATTCATTCAGCAATTATTTATTCAATGCCTAGTGTCAGATACCTTTAATGGTGATAATTTCTGAGTGTTAGGATTATAGAACTTTTTGTTTCAGGGGATTTTTTTTTTCCCTTTGGATACCTCTGTATGTTCTTTCTGTGTATAAACATAGAAAATAAAAAGGCTTCAAAAATTAACAGAAAAAAAATTAGTGAAAGTGGATGACAAAAATATGGCCATATCTGATTACATAAAAATGAAAAACTTATTAAATGAAAAGATTAAAAAAAACATGAGAAGATTCCTGGAAGAAATAAATTAATATCCTTATTATATAGAGAATGTATGCCAATCAATAAAATCAGGGAAATATTAAGGCCTAAGAGATAAATAGTAAAAAGACATTACTAGGAATTTATGCATCCAAGCATATTTTTAGGTGCCAGGTCCAGTACTTATCTCTGGCATACAAGAATCAATAGGCCCAGAAAGAGTTTATGGTCCTACAGGGACAGTCTTCATTAAATATATAAGTGCAAATATACATTATACCTGCTATGACAGAACTCTGCAGATGTAAAGATAGTAGTATAAAGAAGGGACTAGTTGGTCAACTCTATCAGTTGGAGACAGAATGGTTAAATGAAACAGATACCGAACCCATTCAGAGATTCATAAATAAATTTTTAAAAATCTGACAGAGCATAAAATAGGAGGAGTCAAAATAAGAAAAGATGGCAAAATGGAGATCAGATCCCAAAGGCCTGATTTGATATACAAATGCTAAGGGCCTCCTATGGGGTTTTAAACAGAGGAGTGATGTCATAAACCCTTTCAGACAGATCACCCAGGCAACAGTGTGGCACTCACACAGGAGGGGGTCTAGGTGAAACGCAGATTAGTCAGAATGGTTGCTTGGATATGTTAAGAGATTCAGTAAAGGAACAGCAGTGAGAAGGAAAAAGATAATATATTTAAAAAGTAGAATCTGTAGGACTTGATAACAGATTAACTATAAGAGGAATACAGTTATAAGAAGATACAGGAGAGGAGTCTGGAAAATGTTCAAACTCCATCAATTGTCAGAAATCAAGCTAAAACCAGAATTAATCACCATTTTTCACCCACCAAGATAATGGAAATTAAACAGTGACAGTTAATACTATTCAGGGGTTCACAAACCAATACACTGCTAGAGGAGTGAAAAGTAGTAACAGTATTCTGGAAAGCTATTTGGTAATATTTATCACACCTTCTGACAGTCCACTTCAGGTTACGTACCTTACAGAAATGAACTGAAATTTATACCAATATTTGTGAAACTATATTCTTTGAAAGGTATTAAGAAAAATAGAGGGGCTGGGGTTGTGGCTCAGTGGTAGAACACTTGCCTAGCATGTGTGAGGCACTGGGTTCGATCCCCAGCACCACATAAAAATAAAAATAAATAAAGGTATTGTGTGCATCCACAACTAAAAAACATCTTTTAAAAAAAGAAAAATAGAGTACTACACATTTAAGTTATAAAAAGTTATAAATATATTTAACATGAGAATAACTTATGTTATAATCTTAAATCATCCAAGATCACAGCTATTTTATAATCTCAACTATGTAAAAAAATATTCACATACCCTCTGACTCTGCTAGGATTCCTTCCAGGAATCTGGTCAACAAAACTACTTACAAAAATGTTTGCTGTAGCACTGTAATGGTAGAAAGCAACCATCAATAAAATGGCAGAATGAATTATATTGTATCCTCAAAATGGAATGCTCTGCAGCCATTTAAATAAAAAAATCTATTTTCCCTGACCTAGAAAGATATCCAAAATGCATTAAAGAATATGCATAGTATGATGCTACTTTTATTAAAATATAAGCATGTATGTAAATGTGTAAAATGACCTATGAGTATGTAATACAAACTTTTTTTTTGGAGGGAAATAACAACTGAAAAGTAGGAGAAATGAAGTGGGACTTTCACTTTTTATACTATATAGTTCAATACAGTTTTAATTATTTAAACAGTGTACTGGAATTAAAAATAACAAAGTTAAAAATATGTATGGGGGATATGTCAAATGTTTATAGTGACTACTCTGAGGGGTAGGTTTATGGTTTGTTTGTTTTTTTCATTTTTTAAATTTTTTGTGTGCAATTTTCCACAGAGAGATTACTTTTACTTCAGAAAAAAAGTAACAAAACAAATCAAAATATTTGATTTTCTTGGATTTGGGATGGCAAATTATATAAAATTTTCTTAACTTTGGATGTGGATAACTTATCTGACGTGGTCTGGGAACATTCGGCCTCTTGGAAAGAAAGTTCAAAGTGTAATAACTGCCATAAAACCACACTGAGGATTCAATTAAAACATTTACTAATTGCCCATTATGTTTCTGCAACTCTAGTAAAAACAATCTTCCTACAAACCATCCTTAGGTCTCAGTGACAGATCATCTGTGGGATAACGAATCCTCCTAAAGCACACTACAGCTTAACAGCGTAGTGGCTGGAGGTCCCGCTTGCTCACAACTCCTGGGAAGGCCACCGGGACACTTGCCTGAAGTGGAACTAGGACTCCATTTGCGAGTTAATATTTTTGTGTATTTATGTGTGTTATATACATACTTAAAAAAAAAAACTTAATGATATAAGGTTGAGTAGTCACGAATTACGTTTATGTTATTTTTCAAATGATAAAAATTCAACATGTAATTACTGTTACAAGCAGAAAGATTAACGTTATTCAAATACTCAAGTAAATTTATTGGGCGTCTCAGTTAGGCACGCAGCATTTGCCTAGATGTGACTCTACTGACTTAATTCACTTGAGGCCTCTACCGACACACAATTAAACAGTAGACTGAGTGCCTAAATGGATGGACCAGCACTCAGGCCACTGGTCTCAGTATCTGTTTGTCCTAATTCAGGACCATAGTTTTCAAACCTTTTTCGCTTTACGGTTCCTCTTGGGGGTTCCCTGAGACTGGCCCAGACAAACAGATGTACAAAAACATACACACAGTCACAAACGTCCACCATTTCCCCACCAGGCGCAGAGAAGGCGGCTTCCCGGCACTGAGATGAGGGGGTGGGGGAAGGGGGAGCGGGGGGAGGGGAAAACAGAGATCGAAAAAGGCGGAGGCGGCTCCCGGACCTCGCTTTGGTCTTCAACATCACCATCCCCGAATCCCCAGTTCCCACCCACACACCAACCTCTAACGATACCGGGTAATTTTCCTTCCTTCTTCCCTCAAACGGCTATAGCGAGACGGTAGACGACGACCAGAACTACTTCTGCTCACGTAAGCGTTTGGTCACGTGAACGCCTACGTCATGTGAGATCTCGGTCACGTGAGCAACTCTCGGGCTAAACTCGGGATCACTAAGGTGCCGCACTTCCTTCTGGTATAGAAATAGGGCGGGCCAATATCAAGAAATAAAGAGTGTGATTGGTTAGCTGTGCGTCTTACGTGATTGATTATTGGTCGGCCACTGGAAATAACCGTCTAGTTGCCTGAGAAACAATAACGTCATTATTTAACAACCCATCCGTGATTGGTCCGCCCCTCAGGTTAAACTTAAAAGCCCAGGTTACCCCAGAAATCTGTATCGCATAATCACGGTGACAATGAAGCTGAAGAGCTGGGATCCGTGGCTGGGCTATGTGCTTGCGCTTCACTTCCGGACCCTAGTACTCTGGGGCGACTTTGGGGCCATGGCACTGGACAATGGCTTGGCGAGAACACCTACTATGGGCTGGCTGCATTGGGAGCGTTTCATGTGCAATGTTGACTGCCAGGAAGAGCCGGATTCATGCATCAGGTATCAACATTATTGGGTGCCCCCTTCCCTTCACTTTTCTGTACGTTTGTCTGGATGTGTTTGGGGAAAATGGAGGGACTCAATGTGAACATTTGAACCAGAGGGAGAGCCCCCCTACTATTGCTTGCTTTTTTTTTTTAAATCCCGAGCAAACTGCCCTAAACTTTCTCTGTGACCCTTCCTTGTTTAGAAGCCCAAACCAGCAGCACCTGCTTCACTCCCTCTCATTTTCTCCCTGTCAGGTAACCCAGCTGGGGACTTTCTTCATTTACCGTATGGTTATATTCAGACCCTTCTGGTGATGTTCTTCTCTGCCTGGCGCTAGCCTTCAGCTAGCTCTAAGCACAACTGGAGTGGGTTGGAAGACTGGGAAACTAAGATTCTTGCCATTTCTTCTCCTTTGGGGGGCACGGGTTCCTTGGCTGTAACTGGAGAGTTAAAAAGACCATGGGGTCTCTGAAATCTACATCAGCCATCGCACTTGAGTGTGACATCAGACTGGAAAGTTGACCTGGTGGAACTTTGTACATCAAAGGTGAGAATTGAGGCTGGGTTAGACAAGTATTTAACCCATCTGACCTTCATCGTCCTTGTCCTTGTAAATTGGAATAACATTTCTTACCTCAAGGAGTTGACTCAGAGCTATCAGTTAAGTTCCTGTCTCACATAAGTGAGCTTTCAGTGAAATAAACCCATTTAAAGTATATAACACACTGCCTGACCCCTCAATTGAGCAAATGGCATCCATAGAAAATGGATATTAAGTCTGCAAATATGAGTATGTGTATTTTTCTGGAAAGGGAGTCTTTACATTTCTTAATATTCTCAAAGGGATTTGTGGTCTAGAAAAGGTTAGTTGAAAATCACTGATATTGTTACCCATAATGCAGATGCTCCTCTAAAGGCAGTAATTTCTACATCCATAAGTTATTCCTGTAAACGTATTTACAAATAAAGTCAGGATATTGGTAAGACATCACAAGTAACTGGCCCTTTAAGTCCTTCTTTTTTTTTTAAAGAGAGAGAAAGAGAGAGAGAGAATTTTAATATTTATTTTTTAGTTTTCGGCGGACATAATATCTTTGTTTGTATGTGGTGCTGAGGATTGAACCCGGGCAGCATGCATGCCAGGCGAGCGCACTACCGCTTGAGCCACATCCCCAGCCCCTTAAGTCCTTCTTTAAAATAAAAAAGTTCCTGTTCATAGCAACTCAGTTCTTCAAATGTTGCACATCATATGATTCTTACCTAATTTTTTTCTTTAGAACACTAATTATTGGGTCCAAATGTTAGTAGATTGTTTAACCATGAACAGGGGAATATGGAAAGGATTGGCAATAAAGAGCAGTAACTTCCAGGGAGAATGTCAGACAGATAACATCAAAAAAAGAGTCCTTGAGTCACAGAACTGGGGATAACAGGAAACCTTATCTATAAAGACAAGTATGGGGGAAATGGGGACTGGTATGTCAAACCTTCCCCAGTAGTAGTTCATTATAACCCCTTAAGGGAACTATTGTTTCAAAACCTTGGGTCTTCATGACCCTCCCCTTGTGGGAACTACAAGGCCTATAGGAAGGGTAATAAGTCTCTTAGGGGGTTATGCAAGGAGTTTGCTGAAGGCTATTCAAAGAGTAAAAACCATTCTAGCATTCTAGAGGTGTGCAAAAACTGGGATAATAACAAAGAAATCCAAATATTAAAAAAAAAAAACTTAAGACTCTTTAAGAGATGACCATGAACTGTGCATCCTTATCTCACCCACTCTCCAATAATTAAACTCCTACTTATTCCTCTGAGCAACTGGCTGGAAATTCTTCTTGCAGGGGTGTAAGAAATGATTACTGCAGAGCCAGACACAGTGGCACACACCTGTAATCCCGGTGGCTTGGGAGGCTAAGGCAGGAGGATCACAAGTTCAAAGCCAGCCTCAGCAAAAGCAAGGCACTAAGCAACTCAGTGAGATCCTGTCTCTAAATAAAATACCAAAAAAAGGAAGAAATTAGTGCTGTAGATTCCAGTAGTCCCCTCAGCTTCACTGGTCTCTGCAACACAAAGTTATGCTAATTCTGATAATTGTCACACTGTCCTTCCCAAATATTTTATAAAAATGCACATCCCCAACAACAGTGTGTAAGAATGCCTGTTTCCCTCCACCCTGGCCAACACTATTTTTTTTTTATTCTTTTGAAACTTTCCAATCTGGTAGGTGTTTTTATTTGCACTTCTCTCTCTCTCTCTCTCTCTCTCTCTTTTTTTTTTTTTTTGTTAAAGATGCTGGGTATTGAATCCAGGGGCTTCACACATGCTTGGCTAGGCAGATGTTCTACCACAAAGCTATACCCCTCAGCCTCTATTATTTATATTTCTTTGATTATTAACAAAAGCCAAATATTTTTTATATGTTAAATTGACTCTTTGCATAGCTATTTCTTTCATGGATTGATCCTTTGTGTCAGTCCCTTATTCAGTGGGGTTTTTGTTGTTCTGATCAAGCATATGTTGGGAATTCAGGTATTCCTGTTAGGTGTTGGTTTTTATATTTATATAATCAGGCACATCATTTCTTTATGATTTCTGGCTTTGGGGTCTGGAAACCAAGAAATCTTAAACATGGTTAAGATAAAAGCAAAGACAGTTTTATTTGGGTGTAGAATAGATTTATAAATCAGGAGCACAGACTCAGATAGAACCAACATTACACAAAGGAGAAGGTGAGCTTGTGTTTTGGGGGGGGTTGTTTATTTTTTGTTTTCTTTTCTTTTTTTTTTTTTTTTGGTACTAGGGATTTAACCTGGGGGCATTTAACCACTGAGCTATATCCACACCCTTTTTTTTAAATTTTGAGACAGCTTCTCACTATATTGCTTAGGACCTTGTTAAGTTGCTGAGGCAGGCCTCAAACTTGTGATCCTCCTGTCAGCCTCCTGAGTTGTTGGGATTACAGGCATGTGCCATCCCACCTGACTGAACTTGGGGTTTTACAATAAGTGGGTAGTGCATTTCACCATACTTTAAGGGGAAAATAAAAGTTCCATTGTATCAGATGACTGGATCTCCTTCTGAACTTTCTCTTAAATTTCCTTTATTGGGGAGAGAGGGTACCAGGGATTGAACTCAGGGGCACTCAACCCATGAGCCACATCCCCAGCCCTATTTTGTATTTTATTTAGAGACAGGGTCTCACTGAGTTGCTTAGTACATCACTTTTGCTGAAGCTGGCTTTGAATTTGCCATCCTCCTGCCTCAGACTCAAGCTGCTGGGATTATAGGCATGCACTTCCATCTTTAAGCTGATGGGCACAAGAAATACAACTTGAAAGTTAAGGAAATTGGCAGAACTGGGGGGAAATAATATTTTCCACAATTTGTACAGTACTTGTATAGCATGTAAGTAAGTATTTCCAAAGTTGTGGTCAACTATTCAGACTATACTAGAAGCATTATACCACTTCACATCAATCATTGCCAATTTCATTTAGTGGCCTCCTTTCCCTTTGGGAACTATTCATAAAGTTACTATTTTCTTTTACAACTACTCACCCAGGCCTCTTCCATTGAGGAAAGCAGGCAAAGTGCATGCTGTGTGTCTCCTAGAGAAGATTGCATCTTTTATTTACCACCCTTGGCTTTATTTTCACAGTGAATTCCTGGCTTAAATGTAATCAGCCAAGAAACCCTCCCTATGTGCTCCCAGTTATTCCTCATTACTTGCAAGGAGAGTCAAGCCCAGAGGAAAGGAAAAAAAAATTCAACATTGCCAGCCAAGCCATAAAAGTGTGCGTTCTAGTTTGTTATATACTGAGAAACCATAGATGTGCTTCAATCCCTTTCAAACCTGCAGGAAACAAACAAACAAAAAGGTATAACTTTAAAGAATGCTAATTGGATGTTTAAAAGGGAGGAATGGAAAAAAGGATGGATAGCATCAAAAGCTAACCACCTCTGAACAGAAGGGAAGGGTGCTGAGCATAGAAAAGGCAACATGGGGCCTGCAGAAAATCACACTTGCAGATTGCATTAGAATTCAAGCCAACCAGCCAGGATTAAAGCAAATCTTAATTCTCCCTTGGGGCCAATATCCAGACCCCCACT
This sequence comes from Marmota flaviventris, assembly GCF_047511675.1. Classification (NCBI taxonomy): domain Eukaryota; kingdom Metazoa; phylum Chordata; class Mammalia; order Rodentia; family Sciuridae; genus Marmota; species Marmota flaviventris. Next base: position 73,679,923 of record NC_092518.1, read on the forward strand.
GGACTCCATAGAGAAGAATGATAAAAGGTACTGACTAAAGGGCAAAAGACTACATAAAAAAAAAAAACAGAAGCTTCCAAAATCTATCCCCATTCATTTGGCACAGTGTTCACTACCACAATTTCAACTAGACTAACATGGGAAGAGGTTAGAAAATATGCAATTGTAATCAGGAGAAAAATATAGGGAGAGAGTATTTTCGCTATAGCATTGTTCATTTCAGTCTACTTCAAGCATTCCCATCACTATGGCTGGAAAAGATAACTGGATGGAGAAAAAAATTTGGAAGTGAAGGAGCAGGGGATGCTTTCAAACTCAATATTTTAGAGAACTCTCATGGTCTGTCAGACAAAGGAGGGCTGTGTGGTTTTAAGTCATAAGTCCTTCTTTTTCCTTTTTCAAATATCTTTACAAGCCCAACTTGCAGAATGTTGTCTATTAGCTGCTCTCCAGCCACAAAATACCTGGACAAAAAGGCCATTGGGTCTAGTTGCTGCCTTCTAGGACCCAAGTTTCTGTGGTGGCAGCAGCAGCAGCTCCCGCATTCCCATTTTAACTTTTTCGAGGTTTTTTGTTGTTGATTTATTTTTGTTTTTCTGTGATGTTGGATATGGAACCCAGAGCCTTGCCCATGCTAGGTACAGGCTCTACTGTGCTACTACCCTAGCTCCTTGTTTTGAGTTTTTAGGGAGGAAGAGCTTTTGAAAGGACGGTTCATTTTACCTTGTATTAGTTGTAATTACATCCACACTTACTAGACTTAAAAAATTTAGTGAGTTCCCAAATTTCATCTAATGAATTGTAATGATTTTTGGAATTCCTCTTTCAGTGAGCAGCTCTTTATGCAGATGGCAGAGCTCATGGTCTCAGATGGCTGGAAGGATGCAGGTTATGAGTATGTCTGCATTGATGACTGTTGGATGGCTCCCCAAAGAAATTCATTAGGCCAACTTCAGGCAGACCCTCAGCGCTTTCCTGGAGGGATCCGCAGACTAGCTAATTATGTGAGTTTATAAGTGTTTTTTTTTTTCATTTGGGGTCTGTAAGCACTTAGTCATAGAAGCTTGTTGAGAAACAGTCCTCATGCCACTTTGGAAGTTGAATGGCTGCTGTTATCTGAATTGTAAGACTTATCAGGTGGAATTTTCATCCCATCAGCAGATACATATTTTGCAATAGCTCATGAGGCCCATCTTGGAGAAGTTCTTCTTTTACTGAAACCACTGAAATCTCTAGGAGGAAAAAGGAACTTGGTTCTTGTCATATGTATGCATATATTTCCATATAAGCTTTAGGCTGCTATTATAATTGTATTACAAACCAGAATTTTAGAAGACACAAATTTTCTGGACATTATTAAAGAGAAATACAGCCCAACACTAGCTAAAGATGACAGATTTTATTTAGTAATATTGCAGAAGGGGAAAGAGCCAAGTTAAAATCCAAAAGCAACAAAGATAAGTGAAGATTCATACCAATAAGCAAATTGAGGATTGAGAGGGTCAGTAGATGGAAAACTACTAAAAGATGTCAAGGGTGAGGGGATGACTTTGCAGGATTCTTGCTAAAACTGGGACATTAGAACACAGTTGAGGCTTGTCCTTGGAAAGGTACATTTTAGGATTCCAACAGGAATATTATAGTGGCTGACAGCTTTCTCCTCAGTTCTGTTCTGTAAATCACATGTATGATTTGAACTTGTCTCAGAAGAATTGGGGGATTTGTTCTTTGCCTTGCAACAGATTCATCTGGAAAATTGGGGGGGGCAGTAGTGGGGGAAAAAACTCTCCAATATCTGGTGAAGCACACTTGTCTGTTCCCTCAGTCTAAAGTGGTAATTTTTTTTTCTACTACTTCTTGATTGCCCTACTATTGTGGTGACTCTTTCTTCTCATTTCAGGTCCACAGCAAAGGACTGAAGCTAGGGATTTATGCGGATGTTGGAAATAAAACTTGTGCAGGCTACCCTGGGAGTTTTGGACACTATGACATTGATGCTCAGACCTTTGCTGAGTGGGGAGTAGATCTGCTAAAATTTGATGGTTGTCACTGTGACAGTATAAAGCATTTGGCAGATGGTATGTTTTATTCAAGGGATTTAGCCATGAGCAAAGGGAAGAACTTTGAGGCCAAGGTAGCTGAGCATTCAAAGAACTAATCTTCAGATTTTATTTATTTATTTATTTATTTGTTTATTTAATATTTATTATTTTTAGTTGTAGTTGGACACAATACCTTTAGTTTATTGATTTATATGTGGTGCTGAGGATCGAACCCAGAGCCCCTCACGTGCCAGACAAGCGCTTTACCACTGAGCCACAAGCCCCTCCCCCAGATTTTAAATATTCAGTTACAGCATAATTATTCTCAACTCCCACCTCTTCTCTTTCAGTTTGTTCATTCATTTATGTTTGTGGGTCCATGCATGCCTAATTGTAGTTAATATTGTGCACTTTTAACTCAAAAGGGTTCTAACAGTTCATTATAATTAGTAATTGTAACTCTTCTCTTCATAACATCATTTAGAAAAGAATCCAGGATGTCACATAGAGAAAGAAACATCATTCTTGCCTTTCCTAAATATATACACCACCTCTGCACTACATTCTCAGAACAGCAGTCTGGGAGATACTATGCACAATTTTAGCACAGAGCAACTACCTGTTCCTGCTGCTGGTTTAAAATATAAACATGACCCCCCCCCCCCAGAAAGCCTCTTAAAATATAAAGCCCCAGCTGGAAATTCCCTTTCCCTTATTTTACCCATTGTTTTCTCATACAGGTTATAAGTACATGTCCTTGGCCCTGAACAGAACTGGCAGAAGCATTGTATACTCCTGTGAGTGGCCTCTTTATATGTGGCCCTTTCATAAGGTGAGCTAGTGAGCCCAGAATCCAATTTTCAGAACTTGAGAATGAAGGAGACAAGTTTCCCTCAAAGCCCATCCACTTTCACCATCCCCACTACTGTAATTATAGTCTAATGTACCACCACCTACGAAGTTGTCTTTGATTCTTCCCTTTATGTCACCATTCATGTCCTGTTCATCAACACTCTGCCAGTTCTTTCTCCAAAATACGTCTTCAGTCAGCCCACCTCTTTCCCTCCTCTGCTTCCACTCTGGCCTTCCAAGGCACTCTCATTTTTCACTCAGACTTCTCTGACAGCCTGATCCACTTCCAGCCCTCTTCCCACCTCCATCAATTTTCCAACATTATCTTGTTAAAATGGCATCTTTATCAGTTCCCTACTTAAAATCCTTACCTGGCTTCCCACTGCACTTGGAATAAAATCAATTTCCATTGATCTGGCCCTTAGCTGCCTCTCCAACCTCCAAGGAATGATAGCTCTTTATTTTTTACTGTTTTTCTTTCTGCCCCTCAAACACTACTAATATTTTTACACTTGCTTGTTGTTTTATTCTAGAAGACATCTTCCCCCAAGATTTTTAAAGCATAGACTCCTTAACATTCAAGTCTCAGACCAGATGCCACATACTGAAGACAAGTCTTCTCTAATTACTTTAAAATAGCCCTCTTTCCATTATCACATTAACCTGTTTATTTGTAAAAGCTTAGCACTATTAACTTATTGTATGTCTCCCACTAGAATGTAAATTCCATGAGGGCAGGGAACTTGTCCTACTTTATCACTGTTATTGATAGCATATGGTAAGTATTGAATAGTTATGGAATAAATTCCTATTATTTTCTTGAAAGCCCCCCAAAATAGTCTCACCTTTTCTTCATCTTGCACCTCAGATCTTCCACCTGTCTACAGACTTTAATTAATTCCATTAACAAATTATATGCTTAGGACTCAAATTTTATGTTTGATGCAGCACTATGTAGTTTGCAGTTTATTTTTACTTGGTAAGAGCATATTAGTTAATTCTGATTATAAAAATAATGTTAATTTTACAAAAGTTTGGAAGTAAATACTCTTCCATAATGCCAATACCTAGATAGCATTTGGTAAATTTCCAGCATAAACAGTATTCAAGTAATTTTAATCCCTTATTAAAGAAGTATTGCCTACTTCTGAAGCATACTTCTTATAATCTTGAGACTTCTTCATGGAGACCTTCAATCTATAAACTAAAGGTTACAAGTGCCTCATTTAAATTGGGCTGTTTCCATCGCACAAGGAAACTGAACAGAACCATTTTACCTGTTTTCACAGCCTAATTACACAAAAATCCGACAGTACTGCAATCACTGGAGAAATTTTGCTGATGTTTATGATTCTTGGGAAAGTGTGAAGAGTATCTTGGACTGGACATCTTCTAACCAAGAGAAAATTGTTAATTTTGCTGGACCAGGGGGTTGGAATGACCCAGATATGGTAAGGACTTGAGTCTTCCTTGTTCAAGACCAATAGTAGGCCTGTTTCCTGTTTGACATCCAAGGAAAATGGAGGTAAAGTTCCTGGGAGGAGGCTAGCTATATTTAGAGTAGGATGCTGTAGAAAGTAGCTTTACTCTGTGGTTAATCAAGGTAATTCTATAAATGTTTGGCCTTCTCTCATTTTTGTCCCAGTTAGTGATTGGCAACTTTGGCCTCAGCTGGGATCAGCAAGTAACTCAGATGGCCCTCTGGGCTATCATGGCAGCTCCTTTACTCATGTCTAATGACCTCCGACACATAAGCCCTCAAGCCAAAACTCTACTTCAGGATAAAGATGTGATTGCCATCAACCAAGACCCCTTGGGCAAGCAGGGGTACCGCCTTAGAAAGGTAATGTTCTGTGGGAGAAAATAGTTCAGGAACTTATTCTCCTTCTTTCTGTGGTTATAGACCAGCTGAAATTTAAGGTATGTGTTTTAAGGTGGTCTTTTTTATTCCCAAGGATCATTCGTTGTGGGCCAAAATCTGTTACATGAGGACATGACTGATCTTTCTTGAGAACACTAGTTTTTCCTTAATCTTTATGCCATAATCCATAATAAGGCTTTTTGCTAGAATCATTACTTTCCAAAGTAATCCTGTTTAAAAAAATACTAAAGGATTTTTTTTCCTACATGCGCTCCCCCCACTCAGTACTGGGGTTGGAATCCAGAGGGGTACTCCACCACTAAGTTACATCCTAAGACCTTTGAGACTGGTTCTTGCTAAATTGCCTTAACTGGCCTAGAAATTGTGATCCACCTGCCTCAGCCTCCCAAGTAGCTGGGATTACCAGGCATGCAACACTGCAATCAGCATGTGCTTGAGAGTATGACTGAATGCCAAAGTAAAAAAGTAGCTCATTGCTAGTTATCAAGCAATCACTCCTATCTTCTTTTCTTTTTAGGAAAACAACATTGAGGTATGGGAACGACCGCTCTCAAACTTAGCCTGGGCTGTAGCTATGACAAACCTACAGGAAATTGGTGGACCTCGTTCTTACATCATCTCAATTGCTTCCCTGGGTAAAGGAGTGGCCTGTAATCCTGGTTGCTTTATCACACAGCTCCTCCCTGTGAAAATGGAGCTTGGGTTCCATGAATGGACTTCAAGCTTAAAAACTCGTATAAATCCCACAGGCACAGTTTTGTTTCGGCTAGAAGCAAAAAGAAGACTGCATCAAAAAGCTTAAATGTACTTTAAGTTGTATACTTTCTCCAAAGTGACAAGCCCACTTTTCTATTTTTTTTCCTCCATTTCCACTTTAAAAAGCTCTGTTTCCTTGAATAAAATTTCTCAAAGTTGGAAGTTTAAAAGAGCTACTTCAAAAGTTATTCTAAAAAGAGAATTGTTTGGAGAAGGGCTTAAAACTAATGCACTAAGAAATAACAGCCATAATTCATTGGATACTTCTGTGCCAGATTCTAATAAATGCTTTCAAGGTGCTGATTTATTTTAACCCTCCGTCCTGAAGTAGGCAGTTATTCATTGTACTACAGAACCTGGACTTAAACCCCAGCTGTTAATCACTACTGCCAAACAAGGTACTTGGATGGTTCTACTTATAATTTCAGTGCAAATGGAAAATAAAATCTGCCGTCTCAGTAAGACAAGATGATTGCCAGGTGAACTGTGATAAATTCCCAGTGTTATCTGTAATCTACATCTAACAAATAAAGGTGGCTTACTTTCACCAAGAATAACTAGATTTATGGTGCCCTTAAACTGAACTGTTAATCTCAAGGCCCCATGAGGAGGCAGTGATCTTCAAACCTGGTATATCCAGACATGGATAATTGCAAGGTTAACATCTGGTCACTCTTAATTCACAACTGGTTTGCCTGAGATACCTGTAGCCAAGGCTGCTCCTTTTCCACCTCCCTTTTATTACAACTGTTCTCCAACATGAGCAAAAACAGAAGTATGAACCTCACCTGTCAGGAGCACTCTGGAAATACGTGCCTGTAAGTCCTGAACAGGAGATCTTGAACAATTATTAAACCCCTCAATAACTTGGGCTTAACCCACAGGAGCCTACATCTTTTTTAATATTTCCCACTGCTCATTCTACAGGAAAGAGATAGTGATCATTGGGAGTTATTGAATGGCTCCACTTAGCTCATTCCTCTCAAAAGTCATTGACTCCATTTCATGTTTATGTTGCTCAGTTGGTTATTAAAGGCAGAACGCAAGTTTTACAGCTGGTTGGATCAGAACCTGATATTATTATCCCTTATTCAACAGAATGTTTGGCTTTTCCAAACTTCTAATACTTGGCAAGTAGCTTTTGCTAATTTTCCTGGTCAGATAGAAAGTCATTATCCTCATGATAAAATTATTCAATTTGCTTTAGTAACTAAATTTATTTTTACACAAATTGTGCATGCTCAACCAATAGTTGGGGCATTATCAGTGTTCACTGATGGGTCAAGTTCAGGTAAAGCAGGTTTATATAGCCATGCTCATATAGAGGTAATGCAAACACCATATACTTCTGCACAATGAGCAGAACTTCAGGCTCTCATTTATTCTTTAAATCATTTTGCAATTGTCAATATTTATTCTGATAGTTTATATGCAGTTGGAGTTACAAAAATATTGAAACTTCACCTATTGGGTACACACCATCACAAGAGTTATTCAATTTCTTTCATACCTTGCAGAAGATAGTTCAAATGTGTCAACATCCCATCTTTTATAGGCCATATACGGCCCACACTACACACTAATCTCCCAGGGCCTTTAACATCAGATAATAAGATTGATAAACTGGTTGCTGTTTGTCAGCAACTGTCTTTGTATGACTGTGCACACACTTTTTTGCATCATCAAAATGCATCTAGTTTGTGTAAAGTTTAATATTACTAGAGAGCAATGTGTCAAATTGTACATCAATGCTCACAATGTGTTGTACATTCTATCTTTACCATCTGAGGTAAATCCCCGCAGGTTACAACCAAATCAGTTATGGCAAATGTCTATAATTCAGTTCCTCAATTCAACCAACAATGTTATGTACATGTAGATACTTATTCCGGATTTATCCTTTGTGAGCTCCTGGACTCGTAATACTTGGAGTGGCTAGTTTCATTTATTGCTTCCATGGTCACAGCTTCAGTGGCCATCTCAAAATATTAAGCATGCAGATTTTCTTAATAATTTGGCTCAGAACACTTCCAAAGCTCTTTATAATCAGATAAATATTGAGGAAAGGATTGAAACTAAGCGAGATGCCTTAGAAGCTACTGTCATAATATTGGTAATGAGCTTTCTAAAAGTTCAAGGAAAGACTCAAATGTCATGCTGATTATAATAATGCTTATTACTGCTGCCAAATACCTTGTTTCCTAATGGGATTGGGAGAAGGTTAAAAACCATTTATTAGTATTTGGCAGAATAATAACAGCTTGGATCTTTTGGAGTTACATCATCATATTCAAGATATACAAAAAAGTGATTTGATATTTCGGATCCTACTTCAAGAGTTAAATGGTTTTAATCCTGGAAACATAATATTCTCTTTGCTATTAATCCTCTCTTGTATTGTAATCATGTCATGCCTTCAGAACAAGAATTCAGAAATTTGCAATAGCAACTCATCACCTACTTTTTCAAAGAAAGAAGGTGGAATATGTTGGGAGCCACTCTGGAAACACACGCCCTTAAGTCCTGAGCAAGATATACTAAACAATTACTGCACACCACAATAACTTAGGCTTTACCGCTGCTTGGATAATGAGGCATGGCTGCAGGAGCAGGCGTTACATGGTGGGGTTGAGTTACACTCACCTGTTCCTTTGTAATCCTACCCCTTGCCCCTTTTTTGGATAGAAATTCTAAGAAACAGCATTCCCCAATAAAAGCCAACTGTAGAATGTGTGCTCCCTCTCTCATCAGCCTCTTGTGACTTTCTCTTGCCCCCATTGTTGGAGCCTGAGGCTGGGAGCTGGGGAAGCCGTCCTGAAGCTCATATAAAAAGGTATTCTGTGTCTGCATGGTATTTGGGGTCATCCCAAATTCACCGAAGTGACTTTGGTTCAGTTGCCCGCACTTAGTGGGGGCAGCACTCACCCATTGTGAACATTCATGCAATAGTACCAAAAGGACCACCCAAAACAAAAATGCATGCTGGAATAATTATGCCTGTCATGTGATTTCACCAATTATTTTCATAAAAATTGAGAACATTCAGTTGATAAAAGCTGGAATAACATTGTTAAACACAGGGTTGAGGTTGTGGCTTGGTGGTAGGGCACTTGCCTAGCACTGGGTTGGATCCTCAGCACCACATTAAAAAATAATGTAAAGTACTGAGTCTGTCTTCAACTAAAAAAAAAATATTTTAAAAAGTTGTTAAACACACTCATCAATGAATAGATATACTATCTATAAAATGATCTTCCCACTGATAAAACTGCCATATTTGTTTCACTGTAAAGTTCTGCTGCTGAAATACAAAGAACTAATTTTAATCAATAAGACTGAAACATAGGAGTAAAAGAATGTGTAACTTCAAACTATGTTGAAGTACTTGTTAAAATGGAGAGAATATACTTGGTTAAGGTTTCTTTTTTTTGTTTCAACCAGAGATTGAACCCAAGAATGTGGCTCTGAGCCACATCCCCAGCCCTTTCCATGTTTTAGGCAGAATCTTGCTAAGTTGCTTGGGGGCCTCACTAAATTGCTGAGGCTATGAATTTGCAATCCTTCTGCCTCAGCCTCCAGAGAGGCTGGGATTATAGGCATGCACCACCATGACCTACTACTTAAGGTTTCTTAAGGCTATTAATACACTGGAAAGTTTGTAATATTTTACACTTATCCCAACATGATAAAAATGTCTACTTTAAAATGTTAAAAGGGTAGCCTCACCAAGTGAGGTGGCACGCACTTGTAATCAACTACTCCGGAGGCAAAGCAGAATGATCCCAAGTTCAAGGCCAACCTGAGCAACTCAGAAACACCCCATTTCAAAATAAAGGGCTGGGGCTGAGTGACAGAGCACTTGCTTAGCACGTTAAGAAGCCCTTTGTGCAATCCACAATACAGTCCTCCCAAAAGTTTAAAAATAAGATGGCATGTCAAAATGATTAATTGGGGAGTCTGGAGACCTAATATACATTATACAACACATACTCTGCCTAGGGTTTTTTTTTCAGTGCTGGGGATTAACCAAGAGCCTTACATGTGCTGGGCAAACAGCACTGTACAACTGAGCTATATATCCAACCCCCCAAAATCCTTATGAAATGTGTAAGTACCAGAAGTATGAGATTATTTTTATCTCGGTAAACTTTTTCTACTTCGATTAAATGAGAACCAATAACTTTTGCTTAACAGCAACTGGGATCCCATGAACACACAAAGTGCCAAATTAAATAATCACACATTTGATATGAGCTCAACCAATCAGTCAAAATGTAGTACTCTAAACCATAATCACAAATTTCCCAGAACACCAAATGCAACCAAATTAAGTGAAGATAACCTCAACATTTTATTATCTTCATAACAAAACAAACGATGAAGCTTAGAACTGGATCACTTGGCCCTGTAATGAAACAGAAAAAAAAAAATGTTGAGTTTTGTATTTTGGAAAGAACCACCACTCCATCAATAATATCTTTTCTAAGAGATAATCATGCTATGTATGTTGAAGCAAGTTTCCTCATTCTTCCTTTCCTACTTACAGCAAAACCAACACCAAAAATCTTACACTGAAATCTGAAACTTTCTAAGTATGATACTTAACAAGTGTTAGATTTCAAATACTGGGTTTAAGGATGCTCAACCAGTTAAATCTATGTAAATATTCCCAAATCTAAAAAAAATTCTGGTCCTAAGCATTTCAGACAAGGGATACATAACCTGTACTGTCAGCTATGGATAAACATAATAGAGCTATAAATAAGATTATACCTTTCTCTTCTTATCTCCTCCCAGTTCAAAATGCTTGCATCTCTTAATAGCCAGCATTCTTTTAGATCTGCAGTTAGGCTCAACACACTCAAGCCTCAGCACAATCTTCTTTGTAGTTTTAGCCTGGAAAAAAAGCCAGATCATTCATAAATCATTGCAGAACATCACTTTCTGGCTAGGTATGGTGGCACACACCTATAATCATCACAACTTGGGAGGCTGAGACTATAGGATTTCGAGTTCCAGAATAGCCTCAGCAACTTAGCAAGACCCTGTCTCAAATTTTTTTAAAAAAGGAGGGATAGAAATTTGTTAAGGATGCCCAGTGGTGAAGCATCCCTTGGTTCAATCCCTTGAACCAAGGAATAAAAAAAAGAAAATTAGGGCTGGGGTTGTAGCTCAGTGGTAGAGAGCTTCCTAGTACCTGTGTGGCACTGGGTTTGATCCTTGGCACCACATAAAAATAAAACAAAATAAAGATACTGTGTCCCTCTACAACTAAAAAAAAAATTTAAAGAGTCCATGTTTATCTTAAAAAATAAAAAAAGAAAATTACTTTTTAAAAAAAAATGAATATGTTGGGTTCAACACTACTTAAAGCTTTGCAAATGATAGTTGCCATTTGTCTTTGGCTATAAGGAGAAAGTAATATAGTAATAGCAAAAATGGCAGGTTATCCAACTGTCATCAAGTTCTACTAATATCCATCACATCAAATATCCTACAGAGCTTATTAGACTCTCATTATGTCACCTTGAACTTCTGGCCTCTCAGCAGAATGCTGCATAGTTCATATATATTTCATATAATCAAAAAGGAGTAAACCAAGTTTTGTAACTATGTAATAACACAACTTTTCTAATTTATTAAATAGAGTAATATCAATTCTCTTAAGATTGTTTACATCTAAAATTCATGCACATTTGATTGAGTTATCTAACCAAGCTACACTCTCCACTAATAAAACTTTTAGCCTTCCCCTTTAGTCAGAGCTCTGCTGCTCATCTGCAGTTCACAAAAGATCAAGACCTAGACAGAACCTAAACAAGTTATATAAAAGTGAAAAGACATTCAAGTGTTCTTTTTACCAGCTTGTAGTCACACCATTTATTGAACTCAAGTTACTCTTTTAATATTTTCTGGAACCAGGCTGGATGAAAAGAAATGTGTTAAGAGATGCAGTGCCGGAGCAAATCCTATGTTCTAGGCACTGTGCTAATAAAGAAAACTCAGCCTGAGAATAATATATTATTCACAAGGCTAATGGAAGCCTAAATGACTATTGTAAAGTTTGAAGGCTTCGTGAAAGAGGTAGCAGACTGAGAAGCCAAATGACTTTTTTTTTTTTTTTTTTTTTTTGCAGTGCTGGGGAAATTGATGAACACTGGGCTTCACCATGCTAAGCAAAGGCTCTTCCACTGAGCTATAAACCCAGCCCCAAATAACAATTCTTACTGCACTGAAGAGGTGAGAATTCAGACCTGATGATGCAAAGAGGCAAAATGAATGGACTTACTGATGTACTAAAACTTCAGTTCTTAGGAAACAGGACATAATCCTTGTTTTTACCTCTTCCAAAAGAGGACAAAAAATGTAAACAATCAGTGCAGTCCTATGTCTGTCAGACATCCGGCTCCACTGCCTAGTACATGTCACTGCAGGCATTTGCAATAACTTTGCTGAGATTAATGCTATGTGTGTGAGGTAGAGATGACAAATGCAAGATCCTTACCACACATAATAAGGTCCATGTCAATTCATAATCACCACTAACCTTTTTCCTGAAAATTGGCTTGGTCTGCCCACCATAGCCACTCTGTTTCCTGTCATACCGCCGCTTTCCTGGAAAAAGAAGTTGTTTGTTATGGTACACTAAAGATCATAAACCACAACAGACACATGGAAAAAAGTCCTTTGGGTTTTATCTTGAGCTTCCCAGATTAGTGCCTATGTGAGGGCCAGGTGGCGGAAAGGACACCATACTGGGCTCTCCGCACACCCCTTCATAAATACAACATCAACCCCAAATTAGGCAGAAGCCATCTTACCCTGTGCATACAGAGAATCCTTGCCCTTCTTGTACTGTGTCACTTTATGGGGTTGGTGTTTGCCACATTTCTTACAGAACGTCCGGCGGGTCTTAGGAACATTCACCTAGTAAACACACCATTCACAAAACGTATCAGACCAAAATGGCCCAATTGCCTCACTGACTCAGCTGCAGCTGAGGAATCCCACGCCAACTTGATTCTAACTCCTTGCTAACACGCAACGATCCTGTGGCTGCAAAATGCGGTCCAGTCCCATGTGCTTCAAGCACAGCAACCTCCATTAGGCCCCAAACAGGGAAGAAAGCTTATTAACCTCACCCACGGCTAAGTCTACCTCATAGACCCCATCACTTCAATTTCAGCTCCCAGAGCCTGGTCTCTTCAGGATCTATCCCAGTAATGCTGGGTTTCATTGGGATATCGGGGCCACGCAGGGGCCTGGAGCCACCACAGGACAGTACCGTCTACTCGGCGGTAAGGATTAAGCTGGATGTTACCGGGTCCAAACCCAACGTCCTACCATGTTTGCGACAGCGTTATCGGCAAGGAAAGAAAGAAAGAGGGCCGGAAACGGAAGTATATAGGTGGTTCCGGCTCGCACTTTCTCGTAGGAGTCAGAGAGAGCGACGAAAGAGTATCAGGTTCATGGTGCAGCGACCTCTGGCGGCTGAGAGGACTGGATTCCTAGCCGAGGGTGGGAGCTTCAAGGAAGGGCTGGCTCTCTTCTCCTCAATTTCCTCCAGCCTCCTGACTTTGCAACTTTTCATTTTTGGCGGGCGTTGCTACGTAGTATCGTTAAGTGAAGGAAGCAGGGCTCTTTCCAGATTTTCTGGCCTCCCTTTCCCTGAGGGAAGCCGAGACTAGGGTAGAGTGGAGGGGCCCTTCATCTCTGCATTTTATTCCTGTTCCACCTCAGGTATGCTGGGAGCATGTTTCACAGTGAATGGTTCAAAGAAGGAATTGGAAAGAGCCAATTGCGCCAGTTAATTTATCACGTGGTCAGTAGGTCTATTCAACAAATGTTTATTGAATGCCTATTCTGTGTCAGGCACTGTCAAGGGAGGGACACAGTAATATACTCAGAAATATAAAATTATGGATTGAGTTCTTCAAAGAAAAGGAACAATGATCCATATTAAAGCAACACTTTTAGCTGATGGAGTTAGTTGGCTGCTGTAGGTTAGGATAAGTGAAATTGAAATTGTTCAGCTCCTGCAACAGTAGTTAGCAGGAGATGTACTCTAAAAGTTTCAAGGCAGTTCAGCAGAGGAAGGCTGAGGGTGTTGAGCTTCAAAATGGATTGTCTCCTACAATTCTCATAGTAATTCTAGGTTAACAAATTGAGGCCATGTAATGTTAAGTGATTTACCCAATGTCAACAGTATTTAATAGATCCAGGATACAAACCTGAGTAGTCTAACTCCAGAGCCTGGGTTCCTTTACAATTAGGCAATACCGCTATTGTGGCCTGCTAATTATAATACCTAACAATTATGGATCACTTATGTGCTAGATATTCTCCCAACCACCTTGCATACAACCTCTTGAAAACCACCACAGGAGTCTTGTGCCATTATTAATATTTATCAGGCGAGAAAACTGAGGTATAAGGAGCATTAAACTCACTTACCTGAAATCACACAGGTGGTTATTTTTTAAGCTGGAATGTGATCTTAGGTCATCTAACACTATAGCCTTGCACTTAACTGCTATACCACACAGGTGAAGCAGGGATGTCAGAAGGGTAGAGAACAGTAAGGACAAAGAGTTGGATTGGGATGCAGGAGGAGGTGGCAGTGGATTAGGGTATAAGGAACTATGAGAGCCTAAAGTATCCTGTTTGCTCCAGGAATACCAATGAGTCCTGAGCTGACTCTCTAATCACTCCTTTTTTTATGATCTCAGGACTAAGTTATTAAAAACATTACCATTACCTGCTACATTTTTTTTTTAAGTTTCTTTGCCAAACTGCCAGCTTGAAACCTCACAGCATCTTCTCTCCAGACTTTAAAGCAATGATACCGGTCTTTAGGGAATTTCTAAAGGTTTGTATGTCAATTACATGGAAATATGAAGATAGCAAACATGGGTCCTCTTCTTCTAATCAACCTTTGTTCTATCATTCCCTATGTGGCTTGACTTAAAGTTTTTTTTTTTTTTTTATTGCTGTTGTTTATTTTAAAATATTTAATTGAAAAATTACATATATTCAAGATATCCAGTGTGATTATTTGCTATTCATATAAATTGTGTAATAATTACCAGAGTCAAGTTAACACATCCATCATTGCCATTTTGTGCATGTGTAGGAGGAAGAACACTTAAATCTGTTATCTTATCAAATTTCAAGTAAACAGTATAGTATTAACTATCATCACATGCTATATATTAGAGCCCCAGAACTTATTCATCTATACATCAATCCTGATCTCTGTTTTGGAAATGATCTTGTTCATTAATTTTCCCATAAAGTGAGGCACTCTGAATTTAACACAAGACTGTAGGTGTGGCCTGGTCTTGCAGAATAGGTAGCATGTTCACTTTTCTCTTTCTTAATTCTACAAGGAAATCTAATGTTACCTTGGGTTTTTGGGCAACCATCTAACTGATGTGACATATCTCTTGATAAGTATCTGCAAAAACCCTGAACCATTTTTACAAATGTTACTGCTCCCCTAGTTTTACTTGGAGTCATTTTCTTGGAATGGGAGGATGGTAACTGGGAATTGAAACCGGCAGCACTGGGCTGGGGATGTGGCTCAAGCGATAGCATGCTCGCCTGGCATGTGTGCAGCCTGGGTTCGATCCTCAGCACCACATACAAAGATGTTGTGTCCGCCGAAAACTAAAAAATAAGTATTAAAATTCTCTCTCTCTTTAAAAAAAAGAAACCAGTGGCACTTTACCACTGAGCTATATCCACAGTTCTTTTTATTCATTTGTTTATTTTAATTTTGAGACATGGTCTTGGTGAAGCTGGCCTCCAACTTGAAGTCCTCCTTCCTCTTTCTCCTGAATTGCTGGGATAACAGGTGTGCACTACTGTGCCCAATTTACCTGAAGTCATTTGAATTTCAAAGTTTACACTCAGTTATGGGGCATCACCCTTAGGCCTGGTAAAATACCCTTTGTTGAATTTGACTTCTCACACCAGGTGGTCAAGGATCTTTTTGGACCTGAGTCTGTAATCCCAGGTAGTTCATACAAACTTGCACTACTCAGCACTATTCAGACTAGATAGGCTACTTTATCTGTCTTTCTCAAAGAAATATTGATCAGGATAGCACCAAGAACCAAACCTTAATATTACATTGGGAATCTGAGGTGACACTTAGCCATTCATTTGCACTATTTGAGTACAAGTAGTTTGATATGGACAAGTGTGCTAGGGGAGCAGTTATGGGCATTGGGTGAAGAGCCTAGGTTCACTTTGTCCTTTCCCTAGTCCTCCTCTCTGTCTGGATTTCCGTTTTGTGCATATCAACTCCCAGTTCCCATCCCAAGATGAACCTGGGCAAAAGATGAGGCATGTGATAATAAGCAGCATCTGGCTGAAGAAAAAGTGAGGCAAGGTAAAATGCAGTAAGTACCTGTGGCCAACACTTAGGCAGTGAATGGAGCAGCTATTTCAGGAGACTAATGAAAGAATATATATATAATTTGTCAATAAAGTAGGGAGATCTGTACAACACTCACTGCCCATCTGTCTTGTGCAGATATGAAATTAATCATCCTACCAAAGTTTATCTTTTTAAAATACTGTTGCCTTAAAAATTCTGATGGACTCATGGGAACTGTGATCCGTTTCTACATTAGGGTACAGCACTACAGGGCAAGAAAATATGGGAGTGCCACATAAGTTAAGGTGGGCAAGCAGATCAGTTACAAGGGGTTCTGCCATCACCAGGGTCTGCAGGCAACACTGTTTGCATTTCCTCAGAGAATCTTTAGGGAGAAGACTGTAGGTGGAAACATAGCCTGGGAGGCTTCTGTGGAAACATCCAGGCTTCAAGTAACACACACAAGTCTTGTTTCCTGTTTTATAGGATTAAAGATAAAAGTGTTATTTGTTAATCCTTGAGGCCAAATCTTAAATGGAGAAAATCAACATTCATGGAAAATGGGGAAGGGCATGAGTCTTTGTGTGGGTTTACATCTTGGCATTTTTATCTGTAGAAAAAAAAGTGCTTTCTTAGAAAATGACTCAGCAGGGGAAGTCTTGTCTGTACCTTTGTCAGGCTGCGTACTTTTGGGTCCCTGTCTGAGCACTCTCCTTCCTTTACTATAGAGTTTAATTGTGTGACCCTGAGTCTCCTGCCTCAAAGGAGGTAGACTCTAAAGACACCCCTCTTGGCATTCCCTTTGTTCTGCACCATCTTTGGCACACACACACCCCCAAGCCTCCTTTCTCTGTGCTATTTCCATAATCCTTTATCTCTAGGAGGGCAGCCTGATGATCTGTCTACTCATCCCAGCCCCTTGTAGAGTCTCAGTGGCCCTAATAATGTTGAGAAATGTTCTTTCAGAGCTGGACTCAAGATAGTAGTGTCAGAGGTCCCAACCAAATGAGGGGCGGGGACAATTGTGGGGGTGGAATAAGGACAGCAGCAGGGAACCAGATACCATGCTGCTGAGAAGAAGAAAAAAAAGACATTGGTTTAAGTCAGGAAACAAAAAAAGGGAACTGAGTGGCTGTGAAAGGGTGGGGTTTGCTCAGACTGTCCTTCCTCTCTGGACTGTAAGAATATGTCTCCAGAGCCAGTGTCTTCAGAGATCGAGTGCCACCTTCCAAGTCCTGGCATCTCAATGCATCTGGGAAGCTACCTCCATTAAGTCAGGACCAAGGTGGGTCTGGGGAATGGCAGGGGCTGTACAGCAGCAGCAGCAAGTACCTCTCTTGGGACCCCTTAAGACCAGAGAGAAAGCATGGCTGATGCCATATATTTGCTGGTAGAATAGGCTGGTGGAGGGTGGGAGTGTCATCAGCACAAGGCCCTAGCAGTCTGTTCCAGTGATGAGAGGGGCTATATGGGTCCTTTCCGGAGAGGGCTGTGGGGGGAACAGGAAGAGAAAAAAGTTATCTGAGGTGACCATCTGAACAGGTAGCGAATGTTGGAAAGGAACACCTCTG
Organism: Marmota flaviventris; assembly: GCF_047511675.1. Classification (NCBI taxonomy): domain Eukaryota; kingdom Metazoa; phylum Chordata; class Mammalia; order Rodentia; family Sciuridae; genus Marmota; species Marmota flaviventris. The sequence continues at coordinate 73,697,410 of NC_092518.1, forward strand.
CAAAACATGCTGGAAAAGAGATATTACAGTTGGCAGTAAGGTTAAAAAAAAAAAAAACTTTGGTCAAATATCACTTGAAGACTTCAAATATATATTGGGTCAATGAGGCCCTTAGATGAAATTCTAAGAGGCAACCTATCTAGGAAAATGGTAAATGCTCACATGCACAATAGGCAGTGCAAGCTGGGGAAAGGCCCTGGCTAGACTAAGGTGCTAAGCTACAAGCCTTGGTCTGCATCAAGCCAAATATCGCCAGGATCAGATCTGGCTGGTTGAAAGGATTGTGTGGATGCTGTACCAACCTCATGGTAATAGTGGATAAGAGACTGGACCAGAATAAAGCAGCCTCCACCTCAGCCCAGGCAGTGTGGCCAACCCTGAAAATCATGGTGAAGATTTATCTTCCTACCATTGCCTACCATGTGCACAGCGTACTTTTCTCCTGTCTTCATTATTTATCCTCTCATTTCCTCTCCATTTCTCCTTTCCTTCTTCTTCTCTTCCTTTCTCTACCTGTATTCTCTCTTCTTTACATCCTCCTTTATTTTATTCATCACCATATCCCTGATGTAGAGTCAGCACTTAATAAATAATCGTTGAATTGAATTGAATTTTACTTGCCCCTTTCTCCTCTGGCTCTTTACCATCCCCCCCCCTTTTGCCTAGTACCCTTCCTACTGACTTATTGGAAGTAGTTAATGTATAAATAAATGTAAATACATTAAAACAGGGCCTGATAATAATAAGTACTCTATCTCAGCATTTGCTATTATTTTTATTATGCCTAGGGCCTGCCAATGTCTTCACAAATCATATCCAGAGCAAGTAGTTTAGCATTTAGAATAAAAGGTATTGCTGACCCTGATCAAGACATTCTTGGAGGGGTTGTCAGACCTCCAAATGGAATCACAATTTCCTGGCTACCCAGTTCTCAAAGACAAAAAATTCCGTGTGTGCATTTCCAGAGACAGGACAGCAGCAAAGTCCAAAGGCTGGGGTAGGGGAGTTTATACAGCTCAGGGGATGTCTTCTTTGCTGTTAGTTGTGTATTAGTTCTGCTCCTTCTCTCATTTTGTATGCCAAGCCTCTGAAGCAAAAGTGCTACATCCTCTCTGGAGTCTCAGTTATTTGATAAAAGTGTCACCCTCAAAATAAGCCATAAAATATAGATATTTGTGGAAACTTAAAGCATTACACCTAAACAATATTTCTTAGGGCCTGCCCTATCTACTCTATTCTGGCCCCTTTATATTCATGCTAAACTACTGCTTGTGTTAAAGTCTAAATTCCAGTTGTGTATGGCTATTGGGGTTTTTGTTTAGAATCCTTTGTAAATTCCTTATGGTAAGAACTAGTGTAACTTTCCATCCACTTCTAGGGTATTCGTGCAGTTTTAAATTATCACTATGATTTATTATTTCCATTCGAGCAAATTTCCTATATAGTTTCCTTTCAGTGGACTAGACCATACCAGGAAGTCGCTTAGATATAAGGGGAAGATATGGCTTTTGAAAACCAGTTTGGTTGTTCTCCAAAGAGTCATCAGATACCTGATACTTTTCCCTCAGTAATGCTGAGATCTGATTGCTAACTTCTGAGAATAAGGGAGAACTAGGTTTTTCAGTGAGGCAGTACACAATAAGAAGATAGAGACCTCGACTCCAAAGCTGCTTCGTTAGCATGAAGCCATCAAGGGAGAGGGGAAGGTAGAACTCCTCTGAGGACCCTGAAACAATTGGGCCACGTGTGACTTTCAGTTTCTATGGAGATTCATGTTCAGTGACTGTGGGGGATTTGAGAGCATTACAAACCTAGAAGCTTTAATCCCACACTTTCATCCCCACTCTTTGAAAGCCCTCACCATAAACCTCCGTGAAATGAAAATAAACTACAGTCTATTAACTGTATGGAAATTCTAGACTCAAGAGTAATTAAATTGTAGATAGGTGTAAGATTGGAATATACTAGAACTGGAGATGATTGACTTAATGAAAAAAACAAGTTAGTCTGCTATAAAATCAAAATTTAAAAAGTGATTGCAAATGGAGCAGAAAAGAGATAAGGATGGGGGGCTGGGAATATAGCTTAGCTGGTAGGGTGCTTCCTCACATACACAAGGCCCTGGGTTCAATCCCCAGCACCACATACAAAAAAAAAAAAAAAATGAATGTTTGCTGGGCACGGTGGTGTATGCCTTTAATTCCAGCAGCTCAGGAGGCTGAGGCAGGAGGATTGCAAGTTCAAAGCCAACCTCAGCAAAAGCAAGGCACTAAGCTACTCAGTGAGACCCTGTCTCTAAATAAAATACAAAATAGGGCTGGAGATGTGGCTCAGTGGTCAAGTTCCTCTGAGTTCAATCCCCAGTACCCCCCGCCTCCCAAAAAGAAACAGATCTTATTTAGAAACAGATATGTTGAATAGATGATGGATAGATAGATTTTTTTAAAAAAAACAAGCAAATCATAAATAGTATGTGCGATGATTTCAAATATAATAAGAAAATGCACAGAAAAAAATATAAAGAAATATGCCAAGAGATTATTGCATCTGGATAATAAGCTGATAATTGATTTTTTTTTCTTTTTAATACTCCTGTGCTTGAAACTTGTCTATAATGAATGTATTATTTTGATATGGAAGGACAAACAAATAAAATGTTTAAATCAGCTGGGTGTGGTGGTTTTCACCATAATCCCAGCAAGTTGGAAGGCTGAAGCATGAGGATCACAAGTTCGAGGTCAGCCTGGATAACTTAGCAAGAGCTTGTCTCAAAATAAAAATAAATAAAAAAGGCTAGGGATGTAACTCAGTGGTAGAGTGACCCAGTTCTATATCCAACATGCCACAATACACACACATACACACAAACTGGGGGATAAAAAGGCCAAAGAGGCACACAAGATGGAATACCCTAGCAGTGACCCTTAGTACAGAGGGACAAAACTGAAAGTATGGCATCAATCTGACACTGACTGTAAACTTGTGGATTGAGTGTCTGTCTCTTCTTCCAGGATCACTTGCCCAGTTGTTTCTAGTGCAGGGTAAAAGAGATGATGAATCACTGAGATTAAGAAATTTCCAAAACAACAGAATAAAAATGTAAAATGTCAACAACATAAAATGGTATGGAAAGAATCAGAACCCCCAGACCTGTTGGAAATGACTATTGCAGATCAGAACTTTCCTGGTTAGCATGCAGCCCCAAATCTAACATAATGTCAAGCAACAGGAGAATGGGAAAAATGGACTGTATTCACCAGAAATATTTTATGTGCATAAAAATTAATTTAAATGAGCTGGGTGCAATAACCCACACCTGTAATCCCAGCATTTCAGGAGGCTAACACAGGAAGATCACAAGGCCAGCCTCAGCAACTTAGTGAGATCCTGTCTTACAATAAAAAATAAAAGGGTTGGGGATGTAGCTTAGTGGTGGAGTGCCCTGGGTTCAATCCCAAGCAACCCTCCTCCTCCAAAAAAAAAAAAAAAAAAAAAGAATTAAAATGTGTGAATTAGAACTACATGATATAAATAAATCATAAAACTTTATATTGAGAAAAGAAGACAAGTGATGGAGAATACATACCATTTAGATATAAAATTTAAAACAGAAACCAATACTAAATATCTTTTGTGGATACGTACACATGTAGTAATAATATAAAAACATGCCTAGGTATGACAAACATAAATTCAATATATTGCAAACCTAGGTATGACAAACAATATTCAATATATTGCATGATATAGCAGGGGTATAGATGGTAAGTTTAGACAAGTCATGTAATCTCTCTGAGTCTCGGATTTCTTATCTGTTTGTTGTGAAGAATAAATGAAATAACACATGTGAAATGTCTGTCAGGGGCTAGGGAGTTGCAGATGCAGAGCTTGCCTGCTGTGTACAAGGCCCTTGGCTCAATCTCCAGCATTGCAAAAATATAAATAAATAAAAACAAAATAAAATGCCTGACAGGTAGATGGCGCTCAGAGAAATAGGAGTTCTGTTCCATCCCTCTACAGAGAGAAAGGGAATGACCAGAATCTTTCTGGCCAATTAAGTATACTTTAAAAGAAAAATAAAGAGAAAACATTGCTTCTTGGAAATTCTAATTAAGTAGTTATTTGAAGTACTATTGTACTAGATATTTCTAACTATCCTCTCATGGACTCTCCCAATCATAAGCAGGCTATGTAAGTTTTGGAATTTTACTCTAGTGTTGTCCTTAATAGTGTTTTCTCTTATAAGCAAGATAATAGCCAATGATGGTTTAGTTTACTGATTGTGTAACTGCCATTTATATTAATTCCTTGGTATAGGGCAGTTATATGATGGCTGAACTCATATTTTAATAAGCTTTGTCTTTCTGAATTCTGTTGCAAAAGGTGGCTATGTGAAAATCCTTGCATTTGTAGTTTTTTTTAAATCACAATACCTTTATTTTATTTATTTTTATGTGGGGCTGAGGATCAAACCCAGGGCTTCACACCTGCTAGGTGAGTGCTCTACCTCTGAGCCCCAGCCCGCATTTGTAGTTTAATACAAAGAACATTGCAAGGTGTTGTAGAGTATGTCTGTAATCCCAGCAGCTGGGGAGGCTGAGGCAGGAGGAGCACAATTTCAAAGCCAGCTTTAGAAACTTAGTAAGGCCATAAACAACTCAGTGAGATCCTGTCTCTAAATAAAATATAAAAAAGGGCTGGGGATGTGGTTCAATCCCTGGTACAAAACAAACAAAACATTATCACACTGATGGGGCTGGGGTTTTCGCTCGCCTAGCATAAGTGAGGCAGTGGGTTCGATCTCAGCACCACATAAAAAAATAAATAAACAAAATAAAGGTATTGTGTCCATCTACAACTAAAAATGAAATTCTAAAAAAAGCCATTATAACTCTGATACTGATACTCTATGCTTTAAAGAATTTTGTCTTTCTCCTCTGTCTCCTCTTTTTTTCTCTATATTAACAACCATGTGTGTGTGTGTGTGTGTGTGTGTGTGTATGAGACATTATGTCACCTCCATTTCCATCTCACCTCACACCCCTTGAATGAGGTTCAGGGTAAGCCCTACTATGCATAATTTATGGTCAAATTGACTGTACACTGCTAATATTTTAGAGGAAAAAAACTGGGACCTTCCACAATGAGTACCCATGGATGCTCTGCCTTCTAATGCAAAACCAACCATCCAGAAGACATAAAGATGGACGTTTATATTTTTACATTATTGGTTGATAGACTGGTGGTGCCTACAGAAGAACCACCACACTTTCAAGCTACATGACTCTGTACTAAATCACAAGGGATAGGAGAAAAGTATCCAAAGAAGGAGATACCAAACCATGGAAACCCCAGTAATACTCTGGTTCAGTGATCTAGATGTTGATGCCATTTCACTTCTTTCTCAGAGGGATGATAGCTAGTGAAAAGCTTACTTACTTCCTCATACTTAGACCAGCACTAAACCCTATCCCAACACAGACATTTGAGATGGAAGGCTTCCTCTTGTACAAACCGGATTTATTCTAAAAAAGAAAAAGATAAAAGGTAGCATCCAGAAGGACCTGTCTTAGAGGAAATAAGAGCAGAAGCTGAGACTAAAGCAGATGCTGAGTCTCAGCAGGAATGTATCCATTAAGATCCTGCAAAAAAATTAAGGGTAAAATGTTAGATGTCCTTTATTTGGCTATAAGAAGCACAACTGTGGTTTGTTGGGATGATTTTGATCCCATTTGCAGTTATGCTACTCAATATTTTTAGGGTTTTATTTTGTGTTCTGTAATTTAGGTCTTTGACTGTGAAGAGGTACTTAATTATAACTCACCATGAAATAAATGTGATGGTATTATAGGGAACTCAATGAATTAGCAATTCCCGAGAATAGAGTATTATTACTTGGTCACCACTGCTTCTGGGTAAATAAAGAAACTTGAGAGGAGGACTAGTGGTTTTTTTTTTCATCACTCACTTAGTGCTCCATTTTTATGACAGTATTTTTTTCACTGTACTTTTTAAATAAAGATTTGGAATTAATAATAAGATTGTCCATAACTTTAGGTGAAGAACGGATGTAAAGTTTTTTTTTTTTTTAAGAGAGAGAGAGAAGAGAGAGAGAGAGAGAGAATTTTTTAATATTTATTTTTCCCTACATCATATCACATATCTTTATTTTATTTTTATGTGGTGCTGAGGATCGAACCAAGTGCCCCGCGCATGCCAGGTGAGCGCATTACTGCTTGAGCCACATCCCCAGCACCCTGTACAGTGTTTTATGTGAATAAAAGAAGTAGGGGCTGGGGTTATGGCTCAGTGGCAGAGTGCTTGCCTAGCACATGTGAGGCACTGGGTTCTATTCTCAGCACAACATAAAAACAAATAAATAAAGTAAAGGTATTGTGTCAGTCTACAACTAAAAACAATTTTTTAAAAATCATTTTAAAAAACAATTGGTAGATTTGAGGGACTTCCTTTGCTTTTTTTATATTTCATGTACCTGAACTGAATCTTTCTGGAATATTGAACTTTTGGGAAGGTTAACCACATTATTGTTCATAAATGAACACTGCTCGCTTCCATGCCACTAGGACGGTTGCATTACTTTTGCATGATGCTGTCTAAAATAACTAAGGAAAAAGGGGGGAAAAACCAAAAGAGAAAACACAACTGTTCCTCCACCAAAAAAATCTGTGTTTTCAACTTGAGAATAAAGTATCTACCTTTTGTAACTCAATCAGTGGGTAACGTACAAAGTCTGTTGGGTGACAGCATGTATACACAACTACAGGTATACTCTCCATGTCCTTATTAGACTCCTTGGTTGACAGACCCTAGTGGAACAATATTTGAAAAATTATACTCACTATCTAGGAAACTTGGAACCAAAAGGCCACTATCTGCCTCCATGGAGTTCTGGAACTTGCATTATACCTTTTGGGAACATTAGGGTCAACAGCTACACAGAGACTTTTGCTGTTCACAAATTCTGTACACATCATAAAAAGGTGACTAGTGTAAAGCTGCCTCTTGACATTACCAAACACACAGATACATGTCATTTGACATCTAATGCATTCCATTGATTTATATAAGAACCCCATTTTTGTGAACTCACAATGTAAAATCAACCCCCCCAATTCAGTGTGCATCTATTATTCCTGAGGATTGACAGACCTTAGGGACTGTGTAAGGAGGGTATTAAGGTGGAAATAAGCCTCTTTGCTAGTAATGCATACTTTTGTTCCATTTGCAATACATAGCTAGGCTGAGGGGGAACCAGGAGGGATGAGAATTAATGCACTGGAATCTCAAGAACTTTCATTATCAACAGCACACAAGTGAGCCCCAGAAAGAAGAAGTGATGGCTGCAGTGATACTGGAGAGCATCTTTTTGAAGCGCTCACAGCAAAAAAAGAAAACATCGCCTTTAAACTTCAAGAAGCGTCTCTTTCTCTTGACTATGCACAAACTTTCCTACTATGAGTATGACTTTGAACGTGGGGTAAGTTTCTCAGCTGTGAAGCCTGAGTTTCAAGATTTAAAGATCTTAGATCTTCTTTGGGGAAGTTGTGCATCTTCCTTGGTAGAAGAAGGGAGGTAGAAATGACCCATGTATATTCAAGGTCAGCAAAATATTTCCTAGATTAGAACTAGCTACAGCCCTGCTGGGACAGAAATTCAAAGGTGCTAAGAAGCCACAGGGGAATTCTTACCATGGAATCTTGCAATCGGTGAATGCTCAACAAAGGATTCTCAAGAAGGAAATCCAAAATTTGAAAATTGCTTCATTGTTTCTTATGGCTGATACAGTCCTTAACACTACCATAATATTTGTCCTCTATCTGGTAGTCAAAAGTTAGATTAATAGATTTGGAAGGTTTTCTTTTTCCAAAATAACAGGTCCTAATATAGAGTGTGGGAGCCACCTCACCATGCTGAATGACTAGATAAGAAAATCTAGTCATCTGGTTGCTTAATCATTCTTAATCTTTCTCCATTTTCTTCCTCATTCTCTTTCTCAGAGAAGAGGCAGTAAGAAGGGTTCAATAGATGTTGAGAAGATCACCTGCGTCGAAACAGTGGTTCCTGAAAAAAATCCTCCCCCTGAAAGACAAATTCCGGTAAGAAGAGGCTAACTGATTTTGAGTTGATTTTTTTTAAAATGTTGTTTTCTTGGGGCTGGGGATGTAGCTCAGTTGGTAGAGTGCTTGCCTTGCATGCACAAGGCCCTGGGTTCAATCCCCAGCACAATAAATAAATAAATAAATACAATGTTGTTTTCTTTTTTTCCCTCCCTGATTGCAAGAGTAATGCAAATTTATTATAGAAACTCTGGAAATATTTTAAAAGCACAAAAATGAGAAAAAATGGTACAAAATCCCATTGTCCAGCTAAAACAACTATTAACATGTTCATATACATAGAATTGCAGATGCTTTTCTCTACTAAAAATGCATAAACATACATGAATATATGTAATATATTTAGAACATAGAATCATACTATACATCTTTCCTTATAATCTACCTTTTCAATTTAACAATAAATAAGAAGCTTTTCCCAAAGACAATAATAAAAGTACCAAACATTTATGCATGGATATTATCAAAGTGGTATATGCTGTTGAATAATTGGAAGAGTGTAATTACACTGTGTGTAATAATAGATTATTTAGCTGGGTGCTGTGGTGCACACCTATGATTCCAGTGACTTGGGTAGCTAAGGCAGGAAGATCACAAGTTCAAGGCCAGTCTCTGAAACTAAGAGAAACTCTCAGCAACTAAGCAAGACCCTGTCTGAAAAAAAAAAGAATTAAAAGGACTAGGAGTCAGGTGTGGTGGTGCAGTCACAGCAACTGGGGAAGCTGAGGCAGGAGGATAGCAATTTCAAAGCCAGTTTTGTTTTGGTGCTGGGGATCGAACCAAGGGCTTCTTGCATGCTGGAAAGTGTTCTACTAAAATTAGATATTTTTAATTACATGATTTTAATGACTGCATGATGTTAACTATCATGGATATATTATAATTTGCTTAACTAAACTTTTTTTTGATACTGGGGATTGAACACAGTGATGCTTTACCACTGAACTATACCCACTGTTCTTTTTTATTTTATTTTATAATAATAATTATTATTTGGTGCTAGGGATAGAACCCAGAGATTTTGCTACTGAGCTACATTCCTGGTCCTTTTATTTTTATTTTTATTTGGTACTGGGGATTGAACCCCAGGGTGCTTAACCACTGAGCCACATCTCTAGTCCTTTTTATTTTTTAATTTTGAGACAGGGTCTCACTAAATTGCTTAGGGCCTTGCTAAGTTGCTGAGGCTGGCTTTGAACTTGCCAATTTTTCTAACGATATATTTACTGTATTCCTAGTTCTTTCAACAAGATCTTGATATAAGAATATTAATCTTTTAGCTATATATTGAGAATATTTTCCAGTTTATCATTTATCTTTGATTTTTGTTTATGGTGTTTTTGCCATACAGGAATTAAAAGTCTGTGTCATCAAATAAGTTCATCTGTTTCTTAATAACTCCATCTTTATCGTTATTATTAGAAAGGATTTCCCTCTGACAAGATTATGTAAAGAGGCATTTATATTTATTATCTGTCACTCGTAATTTTCACTTTTTATATTAAGCTCTTAAACCCATCTGAAATTTACTTTGGTGTATGATGTGAAATAGCTAACTACCTAATTCCCCTCATGCATCTAATTTTAGTGGCTAGATATCCCAGCACCAATTATTGAGAAATTTTCCTTTCCCCAATGATTTTAACTGTCTCAGGCTTTCTTGACTGAGTATGCACTGGATCCTGTGGATATGGGTTCCAACTGGGTAATAGGAATTAATTACTAAGAATTGGCATTGTCTGTGTAGGAGATGCTTCTGAAGACACAGAAAAAGACTCCCAATTCCTAGCTGGGTGTGGTGATGCACAGTTGTAATCCCAGTGATTCAGGAGGCTGAGGCAGGAGGATTCCAAGTTCAAGGCCAGCATGGGTAACTTAGTGAAAACATCATCCAAAGTACATGTATGAAGACATGAATTGGTGTCAACATACTTTATATACAACCAGAGATATGAAAAATTGTGCTGTATACATGTAACAAGAATTGTAATGCATTCTTCTGTCATTTATTTTTTTAAAATAATCAATATATAAAAAAAGAAAACCTATCTCAAAAGAAAAAAATAAAAAGGGCTGGGGATGGAGCTCAGTGGTACAGTGCCCCTGGGTCTAATCCTCAATACTGCAAAACAAACACTCCCAATACTTAAAGAAACCCAAGAAAAAGTAATGTATAAACTAATAATCATAACCATACCTTTTTCTTTCATCATAGAGAAGGGGTGAAGAGTCCAGTGAAATGGAACAGATTTCAATCATTGAAAGATTTCCTTACCCTTTCCAGGTGAGTTATTTTCCCTCATCAACTCTGGGAAGGACTTTGCAATGTAGTTGGTAGGGATGGGGTGCAGGCCAGATGGAAATATACTAAATCCCAGTCTATTGAAATTGAAGTGAACAAGGAGGCTGTGCTACTAAACCAGGCCCATTTGCCCACTGCACAGTGTGCTAATCACTTAAACAAGGAGTTTTGCAAAAGAGCTTATTTTCAAATATGGAGGTGGGAGACCCAAGTCTCAAATCTGCTTCTACAACAGGTTTAGGGATATTTATGGAGTAGAGATACAGGATGGTTGGAAGTGAAGCAATCAGTAGTCTGCACATGTGCAATCCAACTCCATGGTTCTTCATGGGGTGCATGTTCAGAAAATGGCTGTGTAAGCATGATCTGAAGGTGGAGTTTTGGGTCTCCCGATGTGGAAAGGTCACCCACTGGACCCTTGCAAAGAGTTAGTGGTTTCCACAAACATGGCCTTCCAGTTCCTGAAAAATAACCTAGGCATCCTGTCATCATGACCCACATTTCAGAGGTGTTATCTACAGCAAAGCTAGTGGGAGACTAATAGCATATAGCTCAGCTGTGTGACCTCCAGAGTTAGTGATATTTTTTAAAGCCAAATAAAAGCAAGTAACTAAGGTTGAGCACTAGGGCTCAGAGTCAGAGAAGTAAAAATTACGAAGGGTTTGTTAGTGTAAATGATAATAGACCAGTTGTGTTTGTAGACTGGTAATTGTCAAAGATAGGATTTTATACTCCCATGGAGTCTTGAAGAGTAATGCATTATTGTTTTGATGATTACATTCTTGAGAATGGGTCTCAGATCTTTAAGAGATGTTTCTGACTTGTAAAAGATACATATTTACAATTGCAAGCCCTTCTTTTAGTAAATGTTCAGTAGATGGTTGTGGCCTACAAAGCAAGTGTTTGGTTTTAGCTAGACCAAGAAATTAGACCAACAAGGGTTGAGAATATTTGTTTTGCTATTTTCCTAATCTAATATTGTTTCTTTCCATATTTACACCTCAAAAAGAATACATAGCACCAATTCTATTATGTGTGCATTGAGAAAGATGCTCTACTTGTTGAGTGAGCATTTCACTTCCTTCTGGTTCTGCCTATCTGTCTAATGGTGGTTATGTGGGTTGAAAAGACAGAAAAGGGGAGGGAAGGAGTAGTATTAGGAAGTTCAGTATGGGGAAGGTTTATTAGACTTACAAATAAACCTAAATTCTATTCTAGTGTGAAATAGCTGAAGAACCAGCCACATAGATATCTGCCTGGTAGATGGAATATAAGCCATAAAGGAGAGCAAAATTTGATCTTCAACATGGCTTGCTTATGTCCTGAAAACTCAGGCCACATGTCATGAAAATAGCAGACTCTGCAACAGTGAAAGCCAGAAAAGGAAGTGGAAAGTCTCAGGGGAGGGGGCTGTCATGGATTTCTGAGCAAGGCAAGATTAACAAGCCAGAAAAAAATGCAAAAGGATCTTATTCATGTCCATGACTGTTAGAAAATCTGTAAAGGAAGGGTATTTTAGACATAATTTTTACTACCATTTGTCTTTCAAGAAGATGACATTGTTTGGATGTGCTAGTGGATAATGCTAAACAGCAGCTAATTTAAAATTAATTTATTTTGGCTTTAGAATCCATTATGTGCTGGCTATTAACTCTGAGAGTCAGAGCCAAATCTTTTATATTTCATGCATCTCCATAACACCTAGCATGATGTCTTGATCATGGTAGGCATTCAAAAATACTAATAGATGATAGTACTTAATTTATATTTTATTTTTTTAAGTAGGTTTGTGGTTCCAAATTTGAATTTGATTTATTTGGGCTAGTGTTAGTGAGGGGTGGCCATTAAGTGTGTGTGGGAAAACCATGAATTAAAATTTTGCTCCATCTTGTCCACGTGAATAACCCATACGTACCAACCAAGACTTAACTGCTGAAGTCTATGTGTCCATTGCTCCAGGTTGTATATGATGAAGGGCCTCTCTATGTCTTTTCCCCAACTGAAGAACTGAGAAAGCGTTGGATTCATCAGATCAAAAATGGTGAGCATTATTTGGAAATTAAACTAGTCTTCAAAAGAAAAAGGCACAAATGGGGAAGAGAGAGAGATTGGGAGAAAGAGAAAAAGAGAGGGAGGAAGGGAGAAAGAAGAGAGGGAAAGGAGAAAGAGAAGAAGGAAAAATGAGTGGAAGGAAAGAAGAAGACAGAGGGAAGATAAGGGAGGGAAGAAGGAGGGGGAGAGAGAGAGAGAAAGCCTATATTTTGCCTCAATAGTAGTGCTACAATTGAATTTAGTATTCCATCATGTGAGTGAAAGATAACATATTAGAATAAGAGTTCCACCCAGTTCCACCACTATCTTTCTATTGCAATTTTGTAATTGCAGGCATCTCTATTTCTCTATTTATAAAAAGTCCCATTCTTTACACCAGTTACAAGAGTAGTGTGTTGTTCAATGATTACACAATATCTAGAGTTCTAATTATGAAATACATAGCTCCAAAAATTAAATAATGTGATGCATGAGAGTACTTAAAGTCAGAGTAAAAGAACCTGGTTTCAAGATCCTTCTATCACTTATAAGCTGGGTGACTTTTGGCAAGTAGGCCAGTGAACTTCTTTGAGGTTTGGTTTCTTCTCCTGAACAGAAATAACAATAATGCTTCCTGTACCCACTTTCAGGGTTATCCTGAGGATCAAATGAAGCAATAATGTATGTGAAAGCATGTGAAAAACTATAAAGCACTGTATAAGAAAGCATTATATGTCTCTTCATTGTGGTTAAATATTTCCCAAGGAACTATTTTTTGTTTCTTGCTTTGTGAGGACTTGCACTTGAACATCGTTTTAGCATTTCACGTAGCCCACACAGTGTTTTAAGATAAACTTCACTGCAAATGTTTGCAGCACAGGATGCATGAACATATATTTGTGTGTATATATAGCCACATGTCAAGTGACTAAGAGATTAACTGGTTGAGTTGACATAAGGAAAGGCTGCCTAGAGAAACAGGAAGGAGGACAGCCTGATAATGGCATGGTTGGGTTATTGCATGACAGCCCTTTGTCTTAATAAACATTTAGATTCTGATAGCGGTTGGCTATACCAGCCTTGATCACTCTCTTGAGAGCAAGTATGATTGGTAGAAATTGTGATCACCAAATCTTTCAAACTGAAAAGGAAGAAAGGGATCACTTACTGAATTTTTGCTGTGTGTCAGACACTGAGCTAAATACTTTATATTCATTATCTCACTTAATTTTCACAACAACCTGGGGTAAAAAATAATAATAACTAACACTTAAGGGCACTTACTATGTACTAGGTTCTGTGTCAAGAGCTTAAAACATAATAGCACATTTAATCCTCATGATAATTTTATGAATTATGTATTATTCCCCTATTTCCAAATGAAGGAACTGAAGCTTAAACAGATTAAGCAAGTTAAGTAACTTGCTTACAAGCACATAGCTAATGAGTAGTGGATCCTGGATTCTTACTACATCCCTGGGCGTGTGCGTTCCGAAGTCTAAGTTCATTACATAGTTTTATGTTGCTTGCTTTCCAAGTCCAGAAATTCCACATGTAATTAGTTACAAAATATTCTTGAGTAAAGCTATGTTGAGTATTACAAATACCATAAGGTTCAGTTCTTGTCATATTTTGAGTTAAGGGACCTTCTTTATCCCTGGGGATACAAAGTAAGCAAACTCATCAGTAGTGTTTATTAAGATCCAGGCTCTTCTCTTAAGTTCTTTAATGTGTTACCTCACCTATTCTTCACATTAACCACATGAGGCCGTTATTTTCATCATCCCCATTTTACAGATAAGAAAACTGAGTTACAGAAAGTTTAAGTAACTTGCCCAAATACATTCAATTTGTGCTCTTTCTAAGCCAGCAACTGAGATAGGAGCTCTGCATACAAAAACAGATCTATAAATAGTTGTATTGATTAATTTTTCTTGGGCTCTAAATTGATAGATGACTGGGATTTAATTTGGAAATAAAAGGAAATGAGGAAGAGTAGCTGAGGGAGAAGCAAGGGAGAATAGTGTGGTGTGTCCAAGTTAGAACCTCTTTACACTTCAAATACTAATTTCAAAATTAGTCTTAGTTTAATGCAACAAATAATTTTGACTGTCAACTATATTCAAAGTATGAGTAATGACCAAGGATAAGAATATCCAGTTTGTAAGCTTTGTTTATTAACTCATATGTTAACATTGCCATGTTGATTATGCACTACTATTAAAGTTCATTAGCCAAGTAAATTTACAATAGGCTAAAACAAATATTAACACCATCATTTCAGTTGTGCCATTGGCGTGGGTAGATAAGTGTGGCTACGTGCAGTTTTGCCATCTCTTCCCTTCTGTTTCACTAAAGGCATTTTTTCCCAGTTGTTATACCTGCGTGCATGCCATGTCAAACTTGCCTGGAGTAATCTACCACAGGAGCCAAAATGTAGGCTCCCCTTCTTTTTAAAAAAAATTTATTTTAGTTATAGATGGACACAATATCTTTGTTTTTAGTTATTTATTTTTATGTGGTGCTAAGGATTGAACCTAGGGCCTCACATGTGTGAGGCAAGCGCTCTACCGCTGAGCTATAGCCCCAGCCATAGGCTTGCCTTCTAACAAATACCACGACTACAGGAGATTTAAATAGGCTTCCTAACAACATCAGGATAGCCCAAGTGTTAGCAATGCTAATAGTAAGTTTTCCTAGGAGCCATCAAATCCCACTCTAGTGATGCTATCTTTCTCTTGAGTAAAATGCACTGATTAGAAATCATTAATGTGAAAAAGCAACCTCGTCAGAATACATATTACCTCTGCAGGGGTATTGATCATGATGGGGCATGAGGGAGCCTTCTGAGGTGCTGGATCTGAATCAGGGTAAAACGGTTGCAGACAGTTAGGCATGCTTATAATCCTAGCTACTTGGGAGACTGAGGCAGGAGGATTGCAAGTTTAAGGTCAGCATAGGCAACTTAGCAAAACTCTGTTCAAAATTTTAAAAATGTATTTTTTTCAAAGCCTGAGGGTGTAGCTCAATAGCAGAGCTCCCCATTCCCACAAAAAAAAGAAAAACAAAAGAAACAAACAAAACAAATGATTATAGACAAATGTAGCTCTCACTATATACTTTAGACCTGTGTAATTTCTCATATGTAAGTTATAACTCAATTTTAAAAGTACAGCTTAAGTTACCTCCTATTCAGCTGTCACATTTTCTCAATGATACTTTCTTTGGAAAGGTTTATCCCTGAGGACTTAGTCATAGATTCTCTCCTTCTATTTCCTTGAATATCGTAGTGGGCATTTCTATGTTACAGTGCCACAGGTATTTGTCTACACTCATTATTTCCTTCCTTCCTTCCTTCCTTCCTTCCTTCCTTCCTCCCTCTCTCCCTCCCTCCCTCCCTCTAGGGATTGAATCTGGAACCTTGCTCATGTTAAGCATGTGCTCTACCACTGAGCCACACCCCAGTTTTACACTCATTCTTGAATCTTTGTTTGGTCAAGTTCAATAGAGCCTATCTTAATTGTAACTTCAACAATAAGCAAAGGCTGGCTTCACAAAAATGAACAGAAGAGTGGCATCAGCAAAACTCCCGTGACTAATATAAGGAGGAATGATTTATGCATGCCTGAAATAATTTTAGACATTATCCTGATAAACATGGATAGCAATGACCAGTACATGGAGAATGTATACCCACCATTAGTGCTTCACAGACAATACAACTGTGCATTGGTGAAACAAAAGTCTCCCCTAAACTCTCCCACTTGTGCACTCTTCTTTTGTAATCCTCCTCTAAGAAGCTGGAAATACCAGCTCTAGATTAACCAACAAAAGGGGTGGCATCTTCAAGGGACTTCAAAAGAGGCAACCATTATTGGGGAATGTAGGGAGGGTTCTAAATTGTGCTAGGGGTGGGGAAGGAAGGATGCTTTATTTCCCCTTATTAGCACTTTAGCATAGTTTAAGGATGAGGTAAGTCACTAAGCTATGCTTACTGGTGCTCAGCCCTGCAGAAAGTACAAAGGATGGGAGGGTCTTGAAACCCCTGGGTGAAGGGGACTCTCACAGCAGGAGAGGCAGAGGGTGGAGATGGTGAGAACAATCAATCCTGGAAGAGTGAAGTATCACTGACATTATTCAGAGTTGTCAGTGCCTGGTAGTAACTAAAGGCAAACAGACTTTTATTTATTTTTTTGGTACTGAGGATTGAATGCAAGCGTGCTTAACCACTGAGCCACATCCCCAACCCTTTTTTGTATTTTATTTAGAGACAGGGTCTCACCATTTTGCTAAATTGTTGAGGCTGGCTTTGAACTTGCAATCCTCCTGCCTCAGCCTCCAGAGCCACTGGGATTATATGCATACACCATCATGCCTGGCAAGGCAGTGGCACCCCCTTCTCCACAGGAAATCTTAATTAAGCTTCTCCAGAAATCTTCACCATAATTGATCTTGGGACTATCAGCAAAAGAGTCTCTACAAAAGGGTTCAATGTAGTTAAACTTCCTATTTCCTGTTGCTCTATCTTACTTGGCCACTGGCCAGGTGCTGAATGCCCTTTACTACTTTTTCACAAACATTTTTCCAATAGAGTAGTTTGTAGAAGTGTGTTTGCAAATGCAAAGTGTGATAACAAAACAAAACAAAAAAAAAACAAGGCCTCTGGCCTTGAGCCAGACCTTCACAGAGATGTTTACATTTCTAAGAGAAGAAGTTACTGATTGGGCTCCATGGTAACAGCTGGCAAGGGGAAGAAAGAAAGGGGAGAAGAAGCTCGCCCCTTTTCAGGCACCTTCTCAGGCACTGTCCTTGAAGGGTTAACTTGCCCAGAACAATGAAAGAAAAAGCTGCTTTTTTAAAACAAATTTTTAAATTTATTTTTTATTATTAGTTGTTCAAAACATTACAAAGCTCTTGACATATCATATTTCATACATTTGATTCAAGCAGATTATGAGTAGAATATAACAGACACTAGTATGGCAGTATGTAAAAAAGTGTATGTGTAACCGATGTGAATCTGCATTATGTATACAGGGTAAAAATGGGAGTTCATAATCTGCTTGAAAAAGCTGCTTTTGTGTGAACTTCTGCAGACTGTGAATTTCTGAGCCCCTCCCCTTACAAGCTGGGTATTAAGTTCTGAAACTGCCTGAACTCAGGTTCAGGGGGATTGATTGATTACAGCAAAAGCTTTGCCCTCTGAACCTAGCTATAGCCAAATAAACCTGCTTCCTGTTTCCTATTCGGTGTCCTGCTTTGTCTTTCCCCTGAAACAGGTTTTATTATTGTTTTAAACTTCTTTATAGGCAATGTAACCCCTTAGAGCCTAGATTCTATCTGAACAGCTCCTCCCTTATGCCCTTTTAATGGTGAAAAAGAGTACTGAAAAGTGTGTAGGGGGGTGAGGGTAGGCAGGGGAGAGTTGTTAGAAGTCTTTAAATCCATGTTGAGAAAAGCATCAAGATGTCACCATTTGAATTTAAAATTTTGACAAGTTTTGATGTGATTACACAATCGTATTTGTATGTTGGAAAAAAAAAAAGATGTCACTGTTTTTAGAAGGTAGCACTTTTTGTTCATCTACCCGTAAAAAGCACCTGGCCACTAGAACTTCTAGGCCTCCTCCAAAGCCTTAAATGAGTGAACTGTGACTAGCAAGCTTTTAAGGACTTTAGTTGTTTTCTACAGCAGAAGTTTTTGTTTTGTTTTCATTCCTGTCTTTTTTTTAAAGATTATTTGGGGGCTGGGGATGTGGCTCAAGCAGTAGCGCGCTCGCCTGGCATGCGACCCAGGTTCGATCCTCAGCACCACATACAAACAAAGATGTTGTGCCCGCCAAAAAACTAAAAAATAAATGTTAAAAAATTCTCTCTCTCTCTGTCTCTCACTCTCTCTTTAAAAAAAAAAAAAGATTATTTGGAATTCCTCTTAGTGGTAAATGCTAAAATTTGTGTGTCTTCAAATGTCCATATTCCTAGACTAGCCTTTGTCTTTACCCTAGTCTTGGTACTACTGTTATTTAGTTGTCTTTGCTTTCCTAAATTATCTGACATTATGATCCCTGGATGCCTTTTCTAGTTGACTTCCTGATAAGGTTCTGGAGATGCCACAGTATTTAAACAATAATGCTAATTCCTCCTATCTGCAAACCACTGTTCTCAAAGTACTTCGGCTTCTAGATATTTTTTGTCTCACAGTCATGTGAAGGAAATTGAGCTGCTGTGTTTATATCTGGCAATGAGCTCAACCTACTTCAATGACCCTAGTAAGATTGGAACCATGTATATCCTAGAGGCTGACTCACCTTCATTTACCTTTGAGCTCAGCTCTGTTGAATAAACACAAGAAGCCTAATACTGGAAGTTCTCTCTAAGGCAAATATCCCTAAAAGATCACCCAGGAACTGGGAAATTGGTGTGTTAAAAAGTGGAGGTGAGAGTTTGGTTTCCACACATCCTATTGTTTCCCTCATCTGAAAAACATACCATAGTCAACACCTGCCTTAGAGGAAGATTATAATGGCTGCTGGGAAAGCATAGATAATATTTTTGTTGTTGAGCTCTGGTGTCACCAGATATTCTTATCATGTTGGTGGGATACTCACCATGGCAGATCCCTGAAGATAACTGCATGAGAGCTGTTTGGGGGCCAGGGCACATGGGCAGGCAGGACAGTCATGTGAGCCAACTGGTATATGGTCTGCTTTCCTTCAGGCTGTCTGATGAGGGGTAGGTATTTGAAGCTCACCACTAAGCTCAAAGAGGAAAATGTGCAAGTTGTGAATTCTGCATATCAGATATGATCTCTCTTCCTTCTCTCCTGCTACAGTAATCCGATACAACAGTGATCTGGTACAGAAATACCACCCTTGCTTCTGGATCGATGGGCAGTATCTTTGCTGCTCTCAGACAGCCAAAAATGCCATGGGCTGCCAAATATTGGAGAACAGGAATGGAAGTAAGAGATCTGATCAGTAAAGTTTCTCCTTCTCTTCCCCATCTCTCCCATCCCAGTGCTGGGTATAGAACCAGGGCCTCACACACACTAGGCAAGCACTCTGTCCCCAGTGAGCAATATCCCCAGGTCAATTTCTTCCTCATTTGATAGAGATATGGATATGTAGATAACCACTACACTCCCAAGGGTTCATTGAACCCAAGAACACAGCATAAATTTGTATATTTTGGCCACTGCAAAAGAAAGTTTGGGTGAAGGGATTAGTGATGGCTAAAATCCAAATGGTAATCTTCTCTTTAAGACATGTGACCTGGAACCCATACACTTTTTCTAATTTGCCTAAAGGCTCTGTGTACAACAGCAAAATCTCTGGTGAAATCTGTCCCTTGGCGCTTTCCTAAAATGCATTTCATATCATCACTGGCTTCTTGTTTTACAGGCTTAAAACCTGGGAGTTCTCACCGAAAGACAAAAAAGCCTCTTCCCCCCACACCAGAGGAGGACCAGGTATAGAGGAAATTACATATTGCTACTGCTTAAATGGAAATTTATAGGCAAACACTGAAAATACACCAGTCTTAGAAGTCCCTAGAACTTGGTAGTGTGAACTGGCATTCTTTTTTTTTTTTTTTCCTTTTTGGTACTGGGGACTGAACTCACGGGCACTAGACCACTGAGCCACATCCCTAGCCCTATTTTGTATTTTACTTAGAGACAGGGTCTCTCACTGAGTTGCTTAGAACCTCGCTTTTGCTGAGGCTGGCTTTGAACTCGTGATATTTCTGTCTCAGCTTCCTGAGCCACTGGGATTACAGGCAAGCGCCACTATGCCCCACTTAACTGGTGTTCTTGCTGAGACAGGATTTATACTTCTACTTAAGACTTCCTCTCCAATTAAAAGATAGAGGGCCATAGGTAGTTCTAGGCAACCACTTAATCCAATCATCTATTTAAGCATTTTTAAGTACAATTTATTTTTATTTTTTAATGAAAATAATTTTCAAAAATACAATAAACTTTAAAGAATTTAGCACTGAACACCCCTATATCCAACTTCTAGATTCTACCACTAATATTTTAGTCAATTTTTTAATTCATTCTTTTTATAGATATGTGACAGTAAAGTGTATTTTGACATATTATACATAGAGTATAACTTATTCTAATTAGGATCCCATTCTTGCAGTTGTACAGGATGTGGAGTTTCACTGGTTTTGTATTCATATATGAACACAGGAAAGTCATGTCCAATTCATTCTTTCTTTCTTATTCCCTTCCCCCCTTCCCTTCAATCCCCTTTGTCTAATTAAATGAACTTCCATTCTCCCCCATCCTTGTTGAGGGTTAGCATCCATATATCAGACAGAATATTTGGCATTTGGTTTGGGGGGATGGGATTATTTCACTTAGCATGCTAGCCTCCAGTTCCATCCATTTACTTGAAAATGCCATAATTTCATTCTTCTTTGAGGCTAAGTAATATTCCATTGGGTAAGTATACCACATTTTCTTTATCCATTCATCTGTTGAAGGGCATCTAAGTTGGTTCCATAGTTTGGCTATTGTGAATTCGGCTGCTATAAACATTGGTGTGGCTGCATCACTGTAGTATGCTGATTTTAAATCCTTTGGGTATAAACCGAGAAGTGTGATAACTAGGTCAAATGGTACTTCCATCCCAAGTTTTCTGAGGAATCTCCATACTGCTTTCCAGAGTAGTTGCACCAATTTGCAGTCCCACCAGCAATGTATGAGTGAACCTTTTGCCCCACATTGTCACCAAAATTCATTGACTAATATTTTACTTTAAAACTTTATTTTTTTGTTCCTTCTTAAGATCTAGAAATCTCTTTGTCATATATTATAAGGAGGACAGTTATGCTCATTTTACAAAAAAGGAAACAGAGGTTCAGAGCCACTTAGTAGATCCATGTACTAGTTCAGTGCCAAGTAGGTTCCCTGATGTTGGCTGTACATGTTTTTTTCTGAGAAGCTTTAAAAATACTGATGCCTGAAACCAAGTCCCAGAAATTTTAATATAGTTGGTATGTGTAAAACTGCTTAGGCATTGGGATTATTAAAGACTCCTTAGGTGATCTTCATGTGTACCCAGGTTGAGAAGCCCTACATGGGTGCTTAAAAGTGGTTGTGGAATGAATGCAGAGTAAAGTTTTTATTATGCCTAATTTGGGTTAGAATGGTGTCTCTAGTAAACCAGAGAATTGGGAGAAAAGAGAATGCTTAATTAGCCAACTCCACCCCCTATTTTTTCCTACCTATAAAGATCTTGAAAAAGCCACTGCCCCCTGAGCCAACAGCAGCACCAGTCTCCCCGGGAGAGCTCAAAAAGGTTGTGGCCCTTTATGATTATATGCCAATGAATGCAAATGACCTACAGCTGAGGAAGGGTGATGAGTATTTTATCCTGGAGGAGAGCAACCTACCATGGTGGCGAGCACGAGATAAAAATGGGTGAGTTCATGCCATCCCTTCCTATGTCTGTGCCTGACTTGACCACTGCACATGCATGCAAAGTGCTGTAGCTTAATTCCCTTCAACATCCTCATCAGAGATTGTTCTTCTCACATCAAACTGAATATACTCCCAAGTACTTCCCAATGTACAGCTCCACATGTGGCCTCTGTGTCACCTCTTGGAGTCTCTGTTGTCATACATATAACCAATACCACATGTTCAAAAGCTCCACCCTTTACTGGCCTAACCATGCATCAGATACATGGTCCTTTTTGAGGGAGGGCCATGATCTCTCTCTCTCTCTGTTTCCATTTGAAATTGATCTGAGCTTGGGGGTACAGGCATATAAATCTGTCTAAAGATGGGAAAGTGCTGGATGATCTACCACACTGTCTCCTCTACAGGCAGGAAGGCTACATTCCTAGTAATTACATCACTGAAGCAGAAGACTCCATAGAAATGTATGAGTGAGTATGCTTACATGCCCACGACACAATCTTCCAGAGGTACAAAATAAAGTCTATGCTCCTTTTATACTTTCAACAAATATTTTTATTTCAAGGCACATATTAAAATTAGTTACAGCTGGGTCAAATGGTGCCACCCCAAGATTGTACTGAGTTTTACTGTGACCCCAGTGTTCTCAGCTTATGAATGCTGGAGAGGTTTCCACACTCCCAAATCCAGAAGAATCACACTCAAAGGAGACTTGACAACCTGATTAGAAACACTTGAAAGGATAAAAATGCCAAATTTGTGCTGACATCCTCATCATAGAAGTGGACTGTCCTTGAATGACATAGTCTCGGATCTTGTCCCTGAAAACCCTGCTTCCTTTCTTTGCCCTCTACTTTTCATTTCAGTGCCAATCTGGGCGTTGGAAAGGGATACAATGTACAATCTGCATGATAGGGTCTCCCTAAATAGGGTTTGAATGAATCAATTGCATCATACACATGGATGAATTTGGAGCTCTAATCTCTGAGTCACTAAACATGGCTCAGAGCCACTCAAAAACTCTCTCCCTTCACAGGTGGTATTCCAAACACATGACTCGGAGTCAAGCTGAGCAACTACTAAAGCAAGAGGTAAGTGTGGACCACAAGCTAATGACATTCTCTGTACATAATGAACAAGGATCCTGAATTAAGGGCCTATTCTGCCCATCACCTTCAGATAATACAGAGTCAAGGTGGCCTTCATCTGGGCTCCCAATTACACTTTTCAGTATTAAAAGCAAGGTGGCAAGACTGGGTGCAATGTTTCATGTCTGTAATTCCAGCAACTAAAGATGTTGAGGTAGGAGGATGGCAAGTTTGAGGCTAGTCTCAGCAAGTTAGTGAGACCCTCAGCAACTAAGCAAGGTCCTATCTAAAAATAAAAAGGATTGGGAATGTAGCTCAGTGGCAAAGTTTCCCTGGGTTCAATCATCAGTTACAAAATAACAATAAATAAATAAGCAAACAAGCAATCAAGGAGGTTGAAGCTCAAGCATGGAACTTGACAGTGAAATCACAGGTTGTTCTATTTTCTCTCAGGTTTGGGCAGGTGGGCTCAAGTGTGAGCACCACTCCCTCCTACAGTCAGCTTCATTTTTATTGTTTCAGGGGAAAGAAGGAGGTTTCATTGTCAGAGACTCCAGCAAAGCTGGAAAATATACTGTGTCTGTGTTTGCTAAATCTACAGGGTGAGTGCTATTCCAGGACCCTTGGGATTAAAGATCAGGGTGCCCTCCTAGCAGCTCCTTAATGGTGTGCTTATCCCATTTCTTCTGTCCCCTAAAGTCAAACTCATCTTACTTCACTTTTTGGGTCCTTCCAATCCTTGTGCCCAGTTACTGACTATCCACTTCTTCAGGGACCCTCAAGGGGTGATACGCCATTATGT
This sequence comes from Marmota flaviventris, assembly GCF_047511675.1. Taxonomy (NCBI): domain Eukaryota; kingdom Metazoa; phylum Chordata; class Mammalia; order Rodentia; family Sciuridae; genus Marmota; species Marmota flaviventris. Next base: position 73,721,203 of record NC_092518.1, read on the forward strand.
TGTGTGTTCCACGCCACAGAGCCAGTATTACCTGGCTGAGAAACACCTTTTCAGCACCATTCCTGAGCTCATTAATTACCATCAGCATAATTCTGCCGGTGAGTACCAGTGCAACTGAGAAGGGTATTATAAACACTAGAAGCAATTCAGGACTAAGTGGTGAGAGAAAGAATATACCTCATGGGGCAGTGTGGATTAGGTGTAAAAATAAACCTCTGTGAGATGAGTAGGACTCTAGTCAAGAGGTGGTCACATTTTATATCCAATAGGGGAGGAATTATTTGGTTATTGATGCTTGGTGCTAGACAAGACACAGAAGAGGCTAATGAATAAATAGTCAGCAAGTATACATTAACAATTATTCAAGTTCCTACATGTACTCAGCAAGTTCCTATGTTCTAGAAGAGAACAAAGGAAAATTCATAGTTGAAGTCTTTGTCCTAAAAGAACATACAGATTAGATAATATCAGAATACAGTTTCTAAGTAGTGTAGAAATTATAAATATTGAGAAATTAGTAAGGTATGAATACATGGGAAAAGATTCATTGAGAAGGTAGGATGTGAATTAAGTCTGGCTGGAAGGTGGGAATACATTTAATAAGGGGTGTATTTCAATTAGTATTTTTTCTCCATTGTCCCTGAAAACTCTTTTGTGAGAGGAAAAACTTCCAGAAAAATGTGGGTTCATAGAGATCTTTTAGGATTCAAAATGTACTAGAAGGATGCACATTGGAAGTATGAGGCTTAAAGTGAGGATGTCCAACCCACCTTACCCCCATGGTGAATCAAAAGCATGACCCCTCTGTATCTTTCAGGACTCATATCTAGGCTGAAATATCCAGTGTCTCAGAAAAACAAGAATGCACCTTCCACTGCAGGCCTGGGCTACGGTAACTGCTTATTTATGTAGGGTAGTGGGGCTGGCTAGTTGCAAGACTACCTTTGCAGAGCTTGCCTTAGAGAGCGTCCTTTGAGGTCTGCTGTTCTGCACCAGCTGCCTCAAGGTCAAAAGAGCCAGTTATTTAATGATTTTCTCCCTCTAGTGGTTCATACGGGTACTGCAGAATATAGATCATTCATAAAAGGATTTGAAGTTTAGGGTCTTTTGTCATTTAATTGTGGTAAAATTTTTCAGCATCATTCCTGAGTTTGTTAATTACCATAATACAAATAATAATATAGGGCTTTGGGAATATTTTTAGTCTATTTTCCCTTATGATTAACTTCCACCTAAAATTCCCATACTCCTCTAATAACCCTCTGCCCCTGAGATTTACCTGAGTAAATGTGGATTAGTACTTCTAAGCATTTCCCATTTACTGTTTTTCCTATTTTTACCCTAGTAAGCCTTTATATATGTTGTATGAATTATATATACATGACCCCCATAGAATCACACCAAGACTTTGTTGTTAGGATCATGGGAAATCGATCCAAAGGACCTGACTTTCTTGAAGGAGCTTGGAACTGGACAATTTGGAGTAGTAAAGTATGGGAAATGGAGAGGTCAGTATGATGTGGCCATCAAGATGATCAAAGAAGGCTCCATGTCTGAAGATGAGTTCATTGAAGAAGCCAAAGTCATGATGTGAGTTACAACCTAAATTCAATTGCTGAAGTCTAAGAATTATTAGGAAAACCCACCATGGTACAAGGTGTCTTACAGTGATAGAGATTTGGGATCATGGCCTGAGGTCAACCCATGATTGCTGGGAATCATAACTGCTAAGGTAATCATTTCTCTGCCTTAGATACTGTTTGAGAATAGTGTTGATCATGAGTGTGTATCATCTCAGTAGCATTTCGGGATAGATGTAGAAAGTGAGACTTTCAAAGAAAAGATGATTCTAATTTAGCCTGAGTGATTTTTCAACCCTGGATTTATTTCCTGTTCAATTGCTAGGCTCCAAATCCCTGTGCACCCCATATATTATACACTTCTGGGGTTTGAGTTGGAAAGGAAATAAGTAAACTTGCTATTATGCTACCTTACCTAATTATCTATCCTAGGCCAAACCCTTCCGTCCCCAGCCCCATTATGACTAGTATGCAGAGCCAAAAGGGGAGGACTAGTTCCTTGCCTCTTCTATAGGAATCTTTCCCATGAGAAGCTGGTGCAGTTGTATGGCGTCTGCACCAAACAACGCCCCATCTTCATCATCACTGAGTACATGGCCAATGGCTGCCTCCTGAACTACCTGAGGGAGATGCGCCACCGCTTCCAGACTCAGCAGCTGCTGGAGATGTGCAAAGATGTCTGTGAAGCCATGGAATACCTGGAGTCAAAGCAGTTCCTTCACCGAGACCTGGTGAGACATCAGAAGGATTGGCCCAGGATCAAGGGGTTGGAAGTAGCCATGGAAGATATACTGTGCATTGTTAAGGAGGGTTGCTGGTGCCAGCATTTCAGTTATATCTAGAAAACACTACAAGTTAGGTATGCCTCTACCTAGTGGTTAGCTAGTCTAGAATCTCCAGCCTCAACTCCATGAGGCTGGCTATGGTGAGAGCTAGGCAGCCACTCACCCCAGCTTCTTGCCATGTAAGAGGAAGTGGTCATTGGCCAATGAGGAAGTCCTTCTTTGGCCATTCTAGACTTGTAGCAGAAGGGCAATCCTGTGCTTCCCAATTGGACTGCTCCTGGCATGGAATCACCATTTACTTAGAGGGGAGTTAAAAACTGGGGGCTCATGGCTGCATTTGCCCACATGGTGTTTTAAAATTGTCTTAGAATAGTTAGTAAAAACTTTAATATAAACATATCATATTAAAAAATTGGACTCCAAGTGCAATGGCACATGCCTATAATTCTGGAGACTTGGGAGGCTAAGGCAGGAGGATTGCAAACTCAAGGACAGCCTGGGCAAGTTAGTGAGACCCTGTCTCAAAAAAAAAAAAAATTAAAAGGGCTGGGAATGTATCTCAGTGGTAAAGTGCCCCTGGCTTCAATACTCAGTACTTCAAAAACAAAATAACAAAGAAATTGGGCTGGGGATGTGGCTCAAGCGGTAGCGTGCTCGCCTGGCATGTGCGCAGTGCTGGGTTCGATCCTCAGCACCACATACAAATAAAGATGTTGTGTCTGCCGAAAAAACTAAAGAAAAATAAATATTAAATTATCTCTCTCTCTCTCTCTCTTTTTAAAAAAAGAAAAAAAAAAACAGAAATAAAAAAATAAAACCAGGAATTTCCAGCTTCTTTTGGAAATCTAGGTCATTTTGAAATACTGGGCCCGCATTCTCACAGACAATTGGATAACATTCATTGATAACACTGAGTCAGTTGGAGCTGAGCAGCTGCCTCCTTTAGATCAGGCTATCTATTTCCTGCAATCTCCACTTACCCTACTTTACTCTTCCTGCCTGGTTCCTAGAGACATCAGAGTTGTGTCCCTATTTCTTTCAGCCAGGACAGAATTTAAATAATACTATTTCTATTGGCAGCAAGGCAGAAAGCAAAATTACCTCCTGATCTCCCTTAATTCTCTTAGCATTTCAACAAAGGAAGCAGTGTTGTGGAATTTCTCTTGTGAATTAAATCATGCTATATGTTCTCAGTACTTTATTTAGGACTGAATACTAGGTCACTTTCCATGCAGTAGAAATGCATCAGATTTTCACATTGGCAGCAACCGACTTTTATTAGATGGGAAGGTGTCTTTGGTGGAAGGGGATGAAGTATTTCTGGCTTCATTTCACTGATAGGCAGAAGCTTATCTTTAACCTGTGTCTTTAACTTGTGTGTCAGAGACAGGATCTCACTGGTATCTGTTGTTGTACTACAGGCAGCTCGAAACTGTTTGGTAAATGATCAAGGAGTTGTAAAAGTATCTGACTTTGGCCTGTCCAGGTAAGTATGCCTTTTTCATCTTTCCCTTTAAAAGTTAAAGTTGCATACTACAAACATGGCAAGGTGTTTTTTTTTCAGTTTGTTCTTTTTAGTTATATGTAACAGCAGAATATATTTTGGCAGATTATACATACATAGAGTATAACTTATTCTATTTAGGATCCCACTCTTGTGGTTGTACATGATGTGGAGTTACCCTGGTTGGTACAGTTTTAATTTCCTCTTCCTTTTCTGTTCTCATTGTGTGTTTTTCTACCATCTTTCTATTCCTTTTCTTCCTCTGAATTCTTTAGGTCACTTCTTTCATCCTTTTGCTTTATTATTACATTCTTCTCTCCTTTTCCCCTTTACCTCTCATCCCTTTTTTTAAAACTATATTTCCTCACTGGGGAATTATATTGGACAAATCATATTGTGGGCATGTACAAATATGTAACAACAAACTCCACCATTATGTAGAATTATAATGCACCAATAAAAATATGGAAACACTTAACTTGACCTGTTAATTCTGTTGACCTTCCTCCATCTCTCCTTCTTAATTAGTCTAATCTCCACTGGCAACAGTAGAAGGAAGGGAAGAAGAATAGAGAAATGAAAAGGAGATAGAGAAAAGAAAAGGAGTACCTATTAGATCTTCTTTTACCTCATTCTTCCTATAACCAGACTGTCAATGAGGAAAGCTGAATCAGTAATGAAAACAGGAATTTTGTTAAATGTAACATTTGTAAAAGACATTGGCTAACCCACAGAGACTTTTCAGAAAGCCTGTAAGTGTGTATTTGTGCAGCTCTTGTGATTGTACCAAGAAGACTTAAGCAAATATCAACTTCTCTAAATCCTAACAGTAACATGTCTTGAATCCCTTACAGATATGTCCTGGATGATGAGTACACCAGCTCAGTAGGCTCTAAATTTCCAGTCCGGTGGTCTCCACCAGAAGTCCTTATGTATAGCAAGTTCAGCAGCAAATCTGACATTTGGGCTTTTGGTAAGTAGATAAGATTGTACAGATTATACAGCTCAAAGGAAGAGGAATGCAATGGGTAAATTCAACTTTGCAAACTTCACAGAAAGACTGTTCTTGCTTTCATTAATCTAATCCTTAGAGAGGGCTTACTATGTGTCAGAAACCTCAGGGGTTTCTGAGGACACAAACAGTCAACTGGACATGATCCCTGCCTTCTTAGAACTTACAATATATTGAGGGAAACAAACAATTCATTCAGTATTCAACAGCTTCTGAATACTGATTATGTACTAGGCATTCTGCCAGACCCTATAACTACAAAGACAAATAAGATGCTGCCTCTCTTCTAGAGTAGCTAATGGTCCAGTAAAACTCCAACAGCCATCCAGTGTAGTCAGTACTATTGCAGAAGTTTGGACAAAATGTAAAAAGCACAGAGGGGGAACAAGCTGATTCTAGTCTTTGAGATTGATCTTGGAACCTATTCTAGGTAGACTAGTACACGTACTCTTCCCAAAAGACTGAAAACTGTTTTAATACTGTTTTTATTATCTTCTAGGGGTTTTAATGTGGGAAATTTACTCCCTTGGGAAAATGCCATATGAGAGATTTAATAACAGTGAGACCGCTGAACATATTGCCAAAGGCCTACGTCTCTATAGGCCTCATCTGGCTTCAGAGAGGGTATATACCATTATGTACAGTTGCTGGCATGAGGTAAGTATTTTACTGTGACCTTTTAAATTATTTCCTTGAACTGAGTTTCTCATTTAGCTGGCCAGTCTCCACTTTCCATGGCTGTATGGAAGCTGGGCACAGACTGATAACTGCACACATTTCCTGACCCTGTCCTGCACTCAAATCCTCTGTTGACCAGAGACTTCCCCAGGCCCACCCCAATTCTCACTACAGTATCATTAGCAGACCACAATGCCAACTCAGCTTTAGTGGGAGGGGCTGTTGTATGGTCATGTCATCTAGCCTACCACAGCCAGTCAAAGACACTCAGGTAAGTGTGTGGGCATTGCAAAAGAAAAGTCATTGAGGTTTGTGTTCATTTGCTAGGAGTCATTGGCGCTACCACTGAGCCACAACCCCAGCCCCCCAAAATGTTTTTATAACCCTAAGACTTAGAAGGGACCACAAATAGGTAGTTATTGTTTATTTGTATGTATGTGTGGGAGGACAGTTACTGGGCTTGAACCAAGAGGCACTCTACCCCTGGGGTATATTCCCCAGTCTTTTTAAAAATTTTGAGATAAAGTCTGGTTAAATTGCTAAGGCTGGCCTCAGTTCTCCTGCCTCAGCCTCCAGAGTCACTGAGATTATAGGCATGTGACACCTCTCTGTTTTTGCTTTTTAATATGTTATACTGTGGAGTTTGGGGGAAGGTGTGTTATTGTGGACATAAGAAGCCTGTCCTGCTATTACAAAAATGCTTTTCTGATCTCATCTTGGATTTTTTCTTAGGTGCTTTTTTCACTTTTCAGTACAAAACCTTAATTTGACAACATAAATCTTTAGTAGGAAGTAAGTGCTCAGCTCTTAGTTCTGCCCCACTAGAAATAGAAATATAGTATCCAGTAAACACTGATGTGAATATGGAGTCCTCTTGATGAGATGAAAATTAGGATCAGAACATTGGTTCCTTTCCTTTGGGACAAATGACAGAGATCATAAAGAAAGTATAGAGAAATGGAGAATCCCTTGGAGTAATTCCCCTTTTTTCCTGTATAATGAAGGATTGGGGTAATGGGCTATGATTCCTTCTAACTAGGACATCCTTACTCTGCTAGCTAAAAAATATTTCAGATGGCACTTTCTCAATAGCTTATTTAAAGTAGTGGTCAAAAACCAGGGTGCACAGTGCTGGGGTTGTAGCTCAGTGGTAGCATGCTCACCTAGCACGTGTGGGGTGCTGGGTTCGATCCACAGCACCACATAAAAATAAAATAAAGGTATTGTGTCCAAGTACAACTAAAACCAAAATATTTTAAAAAACAACAAACAAAACAGGGTGCACACCAGAATCCCTGGGGAACTTTTCAAAATGTAAGTTATTAAGGCTCTTACCCAGAAATTCTGATTAGGTAATATCTGAAATGAATTCAGGAATATTTTTAAACTTCCCTAGAAATTCTTATATTTTGCTCATTTTGAAAACCACTGATTCAAAGGACTACAAAACTGATGACCTTTTGGTTTTGTCAGATTGAGACTATTCTGGCATAAATGTTCCCTGAATCACTAAATACATCAGAGGCTTATGGACCATGGCTGTCAAAAAGAACCTTAGCTTGGAAGCCAGACTAACAAAAGATCCCAGGTGGTTCAGATTCTCTGCCCAGAGATATAGACTGTGGCTCTGAAATATTAAGCCCTTTGTTCATTTTGGCTTTGAAATGACAGAAACAGTGTTTGAAACCAAACTAAACATTACCACATTTTGTAGGATTTCTGTTCTGCCAGCAACTTAAATGTATTTGGTAGCCATTTTCATTTGAAGCTACAAAATAAAAAATGCATTGTAATTATGTAAAGAACTTCCCCTCAATTTTAATCAATGTTTTTCAGTTTAACTTGTAAATTGTTTTTATCACATTAAATAACCTGAGTTACTAAAGATGAAAAGTGCACAAGCACTTTTGGAGAGCCTGCTACTTCTTTTCCATTTTTTGGCAATCAACAGGGTATGTTGCTGGATATACAATATATACTTAATAAACATTTGCTGTTTACTATTGAATTTCCCTTAGACTCCAGTCACTGTAACACTTTACTTTTTTCTGTTTTTAGAAAGCAGATGAACGTCCCACTTTCAAAAATCTCCTGAGCAACATTCTAGATGTTATGGATGAAGAATCTTGAGCTGGCCCATAAGCTTCTTAGTTCTACTCCTCTGTTCCACAAGCCCCAAATTCATTTTCTCTGAAGAAATTCCAGGCTTGCAGGCTCTAGAGCCTTTATGCTACCACTGAATACACAAAGGCTCTTCTACATCTAGAAATATAACATCTCTTCTTCAATTTCCCTGGAATTGAGCTTCTTAGTAAAGGCCAAGGAGTTTCTGTGCCTGGAATTAACCCTCCCTCCCCACGAACCCCACGAAGAGAGGAAATTTCCCAAGACTATTAAGACAGACTGAATTTGGGAAGGAAGTTTGGGGAGGAGGAAGGCATGTAAATAACCTTGCAAGGGGTCCAACAGCTCTCTGGTAGGCATTAGAGCTTGGGGTGGGGCAGAATTTGGCAAAATGAAATGGTGTCATAAAAGTGGAGGGGTGTTTGGATAAAATAAAATTACTGGAAAGAGTGAAGGTCTTTCAATCGTGCAGCCTCCCTAAAGCTCTCTATCTCGGTATTGCAAAAATTGCTGTGTGGCATTAGTTTGGCATATTTCTACACTGAGAACTCGATAGGATCCTCCACATTCAACCTCTTTTGCTCTTGTTAAATCCTACCTCGGAACGTGAGATGAATTCACAAATTCACAATGCCTGGCACTCAGAAGGCATGAGGATATCATGTGAATGGATTTAAATTTGGGGACAAACACTGCCAGAGCCTCATTTCCCTATGTCAAGATAGGAAAACCCTCAAATAATTAGAGGTCAGAGATGTAGGATGGCAAACTTACCGGCCAACCGGTCGCAGCCCTGTGCAACGACACAGCAGGGAAAGCGCGGGCCGATTTGGAAGCTGGCAGGGGCGGAGCTGTTGGGCTGGCCCGCTACGGGCCACGTGGTCTGAAAGTAACTTCCTCCCCACCACCCCCCACTCCCTAGACTCTTTTCCCTTTGGAGTAACGTCCTGTCAGCGCCTCGGCGCTCTTGGGTCAGGCTAGGTGCCCCCCGGGAGTTGTGGCTGGGAGGGACCCAGCGGGCGGGGAGAGCGGAGCACGAGCGCTGGGCACCAGAGGCGACAGGGCGGGCTCCAGAGCCAGCCTCGCGCCGACGCAGTGCACTCACGGGGCGGTCCCCGAGGCGGCGGGTTGTGGTTCCGGTTCCGTCGCTGAGACACGTGAAGGTCGGTGAGTTGGTGTGGAGTCCGTCTCCGCACTCGTGGTCGCGCTGGGATGGATTCTTCCTCGTCCTCCTCCGCGGCGGGTTTGGGCGCAGTGGACCCACAGTTGCAGCATTTCATCGAGGTGGAAACTCAGAAGCAGCGCTTTCAGCAGCTGGTGCACCAGATGACTGAACTTTGTTGGGTGAGGATCCTGGGGCTGGGATATGGACACTGCACCCACTTTCCCTCTGCCCTTGTCCCATAGGACTCGCTACTTAGTCGGGGAGAGGGTAGACCCGGTAGCGCTACCCCGCAGAGCCGGAAGAGAGAAGAGTGACTCCACTTCTCAGTGGACAGGCACTCCCTGGACCTTGGCTTTGTTGGTGCAGTGGACTGGGGATCACAGACTTACTCTGGTATCCCACCCAATACTTTGATGCACTTGAGGTTCAGCTACCTAGTACTGATCACCAAAACCGGGCAGAGCCTCCAGTACAGGGATTTTATTTTGGGGAGCCTGAATCCTGGCGAGTCCATGAATCTGATATTCTTGTATTCCTTGGGATTTACCTTGATTACCCAGTTGTTCTAACCCTTCCTGGTGAAAAATGAGTGTCTCTAGCCCGCTGATTACAAAAGTGGCGTAATCTCTTCCAACATACACATTTATTTGCCTTCTTTTGGGGTTGTTGTGTAATACCAAGCCGTTTCGGGTCTGAAGGTTGAGGAATTTGGTCTGCCCTGTGAGGGGACTTTGGCAAAAGGGTGGAAGGCATTTGCAGCTTGAGATCAAAGTGTTCTGGTTGCCAAGGACAGCATACTGCCCTCCCTCGACATACAAACTCACAGAATTTAGAGGCCAAGGATAATATTTATTGAAATTGGAGGGTCTAAGGCTTGTGCATGTAGAAGAGAATCGTGAATAACATTCATTTGAATCCCTTTGAATTATATACAATCATCAGATTCTACAGTTCCTTTCCCATAAACTTAAGGTAGTGCTGGACTATGATCCTTATCAAATGCTTAACTTATTCTGGTCTGCCTTGGACCAGAGTACTTTTTTTTAAATATTTATTGTTTAGTTTTCGGCAGACACAACATCTTTGTATGTGGTGCTGAGGATGGAACCCGGGCCGCACGCATGCTAGGCGAGCGCGCTACCGCTTGAGCCACATCCCCAGCCCAAGGACCAGAGTACTTTGATTCTTTCTTTAAAAAATGATTCATTACATTTGGGCCAGGAGTGGGTGTGGTTAAGGACTCCTTTAAGAATCTGTAAGCTATGGACCTTTCAAAAAGATTTATAATTTTTCATTCCTTGTGACAGGATTCAAGAACCTCTGGCTTAAGTAGACAGGGTTATACATTCTCAGTTCCTGAATTTTCTTTTGACAGGTGTTAGGGTACCTTACTATGATGATTCATCCTTTAATCCTTTATTCTCCAATTAATTTAATAGCATTCAATGCAGATAGTATTAGTTACAAGCAAATTCAGCAAAATATTACTTCATTCATATTTTGTTAATTTTCTTGCCCTGTGATATCTCAGCTCCACCATTTTCTGGCCCTTTAATTTTGGGTAAAGGATTTCTGTACTGCAGTTTCTCTCTTTGTAAAAGGAAGTTTAATAATAGTGTCTATTCCATAGGGTTGTTGTGAGAATTTAATGTAAGTCTGTAGAATGTAAATTGCCAAATTAGAAATATTAACATATTAGATATTGTTTTTAGGTGAAGTTTTTCCTCTAAGCAGTGAAGTTACCCCTACCCCTCTTTTTTTTTCCTGAAAGTTCCCTTTGTGATTCTCTGTCTTATTCTGAGCAGGAGAAGTGCATGGACAAGCCTGGGCCAAAGTTGGACAGTCGGGCTGAGGCCTGTTTTGTGAACTGCGTTGAGCGATTCATTGATACAAGCCAATTCATCTTGAATCGACTGGAACAGACCCAGAAATCCAAGCCAGTCTTCTCAGAAAGTCTTTCTGACTGATCTCAGCATTACCTTTTTGGAAAAAGAAGGTAGTTCAAGAAAAGGAACAGCTGTTGAAGGGATGGTTGAAGAAATGGCTATGGGGAATTGACTGGCTCCCACATTTTGTCCCACTTGGACATCTTGTCATCTGATAATGAACAAAGACCAATTTTCTGGTGTGGGGTTTGAGGGTCATATATGTACTTCGTTATGTTTTTTAATGCTAATCTTGTGAAAATAATTGACAGATGGAAAATTATTATATGCATATTACTGTATGTGGGACTGTGCTTTTCTCAAGGTCCCCTTAACTGCTTCCTATGATTTTGATAGTGGAACTGCTTTCTATAATTTGATGGTGGGACCACACAGGTAAAATCTCTTATTTGTGTGACTTCATTTCACATTTTGGGGGAGATATTTCATAAAGGCAGTAGTGGGAGAATAATAATTTGGCACTTAACTCTGGGTCTTCTTATCTAATATTTGACTATTAGTGCTGGAAAAAAAAAACCCTATGGAGTGTTTATTCAGTTACACTTCAGCTTTCTAGGTTGTCTCCCTTCCCTATGATTATTTAAATATATCGAAAGTATGGTCTCAAGGTAGACCAGGCAATTGAGGATCTAAAGACCTTTAATTATAAAGGAATCTAACCAGTGAACATAATTCTCATTACTAGATAGCATAGAAAGAGGTTAAGTTACCCTGTATATCAGGGTAAAAAAAAATTGCCTAAAAAATTATAAAGATTTATGCTAGTCAAAAACTAACAGCAGTTTCAGGTAGAGGTGCATGCCTGATGTTAATCATTATAGGTTCAATTGACTGCATTCTTTTGATCACTGAAATAAAAGCTTCTACTCTGTGATTAAGAGGCTTTCTATTCTGGTTTTTATCTGTAACTCATAGAAATTTAGTGTGGGCTCATTCCAAGCCTGAAATGTAGTCAGTGTATATTCTAGAGGCCCCTGAACTTTTTGTCAGAAAAGAGAGCATTGAGAGGAAGGGATTCTGTGCTGTCAATTAGGTTCCTAAGTACAATAGAAGAGCTTATATTGACTGGATTCACCTTTTGTTTCACATCCTAGTAGGATGGAGTATAGACCTAAAGTGGAACTACTTGCTGGGAGCCTCTAAGGTAAATCCATGGGCAGATAAACATTTCCAGAAGCTTCAGGTCCCTGTTTAGCTTTTCCCATACAGATATTATAAGGAATTTTTTTTTTTTTACAAATCAAGATGGAAACACGATTCAACAAACTTTTAAGTGCTTCCTCCATGCCAGTCACTGCTTTCAGTGACAGGATTCAGCAGTGCACAAAACAGTCCATATCCTTGAAGAGCTATGGAAGACAGAATACATGCATGAATGTAAATGTAATGAGCACCATGGAGGAAAAAAAAAAAAAAACACTAAGGGTGTTAGAGAATGTTTGAAGGGCATCATTATTTTATGAAAAATGGTCAGAGGTCTCCTTGGAAAGGTGGCATTTCAGGAGAGTCCTTAAAGAACTAAGAGACCAAGCATTGTGGGTATCTGAGAGAACATTTCAGGCAGAGGTAACAGTAAGTCCACAGGCCCAAAGGTCAGAGCTGTATGGCATGAGGCCATTTACAAGAACAATCAAAAGGTCAATAGGACTAGAGTAAAGTAAGGAGAAAGGTAAAAAGTTTGGAGAAAAAATAACGAGATGGTTTGGGACTGGATGAGTAGTATGTATTGATCATGTAGGGCCTTGGAGGTCATTGTAAGTACTTTGGGCTTTACTAGGCAAGATAGCCATTTGAGAGATTTTAGCAGATGAGTGATATAGTATAATATAAATTTTTTAAGATGGTCTGGCTACTGTTTGGAGAGCATGGACATTGTGAAGTAGTAGTATTAATAAGAATAATGACATTTCGAAGTGCAGGAGAAATCAAGCATTTAGAATAGGTGTCTGACATATACTTTGTATCTGTATGCCATGTCGATTTTTTTCCCATGCAATTCTAATGTGTTCATATAAAACCTCAAGTGATATAGGGGGTTCTTTAGTCTTTTCCTTATTCTTCCTTATTAATATATTATTTATTTTATTATATCATTATTCTTTTTTATTCTTCATTTAGTATTAAAGTATTCTAATTACATGTATACACAACTTAAAATGTGTTTACATTATTATTGCTTGCTCAGCTAATATAATGCAAAAGAAGTTTTGTTTGATTCATGCAACATATGTGAGCACCAAGTTTGTGTTCATTACTAGGCACAAGACAACGAGGAAGAAAAGGTATAACATTTGCCCCCTGTCCTCAAGGACATCAATATATGAAAGCAACAACTTGGGCTTTTGTTTGTTTTGTGAATGTCAGAAACTCATTTTCAGAATCTTGATAGAAAGATGGTATTGTCAGCTCTGATATTCAAAGCTTTCATTTCACATATTCAAGGTAGAAAATTTAACACTTAATAATAAAACTAAAAGATTGGGTTAGCAGACCCTTCTTCTGAAACAAAATCTTACTTAGAATCCTAATATAGAAAATATAAAAGCCAAGCTGTTCTGGTAGGAGGGTATCTATCTGGAAGCCTGCTTGCTTTTGTCTCCTCATCTACCTGTGCCCCTAGTAGTGCCTAATGTACTGTATTCAAGCCTCTAGGGATGTATCAAACATACCGTGAAAACTGGAACTTGTCTATTTCTAAAATCCATGAACATTAAGGATAACAGATTCAAGGAAATCAGGCAAGAACTTCATATTTATTATTGATAACAAATCTCCCTAAGGAATTTGAATTCTATAAAATGTAACAACTCAGTAAACCCCATGTAAAATAGCTTTTACACGGAACAATGAAAAGCAATGTTCCTTTCATTTTAAAAATCAATTTTCTCTCATATTAATGCTGTAAAAAATCTTAGCCTAGGGAGTTTAATTCCAAAGATCACCCAATAGCATACTTGTCTTAAAACTTCATAGTCTCCTTCAGCCTTCTTTATTTATTTAATTTATTTCAGTGTTGAGAATCAAGCCCAGAGCCTCACACATGCTAGCCAAGTGCCCCACCACTGAACTACATCCCTAGCTTAGCATTATTTTTGTTGGCATATTCTGTAAAGAAAGGTATCTGGCATCCTGTATCTGAATTCAGAATCACAAGATACATTTAAGTTATGTAGAGAATCAGATGTAACTGCGTTACTATTACTGTCCTTGATGGAGTCTGCCTGCAAACAGGATATTCTGTCAAGGTATAGATAGGTAACAGCGGACATGCTTGAAAACGAGGTGTCTGCTGTCCTTGGGAGGACTTGCCTGCAAACGGGATGTTCTGCCAAGTGGGCTAGGAGGACGCTGAGAAAAATTTTATTATCTGTTCTTAACAAAGAGCAGAGCTCAACATACTCCGGGCCGAGAATAGATTAGCCATGAGAAGCGGGTCACTTCTGATTAGAAAGTAAAACTTCTGTATGCTATGTTTAATTAGCTGAAAGACCTGATTTATTGATGTTGGAAGGCTGACTTCTTTGTTCACAAGACTATAAAAAGATTGCTTGTACACAATAAAGGACTTTTTTTCCTGCTGCTGCTTTGCTTGCTCTGCTTCTTCTTTCTTTTCCCATGCTGACCTGCAAGTGAATTACTGCAACATTTGGCGTAGTCGGCAGGATCCAGCACCGAAAGGGTAAGCACCCCGGGTTAAGAAAACGAAAGGGGGACTTTCGGGATTAACAAAATATCGAAAGGTATCGCCCCAGGTTGAAAGAAACTTTAGGGGGACTTTCAGAACTAACAAATATCGAAAGGTATCGCCCCAGGTTGAAAGAGACTTTAGGGGGACTTTCAGAACTAACATGGGAAACTCCCAGTCCTTAAAGGAACAATATGTGGAGTTACTACAAGGATTATTATATTCCATAGGTGTGAAAATATCTCATAAGAGACTCAAGGAGTTATTTAAAATTGTAGAATGTCTTTGTCACTGGTTCCAGTATCAAACTAAAGTCCAGTTAAATTTAGGAGAATAAAAATTGGTTCAAAAAGAGCTCCGTAAGCAACATCAGGCTGGGAATATTATTTCTTTTAAGATTTGGACATTGTGTAGCGCTATTACTCAAGCATTACAATTATTAGAAAGCAATAATAAAAAGGGCTCTCTTTGTGAAAGACAAGTTAATACATCAGAATCTGATAATAAGGTTAACAAAACGGAGCCCAAAAAAGATATTTGTGATACTATAGATGACTCTCCTAAATCAGATCTGGGCGATGAGAAAGATTCAAAAAGTTCAGATAGTGACTCCAGTATGAAAATTATGGAGGCCTTTGTGGATAAAATAAAATTTAAAAAAAAAAAAAAAACAAAGGTCCTCTCTTAAACCTACTACTCCTTCTAATGCTTCTCTCTTTCCAATGACAGAGTATAGAGTTAATGTGGGTAGAAAACAACAATGTTTTTCATTTCCTCTTACTATGACACATGATGATGATGATCTTGCAGCTCCTCCTGGTTCTTTTGTTGATCCACCACATTTGTTTCCTATAACTAGACAACAAAACCTTCAAAATCCCCCAATGATTGATGTTCACTATACTACAGTGAAATACAAGTTTATAAAAGATTTAAAAGCTACAGTCTTTCAATATGGCCCTCAGTCTCCTTTTGTGTTAAATATGTTAAAAAATTTGGGAACTTCTAAATTACTTATTTCTTTGGATTGGGAGGCATTAGCCAAAACAGTTTTGGAGGGATCTCAGTGGTTACAATTGAAAAGTTGATGAAAAAATGAGGCACAAAAACAAGCTGGAGAGAGTGAAGCTCAAAATCCCCCGGGACCTATGGAGGATAAGTTAATGGGGAAAGGTAATTACCGTGCCTTTAGAGACAGGCTCATATACAGATCCAGATCTTCAACAAGTTTGACAGGTTTTCTTAAGAGCTTAGAGATGTGTGATACCCACTGGTCAGGCACAACTTTCCTTTACTAAAACTATACAAGGGGCTACTGAACCTTACACTGATTTTCTTGCGAGACCGCGTACTTTGGTAATGAGGGCAATGGGTCAAGATCAAATAGCAAAGGTATTATTAATAGCAAAGGTATTATTAGAAACATTAGCATTTAAAAATGCAAATCCTAAATGTAAGCATATTTGGGGGCCGTTAAAAGGGCAAAACGCCTCATTGAGTAAATATGTGAGAGCTTGTGCTGGAGTGGGAGGAATTGAACATCAAAGTTTCTGTTTTTGCTGCAGCCATGGCTGGAGCCCTTAAACCCAATAAATCAGGAACCTGTTTCAACTGTGGTAAAGCAGGTCATTTAAAAAAAAAATTGTAAAAAATAAAATAAAATCAATCAATAAATTTTATGATACTTTCTAATTACCAGCCAGTCATTTTTTCTAGGACTCTTGCTTTTTCCTAGATTCTGTATTTTTTGAGCTCATAATTTTGATCCTACACACCTAAGTTAATGCTTTTCTGATCAGTTCTATTTTTGATCAACTGTGAAATATTTAAACATTACAATGGAAATTTCACCTAAAATAGCTACAAGGCCTTTATTGTGTTATGTGTGCACATTTGTATTATGTGTTGTATGTCTGTTTGTGCGTATGTCCATATATCATGTACATGATATAAAGATGGATATATATGTAAAGAGTGCTCATAAAAAATTAAAAAAAAAATAGATTCAAATATTTTTAATTCACTGATTTAAATGGTTCAATTTAAATTGGGTAAACAGATAAAAATAAGATGTCTTTAACATGTTAATGACTGATATGCTCTGATTCTAGGACTTTTCTTCAACAACAACAACAAAAAATGGCTAAGACTGTTCATTATACTTGTCTAATGTTTTGATAAAATAAGTAAATTAATTAGACATAAGATTACTTGTTTATGAGTACTTTTGTTAAATATCGGGTTGATTTACAAGGTTAATATGCTAAATGTTAAATATACCATTAAATACTTTTAACTCCTTAAATTACATGAGATAACATTATTAATAATTTTTTAAGTTGATAAATAATAAAAATAAATAAATAAATAAATGGTTGCTTTGTCATCCCTAATATTTAGACACTATATTTTCATAGTATGGTAAACAAATGTGATTAATTGTGTACTACAAATAACAAAATATCTCTTATTAAAATGGAATAATTTGCTTAAATTCAAAAATTTACAAGGATTATTTCAAAGTGTGAATAAAGAAGAGGTTAAAAAAATTAGAAGGTTCTAGTTATGGATTTAGTAAGAAAAAATGTGTTCCTAGAAGTGAGTAAATAAAAGGGTTTAAACAAGTGATAAAGAAGGTCTATATACATTGGCTATATATGTAAGTTTTTTAAGCAAATAATCTTGAAGAAATTAAAGATTATACAACTATGGTTAAACAACAACTATTATTTTGCAATATTCTAATATGTTATTTCTTTTAGAGCTAAACTTAATTAATATAAAAACATCAATAGTAATTATGGTACTATTACTCTTCTTTGTATATTAAATTTGTTCATATTTTCCAGGTATATGTCATTAAGATAGAAACTTTAAAAAAAAATTATATCAAGCTGGTATTCTCCAAAAGGTTACATGGTAATTTTAGGCTTATAAAAATAACATATTAGAGATTTATTTATATCATTTAATTTCTATAACTGGGCCTATTATCAATAAGATATATAAAGTTTTGTGTTATTTTTTACACTGAGGTACAATTTAAATGTATTTTTTAGTTAATGAGAGCCTAATCTACATAAAGGTTAATATTATAAAAAACAAAAACATTTTTCTATTTTTCTACAAAAAGCTAAAAGCTTTCAGCCTTTCTTTACTACATGTTTTAGATGTGTTATCATATTGTGTTAGTTTTTACTCAAATAAACTTAAACAATTATTTATATAAAATTTATAATCTAATATTTAATAAAAACAAAAATAAACTTTAAAACAACAACACTTTACTTAAATTTATAAAGAGCCCTACTTACCTAAGATAAGACTCTATGTCCTATCTGACTACATGTAAAAATACAACAAAATAGTAGGCCAAATCTCTGTATATTTTACTCATATTAGAGCACATTCTACACTGCCAGGACCATTAACTAAAAAAAAAAAAATCAAAATATTGATCAACTATTATTCCCCTTACAAAAGGCTCATCTAGAACATGTTTTACATCATACAAACACTAAAGGACTTTATAAAAAACACAAAATAACTCAAAAACAAACGTGAAATTATAGCTAACTGTTCATCATGTGCTCCTTTTAATATTCCTTATTGTCCTCCTGGTGTTAATCCAAGGGGACTCCATTCTATTGCTCTTTAACAAATTGATGTTGTTATAATTCAGTCATTTGGACAACTAAGATATGTACATCATACTATTGACACTCATACTCATTTTCTATGGGCCACAGTTTATCTTAAAAAAAAAAATGCTGATGCAATCATTTCTCATTTATTATCTTGTTTTTGCTCTCATGGGAATTCCTTAAGAACTTAAAACTGACAATGCACCTACATATACCTCACAAAAATCACATTCATTTTTACAAAAATATGACATTACACATACATTTGGCATACCTTATAATAGTCAGGGTCAAGCTATTATAAAAAAGACACATCATACGTTAAAAAAATTTATACTAAAAATAAAAAGGGGGGATATGGCTATGGCTTATACACCTCAAAATATACTTCATAAAACTTTACTAACTTTAAATTTTTTAAATGTCTGGTCAGCTTCCGAGGTTCCTGCAGCTCAGCAACATTCTCTACATTTAAATCTCAACCATTATTTCTAAAATCGGAAATACCTATGTGGTACAGGAATGATAATAAAGAATGGATTTCTGGGTTGTTGCACCACATGGGAAGGGGGTTTGCTCTTATTTCTACAGGTAAGACACCTTTCTGGGTACCTTCAAAACTTATCAAATTGCAGAATGAGTGACCTATTTGTCAGACAATTTCAGGAGCTGGCAATGCAGAGAACTTTTACGATGGCAACGAGAACAGCAGACCCCCAACATGGGGACAGATAAAAAAGCTGACTCAAGAAGCTAAAAAAAAAAAAAAAAAAAACTTTTCAAAAGGCAAATCAGCCTTTAAATCCTATTAATCTTTTATTAACTATGCTTGCAGTTATTAATTGCCAGGTAAGTATAGTTTTTGCTCATTCTTCTGCTTTTTGGGCCTATGTTCCTAACCCTCTTTTGGTGCACAATGTTTCCTGTGGAGAACCTAAAGTTCGTGTGTGTACTAATAATACTAATTTTCCCCCCTCCTGTATGTGGGGGAATTAAAGATATTCCATTCCATAAAAATCTGTATAATATTTCAAATATTACTGTAGCTGTTGAAGGAGTCCCATTGTGTATAGGGGCTCGTTCTTTCTGTTTGCCTCTTATAACACATAATGACACTCATTCCTATAATACTTGGGGAGTTAATTATCGTAGTTATTCTACTGCTGTTTTTACTGTCATGATATCTTCCCGAGGATTTAATAACTCTGGTGTGTATGTTAATCAATCATCCCTATCATCTGAAGAATGCTTTGTCAGAACTCATCTTCCTTTATGTTCAGCTAAATATTTTGAAACCTTTTTAACTCATTTAGAGTGGGAAAAATGCCGTGATCATCACCCTAAAACAGTAGTCAAATATCAAAATATCACTATAGTTGATTGGAGTCCTGATCATTCTAAATTTATAGAAAGTTGGTCAAATCGTACTTTAAGATGGCATCGACATAATGAGACAATAAATGCTTAGGGTAATGAGACAATTAAAATGCAACATTATGCTTTGGTCCCTCCAATGTTACAGCATATAAGGTTTTCCAATATTCAAGGGGATATATGGAAATTATGGGCAGTATCTGGGAAACTCACTGTATGGACTAGAAATTTCACGTTAGATGTATCCCATTCCTCTCCTTTTGAAGTACATCTACATAATAATCTGACTTATTTTGCTTCTACATGTGTTAAATTCCCTTATTCTCTTATGATTGAAAACTGGGAATGGAATGTAACTTGGGGAACAATATCATGTATAGACTGTTATCTTACTCAATGTGTAAATAGAACTAATTGGGAATTAATAGAAATTAATAATTATTCTTTAGTTATTGTTAAAGCTCGCACAGAATTGTGGGTGCCTGTTAATTTGACTCATCCTTGCTCTGATTCATTGTCTGTTACTCATTTGTACAATGTTGTTTAAGTTTTGTTACATCGCTCTCTACGATTAATAGAAATAGTTATAGCTTCATTCCTTGCAGTTGCTTCTGTAACTGCCACTGCTACAGTAGCTGGAGTTGCTTCACATCAAGACATTCAAACTGCGAATTTCGTGAGAACATAGCATCAAGATGCTCATTTATTATGACAACAACAAAAGGACTTAAACTCTCAATTGGCTACAGACGTGATCAATTTACAACATACTGTTTCCTGGCTTGGCGTTCAAGTGACTATCTTGGCTACCAGAAGTGTTCTGAAGTGTGACTGAAATTCTTCTCATGTTTGTGTGACTCCCGTGCCATATAATACCAGTGATTTCTGGGAAACTGTTAAAAGATGGTTAAATGGACATCAAAATTTAACTTTTAAAATTATAAATTAAAAAAAAAAACTATTATGGATACCTTTAGTAGGACATTACCTGAACTAACAGGATCTGACATTTTACAAAAATTGTCTTCAAGTATTGCTAATTTAAATCCTTTAAGTCATTTCTCTACCTTGTTGTCAACTTCTTTAGGTAACACTGTAATAATTTCTGTTTTGTGTTTTGTTTTGTATATAGTCTTCCAATGCTAGAAAAAGCGAAGGAAACTGAAACATGAAACCTTTCTTTTCGCTTCTGCTATGGCTCATTTACAAAAACAAAAGGAGGGAGATGTAGAGAATCAGATGTAACTGCATTACTATTACTGTCCTTGATGGAGTCTGCCTGCAAACAGGATATTCTGTCAAGGTATAGATAGGTAACAGCGGACATGCTTGAAAACGAGGTGTCTGCTGTCCTTGGGAGGGCCTACTTGCAAACGAGAGGCTCCTTCAAGGTTTAGATAAGGTAACTGTGGACATGCTTGAAAACAAGGTGTCTGCTGTCCTTGGGAGGACTTGCCTGCAAACGGGATGTTCTGCCAAGTGGGCTAGGAGGACGCTGAGAAAAATTTTATTATCTGTTCTTAACAAAGAGCAGAGCTCAACATACTCCGGGCCGAGAATAGATTAGCCATGAGAAGCGGGTCACTTCTGATTAGAAAGTAAAACTTCTGTATGCTATGTTTAATTAGCTGAAAGACCTGATTTATTGATGTTGGAAGGCTGACTTCTTTGTTCACAAGACTATAAAAAGATTGCTTGTACACAATAAAGGACTTTTTTTTCTGCTGCTGCTTTGCTTGCTCTGCTTCTTCTTTCTTTTCCCATGCTGACCTGCAAGTGAATTACTGCAACAAGTTATTGTTCAGACTCAATGATCTCAAGTATTATGTTTTGGATATGGTTTGAATGTGCTCCCAAGAGTTCATTGTGTTGAAAACTTGGTCCCCACTGTGGTAATTATGGGAGGTGGTGGGACCTAGTGGAAAGTCCTTAGGTTATTGTGGTGGGAGCTGACCTTGGAAGGGATCAAGGTAGCTTTTGTGGAAACCCTGAGCTCTCACAAAGTGAGTTGTTTTAAGAGCATACCTGACCCATGAATTTTTCTTTGGCTTCCTATTTGGTGTTGTGATCTCTTTCTACCACCCATGGTACCACCAGTGTCATCTGCCATGAGGTCACAGAGTTAAGGGGGACCCTTGCCAGAGCCAGCACTGTACAGTTTGGGCTCTCAGCTTCCGAATCTGTGACCTAAATCTTTTTTCAGTATAAAGTTAGATTGCCTCAGGTATTTCATTATAACAACAACAACAACAACAAAACCCACAAACTAACACAAGTCAAAAGGCAACAGGTGTGTACTAAAAGGGATAATTTGAAAGGCATGGAGAAAAAAAGGCCAAGAACCATGATCAGGAAACCACAGATGGTAATAAAATTGAGGCTGCGTGCTGCTCTTGACCAGGATGGCAAGCAGGCCATGGTAACAGCAAGGAAGGGACAACTTGGGACTTGATACAGAGCTATTGGAAATAACCAAAGCAGTTTTCAAACAGTTAAATTTTTGTGTGTGTGGTGCTGGGGATCAAACCCAAGGCCTCATGTATGCTAGGCAAGTGCTCTACCATTGAGCCACATCCACAGCCCTATATAGTTTATTTGAATGTCTACATAGGTCATAAAACAAATCAAGAATATCCAGTTCAGTGCAGAGTTTGTGACTGGCTTCTGTAGAAACAGTTGGCATCAAGGTAGTGCTTGAACCTTTGACACCTAACAAAGAAAGTGAACCAAGAGAAGTGTAGATAAGAATATTCACTGGGAGGTTACTCTGACCATAGTAAAGTCTCACTATGAAGATAAGCAAGGTGGAATTGACCACTACACACAGAATCATATAGATAAATCCTGCAATAAAAGAATCAAATTGTTCTTTAATGCTTATATAAGAAAATCTACAGCAATTTGACAAACTATTATGTTCCTTAATATCATTGAGTGAGTAGCATTTTGAGCCATTGGCCATTTATTGTAAGAACTAATAAAAATTGTATATCTAAAGCTATATATATTGCAAACATCACTCCTATAAAGGCAAAACCTATACAATATGCTATACAGAAATACATAGAAGAGACAGGATATGGCAAAGCAGGATTCAGATATACTAATTAGGTACTCTGGGTGAACAAAAAAGACTATAAAATGAAAAAGAATATAAAATGAAATAACGTAAAGCACTTGGAATCTTGAGCATTATCAGCATTATAGTGACAAGGTATGTATATTATCTGGTAAGTAGTTCCATACACTGTTACATGTTTTTTATGGATCATCAAATTAAAAGTTCTTTGAGAGGAGCTATTGTTACCATGCCTGTTTCATAGGTGGAAAATCTGAGACTCGGGGAAATTAACTTATTCAAGACCATACTACAGCTAATAAGTTTTAGGGATGGAATTGGAACACAGACAGTTTGTCTCCAGACCTTGTGGTCTGAGCTATTATACCAAACTGCCTCCTAATGTACTTTAAAATAGAAATAAATGTTTCTCTAAAAGACTGAGCCAAAATGTTTAGAACATGTCAATATAGATATAGTGTGGTACATATTGAGCATCCCTAATTTGAAAATCCAATATCTGAAATGTTTCATAATCAAACTTTCTGAGCTTCATGTCAGCACTCCAAAAATCTTCAGATTTAGGAGTTTTGGATTTTCAGACTGGGAATACTTAAATAGTCCATGCAAGTATCCCAAAGTCTGAAAAACTTTGAAATCTGAAACACTTCTGGTTCCAAGTATTTGGGATAAGGGACACAAAACTTGTATATGGGAAAGACCACACATTTTAGAGTGAGGCAGAACTGGGTTCAAATCGTGATAACACTTCTGTGACCTTAAATAAGCTACATAACCTCTTTGATCAGTTTATCTGTAAAATTGAGATGGTGATATAAAATGAAATAACATGTAAAGCACTTGGAATGCTGTGGATGCTTTGATGGTAACTATTTATTATTATCTGGAACTGAGCATCTTTGATAACCCTAACAGGGACATTATCTTTAAAAAAAAACGACAACAACAAAAAAAACTTACCTCAAGTTGGTCAAGTGATGAAGTAGCAGAGCCGGTATATTATATTAAAAAAAAAAAAATGAGTTTTATCGTGATCAGTGGAAGTTCTTGGAGGATTTTTTTTTTTTTTTTTTTTTTTGGTGGTGGTGGTGCTGGGGATGGTACTCAGGGTCACAAGCATGCTAAGTAAGCAATCTACCATTGAGCTATAGCCTCAGCCCTGCTGGAGGATTTTAAACAGTGGAATAATATAATGATATATGCACTTCTGAATAACAAACAACTCCATGTTTTAAAACTTCCAAACAATAGAGACTCACTTTAAAAATGAAAATATTCCCCTTATTTTCACCTGTACATTTAGAAAGATCATTTTAGCAGCTATATAACAATTGGAATAGGACACAGAGAACAGTTAATAAGAATATTTCGGATCAAGGAGCTTGATATCCAATCAGAGACGCGCCGTCTGATAGAAGAAAAAGTTGGCTACGATCTACAGTCGGTGGGGTCGGGCTCCAAATTCCTCAATAGGACACCCATAGCACAAAAGTTAATAACTAGAATCAACAAATGGGACTTAATCAAACTAAAAAGTTTTTTCTCAGCAAAAGAAACAATAAGAGAGGTAAATAGGGAGCCTACACCCTGGGAACAAATCTTTACTCCTCACACTTCAGATAGAGCCCTAATATCCAGAGTATACAAAGAACTCAAAAAATTAGACAATAAGAGAACAAACAACCCAATCAACAAATGGGCCAAGGACCTGAACAGACACTTCTCAGAGGAGGACATACAGTCAATCAACAAGTACATGAAAAAATGCTCAACATCTCTAGCTGTCAGAGAAATGCAAATCAAAACCACCCTAAGATACCATCTCACTCCAGTAAGATTGGCAGCCATTAAGAAGTCAAACAACAACAAGTGCTGGCGAGGATGTGGGGAAAAGGGTACACTTGTACATTGCTGGTGGGACTGCAGATCGGTGCAGCCAATTTGGAAAGCAGTATGGAGATTTCTTGGAAAGCTGGGAATGGAGCCACCATTTGACCCAGCTATTCCCCTTCTTGGTCTATTCCCTAAAGACCTAAAAAGGGCATGCTACAGAGACACTGCTACATCGATGTTCATAGCAGCACAGTTCACAATAGCAAGACTGTGGAACCAACCTAGATGCCCTTCAATAGACGAATGGATAAAAAAAATGTGGCATTTATACACAATGGAATATTACTCTGCATTAAAAAATGACAAAATCATAGAATTTACAGGGAAATGGATGGCATTAGAGCAGATTATGCTAAGTGAAGCTAGCCAATCCCTAAAAACCAAATGCCAAATGTCTTCTTTGATATAAGGAGAGTAACTAAGAACAGAGTAGGGATGAAGAGCAGGAGAAGAAGATTAACATTTAACAGGGTTGAGAGGTGGGAGGGAAAGGGAGAGAGAAGGGAAATTGCATGGTAATGGAAGGAGACCCTCAGGGTTATACAGTGGAGGAGGTAGAGAGAGAGGAGGGGAGGGGAGGGGAGAGGTGGGGAGGGGGGAGGGTGGAGGATGGGAAAGGCAGCAGAGCACAACAGACACTAGTATGGCAATTTGTAAATCAATGGATGTGTAACTGATGTGATTCTGCAATCTGGGTATGGGGTGAAGGTGGGAGTTCATAACCCACTTGAATCAAAGTGTGGAATATGATATGTCAAGAAATTTGTAATGTTTTGAACAACCCACAATAAAAATTAAAAAAAAAATAAGAATATTTCACTAATTCAGGGAAAAGACTGAGAATTTAGGGTAGGGGTGAAAAGAAAAGGACATATTAGGAATATGGGAGAACTGAGAAATCAGGAGTAAGGTTGAAAGTGAGAAGAACATATGATAGGAAAGGAGGTGAGATATAGAAAAATGTGCCAATGAGAATATACCTTGGAGTTCAAAGGCAGCAAAAGTGACTGGAAAGAAGATAACAGAACTGAACATTTGAAAGGGCTATGGAAAGGAAGTTATACAGATGGCTATCCCCAGTTCCATAGCTCCAGTGTCTGGATAAACCTTGGAATTATTTCCCCCTCCAATTTAAGAAACATAAGCATACTCCTAGATTCAGAAATATGTATAAGATTATACACAAATACAATATCTTATAAACTGTTGACAGGAAATTTTTAAAAGCAAGCCAAGAAAGAAATAGGTAAAATATCATTTGACTTTCAACACTACTCTGATAAGGAAAAGAGGAAGTAGTAGAAAGTAAAAGAAGGAAACAGTGGTAAGTCAGGGACTCAGCAGTATTTGTTAAGCTATACTTAAGCCATGTAAATATTTTTTAAGGTTTAAACCATTTGCTACATAACATGTCTGACTTGATCTACTAACCCAGTGTTGTTCAAATTTAATACACTTACGACATTGTTAGAAATACCTTGTTGCTACAAAGTAAACATTATTAGTACTGGCTAGTTCTTTTCTGAACAGCTATCCTTCATTCTTATATAGGAGGATACACCACCAGGTCTAATGAGCTAATCCCCATTTTTTCAAATACTTTTTTTTTCTACCCTCAAGCACATATCTGGGATACTTAATGCTGCCAATATTTTGGGATTCTCCCCATCGAATTAACTATTATCCCTTATTTATACCATTCTTCACACTTATGACAAATGCAGAAGCACTTAGCATTTTAACTCCACATCTATTTCCCCATAATGAGAATAAATATAAGAAAAATTGCAAAGGTTATGAAATGTTAAAGGTTTCTAAAAATTCCAATTCACATTCCATTTCTTAATAATGTGGTTATTTCCAAGATCCCCCTATCTCTCTACTCTTGAGTGGGATCAAGCTTTGCCACTTGACAGAAAGCTTAGAAACCATAAAATAAAAGGAATTTTTTGTCCTACATAAATCCTGAACAAAAAATTCCATACACAAAGTTGAGAGAAAAAAATGGGAAAATATTTGAAACTTTCTCACATAAGACACATTTCCTTATATAAGGACTCCTACAAATTAATAATAAAAGGTCAATAGTTCAATAGAAATATGAGAAAATGATATTATATCCATCAGGATTCTTCAGTGAAACAGAACCAAGAGGAGATAGATGATAGATAAAAGGAGATGTATTATGAGAATTGGCTTGTACCATTATGGAGGCTGAGAAGTCCTATTATCTGGTGCCTGCAAATTAGAGAACCAGGAATGCCAGAGGTATAATTCAGCCCAATTTCAAAGGCCTGAGAACCAGAGGAACTGCTGGTATAAGTTCCTGAATCCAAAGACTGTAGCACATGGAGCTCTGATGTTCAATGACAGGAGAAGATGAATGTCCCAGCTCTAGAAGAGAGAATTTGCCTTTCCTTTGCCTTTTTGTTCTATCTGGGTCCTCAGTGGATTGAATGATGCCTGCTCACATTGTTGAAGGTGAAGCTGTTTTCTTAGTCTGATTCAATTTTTTAAAAAATTTTTATTGTAATTTATTATATATGACAACAGAATGCATTACATTTCATATTACACATATAGAGCCCAATTTTTCATATCTAGTTGTATACAAAGTATATTCAAACCTTTCATGACTTCATGCATGTACTTAGGGTAATGATGTCCATCTCATTCCACTATCTTTTCTACCCTGATGCCCACTCCCTTACCCTCCCACCTCTGTGCCCTATCTAGAGTTTGTCTAATCCTTCCATGCTCTCCCTTCCAACCCCACTATGAATCAGCCTCCTTATATCAGAGAAAACATTCAGCATTTGTTTTTTTTGGGGATTGACCAATTTAGCATTATATTCTCCAATCCATCCATTTACCTGCAAATGACATGATTTTATTCTCTTTTAAAGCTGAATAAAATTACATTGTGTATATATACCACATTGTCTTTATCCATTTTCATCTACTGAAGGGCATCTAGGTTGGTTCCACAGTTTAGCTATTATGAATTGTGCTGCAGTAAACATTGATGTGGCTGTGTCCCTGTAGTATTCTGTTTTTAAGTCCTTTGAGTATAGACCGAGGAGTGGTATACCTGGGTTAAGTGGTGGCTCCATTCCCAGTTTTCCAAGGAATCTCCATACTGCTTTCCATATTGGCAGCATCCAGTTTGCAGTCCCACCAGCAATATATGAGTGTGCCTTTCTCATCACATCCTCACCAACACTTATTGTTTGTATTCTTAATAGCTGCCATTCTGATTGGAGTGAGATGAAATCTTAGAGTAGTTTTGATTTGCATTTCTCTAATTGCTAGAGATGGCAAACATTTTTTTCATATATTTGTTGATTGATTGCATATCACCTTCTGAGAAGTGTCTGTTCAGTTCCTTGGCCTATTTATTGTTTAGGTTATTTGGTTTTTTGATGTTTAGCTTTTTGAGTTCTTTATATACCCTAGAGATTAGTGTTCTGTCTGATGTGCAAGTGGTAAAAATTTGCTTCCAAGCTGTGGGCTCTCTGTTTACCTCACTGATTGTTTCTTTTGCTGAGAAGAAGCTTTTTAGTTTGAATCCATCCCATTTATTGATTCTTGATTTTAATTCTTATGCTATAAGGGTCTTATTAAGGAAGTAGGGGCCTAATCTGATATGATGGAGATTTGGGCCTACTTTTTCTTCTATTAGGCACAGGATCTCTGGTTTAATTCTCAGGTCCTTGATCCACTTTGAGTTGAGTTTTGTGCACGGGGAGAGAGGTTTAATTTCATTTTGTTGCTTATGGATTTCAAGTTTTCCCAGCACCATTTGTTGAAGAGGCTATCTTTTCTCTAATGTATGTTTTTTGGCACCTTTGATAAGATAACTATAATTATGTGGGATTGTCTCTGTGTCCTCTATTCTGTACCATTGGTCTACCAGTCTATTTTGGTGACAATACTATGCTGTTTTTGTTACTATTGCTCGGTAGTATAGTTTAAGGCCTGGTATAGTGATGTCACCTGCTTCTCTCTTATTGCTAAGGATTGCTTTAGCTATTCTGGGTCTCTTATTTTTTTCAGATGAATTTTATGACTGCTTTTTCAATTTCTATGAGGAATGTCATTGGGATTTTGATTGGAATTGCATTTAGTTTGCATAATGTTTTTGGTAGTACGGTCATTTTGACAATATTAATTCTGCCTATACAAGAACAAGGTAGATCTTTCCATCTTCCGAGGTCTTCTTTAAATTCTTTCTTTAGTGTTCTGTAGTTTTTGTTGTAGAAATCTTTCACCTCTTTCATTGATTTCCAAGTATTTTTTTAGGCTATTGTAATTGGGGTAGTTTTCCTCTTTTCACTTTCAGAGGATTTGTCACTGATATACAGAAATGCCTTTGAGTTATGGGTGTTGATTTTGTATCCTGCTACTTTGCTTAATTCGTTTACTAGTTCTAGAAGTTTTCTGGTGGGTCTTCTAGGTATAATCATATCATTGGCAAATAGTGCTAATTTGAGTTCTTCTTTTCCTATACTTATTCCTTTAATTTCTTTCATCTGTCTATTTGCTCTAGCTAGTGTTTCAAGAACTATGTTGAACAGAAGTGGTGAGAGAGGGCATCCCTGTCTTGTTCCAGTTTTTAGAGGGAATGCTTCCAATTTTTCTACATTTAGAATGATGTTGGTCTGGGGTTTAGCATAGATAGCTTTTACAATGTTAAGATATGTTCCTGTTATCCCTAGTTTCTCTAGTGTTTTGAACATGAAGAAGTGCTGTATTTTGTTGAATGCTTTTGCTGCATCTGTTGAGACAATCATATGATTCTTTTCTTTCAGTTATTGATTTGATGAATTATATTTATTGATTTCTGTAAGTTGAACCAACCTTGCATCCCTGGGACGAACCCCACTTGATCATGGTACACTACCTTTTTGATATGTTTTTGTATTTGATTTTCCAGAATTTTATTGAGGATTTTTGCATCAATGTTCATTATAGATATTGGTCTGAAGTTTTCTTTCTTTGATGTGTCTTTGTCTGATTTTGGAATCAGGATGATATTGGTCTCATAGAATGAGTTGGAAATGTTTCCTCTTTTTCTAGTTTATGAAATAATTTGGGGAGTTTTGGAATTAGTTCTTCTTTGAAAGTCTTGTAGATCTCACCTGTGTATTCATCTGTTCCTGAGCTTTTGTTGGTTGGTAGGCTTCTGATGTTGTCTTCTATTTCATTGCTTGAAATTGATCTGTTTAATTTGTGTATATCATCCTGATTCAGTTTGGGCAAATCATATGACTCTAGAAATTTGTCAGTGCCTTTGATATTTTCTATTTTATAGGAGTACAGATTTTCAAAATAATTTCTAATTATCTTCTGTATTTCTGTAGTGTCTGTTGTGATATTTCCCCTTTTCATCACGGCTATTAGTAATTTAAGTTTTCTCTCTCCTTCTCTTCGTTAGCATGGCTAAAGTTTTGTCAATTTTGGTTTATTTTTTTCAAGGAACCCACTTTTTGTTTTGTCAGTTTTTTCTTTTCTGATTTTAATTATTTCCTGTCTTCTACTGCTTTTGATGTTGATTTGTTCTTCTTTTTGTAGGGCTTTGAGATGTAATGTTAAGTCATTTATTTGTTGACCTTTTCTTCTTTTAATATATGAGCTCAATGCAATGAACTTTCCTCTTAGTACTGCCTTCATAGTGTCCCAGAGATTTCAATATGTTTGTATCCGTGTTCTCTTTAGCCTCTTAAGAATTTTTTAATCTCCTCCTTGATGTCTTTTGCAACCCATTGTTCATTCAGTAGCATATTACTTAGTCTCCACATGTTGGTAGCTTCTATTTTTAATTTTCTCATTGATTTCTAATTTCATTCCATTATGACCTGATAGAATGCAGGATAGTATCTTTTCTTTTTTATATTTGCTAACAGTTGCTTTGTGGCATAATATATGGTCTATTTTAGAGAAAGATCCATGTGCTGCTGAGAAGAAAGTGTATTTGTTCATTGAAGGATGAAATGTTATATATATATATCTGTCTGTTAAATCTAAGTTATTGATTGTATTATTGAGTTCTGTAAAAAAAAATTTCTTTATTCAGCTTTTGTTTGGAAGATCTCTCCAGTGGTGAAAGAGGTGTGTTAAAGTCACCAGAATTATTGTGTTGTGGTCTCTTTGACTCTTGAACTTGAGTTTGTTTGATGAACATAGACACTCCATTGTTTGGGGAATATAAATTTATTATTGTCATGTCTTTTTGATGATTGTTTCCCTTAAGCATCATGAAATATCCTTCTTTATCCCTCTTGATTAACTTTGGTTTGAAGTCCATTTGATATGAGGATGGAAATCCCTGCCTGTTTCAGTAGTCCATGTGAGTGGTAAGCTTTTTCCCAACCTTTCACCTTCAGTCTGTGGATGTCTTTTCCTATGAGTCTCTTAGAGGCAGCATATTGTTGGGTCTTTTTTAAAAAATCCAATCTGCCAGTCTATGTCTTTTGATTGGTGAGTTTAGGTCATTAGCATCCAGGGTTATTTTTGAGACATGATTTGTATTTTCAGCCATTTTTATTTATTTTTGGTATTTAACTTGACTTGGTTTCTCCTTTGATTAGTTTTTCCTTTAGTGTAATACCTCCCTTTGCTGATTTTCATTGTTGTTTTTTTGTTTCCTCCTCATGGAATATTTTGCCAAGGATGTTCTGTAGTGCAGGCTTTCTTTTTTTTATTTATTTATTTTTTAGTTTTCGGCGGACACAACATCTTTGTTTGTATGTGGTGCTGAGGATCGAACCCAGGCCGCACGCATGCCAGGCGAGCGCACTACCGCTTGAGCCACATCCCCAGCCCCTGTAGTGCAGGCTTTCTAGTTGTAAATTCTTTCAACTTTTGTTTATCATGGAAGGTTTTTATTTCATCGTCAAATCTAAAGCTTAATTTTGCTGGATATAGGATTCTTGGTTGGCATCCATTTTCTTTCAGAGCTTGATATATGTTGTTCCTGGGTCTTCTAGCTTTCAGAGTCTGGGCTGGAAAATGTGCATGTAATCTAATTGATTTTCCCCTATATGTAATATGGTTCCTTTCTCTTGTTGCTTTTAAAATTCTCTCCCTATTCTGTATGCTAGGCATTTTCATTATTATGTGCCTTGGTGTGGATCTGTTGTGATTTTGTACATTTGTTATCCTATAAGCCTCTTGAATTTGGTTTTCCAATTCATTTTTCAAGATGGGAAAATTTTCTGATATTATTTCATTGAATAGTTTGCTCATTCCTTTAGTTTGGGACTCTAATCTTTCCTCTATTCCAACAACTCTTAAATTTGGTCTTTTCATGCTATCCCGTATTTCTTAAATGTTCTGCTCATAGTTTCTTACCATCTTCACTGTGTGATCTACATTCTCTTCAAGATTATATATTTTGTCTTCATTGTTTGAGGTCCTGTTTTCCAAGTGATCTGTTCTGCTTTCTATTGAACTTTTAATTTGGTTTATTGTTTCTTTCATTTCAAGGATTTCTGTTTGTTTGTTTGTTTTTCAGAACCTCTAGCTCCTTATTGAGGTAATCTTTTGCTTCCTGTATATGTTTATGTAGCTCTTTAACGAAATGATCTTTTGTTGCCTGTATCTGCTCTCTCATATCATCCTTTAATTCACAGAACATTTTAATCATGTATATCCTGAACTCCTTCTCTGTCATTTCTTCTGTTGTGCTGGCCATGAATTCTAATAATGTGGTATCTTGATTTGTTTGGGGCGCTTTCTTCCCCTTGTCTTTTCATATTGCTTTTGTTTCTTCCCTTATAGCACTGTGAATCTGAGGCATTACGGTTTTCACCCTGTAGGCTTACAGTGCTCCTGTAGGGATTCAATACCTCTCCTTTGAAGTGAAGGACAATGTTATCAGATCCCAATATAAACAGTACACACCCTATAAACAAATGTTTGCTATTAAGATGTTTACAGTTCGGTCACTATGTACAGAAATGGTGAATTCAATTATTATCCATAATGTACTCAGTGGATTTGTAAAAGGGTTTACAGTTTCTTATGGTGGATAAAGAACCGGGTGAGGAGTAGGATGATATGCTGAGGAGGTAGAAGGTGAGGATATAGACTTATTATATCTTACAAAGTGTGAAAGAAAAATTTAAAGAGGAAGATTAGTAGCAGGAGAAGAGAGAGGAAGTAATTTTGGTAAACAAGTAAGTGGGAAGACAGTAGAGTACATAAAGCTAATATATATATATATATATATATATATATATATATATATATATATTGGTGGGAAAAAAGAAAAAAAAAAGAATTTACAACACAACTGCAATATACTATTCAGTCATTCCAGTCCTCAAAATCCTAATTCATGCAAAGTACTTGGTTTCACATATGTTGGGGATGTGAGGGTGGGAGAATAGAGAGGGAGAGAAAAAAATATCTTATAGGAATAAGCAGGAATTGTTTTGGTTGGAGATCAGTATCTTTCTTGCTTTCCTTCCAATCCAATCATCTGTTGTTAGCTGGTATCTCCACCCTCAGGATGGTGAAGGTAACCAGGGTGGGAGAGTTGGTCCTGGTTGGAGGGCACCTGGAAGTGGGGTGTGGAACCTGCCGATGCCCGAAGGGAGACTGCACTCAAAGATCTCTTTGGGGGCCCACTCGTGTGATGTGAGCACCTGGTCTTTCTCCTTATCTCGCCTAAAGACTTCCCAGTTCCTGGTCTCTGTGTTAGTCTCTAAACTGTATCACATTCACCCTCTCCCTTACTATTTCCTAATGAGGGACCTTTCTCTGTGGGGCTCTTGAGTGTGGTCTTTGGGAATGCTGTGCACCTGCCTCACTGAGAGCTGTTTTGTTTTGGGCATCACTGTGCCTGGTTAGCAGCTGCTAGGGAGGAGGGGAGTTAGAAACTGGGTACTTGGCCAGTTGGAGTACCAAACTGGGAGTTTCTCCACTTAAGATGGTGATGAAGGTGGCCCAAGATGGAGGTGGTTGCTTTCAGTGATGGGGTGTTGGGTCAGGTGGGGGGATCCTGGCGATGGCATTGGACAATGAGTTCAGAGACTAGCTCTGTGGTGTGCAGTGTGTGGCTGTCAGCTGACTTCAGAGCCTGTGTGAAGTTCTCCAGTGCAGGCAGGCTATTGCACATAGGGGACTATCTCCACTGCTGCAGAGTCCCAAGATGGCAGCAACTAGGGGAGCCCCACACTGATAGATGGGAGTCCACACGGGAGTGGCGGCCAGAGTGCCTATGCGTGGGAAATTGCCAGGTGTCCTGCGTGTGAGCGGCGTCTGTGATTTCTGCTTCTGTGGGTGGCTGAAAGTTCTGCGTGGGTGCTGATGCTAATGGTCCTGCTCTGGTACCATTGGTAGTCTTGCGTGGGCGAATAGTTGGGAGACCTACTCTGACACTGAGGCCTGGACTTCTGGACGGGCACAGTGGCCATGATTCCTGTGTGGGAGCAGGAATATTGCTCAGAGAGAAGCAGTATTCTCACTGCTTGAGTCCCAGGCCATAGAATGTTGCCTCTCTCTGGCCCACAATCTTGAATCCTCCTAGGAGTCTATCCTGATTCAAATGTTAATCTCTTCTGGAAACATCCTCACAGACACAAGAAGAAATGTTTTACCAGCTATTTGGTATCCTTTAATCCAGTCAAGTTGACATAAAATTAACCATATCAGATACGAGAGTTCAAAAGCATGGAATACAAATGCTTCTTGAACATATGAAAAGATGTTCATATTCAAGAGAAATTTTAGAAAGCTAAACTAAGACTACACTATAAGGTTGTCAAAAATGTGATAACATACCTTTGTGTGTGCATATAAGGAAATGGGTACTCTCTTATATTACTGATGGGAGTGTAAATTAGTACTATCTCCTGGGACAGAAGTTTAGGAATGTCTGTGAAATTATAAATGTAAAAACCTTCCATTCCAGAAAACTGACTTCTGGAAATTCATCCTATGCATATACTCACACGTGTAAAATGAAATATACATGTGTTTGTAATCAAAAGGAATTGAAAAGAAACCAAAATGTCTCTGTTATTGCTTGGATAAAAGTTGTTCCTCCAAAGCTCCTGTGTTAATGATCAGAGGTGAAATAATTATGAGAGCTGTAACCTAATCCACGTATAATCCCTTTGATGGATTAGTATTTGAATGTTTTTAACTGGGTTCTAACTGTAGATAGGTGGGATAATGCTGGAGGAAGTGGGTCATTGGGGGAGGCATGCCTTGGGAATTGTACATTTTGTCCCTGGCTCCTTCCACGTTCTCTCTGCTTCCTGGTTGCCATGAACCTGAGTAACTTTCCTCCATCACACCATTCTGCTATGATATTCTGCTTTACCTCAGGCCCATAGCAATGGACTCAGAATGGACTGAACCTCTAAAACTATGAGTCCAAAATAAACTTTTCCTCCTCTGTGTTGTTCTTGTCAGATATTTTTGTCACAGCACTGAAAAACTAACAGTTCCTCAATATGGTATTAGATAAATAATCTTACAATGAAATACTATGCAACAGTAAAAAAAGAATGAGGATCCTCCTTATGTACTAATATAGAATGAGCTTCAAGACATATTATTAAATTAAAGCAAGGTTCAAGACACAATATGGGAGGGATTCAAGATGGCAGAATAGAGGAGGTCGCTTTCCTGGCTGCTTTATGGCGTGAAACCAAAAAAGCAGACAGTCAACTTCTCTGCAAGTTAGGAGAACCAAAGGGAGGGCAGCTTTACTGGAATTTAGAGCTGGACATTCAAAGCAGATCGGGGACTCAAGAGGTTGCATATAATAAGGAAGAAATCCACAGTGGCACAGCCATTGCTAGGTTCAGGCCAGAGTGGTCCCTCCATGAGCAAAGTAGAGGTATAAGGGAATTAAAGGAACCCATATTTTTAGGAGGCTCAAGGCATGTCTGGGTACAGAGCATTTAGAGATCAAGGACATTGCCCAACAAACCTGAAAGGCATGCTACACAATATCCTTGTGCAGGAAAGAAATCACCATTTTTCCAGGCAGTGTGCAGAGGACAAAGGAAGAAACTATTTTGCATCTGCAATGCGGATGGCCAGCAGCTGAGGGGGCCAATTCCTGGCAAACCCAAGTTTGGCCCATTAACACACACTGTATGACATGGAGTTAAGTGACCAGATGGAAATCAAATGTGGAGAGAGATTTACACAGGGGACAACTGGTCATGGAGACCCACCCAGCTCTACTACTCCCCCTCCAATCTGAGGGCTTGCAGGATGAGCTGGGAGAGACATCTCTGGCAACTCAGAAGGGTGGGGCCAGAGAAATTGGAGACTGAACCCAAGACCAGAAAACATGGGTTTCATAGGTGACATAGGGGACTAAGAATTGGCTTGCCTACCACACAAGTGGAACCCAGGGGAGATCCCTGGGGTGCAGTTTTCCAGCGTGAACCAGCAAGTACTGGGCCATGGAGATGTGCTGATTTAAAATCTCCAGATTAATTGGCATTCAGGAAAGAGCCTGGAGCCCACCTAAGCTTAAACCCTGCCTCCAGGAATTCCATTTATGGGATTTCCTCTTTCACTCCAGTAATCCCGAGGTGGAGCATCACACTCCAGAAGACACCACCAAAAACTGTTAAGAAAAGAAGCTGAGAATAATTTCAACTCCATCATAGTCTTTAAATTTTCATCAAGACTTTTTCTTTCTCTTTTTAATTCTTTTCTCTGTTCAATTGTGACCTTAATGGTACATGGGCAATTACGTATATTCATTATTGTTTTTTCTCATTTCTAGCACTTTTGAAGCCAGTTATTTTTCATGGATTAGTTTTTTTGAGGACTAGGATGTTTGATTAGTATATTTTAGTTGTGTTTTGTATTCTTTTATTTTTGTTTTTAATTTTTTCAAAAAATTTTACTTTATATATATTTTTCTCTTACCTGTTTCCTTTGATTCTTTCTCTCTTCAGCTAACATCAAATCTATTGTGCTCTCTTTCACTCTTCCTTTAATCTTTTACTTCTGTTTTCTTTCCTCCTCCCTCATAATCATCACATTTTATATCACATCTGTTCACTCACAATCCCCCATTTGAAAATGTAAACCCTCTGCAAACATGCTGTTTTTATTGTAGGAAAAAACTGATTGTATCGTTACTGTTTAGTGTGATAATTAACATTGTAGACATCATAGTGGGGACTATTTGATTTAATACTGTATACTATTTACATTGGTTGTTATTATTACTTGTCTCCCTAAACAGTGAGGTACTGGAAAACTTCAGGGGTACTGTAAGTCCACAGGGTGGAAACTACTGCCTTAGATCCATACTGTTAGATGGGTAAATAGAAAAAACAACATGAAAAAGCAATGAAACAAATTGCCCTCTAATAAGAGAATTCATTGACACCACAGTGGAAGAAATATCAGAGAAGGAGTTTAGAGTGTACATAGTTAAAATTATCTGTGAAGTAAAGGACAACATAAGGAATGAAATCAGAGAGAAAATACAAGAAGTGAAAGATCACTTCAACAAAGGGGCAGAGATTCTGAAAAAAAAAGCAGAAATTCTCAAAATGAAGGAAACAATAAACTAAATTAAAAATTTAGTTGAGCGGCTGCCATGTGGCTCAGTGGTAGAGAATTTACTTGGCATATGCGAGGCCATGGGTTCAATTCTTAGCATCAGATATAAATGAATAAAATGAAAGTCCATCAACAACTAAAAATTATTTTTAAAAATTCAATTGAAAGCAGAATATATCACTTGGAAGACAGAGTTTAAGCAACAAAGACAAAATATATAATCTTGAAAACAAAGTTAACCATGAGAAAAGATGTTAAGAGACCAGGAACAGAAATTCCAATAAATATGGGTTAATGTGAAAAGACCAAATTTAAGATTTATTTGGATAGATGAAGGCTCAGAGATACAAATGAAAGGAATGCACAATCTTTTCAATGAGATAACAACAGAAAATTTCCCAAACCTAAAGTATGAAATTGAAAATCAAATACAGGAGGCCTATAGGACCCCAAATATACAAAATGACAACAGACCCACATCAAGTCACATTATTATGAAAATGCCTAATATACAGAATAAGGATAGAATTTCAAAGGCTGCCAGAGAAAAAGAACAGGTCACGGGGCTGGGTATGTGGCTCAAGCAGTAACGCGCTCTCCTAGCATGCACGGGGCACTGGGTTCAATCCTCAGCACCACATAAAAATAAAGATGTTGTGTCCACCGAAAACTAAAAAAAAAATAAATATTAAAAAAATTCTCTCTCTCTCTCTCTCAAAAAAAAAAAAAAAACAGGTCACATTTAGAGGAAAGCCAATCTGTATCTCAGATGATCTCTCAACCCACACACTCAAAGCTAGGAGGTCTTTGAATAATATGTACCAAGCTCTGAAAGAAAATGGATGCCTGCCAAGAATACTAACCCAGTAAAATTAAGCTTCAGAATTGATGACAAAATAAAAACCTCCATGATGAGAAAAAAAAGTTAAAAGAATTCACAACTAGAAAGCCTGCACTACAAAATATACTTAATAAATATTTCATTAAGAAGAAATGAAAAATAAAAGTTAAAACCAGCAAAGATAGGAACTACACTAAAAGAAAACTGGCTCAATGGAGAAACATATTCAAATTTAAAATTAGAAATAAATCAGTGACAAGACATAAAAATAATTTCTCAATTAATAACATTGACTGTAAATAGCCTAAACCCATCATTCAAAAGACATAGACTGGCATATTGAATTTTTTTAAAAGAAGACCCAACAATATGCTGCCTTCAACAGACTCACCTCATAGGCAAAGACATCCACAGACTGAAGGTAAAAGGATGGGAAAAAACATATCATTCATATGGATTTTGTAAACAAGCAGGGTTTCTATCCTATCAGATAAAGTGGACTTCAAGCCAAAGTTAATCAAAGGGACAAAGAAGGACATTTCATACTGCTTAAGGGAATTACACATCAACAAGATCTAACAATTGTAAATATTTATGCCTCAAACAATGGAGCACCTACATACATCAAACAAACATTTCACAATTTCAAGAAGCAAATAGAGCACAGCACAATAATACTGGGTGACTTTAACAAACCTATCTCACCACTGGATAGATCTTCAAACAAAAACTTAATAAAGAAACTATAGAATTAAAAAATACAATTAATAATTTAGAATTAACAGACATAAATGGACTATTTCATCCATTGAATACACTTTCTTCTCAGCAGCACATGGATCCTTCACTAAAACAGACCATATCTCAGGCCACAAAGCAACATTAGTAAATATAAAAAATTAGAGAAAATACCTTGCAGCCTATCAGATCATTATGGAATGAAATTAAAAATCAATGATAAAATAAAAAGTAGAACCTACTCTAACACCTGGAGGCTAAATAACATGATATTGAATGATGAATGGATACCAGGAAAAATCAGGGATGAAATAAAAAATACTTAAGAGGTAAATGAGAATAGTGATACAATATATCAGTATCTCTGGAACACTATGCAGGGCAGTGCTAAGAGGAAAATTTGTTGCATTGAGCTCATTCACTAGAAGAATAGAAAGTCTGGCATGGATTCAAACTCAAAAGCTTCTTCTTAGTAAAAGAAACAATCAGTGAAGTGAGTAGAGAGCCTACAGAAACGGAGCAAATTTTTACCACACACACATCAGATAGAGCACTAATCTCTAAGATATATAAAGAACTCAAAAATCTTGAC
Organism: Marmota flaviventris; assembly: GCF_047511675.1. NCBI lineage: Eukaryota > Metazoa > Chordata > Mammalia > Rodentia > Sciuridae > Marmota > Marmota flaviventris. The sequence continues at coordinate 73,760,395 of NC_092518.1, forward strand.
ACCAAAAAACAAATAATCCAATCAATAAATGGGCCTAGAAACTGAACAGACACTTCTCAGAGATGATCTATAATCAACCAACAAATATATGAAAAAATGTTCAACATCTCTAGCAATTAGAGAAATGCAAATCGAAACTCCTCTAAGATTTCATCTCTCTCCAGTCAGAATGGCAGCTATTAAGAATACAAACAACAATAAGTGTTGGTGAGGATGTAGGGGGAAAGGGCACACCCTTACATTGCTGGTGGGACTGCAAATTGGTGCAACCAATCTGGAAATCAGTAAGGAGATTCCTTGGAAAACTGGGAATAGAACCATCTTTTGACCCAGGTATCCCACTCCTCAGTTTATGCCCAAAGGACTTTAAAACAGCATACTACAGAGACATGGCCCACATCAATGTTTATAGCAGCACAATTCTCAATAGCCACAATTTAGTGGCTCCAACCTAGATACCCTGCAGTAGATGAATGGATAAAGAAAATGTGGTATATATACACAATGGAATATTATTGTTAAAAGAGAATAAAATCATGGCATTTGCAAGTAAATGAATGGAGTTAGAGAATATAATGTTAAGTGAAGTAAGCCAATCCCTAAAAACCAAATGCTGAATGTCTTCTCTAATATAAGGATGCTGATTCATAATGGGGATGGTGTGGGGGAGCACAGGAGGAATGGAGGAACTTTAGATAGGGCAAAGTGGAGGGAGGGGAAAGGAGGGGGCCTGGGAGTAGGAAAGATGGTGGAATAAGATGGACATCAGTACCTTAAGTACATGTATGAAAACACGAATGGTGTGACTCTACTTTGTGTACAATCAGACACATGAAAACTTGTGCTCTGTGTAATATGAATTGAATTGCATTCTGCTGTCATATATAACTAATTCGAATAAATAAAATTTAAAAAAGAGAAAAAAGAATAGAAAGTCAACAAATAAATAATCTAACATTCCATTTAAAGCCCCAGAAAAAGAAGAACAAATCAACACCAAAAGCAGTAGGAGACAGAAAATAATTAAAATGAGGGCTGAAATCAATGAAATTGAAACAAAAGAAACAATCCAAAAAATCAACAAAACAAAAAGTTGGTTCTTTGAAAAAAAATGAATAAAATTGACAAACTCTTAGCCAAGCTAACAAAGAAAAAGAGAGAAAAAACTCAAATTACCAAAATTCATGATGAAAAAGGAAATATCACAATGGACACTACTGAAATACAGATGATAATCAGAACTTATTTTGAAAATTTGTACTCTAATAAAATAGAAAATCTTGAAGACATCAACAAATTTCTAGAGACATATGACCTACTTAAATTGAAACTGGAGGACACAGAAAATTTAAACAGATCAATTTCTAGCAATGAAATTAAAGACTCCATCAAAAGCCTACTGAGAAGGAAAAGCCCAGGATCAGATGGATTCTCAACTGAGTTGTATCAGACCTTCAAAGAAGAACAAACACCAATCCTCCTCAAATTATTCTGTGAAATAGAGGAGGAGGGAACCCTTACAAACTCATTCCATGAGGCTAGTGTCACCCTGATACCAAAAATATATCAAGGAAAGTAAATTTCAGACCAATATCCCTGATGAACACTTATGCAAAAATTCTTAGTAAGATACTGGCAAATTGTATACAAAAACATATTTAAAAGATAGTGTAGGGCCAGGGTTGTGGCTCAGTGGTAGATTGCTTGCCTAGCATGCATGAGGCACTGGGTTCATTCCCCAGCACCACATGAAAATAAACAAATAAAATAAAGATATTGTGTCCATATAAAAAAATATAGTGCACCATGAACAACTGGGGTTCATGCCAGGGAATGCAAGTTTGGTTCAACATATGGAAATCAATAAATGTAATTCATCACATCAACAGACTTAAAGACAAGAATCATGACTATCTCAATAGATGCAGAAAAAGCATTTGATGAAACACAGCATCCACTCATGTTCAAAACCCTAGAAAATCTAGGGGTAGTAGGAACATACCTCAACATTCTAAAATCTATATATGCTAAACCCAAGGTCAGCATTATTCTAAATGGAGAAAAATTGAAAGCATTCCCTCTAAAACTGGAACAAGACATAGATGCCCTCTTTTACCACCTCTATACAACATAGTCCTGGAAATTCTAGCTACAGCAATTAGACAGAAGAAAGAAAATTAAAGGAATACAAAACAGGAGAAAAATAATTCAAACTCTCTCTATTTACTGATGACATGATTCTATACTTAAAAGACCAAAAAAACAAAACAAAACAAAACCTCTGCCAGAAAACTTCCAGAACTAATAAATGAATTCAGCAAAGTAGCAAGATATAAAATTAACACCCACAAATTAATTATATGGTTATACATCAATGATAAATAAACTGAAATAGAAATTAGGAAAACTATTCCATTCACAATAGCCTCAAAGAAAATAAAATATTTGGGAATCAATCTAACAAAAGAGGTGAAAGACCTCTACAATGAAAACTATAGAACACTGAAGAAAGAAATTGAATAAGACCTTAGGGATGGAAAGATCTCCCATGTTCTCAGAAAGGCAGAATTAATATTATCAAAATGGCCACACTATCAAAAGCACTATACAGATTTAATGCAATTCCTATTAAGATTCTGATGATGTTCTTCCAGAAATAGTAAAAGCAGTCATGGAATTCATTTGGAGAAAGAAGAGACCCAGAATAGTCAAAGCAATCCTCAAAGAGAAAAGTGAAGCAGGAGGCCTCACAATACCAGATCTTAAATTATACTACAGAGCTATAATAACAAAAACCGGCATGGTATTAGCACCAAAACAAACACCAAAGACGAATGGTACAGAATAGAAGACACAGAAACCAACCCTCATGAATACATTTATCTCATACTAGACAAAGCCACCATAAACATACATTGGAGAAAGATAGCATCTTCAACAAATGGTGGTGGGAAAACTGGAAATCCACATGTAACAAAATGAAATTATAGCCCTATCTTTCACCCTGCACAAAACTCAACTCAAAATGGATAAAGGACTCAGGCCTTAGGCCAGAGACCCTGTGTCTACTAGAAGGAAAAGACGGCCCTAATCTCCATCATGTTGGCTTAGGAAATGAATTCCTCAACAAGACCCCTAAAAAGCAAGAAGTAAAATTAAGAATCAATAAATGAGATTGAATCAAACTGTAAAGAAATTGCTTCTTTATAGCAAAGGAAACAATCAAGAATGTAAACAGAGAGCCTACATAATGGGAGAAAATCTTTGCCACCTGCACCTCAGATAGAGCATTAATCTCCAGGATATATAAAGAACTCAAAAAACAGAACTCAAAAGACACCAAAAAAATCCAAATAACCCAATAAATAAATGGGCAAAGGAACTGAAGAGACACTTTACAGAAGAAATACAAATGGCCAACAAATATGTGAAAAAATGTTCAACATCACTAGAAATTATAGAAATGGAAATTAAAACTACACTAAGATTTCACCTTACTCCAATCAAAATGGCAATTATCAAGAATACAGGTAACCTGGGGTGCTGGGGCTGTATAGCTCACTGGCACAGCGCTTGCCTTGCAAGTGTGAGGCCCTGGGTTTGATCCTCAGCACAACACATAAAAAATAAAGATATTGTGTCCATCTACAACTAAAAAATATTTTTTAAAAATACAAGTAACAGGGATTGGGATTATAGGTCGGTGGTAGAGCACTTGCCTCCCATGGGTGAGGCCCTTGGTTTGATCCTCAGCACCACATATAAGTAAACAAATAAAATGAAGGTATTGTTTCCATGTATGACTAAAAAAATTTAAAAAAAAGAATACAAATAGCAATAAATTTTGGTGAGGATATGGGGAAAAATAAATGTACACTCACACATTGCTGGTGGGACTACAAATTGGTACAACCACTCTGAAAAGCAGAATGGAAATACCTCAGGATACTTGGAATGGAACCACCATTTGACCCACTTATCCCATTCCTCAGCCCATACCTAAAGGACTTAAAATGAGCATACTATATTTATGTGGCCACATCAATGTTCATAGCATCAAGAATACAATTCACAAATAGCTAAGTTATGGAACCAACCTAGATGCCCTTTAACAGATGAATGGATAAAGAAAATGTGGTATTTATACACAATGGGATATTACTCAGCCATAAAGAAGAATGAAATTATAGCATTTGCAGGTAGATGGTTGGAGCTAGAGAATATCATGCTAAGCAAAATAAGCCAAACCCCAAAATCAAAGGCCAAATATTCCCTCTGATATGCAGATGCTGACTCACAATAGGCAGTCGGGGAGGGAGGAGTGGAGGTTCACCAGATTGGGACAGTGGAGAATCGAGGAAAGAACGGGGGTGCATAGGAATGGGAAAGACAATAGAATGAATTGACATAACTTTCCTATGTTCATATGTGAATACACGACCAGTGTAACTCTCCATCATGTACAACCACAAGAATGCAGTTATACTCCATGTATGTATGATATGTCAAAATAATACATTGTACTGTCATATATAACTCAAAAGAATAAATAAAAAATTGAAAGAAAAAGGAGACAATATGCTACCATTTATGTAAAAGGGGGGATTATAATATAGGTACAGTTATTTGCATTAATAAGCATAAATTATTCCTTGAAGAATATGAGTAATATTGGTTACCTTTGGGGAAAGGAACTTGGATGGTTGGGATATGGAGTGGGAGGGAAACTTATTATTATAAAGTGGGGACATATTATTATCTTTTATCCGTATCTTTTGAACTATGAATCATGTGAATCAATTACCTATTCAAAAATATAAATTACTTTGTGTGTATGGTGTTGGAGATTGAACCCAAGGCTTCATGCACACAGGGCACATGCTTTACCACTGAGCTATGTACATCCCTGGACCATCAAAAATAGTATACATTATTTTAAAAATAAAATAAAAGTTCTTCCCATTTCAGCATTCTGAACTCTACAAAAAAAGGAAGGAAGCATCATGGAAACCACTTCTGGGAATAAAAACCCTACATTTCAATTATAGACCTTCAGATGCCCTCTAGTCTCATGTAGATTATTTATATCTAAGGAACTCAAACAGGACTGGCATTAGGGTGGGGTGAATGAGGCAATCATTTTATGTGGAAAATGTAAGGACACTAAAATACTCAATATTAAAGATGAATAATATTTAATGCAATATCTTAAAAATTAGATTAACACAAAAATCCATGATTAAACTCAAATCTTTAAATACAGATAGGCTTACTAAGAGTGTCATATTGGAGCCTGAGGTAAAAGAAAAAATGTGGTATATATATATATATATATATATATATATATATATATATATATATATGTGTGTGTGTGTGTGTGTGTGTGTGTGTTTATGTATTTTTGAATGGTTAATATTTTTCAAAACATTAAAGCAATTGAAAAAATATTTTAAAAATTTAAAAATAGGCTGGGCATGGTCAGTGGCTTGGGAGACTAAGGCAGGGGGATCTGGAGTTTAAAGCCAGGCTCAGCAACTTAGTGAGAACCAAAGCAACTTTGTGAGACCCTGTCTTTAAATAAAATACAAAAATAGGGGTGGGGATGTGGCTCAGTGTTTGAGTGCCCCTGGGTTCAATTCCCAGTATCCTCCCCAAAAATTGAAAAAAATATATATTAAAACTCACATAATTTAAGTTTAAAAGAATTCTATCAAACCAAAATTTATTACATTTTACTTTCCTGCCTTTAATGGAAGAAAACACATCAAAAATGTTTTCATTAAAATCAGAAGCTTAGATCTAATAAGAATGTAGAATTTGGGGGACACCCTAGTAATATGTTGCAACTTAAATGCAAGGTAGACATTGGAGAATCTCTAGAGGTTAGAGTCAGTAGATAGACATGGACTTCATAGTTATGTCAGATAAGGAGTTCGTATTTTCTTTTGAAGATGGTAGGAAACTTCTAAAGTATTTTAAGCATGTATTTTGGGAAGATTATAATCGTGAGTACTGAGGACTGAAAAAAAGACAAGACTGAAAGTAGAGACCTGTTTAGACTTTTAGGTAGAAATATAATTCCATGTTCAGGTTCTGATGACTAAAATGAAGAAAAAGAGGAAACAAATAAGGATGACCAATTGCTAAATATTCATTATATACAACCTGTTCTTCATCCATATCATGTTACGTGTTTATTTCTGAATATGTAAAAGGAAATAAATTAGTCATCCCTCAGTGTCCATTATCAATACAAGGTATTATCAATGCAAGACAGACTAGAATTTCAGAGAGAAAGGACTAAAAGAAACAAAGATGGATATTTAATATTTAGATTATGGTTATATTACTTAGATAATATAGTACTTATATTTTTAGATAATGAACAATAAAGCTTCAAAATATAATATATGGTGAGTCTTTGGTATTGGGGATTGGTTTCATGAACCCTTGCAGATACCAAAATCTATGGATGCTCAAATCCCTTATAGTAAATGATATAATATTTGCCTATAGCCTAAGCATATCCTCCTATATCTTTTATTTATATTTATTTATTTATTTATTGGTACTGGGGATTGAACCGTGAGGAGCTTAACCACTGAACCACATCTTCAGCCCTTTTTATTTTTTTTATTTTGAGACAGGATCTCGCGAAGTTGCTTAGGCCCTGCCTAAATTGCTGAGGCTGCATTTGAATATCCTCCTGCCTCAGCTTCCCATGCTACTGGGATTACAGGCATGAACTGCTGTGCTTGGCTTCCCATATATTTTAAATCATCTCTAGATTACTTATAAAAACTAGTACAATGTAAATGTTTTGTAAACAATTGTTATACTGTATTATTTAGGGGATAATGACAAGAAAAAGTCAGTATGTGTTCAGTACAGGGAGTTTTTTTCCAAATATTTTTAATCAGCACTTAGTTGAACCCATGGATGTGAAATCCACTTATATAAAGGGCAGACTATACTCTCTCCTTTCTGAGAAACATGTAAAGCAGCTTTGATCTTTGTATCAGAGCTCACCAAAAAGTTAAGAAACATGAATCTGATCAATTTTGTCATACCCATCCATATACATGCACATATGTGAGATGTATCCTTTTCTTCATCCTCACTATAGTCTATTTCAAGAAGCGTGTATGTGAGATGTATTCTTCTCCTCATCCTCATTATAGTTTATTTCAAGAAAGTCTTTTTCAAGAAACTAGGAAGACATTTGTTATTCTGCCAAAAGTACCAAGAGTCACATTGAAAAAACACAAGCAGCATCAGATCCCAGTGACTATAGGTCAAATTTCTTTCTTTCTTTTTTTTTTTTTTAGGCAAGCAAAAATCTTCAGAGATAAAATGGGGCAGAATGAGAAAAAAAATCCACACATTCTTTTATGAAAGAAAGAGGGATGGCCTTCTGTGTAAAACGTTTTTTTTCATGCTAGGGATAAAACCTAGGGCCTCACAAATGCTAGGCAAGTCATATACCACACCCAAAGTCCCCTATTTTCTTTCTTTTTTAAAAATATTCTTTTTCTTAATTTTTTTAAAGTTGTTGATAGACCTTTTATTTTATTTATGTATACATGGCGCTGAGAATTGAACCCTGTGCCTCACACATGCCAGGCAAGTGTGCTACTGCTGAGCCCCAGCCCCAGCACCCCCTACTTTCTTTTTAACATAATCTTTGATGTCTATTTCTAGTAATATGGTGACCAAAATGACCTGAAAGTCCTCCTGCACTACAAAACACTTAGAAATACCAAATAAAACAACATTATTTTAAGTATACAGCTGAGCTTTCAAGTAAATAAAGGAATCACCAGGGGTCCAAACCAGTGGAAAACCAAAAACCAAAGCATGTGGTGGGAGTTGAAATTTCAGGTGGTTCACAAGTGGTGTGGGGGCAGTTTGCTTACTTCACTAAGAAAGGTGCTCAAGTTAGATGGCCTTGTAGAGGACAAAGGCAGAGCCTTAGTTCTCAGTAAGGAAGAGATTTGAATCTCAGATATCTATTGAAAGCTGGGACTTTCCCCGCATACCTTCCCTAAAGGTGAACTAAACAAAAATTCATTCACTAGCATAGAGAAACAACCTAGGATCAAGGAAGGTAAAGATCTCTCTTATGAGTATTTGTAACCTCAGGGTTGCTTTCACAAGGGATTCAAAATGTATATCTCCTATAAGTTCCAGGGACCCTCCAATTAAAAATCAACATAAAGTGCTTCTTGGCTACTGCCATTGCCTGTTTCCAGCAAAAACAACATAAAGCAGCTCTAGAAGGTTGAATCCTTCATGGGGTCCCCATAGGTAAAGCCTGATTGAATTTCTTTTTTGAGGCACTGGGAATTGAACCCAGGGGTGCTCTAACACTGAGTTACATTCCCAGCCCTATTTTTTTAATTTAATTTAATTTTATTATTTTATTTTTTGAGATAGGGTCTCACTAAATTTTCCAGGCTATCCTGAAGTTAACAATATTCCTGCCTCATCCTCTGAGTAGCTATGATTACAGGAGTTTGTCACTGCACCTGCTCTGAACCAAACTTAATCCATCAAGTCCTGAGCTTACAATTCTGTGAAAATTAAAATGAAATTGACACAGGTACATTAAGATAGACTGGAAATAATAATCTAGGGTTGATATAGATTATATTTATATACATTATGTTAATTAATATAATTGTATTATTGTTAGATATTATATGATTATATTATACATCATATACTATATTTAAGTTTCCATATCTGGGATGATGGGACAAAATGAGTTAAAATAAAAAATTACAAGACACATGAATAAGCACCTTACCATAAGCGATTGTCTAAAGATAAAACAGCAGGATTAGATGCCAGGGTCTTCAGATAATAAATGCTTCTGGTACACACTATAAGATAACTAAAAGTTATTAAAGACATAATTTATAACATTAGAAAAGAACAAGACATTATTTTTAAAAAGACTGGGTCATGTGAAAAAATAATTCTAGAAATGAAAAATTGTTTTAAAATTTAAAAACTCGATTGCCATATTAAGCCACACATTGGGCATAGCTAGTGAGAAAAGTGATAAATGGAAATAGAGATATACAGAATGCAGCACAGAGCAATAAAGAAATAAAAAACATTAAAGAGAGGTAAAGAGACATAAGGGACAAATGGGAAAAGAAAAGTAATATTCAAAAAGTAATGGCTAAGGTGGGGGCTGGGGGTAATTACATGAAAAGCAAAGGAAAATCCATAGAATAGAGGAAAAAGACCATGGGGTATGAAAAGGGAAGGGAGGGGGAATGTGCTGGGAAGGGATATTGGCCAAATTATATTGTTATATTTTGTGCATATTCTAAAATGTAACAACAAACTCCACCATTTGTATAACTATAATGCACCAATAAAATGTGGAGGAAAAAAAAGTAATGGGTGATTGTATTCCAGAGCTGATGGGTTAAAATGCAAATCCTCAGATTCAAGAAGTATGAGTCCTGAGCAGGATAAATACAATTAAATTCACATTTGGATAATTTAGTGAATCTTTAGAACATCAAATGATCATGATGATAATACTTAACATTTTCTATGTGCTGTCAGTGTTCTAAATACAAAAAGAAGTTGAGATGATAATATCAAAAGATAATGATTTTAATATATTGATATTTTCCCAGTCTTTTATTCATTCATTGTTTATGCACAACACAAAAATTTCAAAGCAAAATCAGAATAACACTATACATAAAATGTGGTGTTCTACTTTTTAAAATCAACATTTTACTATAAGCATTTTTCTATGTTATTAAGCACCACAGCAGCAGAAGTAGCAGCTAATGGGCTGGGGTTGTGGCTTAGTGGCAGAGCTCTTGCTTTGTGTATATGAGACACTGGGTTCAATCCTCAGCACTACATAAAAATAAATAAACAAAATAAAGATATTGTATCCATGTATATAACTAAAGCAATTATAAAAAAAAAGAAGTATCAGCTAATATTTTAGCATTGTGATTATAAGCCCAGGTTTTCAAATCACGCTTTCTGGGTTGCCACTTACTGTGTCATTGGTTAAGTGACACATACACTCTGATTCCATTCCCTCAGTAGTAAAAATCTACATCATTATTATGAGTTGCTACTACTTGCTGTCTCCTGGCCACTGTGCTGAACACAAGAATAATCTCATTTATTTGTCACAACTCCCAGACAAGCTGTTTTTGCTCCTATTTTACAGATAAGTGGGGCTTAGAAAGATTTAGATGATTTGCTCAAAATTATATAACTAATGATAGTGCTTGAACTTGAAGGTTAATACAATAAACCTGTGTTAACTGAGAGCAGAAAGCAGAGTGAAATATTTGAAAAACTTGCAGTTTTCCAGGCATGGTGGCACACACCTGTAATCCCAGTGGCTCAGGAGGCTGAGGCAGGAGAATCTTGATTTCAAAGCCAGTCCCAGCAACTTAGCAAGGCCCTAAGCACCTAGGCAAGATCCTATCTCTAATAAAATACAAAAAAGGGCTAGGGATGTGGCCCAGTGGTTAAGCACCCCTGTGTTAAATCCCCAGTACCAAAACAAACAAACAAACAAAACAACAACAAAAAAAAACCTTGCAGTTTGGCCAAATAAAAATCATGTTTAAAATGGGTCAAGGAAGATTTGGTTGCTGAAGAGTTTACCACCACTAAAGCTAAGTATTTTGCACACAGATTGCCTTGAGGCCATCTCAGGAGTCAGCAAGACTAAACCCATTGCAAGCTTATGGTTATCAAGTGAAAACATGTTTGGAAGATGTTGCCTTGAGAAGATAGCATCACTAATGCCTAGAAAGTTATTTCCTAGGATTCCTTTCACTGTATGCAGCTGCAGTCAATGTCTAAGGGGACCAAGCTACTGCCAGAGCTGGCAAGACATCTTGGCATTGTCTAAATGGTGCTGGTTCTGCAGGAGTGCAGGATGCTAGAGTTAGGGGGTCACCAAAGTTTCCACTGAGATTTCAAAGGAAGGCCTGGGAGGCCAGGCACTTAAAATATAACAGGGTCAGAATCTCTGTATGTATCCCTTAAATGGGTGATGAATGAAGCTGTGAAAAGTGAGGCTGAAACTGCAATAGGGAACCCAGGAATTAAGAGATACCAGGAGACATAGAGAGGGAAGATGGCGGCGAGGGGAGTGCATTGCCCCCGTGTGCCGCGTCACTGTGTGGGAGAATGACGAGTCAGGACAGCTAAAGGCTATCTTGTTACGAATTTCCAGCAATAGTGGGGTGCTCCGGAACCTGGAGGAAGGATTTCCATCACACGAGGATCGGCTACGGGGGCTCAAATGCGAGAGATTTGTCGCACGGAGGGTCACACTGCTTATTCAGCAAATCGCCCCGCGGCTAGAGTCTGCGGGGAGCGCTGGGAAACGAGGAGATAGTGACGCAGGGATACAGCGCTGCAGTTTCTGCAAGCCGTGCAACCACCGTACTCAGTGCTGAATTCTGGGTTCGAGACGGAGGAAGGAAGAGGTCCAATTCGGTTCTCCACACCGGTCAGACCACAGAGGAGGCCAGCGGCCACCATCTTGGAGAGCTGACGTCACCATCCCTGTTTTCGACTGATCGCAGCTCATTCAGCCATAGAACAGGTAATTTCAGTCTGCCATTCGCCTGCGGCTTGCAGACAAATTACTCAGGCTCAGTGCTAAATAACCCGCGGAAACTGCTTCTTGGAGCCTGCTCTTATCAGAGCATACACCGAGCACGGAGCGGCCGAGTTCCAGCTCCCAGAACTGCCTGGCCCAGGGCTAAGGAGCCTGCGGAAACTGCTTCTCGTTCCGGGTCCTGCTGAGTACTGTGGAGGTAAATACCAACCGAGCCTTCGTGGGCAGTGGCAACAGGACTGAGACGGGGCCTGTGAGGGCCGGTCAGGACTCACCCGTTGCTTTGGTCACCCGGCAAAGGGAACGAAATGCTGCCATTCGCATAGGATACCAACATGGCAGAGATATGATGTCATCAGAAAGAGGCGGAGGAGAGAACTTCATCAATACCAGCGGCGACAGAAACAGTTGGTCTCCTGGTAGGGAGGGTGAGTCACAGACACCCGAGTTTCTCTCGCTTTGTCGTCGAGCCAGAGGGGAGGAGCCGGGCCGCCGCCCACACCCGGAGCAGGCCCAGCAGCTCGCCAGCGTGGTGGTCGCGTGACCCCAATTGGAGAGGGGGCGGAGCGGAGCCGCCACCCGCACCCGCAAGGTGGGGAGACCTGCGACCGACCAGCGGGACAGGCCCAGTGGCCTGCCGGTGCGACAGACACGTCACCCCATTTGGAGTAGGGGCAGAGCAGAGCAGCCGCCCGTGCCTGCAAGGTAGGCAGACCTGCGACCGACCGGTGGAACAGGCCAAGCGGCCGGTCGGGGTGGTAGGCACGTCACCCCAATTGGAGTAGGAGCAGAGCAGAGCCTTCGCCCGCGCCCAGAACAGGCCCAGCGGTCCACGGGTGTGGTAGACAAGTCACACCAATTGGAGGGGGGGCAGAGCAGAGGTGCCGCCCGCGCCCGGAACAGGCCCAGTGACATGCCGGCGTGGTAGTCACGACACCCCAATTGGAGTAAGGGCAGAGCAAAGCTGCCTCCCGCACCCGGAATAAGCCCAGCGACCCGCCGGCGTGATAGACACGTTACCCCAATTGGAGTAAGGGCAGAGCACAGCCGCCGCCCGCGCCTGCAAGGTAGGCAGACCTGCGACCGACCGGCAGAATAGGCCCAGGGGTCCGCGGGCATGGTAGACACCTCACACCAATTGGAGGAGGGGCAGAGCAGAGCCGCCACCCACGCCTGCAAGGTAGGCAGACCGCCGCCCAACCCTGCAAGGGAGACTTTTCAACTATACAAGAGCAATATAAATATATAGGGGGAAAATTTTTCAAAAACACAACAGTTTCACCAAGCAGAAAGAAACGCAAGCAGTATGAAAAGACAAGGAAAGAAAGGACCACAAGCAATGCAGGTCAACTCAACTTGAGAAGAGGTAACAGCTGCAGCAGATGGAATGTCAGATAAAGAATTCAGGATATACATGCTTCAGATGATCTGGAGTATCAAGGAAGACATTAGACAGCAAAATCAGACAATGAAAGATCACTTCGACAATGAATTACACAAACAAATCTAGGAAGCAAAAGATCAACTATACAGGGAGATAGAGGTTATAAAAAACAAACAAACAGAAATCCTAGAAATGCAGGAAGCAATAAACCAACTTAAAAACTCAATTGAGAATACTACCAGCAGAGTAGAACACTTAGAAGATAGAACATCAGACAATGAAGACAAAATGGTGAGAGAGGGCATAGACAGCTCAGCAAGACTGTTAAGAAACCATGAGCAGAACATCCAAGAAATATGGGATAACATAAAGAGACCAAACTTAAGAGTCATTGGGATACAGGAAGGTATAGAGCTCCAAACCAAAGGAATAAGCAATCTATTCAATAAAATAATACGAGAAAACTTCCCAGACTTGAAGAATGAGACAGAATCCCAAATCCTAGAAGCCTACAGGACGCCGAATGTGCAAAATCATAAGAGATACACACCTAGACACATTATAATGAAGATGCCCAACATACAGAATGAGAGAATTTTAAAAGCTACAAGAGAAAGGAAGCAGATTACATTTAGGGGTAAACCAATCAGGATAACAGCTGATCTTTCAACACAGACTCTGAAAGCTAGAAGATCCTGGAATAACATATTTCAAACACTGAAAGAAAATGGGTTCCAACCAAGAATTGTGTTTCCAGCGAAATTAAGCTTCAGGATGGATGATGAAATTAAAACCTTCCACGATAAACAAAAGTTAAAAGAATTTGCAGCTAGAAAACCATCTCTTCAAAACATCCTCGGCAAAACATTACAGCAAGAGGAAATGGAAAATAACAATGAAAACCAACAGTGGGAGGTAGGACAGTAAAGAGGGGGAAATAATCAAAGAGAAAAACAAACCATGTTTAGTAACAGAAATAAACAAATATGGCTGGAAGAACAACTCATATCTCAATAATAACCCTAAATGTTAATGGCTTAAACTCACCAATTAAGAGACACAGGCTAGTAGAATGGATCACAAAATAAGACCCAACAATATGCTGCCTACAGGAGATGCATTTGATAGGAAAAGACATACATAGGCTGAAGGTGAAAGGTTGGGAAAAATCATATCACTCATATGGACTTCGGAAACAAGCAGGAGTGTCCATACTCATATCAAATAAAATAGATTTCAAGCCAAAGTTAATCAAAAGGGATAAAGAGGGACACTACATACTGCTTAAGGGAACCATACACCAACAAGACATAACAATCATAAATATATATGCCCCAAACAATGGTGCAGCTATGTTCATCAAACAAACTCTTCTCAAGTTCAAGAGTCTAATAGACCACCATACAATAATCATGGGAGACTTCAACACACCTCTCTCGCCATTGGACAGATCTTCCAAACAAAAGTTGAATAAGGAAAGTATAGAACTCAAAAACACAATTAATAACCTAGACTTAATTGACATATATAGAATATACCACCCAACATCAAGCAGTTACACTTTTTTCTCAGCAGCACATGGATCCTTCTCAAAAATAGATCATATATTATGTCACAGGGCAACTCTTAGACAATATAAAGGAGTAGAGATAATACCATGCATCTTATCTGATCATAATGGAATGAAACTGAAAATCAACGATAAAAGAAGGAAGGAAAAAGCATACATCACTTGGAGAATGAACAATAGGTTACTGAATGATCAATGGGTTATAGAAGACATCAAGGAGGAAATTAAAAAATTCTTAGAGATAAATGAAAACACAGACACAACATATCGGAATCTATGGGACACATTGAAAGCAGTTCTAAGAGGAAAATTCATTGCTTGGAGTTCATTCCTTAAAAAAAGAAAAAACCAACAAATAAATGATCTCATACTTCATCTCAAAATCCTTGAAAAAGAAGAGCAAAACAACAGCAAAAGAAGTAGAAGGCAAGAAATAATTAAAATCAGAGCTGAAATTAATGAAATCGAAACAAAAGAAACAATTGAAAAAATTGACAAAACTAAAAGTTGGTTCTTTGAAAAAATAAACAAAATCGACAGACCCTTAGCCATGCTAGCGAAGAGAAGAAGAGAAAGAATGCAAATTACTAGCATACGGGATGAAAAAGGCAATATCACAACAGACACTTCAGAAATACAGAAGATAATCAAAAATTATTTTGAATCCTTATACTCCAATAAATTAGAAGATAGTGAAGGCATAGATAAATTTCTTAAGTCATATGATCTGCCCAGATTGAGTCAGGAGGATATAGACAACCTAAACAGACCAATATCAATTGAGGAAATAGAAGAAACCATCAAAAGACTACCAACTAAGAAAAGCCCAGGTCCGGATGGGTATACAGCAGAATTTTACAAAACCTTTAAAGAAGAACTAATACCAATACTTTTCAAGCTACTTCAGGAAATAGAAAAAGAGGGAGAACTTCCAAATTCATTCTACGAGGCCAACATAACCCTGATACCTAAACCAGACAAAGACACTTCAAAGAAAGAAAACTACAGACCAATATCTCTAATGAACCTAGATGCAAAAATCCTCAATAAAATTCTGGCGAATCGGATACAAAAATATATCAAAAAAATTGTGCACCATGATCAATAGGATTCATCCCTGGGATGCAAGGCTGGTTCAATATACGGAAATCAATAAATGTTATTCACCACATCAATAGACTTAAAAATCAGAACCATATGATCATCTCGATAGATGCGGAAAAAGCATTCGACAAAGTACAGCATCCCTTTATGTTCAAAACTCTAGAAAAACTAGGGATAACAGGAACATACCACAATATTGGAAAAGCAATCTATGCTAAGCCTCAGGCTAGCATCATTCTGAATGGAGAAAAATTGAAGGCATTCCCTCTAAAATCTGGAACAAGACAGGGATGCCCTCTCTCTCCACTTCTGTTCAACATAGTTCTTGAAACACTGGCCAGAGCAATTAGACAGACGAAAGAAATTAAAGGCATAAAAATAGGAAAAGAAGAACTTAAATTATCACTATTTGCAGTTGACATGATTCTATACCTAGCAGACCCAAAAGGGTCTACAAAGAAACTATTAGAGCTAATAAATGAATTCAGCAAAGTGGCTGGATATAAAATCAACACGCATAAATCAAAGGCATTCCTGTATATCAGCGACAAATCCTCTGAAATGGAAATGAGGACAACCACTCCATTCACAATATCTTCAAAAAAAATAAAATACTTGGGAATCAACCTAACAAAAGAGGTGAAAGACTTATACAATGAAAACTACAGAACCCTAAAGAGAGAAATAGAAGATCTTAGAAGATGGAAAAATATACCCTGTTCATGGATAGGCAGAACTAACATCATCAAAATGGCGATATTACCAAAAGTTCTCTATAGGTTTAATGCAATGCCAATCAAAATCCCAACGGCATTTCTTGTAGAAATAGAGAAAGCAATCATGAAATTCATATGGAAAAATAAAAGACCCAGAATAGCAAAAACAATGCTAAGCAGGAAGTGTGAATCAGGCGGTATAGCGATACCAGACTTCAAACTATACTACAGAGCAATAGTAACAAAAACAGCATGGTACTGGTACCAAAACAGGTGGGTGGACCAATGGTACAGAATAGAGGACACAGAAACCAATCCACAAAACTACAACTATCTTATATTTGATAAAGGGGCTAAAAGCATGCAATGGAGGAAGGATAGCATCTTCAACAAATGGTGCTGGGAAAACTGGAAATCCATATGCAACAAAATGAAACTGAATCCCTTTCTCTCGCCATGCACAAAAGTGAATTCAAAATGGATCAAGGAGCTTGATATCAAATCAGAGACACGGCGTCTTACAGAAGAAAAAGTTGGCTACGATCTACATACTGTGGGGTCGGGCTCCAAATTCCTCAATAGGACACCCATAGCACAAAAGTTAATAACTAGAATCAACAAATGGGACTTACTCAAACTAAAAAGGTTTTTCTCAGCAAAAGAAACAATAAGAGAGGTAAATAGGGAGCCTACATCCTGGGAACAAATCTTTACTCCTCACACTTCAGATAGAGCCCTAATATCCAGAGTATACAAAGAACTCAAAAAATTAGACAATAAGATAACAAACAACCCAATCAACAAATGGGCCAAGGACCTGAACAGACACTTCTTAGAGGAGGACATACAGTCAATCAACAAGTACATGAAAAAATGCTCACCATCTCTAGCAGTCAGAGAAATGCAAATCAAAACCACCCTAAGATACCATCTCACTCCAGTTAGATTGGCAGCCATTATGAAGTCAAACAACAACAAGTGCTGGCGAGGATGTGGGGAAAAGGGTACACTTGTACATTGCTGGTGGGACTGCAAATTGGTGCAGCCAATTTGGAAAGCAGTATGGAGATTTCTTGGAAAGCTGGGAATGGAGCCACCATTTGACCCAGCTGTTCCCCTTCTCGGTCTATTCCCTAAAGACCTAAAAAGAGCATGCTACAGGGACACTGCTACATCGATGTTCATAGCAGCACAATTCACAATAGCAAGACTGTGGAACCAACCTAGATGCCCTTCAATAGACGAATGGATAAAAAAATGTGGCATTTATACACAATGGAGTATTACTCTGCATTAAAAAATGACACAGTCATAGAATTTGCAGGGAAATGGATGGCATTAGAGCAGATTATGCTAAGTGAAGCTAGCCAATCCCTAAAAAACAAATGCCAAATGTCTTCTTTGATATAAGGAGAGTAACTAAGAACAGAGTAGGGACAAAGAGCATGAGAAGAAGTTTAACATTAAACAGGGATGAGAGGTGGGAGGGAAAGGGAGAGAGAAGGGAAATTGCATGGAAATGGAAGGAGACCCTCAGGGTTATACAAAATTACATACAAGAGGAAGTGAGGGGAAAGGGAAAAATAATACAAGGGGGAGAAATGAATGACAGTAGAGGGGGTAGAGAGAGAAGAGGGGAGGGGAGGGGAGGGGAGGGGGGATAGTAGAGGATAGGAAAGGCAGCAGAACACAACAGACACTAGTATGGCAATATGTAAATCAATGGATGTGTAACTGATGTGATTCTGCAATCTGTATATGGGGTAAAAATGGGAGTTCATAACCCACTTGAATCAAAGTGTGAAATATGATATGTCAAGAACTATGTAATGTTTTGAACAACCAACAATAAAAAATTAAAAAAAAAAAAAGAGATACCAGGAACATGGAATGTCTACCAAGAATAGCTACAGGAAGTGAGCAGAGCCAGACCAACAGAGGCAATGTGGGCTGCAGCCAGTAAAGCCAAAGGGCCAGGACTGCACATCTCACCACCATGTGCCCTGGATGCTGAACATGGAGCTATAGGACTTAATGTTCGCCCAGTTGGATTTCAGCCTTGCTTTGGTCCCATTCCTTCTTTCTATGTCCCTATTCCTGCTTTTTGGAATGGAATCCTTACTCTGTGCCATTGTATATTGGATGTATGTAACTTGCTTTTGATTTTTACAGGGGCTCACAACTAAGAATTTGCCTTGAGTCTTAGAGAAGACTTTGGACTTGTACTTTGGGGCAGCCATGGAATTGTAAAGACTGCAGGGCTCTTAGAGATGGACTGAATGCATTTTGCATTGTAGGATGGGCATGATATTTTGGGGACCTGGGGCAGAAAGTTAAGTTGGGTTTGTTTACTTCGGTACTGGGGATGAAACCCAGGGGTGGTTTACTACTGAGTTATCTCCCCAGTCCTTTTTTAATTTTTTGAGACAGGATCTTGCTAAGTTGCGTACTGCCTTGCTGTGTTCCTGAGACTGGCCTCAAAATTGTAATCCTTGTAACTCAGTCTCCTAGGCCACTGGGATTACAGGCATGTGGCATTGTTCCTGGCTCTGGTTTAGATCTTTAATGTACCCTGAAAAGCTCATATTTTTAGGCAATACAGGAATGTTCAGAGATGAGATGATAGGGTTATGAGAGCTGTAATCCCAGCAGTGGATTAATCCATTTGATTTGGATTAATAATTTGAATGGAGTGGTAACTGTAAGCAAAAGGGGTATGGCTCAAGGAAGTAGGTCACTGGGGGTGTACCCTTGGGCTATATCTTATCTCTGGCTCCTGTCTCACTTTTTCTGCTTCCTGGCTACCATGAGCTGAGCAGCTTTCCACCGATGCAGCTTTCTGCCATGATGTTCTGCCTTGCCTCAGGCCCAGAGCAATGGAGTCAGTCAACCTTGGACTGAATCTGTGAAACCATGAGTCTAAGATAAACTTTTCCTACTCTTATTTGTTCTTGTCAGATATTTTGGTCACAGCAATGAAAAGTGAACACACATATATATTCTATAATGATTTCAATAAAATCAGCACATCCTTTACCACACATGGTCATAGTGTTTGTTGGGGGAGCAATGAGGGCATTAAAGATACACTCTCTTAACAAATTTCAAATAAACAGTATAACATTATTAATTGTAATAACTGTGCTGTATATTCATCCTTGGAACTTATTCCTCTTTTAACTGAAAGTTTCTACCTTCTATTAGTATAATTTCTTTTTTTTCATGAAAAGGAAAGAAATTCTTTTTCTTTTTTTTTCACATCTTCATACATGTATTTTGTACAACGATGAGGGTCTCCTTCCACCATCCACGCAATTTCCCTTCTCCCTTCCTTTCCCTCCCATCTCTCTTCCCTATCTAGAGATAATCTTCTTCCCATGTTCTTCCTCCCTACCCCATTTTGAGTCATCCCCCTTATATCAGAGAAGACATTTGGCGTTTGTTTTTTTGGGATTGGCTAACTTCACTTAGCATAATCTGCTCTAATGCCACCCATTTCCATGCAAATGCCATGATCTTATTATTTTTTAGTGCTATTATTTTTTAGAGTAATATTCCATTGTGTATAAATGCCACATTTTAGTATAATTTCTATTGCTATAACAAAATTCCTAAGGCTGGATACTTTATAAAGAAAAGAGGCTTATTTGGCTCATGATTCTAGTGGCTGGAGGGTTCAACAGCATAGCAAATGTTCCCTGGATGTATCATGACATGGTAGAGAAACGGAAAGGGAACAAGCCATATGCAGAAGAGGTCACATTACAAGATGGTAATCCAGAGACCAGGAAGGGGCCAGTTTTGCTTTCTTTATAAAAACCTGCTATTTTAAGAATCCACTTCTTAAGACCAGCATTAATCTCTTTCAAAAGTGATGCTCCCAATGACCTAAATTCCTTCCATAAAGTCTCAACTCTTAAAGGTTCTACCCCATCTCCTAATACACCCACTGGGGACCATGCCTCCAGTACATGAACCCTTGGAAGACAAACCATATCCAAACCATAGCCTATCCTTTAACTAATCTCATTTCCCACATCTCCTAGCCCATGGCAACTACTATTCTCTTCTTTGTTTCTACGAGTTTGAGTTTTCCAGATTCCACATAAAAGTGGCCAATTTATAATTTCTTTCATTTTATGAATACTGTTTTCTGTTATATGTTGGTATTTAAAATTTTATATTCAAATATATCAGTATTGCCGCAGTCTGGCTGGGCACAATTCAGGAGCCACTTGTCAAAAGAAACGAACTTTATTTTTAGAACACACACACCACACCACACAGCTCCTCAGGAAAAACCCTCAGAGCCCAACTGCCACCACCGGCTTCCCACAAGCCTCTCAACCTCCCCCACTCCTCCTGCTCTTGAGGCCGATTGGCTGGGTTGCGTGGGCGGAGCCAAAAAAGTCCCCCAATGAGCAGCTCCGTGGTCTGAAAGGGCGGGGAAACAGCCCAATGAGCATCACCACAGAGGAGCCAATCAGTTGGCAGCTAGAAGTTTGCTGGGGCCTCTGTGAGCCAATCATCAGCTGGCAGCTGGAAGTTTGCTGGCAGCTGGAAGTTTGCTGGGGCCCCTTCACCTGTGGCTCTCAACATCTCCCCCTCTCTGTTTAAACAACAAGCATGTGGCTTAGGGACTGTGTCTGCCTTAGGTTGTCCAATAGTACATATGGTCCTTACCCATCATCGGATGAGCTGACCTCAAGGCATCAGCCTCCTGTCTTAGGTTGGTACCACTGCAATTGGATCTTACCCGTTATTGACTACCGGTCCAGCATACAGCCACACCTGTGGATAGGTCTTTGTACCAGTGGTGGGGGTGAGGTTCTTTGCCTCACCTCTGTTGGCCCCCAAATTTTAGCTGAACGACCATGACAAGCAGAAGGGAGGAAGATACACCAAGCCAATTGACGGCTCCTTTTGGAAAAATTGTACCACCGATGACACCATCAGCAAAAATACCCCAACACTACCACAAGTCGCTGCACCAACAGATAGTTCACAATGCATACAAGTGAATTCACAATGCATACAAGTGATACATAGTCCAGGCAAGTTCTGCAAGCAGTTCAGTGATGGCTCCTTTTGGAAAAATTGTACCACCGATGACACCATCAGCAAAAATACCCCAACACTACCACAAGTCGCTGCACCAACAGATAGTTCACAATGCATACAACTGAGTTCACAATGCATACAAGTGATACATAGTCCAGGCAAGTTCTGCCAGCTGTTCAGTGATGGCTATTGCAGAAGCTGTAGATTGGTTTTATCTTTGTCTTCACTGGCACTGGGATGAAGATAGGAATTCTGGAAATAATGGCTAAAGAAAAAATTATGTAACATTCCAGAAGGCACTAAAAGAAAACAATTTTCTTAACAATTTACATTATCTTGAACAGAATTATTAAATTTAATGAAAAGGAAAGGTGAAAGAACAAACAGATCTGTTAACCTCCTTTTTTGTTCACATATTAAAACAATCCTCAACAGCTGTTTATCCAATTTAAATTAAACCATTTAAATCACATGAATAAAAAAAAATATTTGGATCCATTTTTTCATGAGCACTCATCATATATGATATATGGACATACGTACATACAAACATACAACATAAAACACAAGTGTGCACACATAATATAATACATACAACACATAACATAATAGTAAAGGCCTTATAACTTTTTACAGGTGAAGTCTCCATTGCAATGTTTAAAAACTCTATAGTCAAAAAATAGAACTGATCAGCAAAACATTTACCTAGGTCTGTATGAGCTCAAAAAACAAAATAGAACTTCATGATGTGGGAAAGGGTAATAATAAAATAGATATTGAAAAAAGCATCCTGGTTCTGTCGCAGATGTAAGGATAGCCAAACAGGAGTTTTGGATATCAGCTATTATGGATTTGAGCCAAATCATCTTCTTTTTGGTCTGTAGATATCGCTTTAGTTAATCCCTCTGGAATCCAAATCGGCTGCTATTCTCCCTGTGGAAACACACAAACAGACCCCCAACTCCAGACAATCACTGGGTCAGGACCTTAGTTAATCTCTCTGGAATCCAAATTGGCTGCTGTTCTCCCTGTGGAAAAACACAAACAGACCCCCGACTCCAGACAATTACTGGGTCAGGACCTTTCCATTGTCCTGTTAGAATATCCTTCCAAAGTACCTTGGGCTTATGTACATTTTTTGGACACATATGCCTTTCTGCAGCACTAAGCCCTGATGAGTCCAAATTTAAAAAGTTTAGAGTAAAAAGGGTTATTTTAAGTTTATCTTTGGGGAATATATACCCCTTCCCAATTCCCTCTTTTTGCTTTAATAAGTACATTTTAATAGTTTGATGAGCTCTTTCAACTATGCCTTGTCCCTGTGGATTGTATGGGATTCCTGTTATATGACTAATGCCAAATGATGAGCAAAATTGTTTAAAAGAGGTAGAAGTATAACCAGGGGCATTATCTGTTTTTAACTGTTTTGGAATGCCCACAGTGGCAAAATTTTGTAAGCAATGAGCTATAATATCTTTAGTTTTTTCTCCGGCATGAAGGGAGCCCATCAAAAATCCAGAAGAAGTATCAACTGTAACATGCAAATATTTTAATTTTCCAAATTCTGGCAAGTGTGTGATGTCCATCTGCCAAATATGGTTAGGTATCAGTCCTCTAGGATTGACTCCAAGATTAACTTGTGGTAAAAAGGTCACACAATTTTGACATTGTTTTATTATTTGTCTAGCTTGTTCCTTAGTTATTTTAAAATGCTTTTGTAAAGTATTAGCATTGACATGGAACTTTTTATGAAAATTTGTAGCTTCTTCTAGTGTAGAGAAAATATGTATGTCATGTGTAGTTTTATCTGCTAAATCATTGCCCAAACTAAGGGCTCCAGGCAATCCTGTATGTGTCCTGATATGTCCTATAAAGAACGGATCTTTTCTGTCCCAGATTAGACTTTGTATAGTGGAAAGCAAAGAGAAAACAGTAGAGGAAGAGGAAATCCTACCAGCATCTTCAAGGGATACTATAGCATTAACTATATACTGACTATCGGAAAATAAATTAAATACAGAATCTTTAAACATCACAAAAGCTTGTAATACTGCATTAAGCTCTACCTTTTGAGCTGATTGTTTGGGTACTAAAAATGTAAAAGTTTGATCAGGTGTAACTATTGCTGCTGTACCATTATTTGACCCATCAGTGAATATATTTGGAGCATTCATGATAGGTGTTTTTCTTGTTATTTTTGGAAAAATTATAGGATGCAATGACCAAAAAAACAATGAAGGATTAGATGGTAAGTGGTTATCAAATGAAACATTAGATTTGCACATGATTATTGCCCAAGTATTTAACTCATTAGCTAACTCATCAATTTGATTCATAGTATATGGAGTAATAATTTTATTGGGAGAAATTCCAAACACTCCCTTTGCTGCTTTTATTCCTTTGAGTATTAATTGTCCTACAGCCTCAGGATACCTAGTAAGAATAGTGTTAGGAGAATAAGATAAATGTATCCATAATAATGGACCTTCTTGCCAAAATACTCCTGTAGGAATATTTTTTTGTTGGTAGTACAATAAATAATAAAGACAAACTTATATCAATTCTATCCAAATGCATATTTTCCATATATGTTTCAATGATTTTTAATGCCTTTGTTGCTTCAGGTGTTAACATTCGGGGTGAATTTGGATCTGATGGACCTTTTAGGATATCAAATAAAGGTCCCAACTATCCTGTTGGTATACCTAAATAAGGCCTTATCCAATTTATGTCTCCTAATAACTTTTGAAAGTCGTTAAGTGATTTGAGTTGATCTACTCGTATTTGAATTTTTGGTGGATGGACCATGGTTGAGGATAATAGAACTCCTAAATAATTAATTGGAAAATTGAATTGTACTTTATCTATTGCTATCTCTAGATTATAATTTTTAAATAAGTTTGTAAGTGAGGCATAACATTCTAGCAATGTGTTTTTATCTTTGTGTGCTAATAATACATCATCCATATAGTGAAATATTTGTAGTTCAGGATTTTGATTTCTAAGTGGCTGGATTACTTTGTTAACATAAATTTGACACATAGTTGGGCTGTTAGCCATCCCTTGAGGGAGTACTTTCCATTCATATCTCTGATCAGGACCTTCATGATTCAGTGCAGGGATAGTAAATGCAAAATGTGGACTATCCTCAGGATGAATTGGAATTGAAAAAAAAACAATCTTTAATATCTATAACTAAAACATACCAGGTTTTTGGCAAAGCAGACAATTGAGGAATCCCCGATTGAGCAGGTCCCATAATAACCATCTCAATATTAATGGCTCTTAAATCTTGCAATAATCTCCATTTACCAGATTTCTTTTTGATGACAAAAATGGGAGTATTATGGGGAGATACAGAAGGTTGTATATGTCCTTCCGCTAATTGTTGTTTGACCAGGTCATGGGCTGCTTGTATCTTTTCTTTAGTCAGGGGCCACTGGGGAACCCATACTTGTCTTTCTGATTTCCAAGTAATTTTTATTATCTCAGTGGCCCCTTCTGAAAATCCAACCCATGTCTTTCTGTTCCTTGATCTATTTGTATTGGTGCTGCTATACCTTGATCTTGTTCTCCTAATCTTTTTTTTTTTTTTTAGAATTTTAATATTTATTTTTTAGTTATTGGCGGACACAACATCTTTGTTTGTATGTGGTGCTGAGGATCGAACCCGGGCCACACGCATGCCGGGCGAGCACGCTACCACTTGAGCCACATCCCCAGCCCTTGTTCTCCTAATCTTTTTCCTTTCCTAAAACCTTGTCTAGTCATAATAGTGGGTGCATTTTGATTGATGTTATTTGTTAATGTCAAACCTAATTGATCTAGGACATCTCATCCCCATAAATTTACGGGAAGATGATCCAATACATATGGCTGTATAGTTCCTTCATATCCTCCAGGATCCTTCCAATCTAATACCATTGCACTTCTATGGGGATTAGTCGTCACTCCTAGGCCTCGAAGCATTTGAGTGGCTTATTGTAATGGCCAATGTTTTGGCCATTCTTGACGAAATATGATGCTAAGTTCTGCACCTGTGTCCAGTAGCCCATTAAATTCATGTCCTTGAATATTTAGTTTTAGCATGGGGCGAGAATCTAAATTTAAAGAAAGCATAGCCCAATCTACACCTGTGGAGCCTAATCCCTTGGAACCTCTTTCTACAGTACGACTGGAAAATTTATCATGCAGGCTGGGTATTATTAGTAACTGTGCTATTCTATCTCCTGGTGAAATTACTGATATACCCTTGGAGAACTGGCTATAATTTTTATTTTAATCGGGATCAATTACCCCAGGACTTATCATAAGTCCTTTTAGAGTAGAAGAACTGTGTCCCAATAATAAGCCTACTGTTCCTTTGGGAAGAGGTCCTTTTACCCCTGTGGGAATGATTTGAACTCCCATCTCTGGAGTTAGTACTGCTCTGGCGGAGGCGCAGATGTCCAACCCTGCGCTCCCTCTGGTTTGTCTGATGAGGGATCTGATGGACAATGTGTCCTGGGCACTACCCTGATGTGGTTGCTGGGTTCCTCCAGTGCCCCGTATATTTGTGGTCGTGGGCCCCGGAACATTGGGCCTCCCTGTCCATTTTTTGGCAACGGAGCCCGATACCTTTCTCCACGATATTGTGGATAAACACCTGGTCCTTGTTCGTTTTTTGATAATGGAGTACCCTCTATGGTGGTTTGAGAACGGCATTCATTAGCCCAATGTCTCCCTCTACGGCATCGTGGGCAAA
Source organism: Marmota flaviventris (assembly GCF_047511675.1). Classification (NCBI taxonomy): domain Eukaryota; kingdom Metazoa; phylum Chordata; class Mammalia; order Rodentia; family Sciuridae; genus Marmota; species Marmota flaviventris. The sequence continues at coordinate 73,786,603 of NC_092518.1, forward strand.
TACCCGGTATTCTACTCCTTTGATACCTAGTTTTGTTAAACCCTCCTCCTATGGGGCAATTCCTTTTAAAATGTCCTGTTTGTTCACAATTGTAGCATGTTCTTGGCCTGGCATCTAAAGCCTGTTTTACTGCAGCTGCTACGACTTGCCCTTGTTCATTAATGTCTCTGGCATCTATTTTCTCCTGTAATATCTTCTGCTGCATTTATATTTAGAAAGTCCCTCACATGCCAAAATGAAGAAAATATTTATCCATATAATTTCTTATTATTTTATATTTTTTAACTTTTTAAATTGATATATAATTCAATACTCCATCTGGAATTTATTTTGAAATATGGTATATAGTAGGCATTGAATTTATTTTTTTCCAAATAGTTACCATTTCCCTGAGCACTATGTCTTACAAAATCTTTTCCCCACAAATCTGTGATTCCCTATGACTTATTTCAGGTGTGTTTCTGGGCTTTCTATTCTTTTTCACTGTTAAAATGACCTGTCATTTCAGGATGCTCAGGACTATCTTTAGTACTGAAAAGCCCATGTCCAAGGAAGCCTCTCAATCCTGAGCAAACTGGAATGTTTGGTCATTTTTACCACTTCATGTTTTTTGTGACATTGCCTCATTTTGTTATCTATTGCATCTTTAAAATACATCTTAATATCTAGTAGGGCAAGTATTCCTCACTCTTTCTAAAAATTGTCTCTTCTTTCACATGAAAATCAGAATATTCTGTTTTACTAATTTCTAAAATAAAATGCTTTGCAATTCCAATATAACTGTAAATAACTTAAGAACACACTTTAAAATATTGATTCTTTCCTTTGTGAAATACAGGATGCCTCTTTTGAGTCATCTTTGATGTTTCTCATCAAAGGGCTAAAGTTCTTTTCATATAGGCCAAACAATATATTTTATTCCTATATGTAAAATTTTATGCCACAATATTAAATAGGATCTAATTAATATAATAAGATGTATCTTTCCATTTTTCACCTATTCTGATAGATGGATAAATGCTTTTTGATCATTGCTTTTTAAAATGGTAGCATATTATATGCATCTTTAAATTTTTCAATTGATAGGACTAGATTACATGTGATAGTTGAAATATTAAATATTTCTACTATTAGTGTGTAATAATACCCTTTCCCTCATGCTCACCAGAAATACATTTTGCCAGTCTTAAAACACCTGAATGTCCATCCTAGGAGATTTGCTGGATAAAATATTAAATGTTGGAAAATGGAATACTATGCAGCTATAAAAATAATAAATATTTCTATATACCACTAGGGTGTAATCTCCAGGATCTATGGTGAAGCGAGGAAAGCAAGGCATAGAACAGTATATAAGTCCATTTTACACCAGTATAATAAAATACATATATATTACCAGGGAATGAACCCAGGGGCACTTAACCACTAAGCCACACCCCAAGCCCATATATATATATATATATATATATATATATATATATATATATATATATATATATATATATTTTTAATTTAGAGACAGAGTCTCACTAACTTGCTGAGGCTGGCTTTGTACTCAGGATCCTCCTGCCTCAATACCTGAGCCACTGAGATTACAGGTGTGTGTCACTGCACCTGGCTCCATATTACTTTAAAGTACAGTAATTTGTATAAACTGGTGAGACAAGCCCCAAATATAAAAAGAATCACAAAGAAATCTTAATTTATACTTGAGAATTATGCTTATTAATAATAATACTGGGATTGTTACTAAAAACTATTAGATGTGTCGATAGAATAAATAATTATGTTAATGTCACTAGTAACCAAGCTTTTCAGCATAAAAGAGATGCAAATATAATATCAAAGAAGTTGGATAAAGATTCAATCATTTTAATTTTGAACTGGAAATATCAATATGATATTCATTCATTCTCGTTCTCTACACACACACACATACCCCCCTTCTTTCTCTCTCAGTACTGGGGATTAAACCCAGAGGTACTTTAGTACTGAGCCCCATCCCCAGCCCTTTTTTATTTTGTGACAGGGTCTCACTAGATTGTTTAGGGCCTCTCTAAGTTGCTGAGGTTGGCCTCAAATTTTCAATCTTCCTGCCTCAGCTTCCCAAGTCACTGAGATTAGAGGCACATGTCATGGTGCCTGGATGGAAATATCAGTATTAATTTATTATTTTATCTTTCTAAAATTATACTTTTAATGTTTTTATAGTTGAATAGGTCTATCTTCTTTCATGTAACTTTGGATATGTAGTCTGCTAGAAAGATTTCCTCTGTCTCTGCACTGTACCCACAGTCTAGTAGACTTTCCATTGTTACCTTTTTACGTTTTTAATTTTGATGTATTGGAACTGCAACTGAGGGCCTTGTACATAATATGTAAGTTCTCTACCAAGAGATACATTCCTAGCCCTTTTTATTTTTTTTATTTTGAGACAGTGTCTCATTAAGTGGCTCAGCTGACTTCAAACTTATGATCCTTCTCTCTCATTCAAGAACAATGCACAGGAGCTCAGAGGTTGTTTTTATTTATAATGAAACTTTATAGCTTTTAATACTGGCCCTGTGTCTTTCTGGTTAAACTTACTACAAAGCATTTTATAAGTTATTTTTGATGCTATTGTAAATATAATATTTTTCTCATTTATACTTTTCTAGACATGTATAGCTATAATATTGAACATTGTTTATTGTTGTGTATTTATCTTGAATCCAAATTGTTTTGTTATAGTTTTTACTAAAGTCCTTCTGGTTTTCTATGTGTATGGTTACAGTTTCAACACAAAAATCTCCCCCTAAAAGCTCATGTTTTGAAAGCATTATCCCAAACATATCAAAATTCTAGAGGTGTGGGGCCTTTAGGCAATCATTAGGGCTCTGACCTTATAATCTAGCAAATGGATTCATCCACTCATAGCTGATTGTACTAAATGTGATAACTGTGGGCAGGTGAGGTGTGGAGGAAATGGGTCACTGGGGGCATGTCTTTGGGGACTATATTTTATCCCTGGCTCCTCACATGTATTCTCTTTCTCTCTTTTTTTGTGTGCAGATTTTCTCTGCCACACAGTTCTACCATGATGTTCTGCCTCACCTCTGGCACAGAGCAATTGAGTCACTGACTATAGACAGGGACCTCTGAATCTTTTTTTAAAAAAATATTTGTAGTTGTAAATGGACACAATACCTTTATTTTGTTTACTTTTATGTGGTGCTGAAGATTGAACCCAGTGCCTTACACCCTAGCACTGAACTACAACTCATCCCCAAGACCTCTGAATCTTTGAGCTCAAAATAAATCTTACCTCCTCTTGGTTGTTCTTGTTAGGTTACATTAAGTAAAAGTTGACTAGCACCTACATTTATTAAAAAGAGATAGATCATTTTATCTCATATATCCCACAATATATACCCAATATATATATTTTTTCTTACCTTATTTCATTTGTTTGTTTATTTTTTTTTTGTACCAGGGATTGAACTCAGGGGAACTTGATCATGACCCACATCCCCAGCCCTGCTTTATATTTTATTTAGAGACAGGGTCTCACTGATTTGATTAACACCTCACCATTGCTGAGGCTGCGTTTGAACTCATGATCCTCCTGCCTCCGTCTCCCAAGCTGCTGGGATTACAGGCATATGCCACTATGCCTGGTCCTTATTTCATTCTTAAGGACAGCATTGTCACAGGGCATGGTGGTACATGCCTGTAATCCCAGCAATTGCAGGAGGTTAAGGCAAGAGGATCACAAGTTCAAAGCCAGCCTGGGCAACTTAGTGAGACCCTGTCTCAAAAAAAAAAGGATATGGATGTAGCTCAATGGTAGATTCAATCCCCAGTACCACCACAGAAAAAAAGAAAAAGCAAAAAAGAATAGCATTGTCCAATAGACTTTTGTGTAATGATGAAAATTTTCTTCAGCTATGCTGTCTAATATAGTAGCCATTAAATGTATGTACCTATTGAGTACTTTAAATGTGGCTAGTGAGATTGAAGAACTAAATTTAAAGTTTAGTTTTAATTAATTTAAATATAGTAATTAATTGAAATGGCTAGTAGCTATTGTACTGAATAGCACAGGTCTTGAAAATCCAAAATAATATTAAATAATAATGAAAATAATATGTATGTCTTTATAGTCTTGGCTTGTAATAAAAATGATTTTAGTCTTATGCTTTATATCTTTTATTTTTTTGCTACTATTTGTGATTGCATTTTAGTAAAGATGTATTTAAGTAGTTTTTTCCAATTCCTATTTTACTTAATTTTTTATTAGGAATTCCTGTTGGATATTATCAAATTACTTTTAATCATTTACTTATGTGCTTATTATAGGGTATTTTCCTTTAAGTTTTTGATAGAATGCATTATGATGATAAATTTTATGTGTAATCACTCTTGTATTCCTGTAATAAATTGTACCTTGTCATACTCTAACTTCAATTAACTGATTTTGAAATAAAAATTAAAAAATGATTGTTGTGAAACTATGCTTTGGTCATGTGATTGAGAAAACAATTATAAAATGCAGCAACCAGGAAAGCATACTCATCAGTTCAAGATTTCTGCTGCTACTCAGAACATCGTACCCCCATACCCTTAGGAACACCAGATTATAGAGCACCCAAATGATCCCTTCAAACAGTGAGATTAAATAGATTAGGAAAGCAACCAGATGGCTTAATATGTCATCAGTGACTTTTTCTTTCTTCTCATGGCAGAAAGCATGCATTGTAAGTACAGAAACATACTCTTCTTGCTATTGCCCAAGACTGCCTCATTTGTAAATTTCCTCTGAAAATATCTTTGACTATCTAACAACCCGGAGTGGTCCATCTGTTTCTTCAGTCTGAGCTTTCTTCCGTTTATGGAAGGTAGTTCTTGGTCCTAATGTGGAGCTTTCTCAACGCTGATGTTGAAATACAAACTATGTTCTAGTTTCTTCATCAGTACCTGGATCTTTTAAGGTCCTCAGCCACTCATGTCAAGGTAGAAATCTGCGCCTCTATTGGGCACAGATCACCAGTACAACAGCGTGTGGAAGAATTAACATGCATTAAGCACCTTTCTATGAATATTCAATTGCTCATTCAAAAATTAAGAAGATAAAATTTAACAGCAGGAAAACATATAAAAGGTAAAGAAACCTAGAATTCCATCTCTAGACTTAGGGTAGACAACACTTGACAATATGGTAGAAATGACCAACTTCACTACAATGTCCTGTATTGCATGAAACTTTTCTAGTGTTTCAATATGAATGAAAATGGCTGTCAGTTTAATTCTATTGGTCAACTCCTGGGAACAAAGTAAAAAGCAGCAAAGGGCACATAAGATAGGTAAATTAAACTAAACAAAAATTATTACAGAAGTAGCAATTCAAGAACATTAGTTGATTGGACTTTATTACATGAGAAAATTATTCACTGAAATATACAGTATATTCTAAACACTTTAAAATTTAAAAGTTATCCTTAACAAAGAAATGAGGTAAATTAAAGAATATCCTCAGTACAAGTGAAATACTATCAGAAATAATTGGGGGATATAAGAGTTTAAATTAAGAATAAAGAAAGACCATAAAAATGATACTGATGTTAACAGAAGACCCACATGAAGAGTCCCGCTTTTTTACCTAATACATTCAATGCAGCCAGGGGAGTTACCAGCTTGCTGGGGCAATGAAAAACATAGGCCTCAAAATGGGCAGCTTTTCTTTTTTTTCTGTTTTTTTTTTAATTTATTTAATTTGTTATATATGACAACATGATGCATTTTAATTCATATTACACATAAAGAGCACAATTTTTCATATCTCTGGTTGTACACAAAGTATATTCACACCATTTGTGTCTTTATACCTGTACTTAGGGTATGTCCATCTCATTCCACCATCTTTTCTACTCCCATGGCCCCCTCTCTCCCCCCCCACCCTTTGCCCTATCTAAAGTCCCTCCTTTCCTCCCATGCTCCCCACCCCCTGTCCCCATTATGATTCATTATCTTTATATCAGAGAAAACATTTGGCATTTGGTTTTTGGGAATTGGCTTACTTCGCATAGCATTATATTCTCCAACTCCATCTATTTACCTGCAAATGCCATGATTTATTCTCTTTTTAAATTTTTTTTTTAGTTTTTGATGGACCTTTATTTATTTACTTGTATGTGGTGCTGAGAATCGGACCCAGTGCCTCATGCATGCTAGGCAAGCATGCTACCATTGAGCCACAACCCCAGCCCCTGATTTATTCTCTTTTAACGCTGAGTAATATTCCATTGTGTATATATTCCACATTTTCTTTATTCATTCATCTACTGAAGGGCATCTAGGTTGGTTTCACAATTTAGCTATTGTGAATTGTGCTGCTATAAACATTAATGTGGCTGTGTCCCTGTAGTACGCTGTTTTTAAGTCCTTTGGTTATAGACCGAGGAGTGGGGTAGTTGGATCAAATGATGGTTCCATTCCCATATTTCCAAGGAATCTCCATACTGCTTTCCATATTGGCTGCACCCAGCTTGCAGTCCCACCAGCAATGTATGAGTGTGCCTTTTTCCTCACATCCTCACCAACACTTATTGTTGTTTGTCTTCATAATAGCTGCCATTCTGACTGGAGTAAGATGAAATCTTAGAGTAGTTTTGATTTGCATTTCTCTAATTGCTAGAGATGTCAAACATTTTTCATATATTTGTTGATTGAGTGTATATCATCTTCTGAGAGGTGTCTGTTCAGTTTCTAGGCCTATTAATTGATTGGGTTATTTGTTTCTTTGGTGTTAAGATTTTTGAGTTCTTTATATATCCTAGAGATTAGGGCTCTATCTGACATGCAAGTGGTAAAAATTTACTCCCATTCTGTAGGCTCTCTATTCACCTCACTGATTGTTTCTTTTGCTGAGAAGATGCTTTTAAGTTTGATTCTATCACATTTATTGATTCTTGATTTTAACTCTTGCACTGTAAGAGTCTTATTAAGGAAGCCAGGGCCTAATCCAACATGATGGAGATTTGGGCCTACGTTTTCTTCTATTAATTGCAAAGTCTCTGGTTTAATTCCTAGGTCCTTCATCCACTTTGAGTTGAGTTTTATGCATGGTGAGAGATAGGAGTTTAATTTCGTTTTGTTGCATATGGATTTCCAGTTTTCCCAGCACCATTTGTTGAAGGGATTATATTTTCTTATTTTTTTTGACAAATTATGTAGGTTTGTCTCTGTGTCCTCTATTATGTACCATTGACCTACAAGTCTATTTTGGTGCCAATACCATGCTGTTTTTTCCCTATTGCTCTGTACTATTGTTTAAAGTCTGGTATAGTGATATCACCTGTTTCACTTTTCTTGCTAAGGATTGCTTTAGCTATTCTGGGTCCCTTATTTTTCCAGATGAATTTCATAACTGCTTTTTCTATTTCAATGATGAATGTCATTGGGATTTTTTTAATTAATAAAAGTAGTGAAAGATGGCATCCCTGTCTTGTTCCAGTTTTTTCTACATTTAGAATGTTGTTGGTCTGGGGTTTATTATAGATAGCTTTTACAATGTTGATGTATGTTCCTGTTATCCTAGTTTCTCTTGTATTTTGAACATGAAGGGGTGCTGTATTTTTTTGAATGCTTTTTCTGCATCTATTGAGACAATCATATGATTCTTTTCTTTCAGTTATTGATGTGATGAATTACATTTATTGATTTCTGTAAGTTGAACCAATCTTGCATCCTTGGGATGAGCTCCACTTGATCATGGTGCACTACCTTTTTGATATGTTTTTGTATTTGATTTTCCAGAATTTTATTGAGGATTTTTGCATGTATGTTCATTATAGATATTGGTCTGAAGTTTTCTTTCTTTGATGTGTCTTTGTCTGGTTTTGGAATCAGGGTGATACTGGTCTCATAGAATGAGTTTGGAAGTCTTGTTCTGCCTTACCTGGTGCCCAGAGCAATTGAGTTGACCTCATATGGCCTGAGACCTTTGAAACTTTGAGCACCAAATAAACTTTTCCTCCCCTAATATTGTTTCTGTCAGATCTTTTGGTTACAGAGACAAAAGCTAACTAAATCAATGCATCAAACATCAGAGCTCCCAAATATATAAAGCAAAGATTGACATTTTGAATGGAAAAATAGATCTTCAATAACAGCAGGAGATTTTGATACCCCATGTCCTGGTAAGCTTAGGCTGCAATAACAAAATCCTATTTGCTTCAGTAGCTTAAATAACAGAATCTTATTTCATCATAGTTCTAGACTATTTGAATTCACAAATATTTGTAAATTAAACAACATATTCAAATAATTATTGGTTCAAAGAATAAATAGTAAGAGAAATCAGAAAATAAGACAAATGAAAATGAAAACACAACATAAGATCAAAGTGCTAGCAGGGTCAGTTGTTGGGTGAAGGCTCTCCCCTTGGGTTGCAGATGGCCATTTTCTCTCTGTGTCCTCCTCAGTGCTTGCACATGGAGAGATTTATCTTTTTTTCTCTTTTTATAAGGCTACCAAATCCTGGATCATATTAGGTATTCACCCTTGTGACCTCATTTAGCCTTAACTACTTGCCTCCTTAAAGTCCTATGTAACACAATCAGAGTGTGGTTTTGGTGTTTGACATGTGAATTTGGAGGAGACACTTTTTAATCCATAGCACCCAACTTTTGATAATGGGTAAAACAATGAGAAAGAATATCTGTAATGAGGCCATGGGTATAGCCCAGTGATAGAGAACTTTCCCAGCATGTGCAAAGCCCTGGGATGAAGACCAGCAATGGAAAACAAACAATACCAATAAGGAGATAAAGGACATAAAGCACACTATATATCCATCGAACCTAACAGATATATACAGAACACTCCACCCAATGATCGCAGAGTACACCTTTTTTTTATCAATTGAAAATGGACTGTCCTCCAGGATAAAGCATACATTACACCAAAAAACAATTCTTAATAAGTTTAAAAGGGCTGAATTTTTTTTCTAATCTTTTCTGACCACAGTCAAATTGTGGTCAAGAGCAGAAGCAAAACTGGAGAGTTCACAAATTAAATAACATACTCAAACATCATTGGGTCAAAGAATAAATAACAAGAGAAAAAAGAAAATAAGACAAATTAAGATGAAAACACAACATAGCAAAATTTAAGGGATCCAGTGAAAACAGTGTTAAGAAGGAAATTAATAAATGTAAATGCTGACATTAAAAAAGAAAAAACATCTCAAATATGCAACCTAACCTTAAACGTTAAGACCAGAAAAGGAAGAACAAACTAAACCGAAAGCTAGCATAAAAAGGAAAAAGTTGAGTGGGAATAAATAAATAGCAAAACAATACAGAAAATCAATGAAGCCAAAAGTAAGTTCTTTGAAAACAGCAACAAAATTGAGACACCTTTAACCAAATTAATTAAGAGAAAAGACAGGTAAGGTAAATTACCAGAAAAGAGAGTGGGCACATTACTGCTGATTTTATAGAAATAAAAAGAATTATAAGAGACTATTACTCATGATTGTATGCCAGCAAATTGAACATAACCTACATGAAATGGACAAGTTCCTGGAAATACACAATATATCAAAAGTGAATCATAAAGAAATAGAAAATCTCAACAGCTATCCCCTTTCTACTGATGCTGCCCAATTCTACTGCCACTCCTTATGCTACTACAGTACTCATTCAACGCAGACCTGGTACATCTTTTGTGAAGCAGTAGCTAAGGACATTCTGGCTTGGCCGTGGCTGGGAAAAAAAAAAAAAAAAACATGGAAGAAGTCAAGAGTGAGATTAGGGTCTACATTGTTTTGAAATCTAAGGCAGGATGGTTCTGTGGTGCAGTTTAAAACTAAGAGCTGTAAACCAGACATAGTGACACACACCTGTAATCTGAGCTACACAGCAGACTGAAGCAGGAGGATCAAACTTTCAATTCTAGGGCTGAGGTTGTGGATCAGTGGTAGAGCATTCGCCTAGCATGTGTAAGGTCCTGGGTTTGATCCTCAGCACCACAGAAAGATAAATTAAAAAAAAGGTATTGTGTCTATCTACAACTAAAAAAAATTCAATTCCAGCCTCAGTAACTTAGTGAGACCCTCAGCAACTTTATGAGATGCTGTTTCAAAATGAAACATGAAAAGGGCTGAGGATGTATCTCAGCGGTAAAGCTCCCTTGGATTCAATCCCCAGAACAGCAAAAAGAAAACAAAAAGATTAAGATACATCACTTAGTAAACTAAGGAAAGTTTAATGAGAACAACAAGGTTTGTTAATGAGGTACATCAGATTGTGATCTGTTAAGTATCCAATCAATGAAACAGACACACCTGCAGAGTTGGATATGGAAGATTAAGATACAATCAATAGCCAGGTGCAATAGCACTCACCTATAATATCAGCAACTCAGGAGGCTGAGGTAAGAGGATCACAAGTTCAAAGCCAGCCTCAGCAACTTTGTGAAGCCCTAAGCAACTCAGCAAGACCCTGTTTCTATAAAATATCAAAAAGGGCTGGGATGTGGCTCTGTGGTTAATCACCTCAGGGTTTAATCACTGGTACAAAAAAAATGCAATCAATATATTCCAGCTGCAGACAGGAGTTGTCTACTAAAATGGGAACCCACTATAGACCAAAAACACATTCTCAATTAGGAAACTGCAATTTGGTTCTGCCACATCCTGATTACTATAAAATAGTGTTTTCTATTCTTTCATTTTTTCCTTCCCCCTTCCTTTAATGTACATAAACTAACTGGTGTTTGTGCACAAGCACATTGTATTTTTTTTTTCACTAACTGGCTGATAGTATGTTTCGATTGACATCAAATGAAAATGGAATGGGGAAAAACAGTGGTTCTGTGAAATTATCATTTCTCCATTAGTGGCAGGCTCATTCAGCTTCTTATATTCCAGTAACTTGTTTTGCTCTGCTTTAACAACAACAAAAAGAAAAGCATGCAAAAATCCTTGTATACCTTGTTTGGAGAATTTTAAGTTTTTTTTTTTTTCATTTGTCATTGTAAAACTTAGAACAATTTTATAACATTTTGTATATAGCTGTTGTATATAGGGCAATATGTCATTAAGTAGGGGCAAATTACCCTAATTAAACAGACTTAGCTTTTCCTTTAAGTCAAGCATCTTATTGTTAAAGTAAATTTGCTTAAGATTCTACAACAGGCTTACAATTAGTAAGGAGATGTTACCAAGCATTTACAAAAAAACTCAACACCAGTCCTTCTCAAACTCTTCCAAAATACTTACACTATGAGGTCAGCTTACCCTAAAATCAAAGCCACACAAAGACACTACAAGAAAACTCCGGACCAATATTCTTGCAAATATGCAAATATCCCTAACAAAATACTCAAAAACAGAATTCAGCAAATTATTCAAAGGGTAATACACCATGGCTTAGAGGAATTTATTCCAGGAATGCAAGAATGTTTCAATATATGAAAATCAATGTAATATACCACTTTATAAAATTAATGGGAAAAACACACTATCATCTCATGACAAAATTTGACACTCTTTTATAACTAGCTGACAAAGGTTTTCTTCCATTCATAGATTGTCTCTTGACGTTGTTGAATCATTTGCTATGCAGAAGCTTTTAATTTGATGTCATCATTTGTCAATTATTACTTTTGCTTCCTGAGCTACTGGAATCCTATTCAGAAAATCATTGCTTGTTCTAATGTCTTGAAGTGTTTCCCTTATGTTTTCTTCTAGTAATTTCAGTGTATTCAGGTCTTACATTAAGGTCTTTGATCCATTTCGAGTCAATTTGTTGTTGTTGTTTTTTAAGTTGTCAATGGACCTTTTTTTCCCATTTATTTATATGCAATGCTGAGAATAGAACCCAATGCCTCACACATGCTAGGCAAGCGTTCTACCACTGAGCCACAACCCCAGCCCTTGAGTCAATTTTTGTATAGGGTGAGAGATGGAGGTAAAGTTTTAATCTTCTACATGTGCATATCCAGTTTTCCCAGCACCATTTGTTGAAGAGGCTGTCCTTTCTTCAATGTATGTTTTTGGAAACTTTGTCAAAAATCAGTTGGCTGAAATAAAAATTAGTAAAAAATAAATCAACAGGGGCTGGGGTTGTGGCTCAGCAGTAGAGTGTGCATCTGGCATGCATGAGGTCCTGAGTTCGATCCTCAGCACCACATAAATATAAATAAATAAAATAAAGGTATTGTGTCCAACTACTTTTAAAAAATAAATGTTAAAAAATAAATAAATGAACAAAAGGAAGATCAGTAATGTAGAGGAAGTAGAGAGAATAGGGGAGGGAGAATTGGAGAGAAAGTGGAAGGAATGGGAACTGAAATGGAGTTAATAAAAATTCCACGTATATATGATTTTATCAAAATGAACCCTACTACTATATATAACTATACTGCCCTAGAATAAAATTAAAATTTGTATTATACTAACCTTTAAAAACTGGGGCTGTACCTCAGTGATAAGGTTCAATTCTCAGTTAAAAAAAGTTATATTCCCCTAAACACTCTGAACATAAAAAAAAAGCATTAAAACAATTAAAATAAAACTCCTTAAACTTTATTAACAACCTCTGAATCAGCTGGCTGAAGATGCATGGATTTATTTCTGAGTAGTCTATTATGTACCCCTGGCCTATGTATCTGTTTTTACACCAATACCATGCTGTTTTTGTTACTATAGCTCTGTAGTATGTCTTAAAATCAGATATTGTGATGCTTTCAGCTTTGCTGATTTTGCTCAAGATTGCTTTGGATATCCAGGGTTTTTTATGTTTCCATGTGAATTTTAGGATTGTTTTTTCTAATTCAGTGAAGAATGTCATTGGTATTTGAAAGAGGAATGCATTGAATCTATAGATTGCTTTGGATAGTATGGACATTTTAATAATATTAATCGTCTTAATCCATAAACATGAGACATGTTAAGAGGAATAAAATTATTTATTTATTTATTTGTTTATTTTGGTACCAGGTATTGAACCCAGGGGCATGTAACCACTGAGCTACATCCTCAGTCCTTTTTATTTCTTATTTTGAAGCAGGGTTTTGCTAAGTTGGTTAGGACCTCACTGAGTTGCTGAGGCTGGGTTTCAACTTGTGATCCTCCCCCCCTCAGCCTCCTGAGTCACTGGGATTACAAGCAAGGAGTGCTCCATTACATCTGGCTGGGAATAAAGTTCTGATACATGCTACAGCACAGATGAACCTGGAGAACATCTTGCTAAGTGAGTGAAAACAGACTCAAAAGGACAAATACTGCATAAAGGGTATCTAGAATGGATTAATTCATAGAGACTGAAAGTAGAAGTTACCAGGGGATGGGGTGAGGGGGTGATGGGAGATAACTAAACATCTAATTATGCGGGAGAGATCTGAGTAGGTAGACACATTGAGTCAAATGGACCTATCTTCAAGTAAATATTGATTCTGTCATTTACTAGATGTGTGGAATGTGCCAAGTTAATTAATCTTTTGAAATCTCAGTTAAGTCATCATAGAAATTATAAAATATGAAAAAACAAACTCACAACACAATTGTGAGGGTTAAATTGGATAATGCATATAAAGCCCTAGCCAAGAGCCTAATAATACACAAAAGTGCTCAATGAATGTTAGTTATTATTGACATTAGAAGATTTCTTGGTACATAACTCAATTAATTTATTCTAAAGCAGCATACACAACTCATATTTGCTAAAATGATGAAATTTATTGAGGCTATACTTGGGGATGGAGAGGAATGTTTTCCAAGGGAGAAAGGATGTAGATTAACTTAATGGAAAGAAACAGCATCATGACAGAATACAACCAGAAATATATCCTATGTGGACTTGACAATATGATAGCATGTACATGATACTTTTAAAATCTGTACATCATGTTGCTTCTTGGATCACTTCTCCTCTACCAAGAGAAACCATAATTCTTGCCTTATCCTTTTTCCACTTCTCATTCCCCTTTTAATTAAGAAGTGGTTGGAAATCTAGCAATAAGTGGAAAATTGCATATGTGTATACCTGTATTTCAAACTAGATTGTAGATTTCCTTCTCCCCCACCTTCTTTTTCTTCTACTAGGAATTGAGCCCAGGGTGCTTTATCAGTGAAGTACATCCTCAGCCACTTTTATTTATTTATTTTGAGACAGAGTCTCAGTAAGTTGCTGGGGTTGGCTTTGAACTTGCCATCTGCCTCACTCAGCCTCCCCAGTTGCTGGGATTAAAGACATGTGACACTGTGACCAGCTAGATTGTAAATTTCCTAAGGATAATTTTGCCTCCTTCTTATGATAAGCCATATTTTAGGCATTTGATAAGTATTTCAAGTCAGATCTGGCACATTAAATTATCAATTAACATTTTCTGGATGATTGAATTTATTAGGGAACAGTTTCTCACTGTGTTGTCCTCATTAACCCATGGGGATGCTTCCTGAGACACTTTTGTCAGGGCACTATTTTCATTTTATAACATTTATATCTTATTCTTAAAAAGGGGGGGTGAGCAGTTTTCACTGTTATTTACTGTGCAAGATAAAATTTTTAGGGGATTCCTAAAGAAAGTAGTATTTAAAATAAGGGAAAGGTTGAAAGATGCCAACAAGGCCCATAGTTTTTAGAGGAGAGTTGCAAACTTGGTTTTGAGCTTCGTAGCATCCATCACAAAGAACGTTAATTACATTATTTATATTACGTATATGATTCCAAACAATTACTAAGCCATTTTATTAATCAAAAATAAAATTTTCCTTCAAGTCATTATTAAAGGTAGTCAGGCATATTCTATACTAAATGCAAAACTGGTCCCTTGGTAGCCTGACAGTATAATGCCAAAATAAAGATCAGTGGATGGGTTCTAAAAGGGATCAAAACTATTTTGTCTAGATCTAAATCTCTAATAGTCTAGCATAACTGAATGAAAAAAAATCACATATCTATAAGAAATTGTTATACAAAAATATTCCTTACACTTGTGTTAGATCAGAGGTCAGCTGTAGAGAATTTACAGCTTCAATCTTTAACAAGCATCAAAATGTCTTTAATGGTATCTCTGTCTTTAAGAAACATAACTCTGTCATCATTTTATGAAAGTTCTGGAATACTCCAGGTCACATGACTAAACTGGAAGCCATTTTATGATTCCAACTCCCAACGTAGTGGATCATGGAGTGCCCTGAGGGAGAGGTCCCCAATTCCTCAGAAAATGATTCAACAATAGCTCCAACATTGGAAGTAATGAACTACCAAGAGTCCCAGATTTCTGTGGACCATGGTGCTGAAATTGTTTGCGAGTGCAGCGCGGAAACTGACGGCAACAAAGGCACAGAAATTCTTGCCGATCAAGGTGCTAAAACCGATGCCGATAGTAGCACCACACCAGCTGACAAAACTACTCTGGAAAACCCACAGGAAGTCAAAGGTAAGTGGCTTTTAAAATTCTCCCCCCACCCCACAATCTGGGTATCTTCTTTGGGAGAAGCGAACTGCTACCCACCCCCACTGTGGTAGAAATATGTACATAAAAATATGTAGATAAAAGAATGATTTTGAAGAGGAAAAGGGAGTGGCTTATCATGTTAAAGGAGTTTGAAGGGGACTCTATCTAATGAGTTTGCATGGTGGTGTATTTGTCATCAAATGAGGTCACCTAGCCTAGTGACAAATTGTCCGACCTAACGGAATCAAGAAGCAGTCAAATACACCATTCTTTTTACTTTGTACTGGTAAAAATTCTCTGGTGGCCAGACGTTCCCCTTATGTGTAAAAAGTAACTTGTTTTGAAAGCCTCGGTCTTGCTCCACGTGGCCCCTAAGTCATTGCTTTCTCTCAATGCTTAACGCCTTTCAAGCATTCCCGCCCCAAACGCGGGAGCCGGCTGCCTCGGGGAAGCGGCCTGCCTTTCCTTTCGCAAGCGGGGCTCTTCAACCTGTCGGCTGCTTCTTCCGCGTGCCTCCAGCTCCGACGCCCGTAGGGCCCCAGCGGGAGCCTTCTCGTGGCTTGCCGGGAACCCACCTGGCAAGAGAGGCGGGTCCCAACCCGCACAGCCTTTCCGGTAGGAGCGCGAGTCGGCGGAGGAGTGGGTGAGTTGGGCAGTGGGCAGGGGGTTCTGGCGTGTTGCCCGCTCCAGCAATCCTGGATGGTGAGGTGTGAAGGCTATGCGAGATTTTCAAGGTAAGCGGAACTTTACCTTTGGAATCTTAGTGCTCCAGGAATAAGGACCGAGAGATAGTGGTTACAGCCTCCAAACTGTAGCCTACGGCCATAAACGTGAAAAAAAATACTGACCTAGGTTTGCATTGACTTGCACTGCCTGGAGGGTGCTGCTAAACAGGCTCCGTCTAGTTAAATTCAAATTGTAATTCTATTAAAGTGAGATGGAGCTAGGGCTGATGGTGGAGGGTGAACCTGTGAATTTAATTAGGCATCAAACAGTTCTTACTGGGAAAAAAGTAGATGTCCTTTATTTGGGTTAATGAAGGTAACAAATTTAAAATTAATTAAAACTCATTCCAATCAGGGTTTCCATCTTCTCTTCACCAGACCTTTTATTTGGGTGATTTACAGGAACTATTTTTAAATAATTTCACTTATTAAATTCTTTCTTTCATAAAAAAGATGAGTTGTCAGAAAAGCAATAAAATGAACAAAATGTGCTAATCTTAGTTCTGCTGAGAAATCTAAAAGTTACTACAGGTCAGATAAAATCTTGCTTAGTAGCTAGTTCTTCGAATAATCTGTGTTTCTGCTCCCAACCATAACTATTCTTTACTTTTTCCCATTAGGCAATGAACCCAACTCCAAGATTCATTATTTCATTTACTTTATTTAATTAACTTTTCCTTATATTCCCCCCCCCCTCTCTCTCTCTCACACACACACACACACACACACACAAGCAAAAAGAGAAGAAATAACTATTACAAATAATGTATCACCCATTCCCACCCTGTGTGTCTGCTTTTCAGCTGCTGATCACTTGGTGCTTTCTTTTTCTTCTTCATACTTTTGATACCTATCTGATAGTTTCTCAAGTTATACTGAAGGAGTTAAATCATAACTAATAAATTCCTTCACCCTAAGAGTGACCCAGAGCTACTTCTGTGTGGTAAGAGAAGGTTACAGTGCTTTTATGTGAGATTCAGATTCAAAACTCAGATCCCAGTTAATGGTCTACAGAGTATTAGCTCATTAGCTAATACTATTATTATTATTAGTAGTAGTAGTAGTTAATATTAATATTATTAGTATTAGTTAATATCAATATTATTAGTATTAGTTCATTAGCTGAAGTTTTTATTCCAACTAAAGATATAAGATCTTATAATTTCCTGCATAGCATAATGTCCTTAGAACATAAGAGGCCTTTGTCAGGTTTCATGTATGTAATTGCTTTCTTTCACCTTTGAGAAAAAGCCTTCCGCAGAAGCATGGGCCCTAATTCTCAAAGTGCAAGCCATTACAGATACATCCTATATAAATGGGAAAAAGATTATAAATAATTATTAACTTGGGATCCTGTAGTCCCTCTTCAGGGGATGTATTCTAAGGACTTGAATTTAGTATGTGAAACAGATACCCACACTCCCATGTTCATTGTAGCATTATTTACAATAGCCAATTTATGGAATCAACCTAGATGTTGATCAACAGATAAAATTAATAATGAAAATGAGGTTTATATAACAGTGGAATACTCTTCAGCATTAAAAAGGAATTTTCATCATTTGAAAGCAACATAGATGAACCTGGAGAACATTGTGTAAGTGAAATGAGCCAGGTACAGAAAGAGAAAAACCACATATTCTCACTTACATGTGGACCTTAAATCAATCAAACTCATAAACGCAGAGAGTACTGTGATAGTCACAAAAGGCTAGTGGGGGGATGGAGAGATGTTAGTTAAAGTGTAGAAAGTAGCACTTAGCAAGGAGGAATAAATTATAAGTATTTGGGCAGACCCCAGCAGCTGAAAGCCAGGCAGAAGTAGCGGTCTGGGACAAGACATTCCTGTTCTGGTCCTACCAAGGCTGCAATTTCAGTGGCTGCTGTACATTACAGCCTCATCTCAGCTCAAAATGAACTATATCCCTGGCACTGCCAGACTCATCAAGGACATCGACAAAAAGCACTTGGTCCTGCTTCAAGATGGAGGCTTTATAAGAAGCATTGATCAATTTGGACATGGAAAAGGAGAGTGATACACCTCTCCTGCAAGTGTCTATTGTAGAAATCTAAGAATAGAGGGTTGAACAGCAGACCAAGCTAGAAGCAGAGAAGCTGAAAGTTCAAGCCCTTAAAGATCAGGATCTGTCCATTCCTCAAGCAGATACTCTTGATGAGTATTAAGTAATTGCTCAGAGGCTATGCTTTGGAGAGTAGGGACTGTCATTGAATGAAAGTGACATCTTGGTCACCCAACACATTTGAACAGACTGTAGAGTTTTGAAAAGTCATTTTTATTTTTCATTATTTCACATATGCAACATGAAGAAATTATGTGGGATTTTGTTTTTGCTTTGTTTTAAATAACAGAGTCATTGTTTAAATAAATAGTGGCATGGAATCCTTTCACATACTTCACTGTGCAGCCAGCAACCACATGTTTATATTGCTTTTCATATCCCAAAGTAGAGTTTACAGAGGACATTTTTCATTGACTTGTAAATAAAATATGAATCTCAAAAAAATTATAGGTATATACGGTGATATGTTAATTAGCTAAATGCAGTCATTCCACATTGTATACATGGATCACTAACATCACTGAGTACTCCGTAATTATATATGATTATTATTTGTCCAGAAACCCTATCTACTTGGTCAAGATTATTTATTTGCTGAAAGTGTATTTTTGATTTTAATATCAGCATTTATTTTTCATAATTTATTGCATTTCCCATATTATATATATATATATTCACTTTACAAAAAAGAAAATTGCAGAGATAAATTTCTCATTCTATTTAGATCTGAAAGTGTATTTTTTAATAAAGGGATCCTTCTTAGGATTGACTTAAATAGCTTTTAGGGGTATTTCAAACAAGTGGTGGTTTCAAGGATTAAATGAAATAATAGGCTTAAAGCACTCAGTGTAGTACGAGGCACATAGAATGTATACAATAAATGTTCACAATGAATAAACTGAATGAGATTTTATTCTATTCATATCACTCCTTCATAAATGCATCCATTCCACGAAGTTAGGTATACTCATAATGACAGTCTAGCCATGAGAGCTGGACTCCTAAATTCCCCAAGGTAGCTTAGTGCTATTGATGCTCCCTCTAGAGTCATAAAAATCTGCCTACTCTCCTATGGATTGCTTAATTCCTATTGGTCCATTAGAGTGGATGAAATATTGAAAATTTAAACTTTGTTAATTTCAAAACATCCTTGAACACTTCTGCAAGTGATTACTGGATTGAGTTTAGTCTTTAGTTTGTATATTCTTCCATGCAGAGGTAATTTAGTTTGATTAGGTAGCCACCACTGTGGTGTTGAGTTTGACTCCCTTACTGGAGAGTCTAAGAATATCATTAAGAAGACCAAATCATTTTTTATAACAGCTCTCAGTTCATTTGTTTATCAGATTACATCATGTAATTTAGATTGACTTAGGAAAATTTGTACATTTGGAGGGGAGATATGGTGGAATTTTAGATATAATCAAGATATGTGAAATAAGATGTTGCTGAACTGTACAAATCATTCCAGTGAGGATTATGGGCAAGATCTTGTATAATTTAACCAGTACTATCAAAAGTGGTCAGCAGAGGGAGTAAGAGGAGTTTTTAGTGACTTTCTCTTGTTTTTGTTTTTGTTTTTTTTCTTTTGTTTTCATGAACCCCAAAACAGAGATGAGTAAAAATCAGGATGAACCTCCTCATGAACTTGAGAACCAGTTTATATTGCGTCTGCCTCCGGTAAGAAACTTTTGTGTCTCAGAGAGAATATCTTCAATGTAAAAGTATAGTTCTGCTTGGATTCTGTAACATTTCTATTTCAAGCTATAAAAACTGAGAATATTTCCCAGGAATCATATTCTACTAAGCAGTCCTACTCTTGTGTGTATTCTTCTAGCAGCATTTCTTTCCTCCTATACATGTCAACTATCACATGGGTTGATTCCCTGGTAAAACAACTGGGACATATCTAGTCACTTATCACAAACACTAACAGCCTATTCCTGGAAAGCCAAAATAAGGCTTCTAAAATTGTTTTTGTCACTTCAAAAGGGGCAGTGAGAAGGACCAGAACTTTGTCTCCTGAGAACTGATCACCATGCAAGGCTATCAAAGCTCATCTCAAACATTGTGTTTGAATCTCTTCCCCCATTGATACACATACTCAAACATTATTTAGCTTAGGAAGCTGTGTTAAGGATGGGGCTCAAAAAGATAGTTCCCCAGTTGGGGTTAATTAATATACCTAGTAAACGGTAGCAAAGCCTTTCCTTAGCAACTACTACTGAAGGGTAGTAGAGAGGGGCAGAAATTTAGAGCTGAGAGAAGATACTAACTATAGCTACTAAAAGATAATGATGAAATTGGAGTTGTCTCTCTTGGTACATAGAATTGTTAGAAACATTTGGGATATGTAAAGTTTTATTTAAGGGAGGGTTCTATTTGATATATCTTTTCTATTTGATGCTGAATACACAATTAACACTTGTGATTTTTCAATTTACCTCTTTTGTAGGAGCATGCTTCTACTGTCAGGAGCCTAATACATTCTGGAAGTGTCAAAATGAAGGATAAACTAAAAATTGACTTATCTCGTAAGTAGTTAATATCCATTCACCATACACTGAATAATGATTTATTAAGTGGTTGCCATGTGCCAGGCATTGTGCTAGGTACTAAACATGTGAAAAAGAATAGATTAGGTAGCCACCACTGTGGTGTTGAGCTTGACTCCCTTACTGGGGCTGATGTTGTGGCTCGGTGGTAGAGCACTTGCTTAGCATGTGTGAGGCACTGGGTTTAATTCTTAGCACCACATATAAATAAATAAATAAATAAATAAATGTCCATCAACAACTAAATTTTTTTTTTAAAAAAAAGAATGGAATATAGTCTCTGTCTTGATGGAATCATGGTTTAGAGAGCCACACGCAGAGTGTCAGCCATCAAAAATATAAATAATAGCCGGGTACAGAGGTGCACGCTTGTAATCCCAGCAGTTCAGGAGCTGAGACAGGAGAATCTCCAGTTCAAAGCCAGCCTCAGCAATATGAAGGTGCTAACCAACTCAGTGAGACCCTCTCTCCAAATAAAATACAAAATAGGACTAGGGATGTGGCTCAGTGGTCAAGTACCCATGAGTTCAATCCCTGGTACCCAAAAAAAAAAAAAAATAGAAACAATAAAAAATGCTGGAGAAGATATGGAGGAAATGGAACACTTTTACACTATTGGTGAGATTGTAAATTAGTACAACCACTATGGAAATTAGTATGGAAGTTCCTCGAAAGACTAGGAATGGAACCCCCATTTGACCCAGCTATATCACTCCTCAATATTTATCCTAAAGAATTAAAATCATCATACTACAGCGATGCATGCATGTCCATGTTTATAGCAGCACAATTCACAATAGCTAAACCATGGAACCCACTTGGGTATCCATCAGCAGATTATGTATAAAGAAAATATGGTATATATATACAATGGAGGTTTATTTAGCCATAAAGAAAAATGAAATTATGTCATCTGCAGGAAATGGATGGAACTTAAGAATCTTATGTTAAGCAAAATAAGCCACACTCAGGAGGTGAAAGGTCACATGTTTTCCTTCATATGTGGAAACTAGAGAGGAAAATGTAAAAGAAAGGTGTGCAAGGGGAGGATCTCATAAAAATCAAAGGAAAATCAAGAGAGTAGAGGAAAGGAACCAGGGGGAGGGAAAAGGGGAGGACATAGTAAATATTGGGGAAAGATATTGGCCAAATTATATTGTGTGTATGTATGGATATGTAACAACAAATACCACCATTATGTACAACTATAATGTACCAATAAAACATGGAAAAAAGCAAGAAAAATAAGTTTTGATGAGGATGTGGAGAAAAGGAAACCCTTGCACACTGTTAGTAGAAATGTAAATCACTACAGCCGTCAGTATGAAAGTTCCTCAACAAACTAAAATTAGAACTACCGTATGATCCCACAATTCCATTTATGGGAATATAAATTAAAATTTGAAATTGAAATCAGTATGTTGAAGGGATAGCTGTAATCCCATATTTATTGTGGTACTATTCATAATAGCTCAGATATTGAATCAACCTAAGTGTCCATCAAAGAATGAATGGATAAAGAAAATTTTGGTACTCTATGGGAATACTATTCAGTCTTTAAAAGGAGTGAAATTCTGTCGTTTGGAACAACATGGATTAATATTGAAGACATTGTGCTAAGTCAAATAAGCCAGGCACAGAAAAACAAATACAGTATGATCTCAAAAATCGAGTTCATACCAAAAAGTTGATTGGTGATTACCAGAGACTGGTGAGCACTGGTGGGGGAAGAGAGAGGGAATAGGGAGTTGCTGGTCAGCAGGTTCAAAGTTTTGGCTAGACAGAAGGGAGAAGTTTTCAGATCCATTCACAGCAGGGTGACTATACTCAGTAATAATATATATTTCAAAATAACAAAAAAGTTAATTTCATTTCTCTTCTTTTTATTTCTTATGGGATAGGAGCTTGCTATGCTGCCGAGGTGCTTATACTCCTAGATTTAATCAATAATTCTGCTCCCAAGTAGCTAGAACTATAGGCCACACCACCATGCCTAGCAAGAAAGTAAATTTCAGCTGGGTATAGTGGTACATGCCTGTAATCCCAGCAGCTCAGGAGGCTGAGACAGGAGGATTGTGAGATCAAAGCCAGCCTCAGCAAAAGCAAGGCACTAAGCAACTCAGTGAGACCCTGTCTCTAAATAAAATATAAAATAGGGCTGGGGTGGAGGCTTAGGGGTTGAGTGCCCTTGAGTTCTATCCCTGGTACCCTCCCCCAAAAAGTAAATTTCAAATGTATCACTCCAAAAAATATTAAGCAAAGCTATGTTAATTAGGTTGATTTAATCATTCCACATTGTATACATATATCAAAGCATCATATTGTACCCCATAAATGTAATATAATTGTCAATTAAAAATCATGTTAATTCTAAAAAAGCTCAAAGAAAAAGTAAATAAATGCTTTCACCTAGAGTTTGTCTGCTTAAAACACACACCAAATAAATAAACAGTTAGCCAGGTGTGGTGGCGCACATTTGTAATCCCAGCAGTTTGGGAGGCTGAGGCAGGAGGATTGCAAATTCAAGGCCAGCCTGAACAACTTAGCAAGGCCCTAAGCAACTTATCAAGGCCCTGTCTTAAAATAAAAAATAAAAGGGCTGGGAATGTGGCTCAGTGTTTAAGTGCCCCTGGGTTCAATCCTCAGTACCGATAGATAGATAGATAGATAGATAGATAGATAGATAGATAGATAGATAGATAGATAGATTTTTGTTAGCTTTCTTAAAATACAGAAAAGTGTATAAAGAAGAAAATAAAATGTGGCCCATAATCCCACTACTCACTTAACTCTATTTTCACTTTAAAAATAAAAGATGATACAAGTTCATGGTTAGAAAACTCAAAACAGATGAATTCAAAAGGAAAAATGAAGCTTGCCTGCTTCAGTGTCCCAACCTTGATTCCAAAGATAGCCAGTATTAATTCTTTCTTCTTGTGTTTTCTTACAGAGAAAGTTTTATATATAATACTATAAATTATCTCTCTGTATTTTAAAGTTAATTCACACAAAAAGATTTTGTTAAACATGGTTCTGCATCTTCTGTTTTCACTTAATATTAGAAAATTATACCAAAATCCTCTTTTATTCATATTTGAGACATTTGAGCATGACTTAGAGTTCAGAACATTTCTGAAGTATAGAGTTTTATCATTGTGAAGCCAACTAGAAAATTTTTAATTTTTATTTATTTTTATGTGGTGCTGAGGATCAAACCCAGTACCTCACACATGCGAGGCAAGTGCTCTACCACTGAGCCACAACCCCAACCCCTCCCAACTAGAGATTTTAACTTGATATGTAGCATCAATGTAAGATCACACTCTTTCTTCATCCAACCCTTTGAAAACACATATATGATGACATTATTGAATGTCTCTTAAGAAATAAGGAATGTGGGACTGGGGCTGCAGCTTAGTGGTAGAGCACTTGCCTCACATGTGTGAGGCACTGGATTTGAGCTTCAGCACCACATAAAAATAAATAAAATAATGATATTGTGTCCATCTACAACTAAAAAAAGTTTTAAATAAAGAATGTATCTGTTGGCAAAGTTGTGTAGAAACAGGCACTTTCCATACATTACTGGTAGGAATGCAAATTGTTTAACCCTTCTGTTGGGAAATGTGGCAATACCTAATAAAATTACAGGTACATTTACCTTTCAGTCCAACAAGTGACTTTGTGGGCCTGTACCCTGAAGACATACATTCATCAATAAAATAAAAATATGTATGCAGGAGGTTATTCATTATAGAATGCTTTGTACTTGTAAAGTTTTGATATAAATGTAGATATATGGGAGAGATATTAAGTGAGTGAATATATAAACTATGATAAATCCATAAGGAGTACTATGCATCTATTAAAAAAAGAATGATCAAGATTTCAATGAACTGATATGGTATGCCTTCCAGAATACACTGTTAAAGTTAAAAGAGGAATGCTAAAAAGAATATATATGATATTCTATCCTTTCTATAAAAAGAAAGTGATCCATGAAAAAAAATTAAAAATAAATAAAATAAGGAATTTATTTAAGTGAATAGAATTTGCCTTTCTGGATGAAAATGATAAATTTTCTCCCTCAACCAAATTTAGTTCACAATCATTACCAAGAAACTTAGCTACTTTTGAATGAGTGACATATGCTGGGATAATGAACTCCATGTACTCTCCCTTCTTTTCTCTCAGAATTTACCAATTGTGTACACAGTCCTAACATTTTGAGAAATAGTGGGTTTCACTGAAAAACTAATCTGTCCCACATAAGTCTTCATTATTTAAAACCTAGGAGGCTTAGGAATTCATCAGGAAAATGTCAACTTTAATCTTCTCTACTTCTCTTTAGTTGATAGACGTCATGCAGTTGTTGAGGTAGAAGATGTCTCACTATCTGCTAAGCTGGTTGATTTGCCTTGTGTCATTGGAAGCCTGAAAACTCTTGATAAAAAAGCCTTTTATAAAACTGCAGATATTTCCCAGGTATGAACTAATTATCTTAGTATTCTAGCCCTCACATCCTTCAAGAATCCCTTTTGTTTTCTCCCATTACTCCTTTCTACTTGGTGAAAGATTACTTGCCATTTCTGATTTCCAGATAAATTGCACAGGAAAAAAATATTAACTTCTGATTTAGTGTTTTATCTTGAAATTTCCCTACCTTATTTCATTCAAATATATTTTAAAATCACCTACTTGCCATTTATAGTGACTTTTATTAATTAAAAGATACGGGGCTGGGGTTGTGGCTCAGTGGCAGAGTGCTTGCCTAGCATGTGTGAGGCACTGGGTTCAATTCTCAGCACCACATATCAATAAATAAAATAAAGGTTCATTGACAACTAAAAAAAAATTTAAAAATACAAACAGCTGGAATCTTCTGAACTTTCTACTAAAGTAGTATGTTAACTCTGGAGCTTTAAATTGGGTCTTTTTTTTTAATTTTCTGATTTTTTTTAAGAGAGAGAGAGAGTGAATTGTAATATATATATATATATATATATTTTTTTTTTTTTTTTAGTTTTCGGCGTACAACATCTTTGTTTGTATGTGGTGCTGAGGATCGAACCCGGGCCGCACACATGCCAGGCGAGCGCGCTACCACTTGAGCCACATCCCCAGCCCTTAAATTGGTTCTTATTCATCATCTCTATTATTGCTTTCTAATTTCTTTTCTAGATCAAAATGCTAAGATGTATGCATTTTTAACATATTCTCTCTGCAATGGTAAACACTCCAGTTTAAAAAAAAAAGTTCACAGTCTATATACAGTGCTGTTGGAGAGAGGAGAGAGAGGGGAGAGAGAGAAAGAATAAGAATGAGAGAGGGAGAAAGAATTTGAAAGCAAGAGAGAGAATATGAATGTATATTACATAATACTAGGTTTTCTGGAAATGCCAAGTATCAGTCTTCTCTGTGCTCCAGGATATATGGTGGTAAGAATGTTCATGATTCGTTATTAACCCAAGATTTGTGGCTATAGTCAACTTTTTATCTTTGCTACTAAAAGGTATTGTGTAGTTGGACATAATACCTTTATTTTATTTATTTATTTTTATGTTTTATCTTTGCATGTAGATGCTTGTGTGCAGTGCTGATGGTGATCTTCACTCTTCTCCGGAAGAACCAATTACCTCTACTGATGTCAATATAACCGGGAATAACGAAAGGGAAACAGAAAAAAAATATATCTGGAAGCATGGCAGTAAGTCACCTGCCCCTTGCTCATTCTGGCTGACTGTATTTATCTGCTGAATCAGGGACCTCTTTCCTGGTTTATTAGACTCACAAACTCTCTTAAAGGAAGGCATGTCATGAACCAGTAGCTTATAGTATGATCCCTCTATCAAATTCTGATAGACATGTAAATACCTTCAGTTATAAGTATGTTTCACCATGTTGTATTTATTTTAGTTACTCCACCACTTAAGAATGTCAGAAAGAAAAGATTCCGGAAAACAAAAAAAAAGGTGAGTCTCATGCTATTTGTGTGTCTGCTGGGTGGATGAGAAGAGGATAATGAGGGGGAAGAAAAGGAAGAAAGTCAATTAAAAATTAATTTGCTCATTCATTTATATGTTCATTAAACATTTGAAAGTGGGCTAAATGCTTGACACTGTGTGTTAGACATTGGGAATATAGCAATGAATAAAAATAGACCTGTTTTTAAGGCTAGTTATTAGAGGTCTGGAAAAGACCATGAATTTGAAACTCATGATTTTATTTTTGGATTTCAAGATATAGGTTTTTTTTTAATATTTATTTTTAGTTGTAGTTGGACACAATACCTTTATTTTATTTATTTATTTTTACGTTGTGCTGAGGATTGAACCCAGGGTGCACACATGCTAGGTGAGTGCTCTACCACTGAGCCACAACCCCAGCCCTCAAGATATAGTTTTAAAATGAACCCATATAGAACCTGAGATTTGGGAATTGTGGTTATATTCTTTACCTTACTTCAGGCTTGCAGAAACTTTGGTGAGCTACAGGAGTACTGTAGTTTGACTTCTTTTGTTCAATTGAACTTTTTATTTTGAAATAATTTTAGATTCACATATAATTTTAAGAAATAAAAGAGAGCTACTATGTGCCCCTTTCCCAGTTTCCCCCATTATATCATTTTTCAAATGTATAATATAATAATTATAAACAGGAAACTAACATTATTACAGTTCACCAGTCTTATTCAAATCCCATGTTACTTGTACTCGTGTGTTTGGTGCATGTATTTAGTTTTATGCAGTTTTATCCCATGTGAAGGTTTATGTACCCACCTACATTGTTAGAATACTACAGTTCCATCACCTCAAGGATCTCTTAACTTGCCCTTATATAATCATACCCACCTCCCTTCTACCTTACACTCTTGGTTTTTCATCTCTGTAATTTTTAGGATATCATCTATGTGGAAACATACAGTATATAATATCTGAGAGTAGCTTTTTCCCTACTCAGCATAATGCCCTTACACTATATGTAAGCTTTTGCATGCATCAATAGTTTGTTCCTTTTTATTGCTTAGTAGTATTCATTAATATGAATGTACCAATGTGTTTAACTGGACATCTGGGTTGTTTCTAGTTTTTGACCATTATAAGTAAAACTGTGAACAGGTTTTTTGAGTGAACATAAATCTTCAATTCTCTGGGATAAATGCCCAAAAGTGCAATTATTGGGTTGTATGGCAGTTACATATTTAGTTTCATAAGGAACTGCAATGCTTTTTTCAGAGGAAGGTACCATTTTATATTTCCACCCCAAAAATGTGATTCAGTTTATCTACCTCTTCATCAACATTAGGTGTTGTCATCTTTTAGTCAGCTTTTTCACTGCTGTGATTAAAAGACCTGACCAGAACAGTTGCAGAGGAGGAAAGGTTTATTTGGGACTCACAGTTTCAGAGGTCTTAGTCCATAGAAGGCTGACTCCATTTCTCAGGGCTCAAGGTAAGTCAGAACATCATGGAGGAGGAGTGTGTCAGAGAGAAGCAGCTTACATGGTGATCAGGAAGCAGAGAGACACTCCACTCACCAGATTTAAATATATACCCCAAAGCCACACGCCCAATTTCCCCCTCCTCTAGCCCTACCCTACCACTTTAGTTACTACTTATTTAGTTAATCCCTATCAGGGGATTAATTCCCTAATTGGGTTAAGACTCTCACAACCCAGTCATTTCTCCTGTGAACCTTCTTGCATTGTCTCACATATAAGCTTTTGTGGGATACCACATCTAAACCATAACATTCCATCCCGAGCCCCCAAAGGCTCATACTTATTTGATGATACAAAATACATTTAGTCCATTCCCAAGAGTCCCCATGGTCTCAATAGTTCAGAGATTGCTCAATGTTCAAGTCCAAAATCTTTTCTGAGGCTCAAGACAACTCACATTGTGAGCTCCTGTAAAATTAAAAAGCGGTTAACAAGTACCCAGTATATAATGGTACAGAGTAAACATTTCCATTTCCAAATTAGGGACATGGATAGGACCAAGGGAAGATGGAAATCCAGCTGGGCAAACAAGTCCTGTAGCTCCATGTCCAGGATCTGGGGCACGTGGCATTGTGATGTTCTCTCCAAAATGCTTTTATAACTCCACCCCTGTGGCCATGTTGGTTACAATGCAAGTGGCTTTTCTTTGGCTTGTCTCTGCTCAATTCCTGCAGCTTTCCTAGGACAGTATCCCATGTCACTGGCATTTCTTAATCTCGGGGTCTCCATGGCAGCTTTGGCTACCTCCTCAAATCTCCATACCTTGCTTTCTCAGAGAGTGCTTGCAGGGACTCTGACCCTGCTGTACTTTGCCTGGCTTCCAAGGCCTTCCTTTGAAATCTTGGTGGAAGCCTCCATGACCCCCTAACTCCAGCATCCTGCATTCCTGCAGAACCAGCACCATGTGGTTGACGCCAAGGTCTGCTGCCATCTTGAGCAGTACCAAGCCTCCACGGACCCTAGCTGCAGCAGCCTTTCAGTGTCTGGGTGGCTGAGCATATTGAAAAAAGCTTTACAGGTCCCCTTGTACAGAAGGATTCCTCACTGGTCTCTTCTCAAGAGAATTTTCACTTTTACTCCCTTGAGCCTGAGAGAGGTGTGGTCTTGCCAGCTCCTGAGATGCCCTAAAGCCATCTTTCTAATAGTCTCTAGGCAAAGTCCTTAGCATTTCTTTAGTGTCAGTAATGTCTTTAACAACTGCAACTTTCTTAGCTCCAGTTTTACTCCTGCCTTTCAAGTTCAAGTTTTTCAAATATTTCTGCTCTGCTTTCTGCTCCTGAATATCACAATAAATTTGGCTAAAATTTGCCAGCAATATCTGTGCCGACATCTGAATGCTATGCTACCTAGACATTTCTTCTACCAGATTAAGAAGTCTATTGCTTGGGGGCTGAGGTTGTGGCTCAGTTGGCAGAGTGCTTGCCCAGCATGTTTGAGGCACTGGATTTGAGTCTCAGCACCACACATAAATAAAAAATAAAGGTCCACTAACAACTAAAAAAACGTTTAAAAAAGTAAGTCCATTGCTTTTAAAATCATCTCCACAGAAAGTCTCAGGACAGGGGCAAAATGTAGACAACTTCTCAGCCAGAACATAACATGAATGGTATGAATGGCCTCTACTCCAAATTCCAATAGAGTTCTCCTTTTCTGAACCCTCTTGAGCCCTGTCTTCACTGACTACGATCCTATTGGCATTCTGGTCTTCTGAGCTTCCCTATAATATCCCTGTAAACTCCACTTACAACAATCTAAAGCAGCTTGCACTGCCACACATCTCAAAATTCCTCTCACCAATTCCCAAAAGATCAAAAACCACATGGTCAGGCTAGTCACAGCAACAATCCCACTCTTGGTACCAATTTCTGTTTTAGCCAGCTTTTCCACTGCTGTGATTAAAAGACATGACCAGAACAATTGTAGAGGAGGAAAGGTTTATTTGGGGGCTCACAGTTTCAGAGGTCTTAGTCCATAGAAGGCCAGCTCCAGGACATCATGGAGGAAGAGTGTGGCAGAGGAAAGCAGCTTACATGGTGATCAGAAAGCAGAGAGACTCCACTCGCTAGATCCAAATATATACCTAAAGCCACACCCCCAATTCCCACCTCATCCAGCCACACCTTACCACTTCAGTTCCCACTTAGTTAATCCCTGAGGATTAATTCATTAATTGGATTAAGACTCTCACAACCCAATCATTTCTCTGTGAACCTTCTTGCATTGTCTCACACATGGGGTTTTGGGGGGGTATACCACATCTAAACTGTAACATTCTGCCTTTGTTCCCCAAAAGCCATAATATCACCATTTTTAAAAATTTAACCATCCTGATAGGTATATAGTGATTTCATTACAATAATAATTTGTATTTATTTCCCTGATAGCTACAATATTGAATATCTCATGTGTTCATTTTGCACAGATATATACATTTTAGTAAAGCATCTGTTCATGCCTTATGCTCATTTTCTGAAATGACTTTATAGTTGTGTTTGAAGAGTTTTCCTTATATACTGAATACAAGTCTTTGATCATATATGTAGTTTGCCAGTATCTTCTCCTAGACTGTAGCTTGTCTTTTCATCCTCTTTACAGGATCTTTTGAAGGGCAAAAGTTTTAGTTTTGATGAGGTCTAATTTATTAAATTTATTTTCTTTAAGGGATCTTGCATTTTGTGTTAAATCTAAGGAGTCTTTCTTAGCCCAGATCCCAAATACTTTCTCCTTTTTCTTTTCTAAAAGTTTTACATTTTATACTTAAGTCTCCAATCCATTTTTTAGTTAATTTTGTAAAAGTATAAGGTTTAGTTCCAGGTTCATTTTTTTTTTTTTTTTTTTTGCTTAAGAATGCTCAGTTGATCCAGCACTATTTATTATTCTTCCTTTATTGTATTCTTTCCTTCACACCTTTGCCAAAAATCAGTTGGACGTATTTGTGTGTATTTATTTCTGGGTTCTTTATTCTGTTCAACTGATCCATGTGTCAATCTCTCCAGCACATCTCAAAGCAATGGTTTAAAAATCAGAAAACTTCTCACTTCATTTTTCTTTGTCAAGATGGTTTAAACCATTCTAGAGCCTATACATTTCTGTATAAATTTTAGAATAAGCTTGTTTGTATCTACAAAAAGCCTTGCTTTGATCCGAATTTCATTAAACTTATAGATCGGTTTGGGGAGAACTGATATCTTTACTCTTGAGTTTTTTTAATCCATGTGTTGCCTGGACTTTATACTCTTGTTAGTCAGCAGCATTTATTGAGGGCCTACTAAATGTAAAACTAAGTTCAGAATAGTTGTATGGGGCTGAGGTTGTGGCTCAGCATTAGAGCACTTGCCTAGCATGTGCGAGGTGCTGGGTTCAGTCCTCTGTACCACATAAAAATAAATAAATAAAATAAAGGTATTGTGTCCAACTAAACTTAAAAAAATTTTTTTAAAGAATAGTTATAGCGCTCTTGAAGCTTTACTGAAATAGAGCAATCATAAAGTAACTTTTTATTATGTTTATTATGTTTTATTTCATAGACTGCTGATTTCAAGCAAATTGAAGAAATCACCTTTACTGAGGTAGAAAAATCATAATGTAACATCATCATTTACTTTTAATGTGTTTAAATAGCTCACTAGTTTCAAACAAATAATATAAATTGTAAAGGTTACTTCTGAGCCTTCCTTCTCACTTTTAACACCCATTCCCCATATACATATACTAGATTTGATTTCCTGAATAATGAATTCATTGTTGAATGTCCAGTAATTCCTAAATGAAAAGATACAGTGTGGCCAGTGGCCCTGTATATTCCAGTCTGCTTTTTATCTGATTTTATTTCAAAAGCCACTCCTTGGAAGCCAGGATTCACTCTTACCAACGTTTATTTACAATTAATTGCTTATTTCCTCTTGATTTCTATTTGTGGCATGACAAATTGGTTGCTGTGGAGATAATTGTCTAAAGCTGGATTAAAGGGAGAACATGTAGTTAGGATTAAGTTTTTATAGGAACATCTCTAATAATAAAGACACTGGGAGGTGAAATCTAGGAATTTGGATCTTTAAACCAAATTATTTCTAAATAACTAATAGGTATTATAGTTCTTTGCCAGTAAGAATCAGGGCAAATAAGTAATAACTGAGCCTAAGGATTGTACCTCTGAAGGAGGTCTTTACTAAAATAAAAATAAATAAAATAGAACTTTGAGCATCTAGGATGAGAATGTGATGAGCACTAATCATTCAAATTCCTTGGTATATAGGAAAAAAGCCATCCTGCAAAACATAGCTTGTCAAATGAAGCCACTGGTATTCCCTCCTGTACTTTGCTTCAGTACATTGACTCTCCAGATGTGGAGAAAGAAGTGAAGAGACTGCTGTGTTCAGATGCTGAAGCTGTCAGTGCCCGTATCCTTTGTACCAAATATTTTCTGTATAGTCTATTCCACCCCATGTGCATGTGCTGACAAATGTCACTTCCAGTATTTGTGAACCAATTTTGAAGTATATATACAGTACTTGAGATTTTTGAGAAATGTTACTTAATAACTAGGAACAGTAAATACATGTAATAGAAATTTATTTACTTGTGTAATTTAATATAAGCCACATCTCCACACTAGGAATACAGATACAAATGATTTAAAGTTGGATGAAATTAAATAGCACTTTTAGCAAAGAGCTTCTTCCATTTCAACAGTGCCTTCTCCCTTCCCTCTGTTTTTCCCTTGACTGCCTCTTCCTTTCAGGATGGGAAGTCATTGCTGATGATGAAACCAAGGAAATAGAAAGTCAAGGCTGCATTCCAGGCTTTCCAATATCCCCAGGAATGAGTGGCTACAAGCAGGGCCATATCTCAGGTATTTTAGTAAAGACAGAGCGGGAGCTTCAGATAGGTGCAGGCATTAACTGTATGCCAGATCATTATTCAGAGACTCACAGGCCAGTCATAGAAAAAGGATACCTTTGTCCTTCTTCCCTTTTATTGGTTCTCCAGTGCCTTAAGTGTTTTAGATTAGAATTCTACCTCCCATCCATCCCTGGTATTCAACTTCCTATGGACCCTTAGATTCTCTAAATGTCTTGGTCATGGAATAGATAAATGAATGTTAGTGTTTGTATTTCCTCTCCTTATTTCATGAAGGGAATAATCTTCCTACAAGAAAAAAAAAAACATTTATAAAATCCTCTGGTTGCCCAGTGGATTTGAGGGTAAGGAGTATAATTGTATCTGGAGTGGGAGTCATTTGCAAAGCTTCAGAGTTTTCATTTTCCTTTTGTTTAAAACCAATAGAATATGATATGCTTCTGGAGATGTTCAGTGATTCCAGCAGTAATAATCATGATGACGAGGATGAGGATGAGGAGGAGGAGGAAGAGGAGGAAGAGGATGATGAAGATGAAGATGAGGAGGAGGAAGAGGAAGAGATCGAGGAAGATGATTCTGAAGAGGCTCTAGAAAGGGAGCTACAGGCCAGAATTTTTGAATGTAGCCAGTATGAGACAAAGGAAAGTATCAATTCAATAGGTAAGTTAGAGGAAAAGACAAGGGATGGGATAGAGATGAGTGGCAGTGCTAAAGCCTAAGGCTAAATACACAACAGATGGAAGACCAAATTTGAGAGTCCTTGCTTAGATATCTAGTGGTTTTACTTTACTTGAATCTCAATCTGTTAGTTTAGGCTACATTCAAACATATAAAGTCTCTCTCTACTTCTGTTAGTTGTGGAGATTCAGAAGCACATTCATTACAAGGAGAAAAAGCTCCAGCTGATTCAGAGCAAAGCACAAAGACAAAAGGATCTCATCAGAAAAGTGGAAAACCTGACTCTCAAGGTAAGTTCTTGATGGCTGGTATAAAGAAATCCTGATATCTTACTTTCAAAATCTCTATCTTTGTATTTCCACACATATATTTATACAGTATTTTTATTCATTCATGAACATAAAAAACCTCTTAGAAACCTCCAATAAAAACCCTGTTTCATTTTACCTACATAATTTTGGTCATCTAATGTAAGCATTTCGTAGAGGGTAACAGGTGACTTGACAAAAGAAATGCCAGTATTGAGCATTTACTATGCAATTAGCACATAAAGAGCTTTTATTTATTTTTTTTACATAAAGAGCTTTGTATCATCTCATTTCATCTTCAGAGCTCTGAAACAGATACATTCATCATTCCCATTTTATAATTAAAGAATTGAACCTCAAAGAGGTTTAAGTAACTAAGAATCACAGTAAATGTTAGGGCATAGATTTAACCCTGTTATTTGTACCAAAATGTACTCATTTCAGTGAAAAGAATTAGCTAAATTCATTTTAAAATTTTTCTGATGCATGCTTAAATAAGAACAAATATGTTGCCTTATTTTTATTATTACATGTTTAAGAGCATCAACAAAAGGAAAATGTGTGTTTAGGCAACATTTGCTTCCCTCATGATAGTGAGAGAAATTCTGAAGCATCTGGAGAATTATTTACGAGATTTCATTCCCTGTAGAACGGTAGTCATAGAAGGGGAGCAACTTTACACAAGCTGTACCCACTTTGGGAGTTTTCTTTTAGAATATCCAAAGATAATAGCTATGAACATATTCTGAAAAATATAGGTATGTGGTATTATTATAGTTATTGTTACTACGAGTGCTATTAGTTAAGATTAGCAATATTCTGCTGTAGTGAGTGGAAATTGAGTAGGAATCAGAAATGGAGGAGAAATTAGCACTAGAATCCAAGACAGCTTCTTTAATAGGTCCCCATTGCCAAATGATTTATGCTAAACTAGAAAAGGCCTGCTGTGTAGAGTGTATAAAATCAAAGAGGATAGCACATAGTTAGGGAGTAGTTTTTACACACTA
Source organism: Marmota flaviventris (assembly GCF_047511675.1). Lineage (NCBI taxonomy): Eukaryota > Metazoa > Chordata > Mammalia > Rodentia > Sciuridae > Marmota > Marmota flaviventris. The sequence continues at coordinate 73,821,764 of NC_092518.1, forward strand.
ATTTCTTGAAAAGGAGTGTATTTTATGTAACTGACAGTTTTCTTATCAAATCATTTAACGAACTGTTTCCCTTGGTTCTCTTTTCCTTTGAGACTCAGCAGTAATCATTCATACAATTTGTTTTCCAGAGTCATCTACACTCTGTGCTGGAGAGGCTTAAGATACAGGAAAAACAAAAAAATGATCAGGTGAGAAGTATGTTTTTAAATTAACCAGAAAACATTTGATACAAAGAACTCCCCACCCTACAACTAATCTTATTTCTATTGTTATTTTTGGCTATTACTCTCAAAGGAATAGTGGTGGACAAATCTTCTAATAAGGGTATCAGGATAGATCAAGGTCCTTGTGAAAATTCACTCATTTAACAGTGATGGCCTATGGAATGAAAAAGCATTGGGTTACAATGTTGTTTTCACGGAGCTAACACTCTAGCAGGAAATACTGACAGCAAACAAATGATCATACAAATATAAGGGTAAAAATTGTAAGGAAGTGCTATGAAGGAAAAAAAGTTAATGGTGCTATTAGAATAAAGAGAATCTTAAATTAAATTGAGGGATCATGATAGACCTCTCTGAGAAAACCATATTTAAGCCTAGACCTGAAGAATAAGTCCAACCCAAGACTGGGATAAAAAGATTCTTTGGGTGGAATAAATATAATTTTTCACATTGGGAAACAATTTGGCCTCTCTGAGGACCTATGGAATATTTAAACAAGGAAGAGAGTGGCTTAACATAAAGTTGGAGAAGTGGCAGAAGCTGCAGTGTATGGTCCCTTGCAGGCATGATAAGGATTTTTTTTTACATACTCTTCTTCCCCCTTATCATCTTCTTCTATTCTACTGGTCCTCCCTTCCATTTTTTAAAATTTGTTGTAATTAGTTAAACATGACGGTGTACACAAATGGAGCACAATTTCTCATTCCTCTGGCTGTACATGGTGCAGAGTCACACCAGTAGTGTAATCAAACATGTATATAGGGTAATAATGTCTGTCTAATCCTACCATACTTCCATCCCCTTAGCCCCACCCCTACCCTCACTCCCCTCTGCAAGATTCAAAGTAAAGATTCAGACGAAACATTTGGCCTTTGGTTTTGGGGGATTGGCTTATTTCACTTAGCATGGTGTTCTCTAGTTCCATCCATTTACCGGCAAATGCCATAATTTCATTTTTCCTTAAGGTTAACTAATATTCCATTATGTATATGTGCCACATTTTCTTTATCCATTCATCTGTTGAAGGGCATCTAGGTTTGTTCCATAGTTTAGCTATTGTGAATTGGGCTGCTATAAACATTGATGTAGCTGCATCACTGTAGTATGCTGAATTTAAGTTCTTTGGATATAAACCGAGGAGTGGGATAGCTGTGTCAAATGGTGGTTCCATTCCAAATTTTCTGAGGAATCTCCATACTATCCTAAGTGGTGTGCACCAATTTGTAATCCCACGAGCAAGGTATGAGTAAACCTTTTTCCCCACATCCTTGCCAACATTTATTATTGCTTGTATTCTTTATGATTGCTATTCCAACTAGAGTGAGATGAAATCTTAGAGTAGTTTTGATTTGAATTTCTCTAATTGCTGGAGATTCCTGTAGGCTTTCTCTTCACGTTATTGATTGTTTCCTTTGCTGAGAAGAAGCTTTTTAATTTGAATCAATTCCATTTATTGATTCTTAATTTTACTTCTTGTTCTTTAGGAGTCTTGTAAAGGAAGTCAGGTCCTAAGCCGGCATGATGAAGATGTGAGCCTACTTTTTGTTCTATTAAGTGTAAGGTCTCTGTTTTAGTGCCTAAGTCTTTGATCCACTTTGAGTTGAGTGCAGGGTGAGAGAGAGAGAGACAGGATTAATTTAATTTTGCTACGTATGAATTTCCAGTTTTCCCAGCACCATTTGTTGAATAGGCTATCTTTTCTCCAATGTATGATTTTGGCGCCTTTGTCTACTATGAGATAACTGTATTTATATGGGTTTGTCTCTGTGTCTTCTATTTTGTACCATTGGTCTACATGTTTATTTTGATGCCAATACTATACTGTATTTATTACTATTGCTCTGTAGTATAGTTTAAGGTCTGGTATTGGATGCCTCTTTTACTAAGGATTGCTTTGGCTATTCTGGGTCTCTTATTTTTCCAAATGAATTTCATGATTGCATTTCCTAGTTCTATGAAGAATGTTATTGGGATTTTAATAGGAATTGCATTAAATCTGAATAACAATTTTGGTAGTATGGCCATTTTGGAAATATTAATTCTGCCTATCAAAGAATATGGGAGATGTTTTCATTTTCTAAAGTCTAGTTTCTTTCTTTAGTGTTCTGTAGTTTTCATTGTAGAGATCTTTCACCTCTTTTGTTAGATTGATTCCCAAGTATTTCTTTCTTTCTTTTTTTTTTTTTTGAGGTTATTGTGAATGGGGTAGTTTTCCTAATTTCTCTTGCAGTGGATTCATCACTTATTTATAGAAATGCATTTGATTTATAGGTGTTGATTTTACATCATGCTATTTTTCTGAATTCATTTATTAGTTCTAGAAGTTTTCTAGTGGAATTTTTGGATCGTCTAATTATAGAATCATGTCATTGGCAAATAGTGATAGTTTTAGTTCTTCTTTTCCTATTTGTATCCCTTTAATTTCTTTTGTCTTTCTAATCACTCTGGCTAGAGTTTCAAATAGAAGTGGTGAAAGAGGGAATTTTTAGAGGGAATTCATCATCATTTAGAATGATGATGGCCTTGGGCTTAGCATAGATAGCTTTTGCAATGTTGAGGTATGTTCCTACTATCCCTAGTTTTTAAATTGTTTTGAACATGAAGAGATGCTGTATTTTGTCAAATGCTTTTTCTGCATCTATTGAGATAATCATATGATTCTTGGCTTTAAGTCTACTGATATGATGTATTATGTTTATTGATTTCTGTATGTTGAATCAACTTTGCGTCCCTGGGATGAACCCCACTTGATCATGGCGCACTATCTTTTAAATATGTTTTTGTATTAAATTTTCCAGAATTATATTGAGAATTTTTTGTGTCTATGTTCACCAGGGATATTGGTCTGAAGCTTTCTTTCCTTGATGTGTCTTTGTCTGGTTTTGTTATCAGGGTGATACTAGCCTCATAGAATGAGTTTGGAAGGGTTCCCTGTTTTTCTATTTCATGGAATAATTTGAGAAGTATTGTTTTTAGTTCTTCTTTGAAGGTCTTGCAGAACTCAGCTGAGAGTCCATATGGTCCTGGGCTTTTCTTGGTTGGTAGGCTTTTGATGGTGTCTTCAATTTCATTGCTTGAAATTGATCTATTTAAATTTTTTATGTCCTCCTGATTCAGTTTGGGCAGATCATATGTCTCTAGAAATTTGTTGATGTCTTAGACCTTTATTGCAGTATAAATTTTCAAACTAGTTTCTAATTATCTTCTGTATTCCAATAGTATCTGTCGTGGTATTTCCTTTTTCATCACAAATATTAGTAATTTGAGTTTTCTCTCTCCTCCTCTTCATTAGCATGGCTAAGGGTTTATCAATTTTATTAATTTTTTCAAAGAAGCAACTTTTCATTGTTAGTTTTTTTTCAATTGTTTCTTTTGTTTCAATTTCATTGATTTAAGCTCTGATTTTAATTATTTCCTGTCTTCTGCTTTTGGAGTTGATTTGTTCGTCCTTTTCTAGGACTTTGAGATGTAATGTTAGGTCATTTATTTGTTGACTTTTTATTCTTTTTATGAATGAGCTAAATGCAATGAACTTTCCTCTTAGTACTGCCTTCATGGTGTCCCAGAGATTTTGATATGTTGTATTTATGTATTTTGATATGTTCTCTAATAATTTTTTATCTCCTCACTGATGTCTTTTGCTACCCATTGTTCATTCAGTAGCATATTATTTAGTCTTCATGTGTTGGAGTAGCTTCTATTTTTAATTTTCTCATTGATTTCTAATTTCATTCCATTAAGATCTGATAGAATGCAGGGTAGTATCTTTATTTTTTTTGTATTTGTGGCATAACATATGGTCTATTTTAGAGAAGGATCCATGTGCTACTGAGAAGAAGGTATATTTGCTTGATGATGGATAAAATACTCTGTGTCTGTTAAGTCTAAATCGTTGATTGTATTATTTAGCTCTGTAGTTTCTTTGTTTAGTTTTTGTTTGGAAGATCTATCCAGTGGTGAAAGAGGTATGTTAAAGTCACAAAGAAGTTTTGATTTGCATTTTCCTGATTCCTAGGGATGTTGATTTTTTTTTTTTTGATATATTCATTGACCATATATTCTTTAGAGAAATGTCTCTTTCATTTTTTTGCCCATTTATTGATTGGGTTATTGGTTTTTGGTTTTTTTGGTGTTAAGCTTTTTGAGTTTTTTATATATATTCTGGATAGTATTCCTCAGATGAGTAGCTGGCAAAGATTTTCTCCTATAGGCTTTCTCTTCACACTTTTAAATCATTTTATTTGCTTTTTAATTTTATGCCATCTCACTTATTGATTCCTATTTTTATTTATTGAGCTGTAGGGATCTTTTTAAGGAAGTCAGTGCCTATACCAATATGATTGTTCTTCTTCTTCTCCTTCTCCTCCTTCTCCTCCTCCTTCTCCTCCTTCTCCTCCTCCTCCTCCTCCTTCTCCTCCTTCTCCTCCTCCTCCTCCTCCAGGGATTGAACCCAGGGGTGCTTAACCACTGAGTCACATCCCCAGCCCCAGCCCTTTTAACATTTTATTTATAGACAGGGTCTTGCTGAAATGCTTCAGGCCTCATTAAGTAGCTGAGGCTGGCTTTGAACTTGCAACTCTCTTGCCTTAGCCTCCTGAGCTGCTGGGATTACAGGTATGTGCCACTGTGCCCAACTAATATGATGGATTTTTGACCCTGTGTTTTCTTCTAGCAGCTGCAAGGTTTTTGATCTAATTCCTAAGTCTCTGATCCATTTTAATTGGGTATATTTAGCAGGTAAATGATAGGGATCTAGTTTAATTCTTTTATATATGGATATTCAGTTCCTAACACCATTTGTTATAAGGCTACCTTTTTTCCAATATATATTTTTGACACACTTGTTAAGTATTAGATGACTGTAAGTATGTGGATTTGTCTCTATGTTCTATTCCTTTGGTGTTCATTTCTATTTTGATGCCAATACCATGCTGATTTTGTTACTATAGCTCTGTAGTATGATTTGAGATCAGGTATTGTGATGCCTCCGGCTTCACTCTTCTTACTCAGGATTGCTTTGGCTATTCTGGGTCTCTTATTCTTCCAAATGAATTTTAGGACTGTTTTTTTCTAGTTCTGTGAAGAATATCATTGGTATTTAGATGGTGATTCGTGTATATTGCTTTTGGCAGTATGGCCATTTTGACAATGATAATTCTGCCTATCCAAGAACATGGGAGGTTTCATATTCTAAAGTCTTCTTCAGTTTTTTTCTTCAGTGTTCTATAATTGACATTGTAGAGATCATTCACCTCTTTAGTTAGATTAATCCCCAAATATTTTTTAAGTTGTTACAGATTGGATAAATTTCCTGATTTATTTCTCAGTAGAATCACTGTTGGAATATAGGAAAGCTATTGAGTTATGAATGTTGATCTTGTATCCTGCTACTTTGCTGAATTTATCAGCTCTAGAAGTCTTCTGGTGGAGTTTTTTTTTTTTTTTGAGGGGGGGGTCTTCTATATGTAAGATCATGTCAACAGCAAACAGAGATAATGTAAGTACTTCTTTTCCTATTTGTATCCATTTAATATCCTTCTCTTGCCTGATTGCTCTGACTAGTTTTAAGAACTATAGTGAATAGAAGTGGTAAGAATAAACATTCTTGTCTTGTTCCTGATTTTAGAGGAAATGTTTTCATTTTTTTCTCCATTCAGTTTGATGTTGGCTTGGGTTTGTCATATACAGCTTTTATAATGTCAAAGTAAGCTCCTTCTATCCCTATTTTCTCCTGTGTTTGCAACATGATTGGGTGCTGGATTTTTATCAAAGGCCTTTTGTGCATCTATTGAGATGACCATATGATTCTCGTCCTTAATTCTATTTATGTGGTTAATTACATTTATTGATTAGTGCAAGTTTAACCAACTTTGTATCCTTGGGATGAAACCCACTTGATCATGTTGTATATTATCTTCTTGATATCTTTTGAATGCTTATTTTATTAATGATTTTTGCATCTGTGTTCATCAGGGATATTGGTCTGTAGTTTTCTTTCCTGTATCTTTGTCTGGCTTTTGTATCAGGGTTATACTGGCTTCATAGAATGTATTTGGGAGTGTTCTCTGTCAGTTTCATGGAATCATTTGAGAAAGACTGGTATTAGTTCTTCTTTAAAGACCTGGTAGAATTCAGCTGAAAGCCATCTGGTTCTGGGCTTTTCTTTGTTGGAAAGCATTTAATTGCTGTTTCAGGTTTATTACTTAATATTGGTCTGTTCAGATTTTTCTCTCTCTTCCTGTTCAACTTGTCGAGCTCATATGTATTTAGAAATTTGACAGTGTCTTCTAGATTTTTCAGTTTATGGGAATGTAAATTTTCAAAATAGTTTCTAATGATCCCATGGGTTTCAGAAATGTCTGTGGTTATATCTCCTTTTTCATCTCTAATTGTTTAAAATTTGGTTCTCTCTCTTTTGGTTAGTTTGGCTAAGGATTCATCAGTCTTCTTTATCTTTTCAAAGAACCAACTCTTTGTTGCATTGATCTTGTGTATTGTTTTTTTTTTTTTTCACTAATTTTGGCTCTGATCTTAATTATTTCCTGTCTTCTACTGGTTTTGTAATTAGTTTGCTAATTTTCTTCTAAGGCCTTGAGGTGGAGCATAAACTTATTTATTTGGGATATATTTTTTAATTTGGCACTCAATGCTATAGATTTTCCTCTTGGAACTGTTTTATACTGTCCCAGAGATTTTGGTGTCTCTGCTTTCATTTGTTTCTAAGAATTTCTTGATTTCTTCTCTCATTTCTTCTATAATCCATTCCTCATTTTAAAGAGTATTGTTCAATCTCTGTTGTTTTTATGTGGTTTTTATTATTTTTCTTGCTGTTGATTTCTAATTTCACTCCATTATGATCTCATAGGACAATATTAGTTTTTGTATTTACTAAGACTTGTATTGTGACCAAGAATAAGGCCTATTTTGGAAAATGTTCCATGAGCTGCTGAGAAGAAAGTAAATTCAGTTGTTTTAGAGTGAAATATTCTATAGATATTTATTCCGTTCATTTGATTTATAGTATTATTTATAATACTATAAATTGGAAATTTATAGTATTATAAATAATAATTTATATTATTTGGAATATATATGATTGGAAATCACCCAATTTTTTTTTTTTTGGTACCAGGGATTGAATTCAGGGGCACTTATTTACTGAACCACATCCCCAGCCCTTTTTTGTATCTTATTTAGAGACAAGGTTTCACTGAGTTGCTTAGGGCCTCACTAAATTACTGAGGCTGGCTTTGAACTCTCAATCCTCCTGCCTCAGCCTCCTGAGCCACTGGATTTCAGGTTTGTGCCACTGTTCCTGGCACCAAATATTATTGTATTGGGGCACATCTGGGATTTAATGTCAAGAAGTGGGTTTTTAAGTGTAATTTGGTACACTGACATTGGACATATATATTTGCTGTTGCTACATCTTCTTGTTCATTGTTTCCTTTACCAGTATGTATTGGCTTTCTTTGTCCCTTCTGATTGATTTTTGCTTGACATCTGCTTGGTCAGATATGAGAATAGTTAATCCTGCTTGATTTTGGACTCCCATTTGCATGGAATTTTTTTCCATCCTTTTCCTTTCAGCCTGTGGTTGTTTTTGCCTGTTAGAAGAGTCTCTTGCAAACAGCATGTAGTTGGATCTTGTTTTTAATCCATTTAGTAATCTATGTTACTAAATCTATGTCTTTTAATTAGGGAGTTGAGACCATTTACATTCAGTGTTATTTGAGTATGTGTTGTTTCCTGACATTTTGGTTTGATGGCTGTATTTAAATCTGTCTTGATTTTCATTTAGTTGTTGTCCTTCTAATGGTCTTCATTTTGGAGGGATCTTTGAGGTTTTTTTGTTGTTGTTTCTCTATGGCAGTATATCTCTGATATTTGTAGTGCTGGTGTTGTTTATCCTTGTCATGGAAAGTTTTTAAGTTTTGAAAGATAGCTTTGCTGGATATAGCAATCTTCACTGGCAATTGTTTTCTTTTAGAGCTTGGAATATATCATTTCAGGTCCTCCTTGACTCTAGACTCTGAATTGATAAGTCAGAAAAGAGCCTTATTAGTTTGCCTCTAAATATGAACTGATGTTTTTCTCTTGACACTTTCAATATTCTTTCCTTATTTTCTATGTTAAGCAGTTTGATTATGGTATGTCTTGGAGAGGTTCTCTTTTGATCTTGTCTAATTGGGGTCCTATATGCCTCCTGTATGTGGATGTGTATCTCATTTCTGATATGGGGAAATTTTTGTTACCATTTCATTCAAAGATGTTCTTTATGCCTTTAGCCTATATCTCCATGTTCTCTACTGTTCCAATGACTCTTGAATTTATTATCTGATGCTGTACCAGAGTTCCTGTATATTCTGATCGTGGTCTTTTATTTTTTGTTCTTTATTGTATACTTGGTATTCAAGTTCATATACCCCATCTTTAGGACCTGATGTTCTATTTTCTACACAATCTAATCTATTGGTGATGCTTTCAAATGAAGTTTTAATTTGATTCATTGTGTCTCTCACTTCCAAGAAATCTGATTGGTTTCTTTTCATTATCTCTATTTCTTTATTGAAATGATCTTTCATCTCCTGTATTTGCTCTCTTAATTCATTCCTTAGAGCTTCTTTTAGTTTATTGAACATTTTAATAATCAGTTTTTAAATTTTTTTAGTTGTAGTTGGACACAATTCTTTTTAAATTTTATTTATTTATTTTCATGTGATACTGAGGATTGAACCCAGGGCCTCGCACATGCTAGACAAGCACTCTACCACTGAGCCACAACCCCAGCCCCTTAATAAACAGTTTCCATAGTCTTTATCTAGAATTTCATCCACTTTTGTATATGTGGGATCCTTTGTTGGAGATTGTAAATTTTGTAGGGAGAAGATTTGTTTGCCTTTTTCATATGTTTTCAGAGGTCCTGGACTTGTGCATCAATTGAAATGGATTCCTCTTTCTCTTTCATACATATGTCCTTTTATATGTAGTTATATTTTTTTGTTCTGAGATTTCTCCCTGTTTTTGATGTATGAATATGTATCCGGGAATGAGACCTGAGGTCCCACTCTGGTTGTTCCTCCTTGGGGCTAGGTTATTAGTTTAGGGGTTTTGTCTTCCCAGTTCTGTGTTGAAATATTGTTGGGGCTCAGGTGGGGCTAGATCATGTGGGGTGAGATTTGCTGTTACTTGACTGAGTTGTGAGTATTGCTCAGCAGCAGGATCTCTACTTAACAAAACTGAAATGTCTCAATCCCTTCCTAGCCCCTCTTAGAGGAAGAGGGGAGCCAGGAATAGCACTAATGTTAGCAACAGATGTACAGCCTTAAGATAAATGTCTGGTGTCTGTTTTGATATCTATAACACTAACTGCTACCTGCATAGGAATGGTAGGGTCAGCATTTAATATCAGCTCCAACATTAAAAAAAAAAGAAAACTGAACTAGATCGAGCATTATACACCAGGTGTCTACTACAACATCCACTTAATCACAACATAAATGGGGTAGGAATTACAAAAACTGTATTATTTTATCAGATATTACAATTACAGTTTATTAAATGAAGAGAAAATAGGGTAGGAAGGCAAGATAAAGTTTGAGATATTTAAAATACTAACAGGGAAGAGGCAGGAGATAGGTAGCAGATGATGGCTATAAAGAAGGAGTAAAAAATAACTAAAAGTAATTTTAAAAATGAAAGCAAGGGCTGGGTGCAGTGGCATATGCCTGTAATCCCAGCAGCTCGGCAAGCTGAAGCAGGTGGGTTGTGAGTTCAAAGCCAGCCTCAGCAATTTAACAAGGCCCTAAGTAATTCAGCAAGACCCTGTCTCTAAATAAAACATAAAAAGGACTGGGGATGTGGCTCAGTGGTTAAGGGCCCCTGGGTTCAATCCTCGGTTTAAAAAAAAAAATGAAAGAGAGGAAGAGGCAACAGGAAAATTTGGTTACTAGTGGGGGAAGAGAGTAAAGAAGTGGTAATAGTAGGCCTAATAATAGGGACAAATGTAAGATCAACTCAAACCCACATATAATTTTATCCCACTTAAGTCAGACCAAAGCTAAATAATAAATGGGTGATGAAGAAAGCAATTAAAGTAAATTCATATGAATAAATATATATGTATATGTGTGTGAAAAATTAAATTAAAAATTAAAAGAGGGGCATGTGGAAAAATATGATAAATCGTAATGAGAAATAAAGGGCTTATTTCCAGAGGTGCTCAAAACTGTTGGCAAGGATAGATTTTCTTTCTTTGTATTATGGGCTCTTGTCGGGGTTTTTAGTCCCCCATTCCCTCCTGACCTGTGGGAGAGATTGGGGGAGCATGCCAAGAAAGGTAAAGGTCGACTGGCCACCCACATCCAGCCCTCCCTCCCTGGAGGACAATCAGACGCTCCAGGGAGAACTGTCAAAGCAGGATCTCATTTAATGAGAAAACATACACAGCTAATATAATGTACAGGAGCCAATCAGGTCAGAAAGGTGGGGAGAATTTACATCTACACCCATCCTACAGGCAGTAATGTCCATGAGGGCAGAGGGGTTCTGAGCCTATCCTAGAGGTGGTCTTTTTCTTCATCACAACCCAGGGCAATGCCTTCTGGCTAATCGCTAGGTGCTCTCTTAGCCACATGTGGCCCCAGGACTGGGAAGCGGGTAGCAGCCAGCAAGTTAAGTTTCCTCTTTTCTGATGCAACATGCCCCACGTTACATTATGACCTACATCTCCCCTGTTTTGTTTTATTAGCAGGTGTTTGCCTTACTTGAGAGTGTGCCTGTCTTAGGTCGTCCCCCTCTGGGGATCTTACCCGTCATTGACTACCACTCTGGCTCTTCTGGCAGTTCACCTGCAGGGTCGGCAGACCCAATGGGAAGCTTTAAGAAAGGGAGATGTCTATCGCCTGTGAAGGACACCTTTCTGCTCCCGGCTTACACCTGTTTGTCCTGGTAGGGGCATGACCAACCTCATAGGGTTCCCAGTCAGCATCTTGTAAGACAGCGTGTTGCTGCCAGACCACCATCAGTTGAACAGCTCTGGCTCGATAAGGGAGCCACCCACCCGTTAGTCCAGTCCTTAGAAAGCTAGATTGCAGTTCATTCCAACAGGTTTTAAGGCCTTCTTGTAGTCTCTTGATCTTGTCTTGGACGATACCAGAGCGATTGGCATAGAAGCAGCACTCCTCCTGTAGGAATAGGCATAGTCCCCCTTCTCGAGCGGTAAGTAGGTCCAGGTCATGACGGTTTTGGAGGACAACTGTAGCCAAGGAATGAGTTGAGATTGCAGGTCTAAGATAGTGTTGGCAACATGGTGCATACCATCTATCATCTGCTGAGAAAGCTTATTGCACATTTGTAAAGAAGTACAGAGGCCAGCAAGTCCAGTTCCCATCCCTGTGGCCACGATGAATGCCACGAGGGAGACAATGAGGAGTCTGGTCACAATCAGGCAAAGCGTCCAGAATGGTCTTTTCATTTTTACAATTAAAGAATCATACCTCAATGTAAAAAGTAACATAAAACTTTACACATCCTATTGATAACAGGTCCAGTTATAGAACATCAAATGATATAAATAAATCTCCAATATGTTTTTCTTTTAAGCCTAAAATTACCATACAACTTTAGAACACCTGCTTGATATAATGCTCTTTTAAAGCTTCTACCTTACAGATTTGTATACCTAGGAGATATGAACACATTAATAGCACCACAATTACACTGATGTTTTTATATTAACCAAATTTAGATTTTAAATAAATAACATAGCACAGTTCTCTAAAATAACAGTTCTTGTTTAACCAACTGTTTAATTTTTTTTTTAAGATTACTTGCTCTAGAAACAAGAAACAAAACTTATTAAAACACAATGTTATGGGTAAACTAATGTTTTAAGAAATCTTTGTCCTTTTAACATATGACTGATTGTAAAAACAAACTTACATAGACCTTCTTTATCACTTACTTAAACTCTTATTTATCACAAAGATTTTTTTTTATTTAGGAACACTTTTTTTCTCTTCTAGTAAATATGATTTTTATATCTAGAACCTTCGAATTTCTTCTTTCCATCTGTTAACCTCCTTTTTTGTTCACATTTTGAAACAATCCTTGTAAATTTCTGAATTTAGGTAGATTATTTCACAGACATCAATATTTTATTAGTTTTTTTTTGAACACCTAGAAAAACTTGTAAGCTTAATTTTAAAGACATCTTTACTTTCATCTGTTTACCCAATTTAAATCGAACTGTTTAAATCACGTGAATAAAAGATATTTGGATCCATTTTTTTTTTTAATTTTTCATGAGCGCTCCTCATATATCTGCCAATTTTTATATCATGTGTATGACATATGGACATACGCACATACAGACATATAACACATAACACAAGTGTGCACACATAACACAATAGTAAAGGCCTTGTAGCTTTTCACAGGTGAAATCTCCATTGCAATGTTTAAAACCTCCACAGTTGATCAAAAAATAGAACTGATCAGAAAAACATTAACCTAGGTATGTAGGATCAAAATTATGAGCTCAAAAAATAAAATAGAACTCCATTGCTGAGAGCCACGGCTGAGTCTGTATGGCCCCTGGCATTTTGCCAACAGTATTGATTGACAGGCGCCTCTGCCTGTCCGCCTCTGCCGCAACTTTTGAGTTCTCGCACTATTTTGGAGTTCTCATGGGGATTTCCGGGGATTCCCCGAGAGTTCCCATTGGTTGGGGAAGTGCAGGAGGAGGGATTTCCGGGAGAGATAGTTCCGGCTGGGGGTTCCTGGACAAGCCTCGTGGCGCGTTCGGGAGGATTCCCCGGGAGCTGTGTGAAGTGTTTTCCTGCAGTTTAAAAATAAAGTTTGTTCCTGCTTCAGTGGCTCGTGATTTGTGCCCAGCCAGACTGCGGCATTTCTGCCGCAGTCCGGCTGCAGCAAAATAACCGGGGGGTGACGAATAACTTGTGTACGTTGATACAGCAGGAGTAGGAGCCGTTTATTGCAGGACAGGAGCAGTATTTATACATTCCACACAGCTTATCTAATTAACATAAACTAGATACATCAGTCAACCAATAAGGAATCTCCACACTTAATAGCTTGTTTTTGTTACTTCTCAAACCACTCCCTCTGGCATTTTGCCAGGCACCATCCAGACTTGTTTATGAACTCTAACATTCCCCTGGCAAAATGCCAGGTGTTATTTTGACTTGTTTGCAGACTCTAACATTTCCCCCTTTTGTTTAATTTAAATAACGACCATAGTGGTTTTTACAGAAACACCATAAATAACCTGCTACAAACAGAAAGGGAGGATACAAAATGCCATAATACCAAGCCAATTGATGGCTCCATGCAAGAAGCCCTTGGAAAAATTATACCAGCAATGACACTGTTAGCAAAGATACCGAGTTACAATTTGTTATAGATTACAGTTTGTTATCTCAGTCCAGGTAAAGCAGTGTCTCAATAGATTAACTCACAGTCCAGGTAAATCACAGTCCAGGTAAGTTCTGCAGGCAGCTAGCTTAAATCACAGTCCAGGTAAGTTCTGCAGGCAGCTAGCTTGATCCGAAGTCTCTTCCGTTTCTCAGCAACACTGGAAATTCTTCCACCTTCGTCTTCACTGGCACTGGGACGAAGGCATGAACTCTGGATGGCTAAAGAAAATCCTGTAGTATTCTACTAAGAAAACAACCTTCTGAACAATTTAGTACATTATCTCAAGGTTTTTTTGCATTTGAAATAAGCATTAATAGTGTTCATTACTCATCAGCTTCCAGGTGTGGGAGAACCATTGTAGCTTAGTTATTGGCATTGAAAATGACCAAACATCAGGGACACCAGTAGCGTCTTCTGCGGCTGTAGCGTCCCGGGTAGCCCCAGATGGCCCTGGGGAGAGTCCCGGTCTCAAACTGCTACTGGGCACAGGGAGAAAGAGCCTGCGAGACTGTGCCTCCAGGTCAGGTCTAGATTTGGGCTCGCGGCAGTGGAAGAGCCAGCTCCCCGGCCAGGAGGCGGGGAAGGGCCAGTCGCCGCCGCCTCTTGGAAAATCCTTGCTGCGCTGTGACCGGCTCGCACACGTGGCAGCCGCAGCACCGATTCACGCACCCTCCGGTAATGAAAAGTATTTAGTAATAGCCTTTTGCTGCAACTTTTTTCCTGATAATCCTTCTTCTTCTGAACTTTCTTTTTCTTTCTGACTAGAGTTCCTGGGCTCTTATCAACACATGCCCTAACTATTCTTGGTTCCACTGGGGTGTCTTCTTCCCTTAGTAATTTACTTCTCACACCTTCCATATTTTCAGCACAAAAACAATACAATACACTGAGACAAAACAAGACACAAACATACTGTATCAATCTTTTCCATTTTCTTGAAATGACCATTTTTCCTCTCGCCCTATCTGCCTAGGGATGAGCAGATTTGCTCCCGTCCTATCTATGGATGAGCAGCTTTTTTTTTCGTCACTTACCCCTGAGTGTCCCGGGGCTCCCGGTACGGGCCACCAAATGCCGCAGTCTGGCTGGGCACAAATCACGAGCCACTGAAGCAGGAACAAACTTTATTTTTAAACTGCAGGAAAACACTTCACACAGCTCCCGGGGAATCCTCCCGAACGCGCCACGAGGCTTGTCCAGGAACCCCCAGCGGGAACTATCTCTCCCGGAAATCCCTCCTCCTGCACTTCCCCAACCAATGGGAACTCTCGGGGAATCCCCGGAAATCCCCATGAGAACTCCAAAATAGTGCGAGAACTCAAAAGTTGCGGCAGAGGCGGACAGGCAGAGGTGCCTGTCAATCAATACTGTTGGCAAAATGCCAGGGGCCATACAGACTCAGCCGTGGCTCTCAGCACTCCATGACGTGGGAGAGGGCATAATAGCAGAAAAACCATTTTGGTGTGCCAGCTTTGGAGTATATGTGAGCGTAAGGCAAAATCTACTTAAAATAGATATTGAAAAAAGCATCCTGGCTACCACCTGGGTTTGACTCTTCTTTTGATATCCCATCCTTCTTCCTGTAACTTGCATATGGGCTTGAAGGTATTCCCAGGAAGTAAGCCTCAAGGTTTTTTACATTGGAAATAGGCCTCAATGGTGCTCATTAACATATCTATCCATTAGCCTCCAGGTGTGGGAGAGATGTACTGATAGCTAAACTGGAGTTCTGGATATCAGCTGTTAAGGATTTGAGATTGCTAACCCTGCATTTATAAAGCTCAGGAGGCATGAGAATGGCAGGTTGTTCCCCCCCCCCTTTTTTTTTATATAAAGCAGGGCCAATCTCGAAGGTGGCAAGATCCTTGGTAGCCCTCTGAGTCCCCGCTGGCTCCTTGCTGGCAAATTTTAATGTTCCCAAACAAAGCTAAAATGTTCAAATTTTTCATTTCATTATTTTGCCAATTTGAAGGAAGCTGTTTTCCTCAGGCGGCACTGGAAGGCCATTCTCTCTCCCTATCGCCATCCCCTGGCAACCCTGGGGAGTGTCCCGGACTCGCTGCCACGAGCCACACAGGGAGCAAGAGCCTGTGAGACTGTGCCTCCAGGTTGGGTGGGCAGGTCCAGGCTTGGGCTCAGAGCAGTGGCAGCCTGGGACTCCGCTTGGCCCCGCCCGCATGGCGCCCACCAGGCCTGGTTTAGCCGCTTGCCCCGCCTGGCCCAGCCTGAACGGGCCAGGCCAGTGGGCCCTAGGCCAGTGTCTAGGCGGGGCGCCTCCTTTGGGTGACGGGGCTGGAGGGCAGCCCATTACTAGTTTAAAGGCTTACCCTCAATATCAAATTTGGACTTATAATCCTTTTGCCAATGAAATCCCTTTTTATACTGTGGGCAGGGCGTCTTAGGCGGAGTTTGACCTTTCCAGACCCTGGAGGATGGTTTCAGCCCAGGGCGAATTAGGCCCATCCTTTTTTTGAGGTTTTTTTTTTTTTTTTTGTAAGAGGGTGGAGAATTTGGGGTGGGGGGGAATGACAATATGGCGGAGGCCGTTCCCCATCCTGTCTACCATGTCTTCCGGGACAGGGGCAGTTAGTGTGAAATTTAGGGGACCAGGCCAAGGATTAGTGGTAGGAGGAGTAGGTGTCTTAAAAGGGTCTTTGTCACCCCTAGATGTTCCTCTTGAGGGGCCAGGAGAGAAACAGGCTCTGAGGGCAGATAGTCCCTCAGAGAGGGTACCTCTCCCAGGTTAATTTCCGTCTTCCTCACCAACTGTACTGTGTGGTCCCAGGTGGCCCAATGCCCGAGGGTGGAGTGGGACAGGACGCCTGGGAGTCTGTGGGGCCTGCAGCAGGTCATGAGAAGAAACACCTGGGGTCCCACCGGCAGGCCTGGCTCCCTCTTGCAAACCTCTCCCTCCTCCTCCCACTCAGCCATCAACCAGGACCTTTTTGGCCTGCGCATCCAAGATCTCTAAACCTTGGCTTTTCAGCATAAGAGCTGGGTCGTTATGCCTAGTGTGATATTGCCCCATATTTCCAGGGATACACTTACCTCAGAAAACTCGCTTGGCTTGGCTTGATACTCTCACTCTTGGTGAACTGAGTTCTTCGTGTCCCGCGTGGGGTGCCAGATGTCGGGGTTTTTAGCCCCCCCCTTCCCTCCTGACCTGTGGGAGAGATTGGGGGAGCACACCAAGAAAGGTAAAGGTCGACTGGCCACCCACACCCAGCCCTCCCTTCCTGGAGGACAATCAGACAAAGCAGGATCTCGTTTAATGAGAAAACATACACAGCTAATATAATGTACAGGAGCCAATCAGGGTAAAGGTCAGCAGGGTGGGGAGAATTTACATCTATACCCATCCTACAGGCAGTAATGGGAGACATGAGCTGTCCTTGAGGGCAGAGGGGTTCTGAGCCTATCCTAGAGGTGGTCTTTTTCTTCATCACAACCCAGGGCAATGCCTTCTGGCTAATTGCTAGGTGCTCTCTTAGCCACATGTGGCCCCAGGACTGGGAAGCAGGTAGCAGCCAGCAAGTTAAGTTTCCTCTTTTCTGATGCAGCATGTCCCATTATGTCCCATTACCTTATGCCCTACAGGCTCTGTAACACTTGGGTCAAGGGCTGGGGGTTAAGTCCAGCATCCTCATGTTCCTTACTTAGCTACCATTTTGGCTAGGAGCCAAAACTGGTTGTAGTAGCTCTCAGCTTCCTGTCTCCCAGTATAGGATGGAATATATTAGGGAGTGCTTACAAATGGTATATTCCTGAAGTGGGGATGGAGTGGAGTTCTGAATTAGCAAATCCAATAACTGGGATTTAGTCTTGGCTGACCTTTGGAACTCTGTTGATGGGTATTTGAGATTGATCCACACCCACAGTTGCTGGGAATATGCCAATCTCTACAGGACATTTGGATCACAGATGACTTCTGTAAATTCTGTTTTAGGTATAAGGTCTAAACCTCCACAGGTTTCACATTCACTGCTGTGGATGTGAATTACCCAGTATCAGCCCTGGAGTGCAGACATTCCTATCTGGCTGTGATTGGTGTCTTCCCAGTAGCTGTTATCAGTTGTCAACAATAAAGGGAGTTCTGTCTTCTTGGTAGCTTAAGCCTAGATTTTCTAAGCACAATTCTTTTGCACTTGTCTCAGTTACACTGACCTAGACACCCTCTGTGGCCCATATAGGTGACTGCAAATTTTTTGTGAGTTCCCAATCTCTTGCTTCTGCTTGCTGCCACACAGTGCTTATAAATAATTCTTGCACTGGCTCCTTCCAAACTGTCTGCCCATGGGCTGAGCACTTTTCACCCAACAGCTTCCCCCACTGACCCTGGGTCCATTAAGATCATCCTTCCTCTCTATTACACAGGTTACCCTACAAACTATTATTTTTCACTGAACTTTGCTTTCTCTGCCTGTGTACTCCCTCCTGCCAGCAGCCAGGGATGCAGCCATGGTCATCAACCTAGCGGTTGCTTCTCTAAAGTATTATTTCTAATTATGTTTGAAGTTTCTGACTTTCTGTGTCTCTATGGTTTCTTTTACTGTCCAGTATTGAATTTCAGTGAGTTCCCTTAGTTACCCACCTCAAGGAGCAATCTTCCGCTTTTTAAGTCTGCTGCTAAGGAACTGTTAGGAAGTACATACTTCCTCTAATCCACCATCTTCTCTCCCTGGATTCTTTTAGTTAACATAATGTTTTCAAGATTCAACCATGTTGTGGTATGTACCAGTACCTTATTCCATGTAAGACTAAATAATTGTCCATATTTCTATTATTCCATTGTACAGATATGTTACATTTTATTTATTGCATGCATTCACTGATGAATATTTGAATTGTTTCTACTTTTGGAGTATTATGAATAATGCTACCATGAACATTTACATACGAGAGAATATATTTAAAAGAATTGACAGGACTTGAGTCAGTTACCAGTTGGTGAAGGAGAAGGAAGTGTTAAGGATACATGTCAGATTTCTAACTTGAATGATTAGTATTCAAAACCACAAGAAAGTGTGCAGAGTGAAAAGAGAAGAGAGAAAAGTGCGATAAATGAAGGTAAAGTAGTTGTATAGAAAATGTATGCTAACTCCAGCCCTATATCGTTGCAGGTAACAATTTTAAAGAAACCAGTGTTTGTTTTATCACAATAGGCTTAGCTCAGAGCTCTTAAAATAGAGGCACTGCTCCCATCCCCCATCCCTACAAGGCCAGAGGTATTCTTATGTTCTATATATTCCCTTCTTCTCAGCAAATTACGTATACGAGTACTGTTTGTAGACAACCAGGTGAACAATTAATACAAAGATTACTGCATGTAAGTAGTTAGTAGTGGGGAGTGCTATTTTCAATGTAGAAATGTGGCTATAAAGTTTATTTACTCAGAGACCTTTATGTTAGCTTATATATTCCACATAGATTTATTGACAAGAGGGGTAGGGATTTAAAGGAATGAGAGCTTGCTTTTGTCTATGGAGATTAGGGAAGGCTTTATGGAGAAGATAGTATTTACCTGGGACCTTAAAATTTAGGTAGAGTTTTAATAAGGACATAGAGAAAGCAGGGTATTCTATGACTGGGTAGCATGTACAATGGCTCAAAGTTGGTGATACCAGGCTAAAGAGTTTAGATTTGGGGTGGAGGTCATAAAGAGCCAATAGGTTTTGTTTTGGTTTGTTTTACCTGGAGAGTAACTCAGAAAGATTTATCTTCTAGCAGCATGTAGGAAAAATTAGAATGGGGAGGTGCAAGTGATAGAAGGAACCAGAACTTAAGAATTCATTAGATATTATGTTAGATTTCCATTACTGAAAAAACACCCAAGATAACAAACTTATTAAGATAAAGGTTTATTTTGGCTTACAGTTCTGGAGGTTCCAGTCCATGGCCATTGAGACCCTTTGCTTTTGGGTCTGTAGTGAAGCAGCACATCACAGTGGGGAGCATATGGTGAAACAGAGCCACTCACCTCATAGCAGGGAAGCAAAAAAAATGAGGAGTGGAGAGACCAGGGTCCCACGATTCCTTTTTAGTGCATGCCCCAAATGACCTAAAATCTCCCGCAAAGCTCCACTGCTTAAAGGTTCTGCTACCTTTCAGTAGTACCACAAACTGGGACCAAACCTTTAACACTTGGGCCTGTGGGGCACATTCCATATCTAAATGTTAGCAGACTTATAGGGCAAAGGGAAAAATAGTCTAAGAGTCTAAAGACTGTATAATTGGAAAATGGTGTACTGTTAATTGAAATTAAGACAACAAGAAGAGGATTTGGAGGGCATGAGGGGTGGGAAAGATAATGAGTGTTCTTGGAAGTGCTTTTGAAAATGGGAGATCTGAGAGGCCCATACACAGAAATAATCATTGAATGTGTGGGATTAGATGAGTTGGTTGGGTTCATTGTTCAGCAAGAAGTCTGGACTTAAGGGAAAAAAACTACCTTTAGTGGGAAGTAGGAAAAAGAGCCCACAAAGGAGAAAGAACTGGAACAGTGACTAGCTGTGGTCATGATCCTTTAGAGTCACTCAGCATCTGAGTGAGAATAATATATAAATTACTGAAAACAGCAAATAGAGTGGTTTTTAGGAATTGTGCAGCACAGGCTTGTTTTATACGGCTTTTTTCCTTTCACTTCACAGACTAAAAAATCCATGCTGATATGGAATGACCTAAATTGGATAATGTAAAAAACAGCCTTTGTCCCAAAGATAGTATACATCTATAAATATAATTGGTCATAGTACAGTTCAAGTTAAAAAAAATTACATTCTACACCCACAAAAGGTTTATGACTTTTGATTTAGAAAGCATAAGTAGAACATCATCAGGTTGCTGATTAGTCAGGATGGTCAGGACCCTGACTGGGTTTCATAGTTTCTTAAAACATGTCAAGAAGCAGCAGAGTTAGTATAAGATTAATCATGTTCATTGGGACAAGAGACTATTCAAACTGCCTTATCTTCTGACACCTAGAATATGGCTACAATGAACCCCCATCTCATTTCTCCTTGAACTATGGCCTCTGTATATCCTTCACAGAAACGTAAATTCCTAACAGCAAGCATATTCAATTTTTAAAAGCATATTCAATTTAAAGCTTTTGAAGTTTGGCATAATAAAGGGCAACATCATGACTAAAATATTGGACATGCATTTTTTACTGTGGAACTGTTCTTTGGAACATTGTAAGATAACCTTATAAATAGCAACTGACAATTGTTATTTATGGTTTATATAAGTAAATATTTGATGAAGTAGTAGAACTTAAGATTTAAGATGATTTTTTCTGTTTTTCTGCTTCTCCTTATAGCTCATTTCCCTACAGGAGCAATTGAAATATTTTATGAAGAAGTGAGAAGAATCTTCAACCTGGCCATAAACATTGGTTTTTCCATCAAGACCAGTTACTGTGTGAAATTGTGCATGTTTCTCTCCCTTTGGTTGCCTTACGTTGAATCAATTATATTTGTTTCTCTGAACGTTTTGCTGGTTATAAAATGTTTTAATATAATAGTCAGGTAGAAAGGGATAATATTCTCTTTGTGAATTTGTGAATTACATATATTTCTCCTGACCTATGGTGCCATCAGATGATTCAGCCATGTTTGTCAGAGACAGTTTTTTAGCCTAGAAGACCATACATCTGGTTAGCATGTTTTAGCTTTTCCAAACTCTTCTATTTTAAGCGCTTATTTCCTAAATGTAGAAATTTCCTTTTCTATTAAGGGCTAGCTCCTGCAACAGTGAATTTAAGAGTCTACCTCTCAGCAGTTAGTAATAAGTTCTGTCCTCTTTGTTCAAATGATAAGTCTGCTCTCTTTCTCAGGGATGATTTCTTGCTGCTACATATCTTTGTTCTGTTGTGTATTTAGGACTGTGGTTGGTTATTATTAATTAATTAAGAGCAAAGATGAAAAAATTTTAAGCAATTATCCTTATTATGAGATTCCTCATCCTAACCTCCATCAGAAATGGTTAGGAAAAACCAGATGCCTATAATGCCTATGAAGGCTGTATTATTAATGGTTTTCTGGTCTGTTCTTTAAACAATAAATAAATTCTTCCTTTTAAAATGATTACTGTAAATTTATTATGTGTGTGTGGTTCTGGGGCTCAAACCCAAGGCCTTTCACATGCTAGGCAAATGTTCTTTTAGCTTTGAGCTAAATCCCAGCCCCTAGTTTCTTTCAATTTATTAAATTGCCTTCACAATGAGCACTCATATCCAAAAGGAAAAAGAAGACAAGCAATAAACTATGTGTCTTTGTGCATTTTCAGTCCTTTATAACAAAAATACACCAGCTTGGGTAATTTATAAGCAATGTTTATTGTTCACAGTTCTGGAGGCTGGGAAATCCAACATCAAGGTGCCAGTGGATTCAGTATCTGGTGATGTATCTCTGGCTGCATCCTTACATGGAAGAAGGAGCATACAAGCTCCTTCAGGTCTCATTTACAAGAGTACTAATCCCATTCATGAAGGTGATGACCTAATGAACTAATCACCTCCATAAAGCACTACTTATTAAGAGTACCACATTGCAGATGATGTTTCAACATAAACTTGGGGGGAAGACACATTCAGACCATAGCACTTTATGATTAAGAAATGACAGAAGATACTGTCTATACTGAAGCATCCTTCCAAAGAGTTCTTAGGAAAACTCCTATGATCTAAGCAAATTATCTCATAATAGCCATATAACATTGGGATTTGGAGAGGAGTATAGAGAAGTGAAAATAAATGGCAACAATTTAATGTTTGGATTGAATTGTGTAGTGGAACAAACACAGGTTGGAATCCCAATTCTCACTTGTCTTGGGCAAGTCCACACATCTTAGAGGCTCTGTTTTCTCATCTGAAAAACAAATAGTGGTAATGTTTATTACCAAGAGACATTTGAGGGTTTTCCAGAAGTAGCCCAGCTAGCTCCAGTTCTGATTCTAATTGACGAAAATCAGTGCTGCTCTAGGAAATGTACTCCCAAGTTCTGTGCACCACTTTTAGTACTCTAGGCAGAAATTAATAAGCCATGCTCAGAGAAAAGGAGGTCTAAATATATGGGAAGAGCCTGGGAAAGTAGGATGAAGACAGGAGGAATGCTGGGGAAAATTCGGGCAAGTAAGCTGGAGTATGGAAGATAGGCATGTTCAACTAAATTGAAGCCAAGATTAGAAGAGAAATTAGAGGACAACTTAAAAACCAAGGTGATATAAAAATTGTCAGAAATTCTGAACATAAAAGATGAAAATAAGGGGAAAGACAATGGGGAACGGAGTGTTAGAGGCAGAAGGTGGGGGGAAGAGGCACAGTGTGAAATGAAGACAAGCCTTTCCAGATAAAGGAAGGCAGAGGGCTGGGACAAAAACATAAATAGTACCTTGCAAGAAAGGCTGAGGTTGGTGAGGTTTTAGCACATGTGCCATAGATAACTTCCAGGAGTGAGAAAAGTAGAAGAGCCCTTGTGCAGCCTCTGTCTGATTCTGTAGTCTAAGAGCAGCCAGAGTTTTGCTGAGAGGCAGGGTGTTAGGGTAGACAACAGAAAGCGGCAAGGGTGTAATAGTAAAAGCAAATGTGACTCCGTTTTGTTTTGTGACTCCATTCTGTAAAACAACCATGCCAAGTAGAAGAGTCATGACTGGGGCAAGATGTTCTTTCCTTTTTCTATAAAAACCTTTAAGAACACGGAACTACAGAATGGGGCATTGTTTCTGTAACTAGGGTAACAGGGCTGTTTCTGTAACTGGGGTGACTGGGATAACTGATTGGTTAGGCTTCCCACTGCTTGACTGCACTGTCCCGCTTCTGTAACCTGGCTTGCTTGCATTGGCTAGACCCCTGAACATCCCTTTTGCGGTTTTCAGGCTTATAAGGAGTGCCCTTGCAATTGTTCAGGGCTGATCAGGGTAACAGCTTTATGTTCTGGTCAGTCTCCACTTGTGTGCTTCAATAAAGGCTTGATTCGATTATATGTGAGTGGTCTGGAAGTCAATTTATGAAACCCCGGGACAAAGCTTTAACTATAACAAGGGCACGTTAGTGTGTCTTCAGTGTCCTTCCATCTCTTCTGCTGCCACTTCTCAATGTAACCCAGGGGAACTGCTTCACTAGTGCCCTCATCACAAGGTTTTTGCTGTTCTGACTCTTCACCTGAGCTCAACATGTGTACACATGCACATGTGTGCCCACACACTTGCACATAAACACTCTGACACTCCACATTTTCCTTTGCTGTAGCTCAGTGATTCTGACTTTTGCCATGTTGCATATCTGCAATGGTATCCACTACCTATGCATATCTTTTGAGTACCTGACATATGGCTAGCCTGAATTAAGATGTGCCATAAGTATAAAATATACATACTGCCAGGTACAGTGGCACATGCCTATAATCTTAGCAACTTGGGGGGGCTGAGGCAGAAGGATCACCAGCTTCAGCAACTTAGTGAGTTTCCTATCTCAAAATAAAAAACAAAAAGGACTGGGTATATAAAACCCCTGGTTTCAATAGCCAGTACCAACACACACACACACACACACAAACACACACACACACACACACACACACACACACAGGATTTTTGTAGGGGAACTGCTTGGTATGGGCCCTGAAACCCTTGCCCTATCCATGTAGGCCACATAGGCCACATAAACAAGGCTCAACTGCAAGATGATTCAGGTCTTGGCAGAATGCCCTGTGATCCTGCCAGAATATATGAAAATAAGTAGTCTTGTGAGGAGTAGCTACAAGACTGGTTGGCATTCACTTCCCTATCTTGAGAAAAGCTGAAATTAGGCAATTTCTCATATGCCTCCCTCATTCCTGTAAATTATTGGGTTTTTTTCCAGCCTAGGTACAGCTGTAGGTCATAAAACTGTTTAGCTGCAGTGTAACATTGGCTACTCAACACCAGGGGGGTCCCACCACTTATGCTGCATGTCATCTGGCCCCTTTAAATTCAGTATCATCCTGTGCGACAAGAAATGAAGGGAGTTGATACCATTACTAATCTTGTTTTTGCTGCCTCTTTAAGTAATAAAGTACCTGGGTTTCTTATTTTGTTTTGGTTTTTCACCAGCTGACTGCTTGACAATACTTAGTTAAAAAAATGTAAAATTCTCAATAATTTTTATTTTATAATTATTACATACTTAAGATACATTGGATTAAATAAAATGCAATGCTAAAATTAATTTCAACTATTTACATTTACTTTTTAAATATGTAGGAAACTTTTATTTTTAAAATTCTTTTATTAGTACAATATAGTTTTATACATAATAGTTGGGTTCGTTTTGACATAATCATACACACATGACATTTAATTTGCTCAATTTCAGTCCTCAGTATCTTCTTTTTCCCTACCCTTGTCCCCAAGCCCCATTTCCCTTCCTCTACCCTACTGGTATTCTATTTTACTTATTTATGCTTCATAGATATACATAAAAGTGGAATTCATGGTGGAATATTTATACATGCTCATAGTGAAATTTTGTCAAATTCATTCTACATTTCTTCCCCTTTCCTGTCCCTCCTCTCCTCCCCTCCATCTCCTTCTTATACTCTACTGACCTTCCCTCTATCTACAGTATCTGACACCACTTTTTTCCCTTACTTTGCTCTAGCTTCCACTTACGAGAGAAAATTACCCTTGATTTTCTGAGTCTGGCTTATTTCACTTTACATGATGTTAAGTAAAATTCCATCCATTTACTACAATTGCCATAATTTCATTCTTCTTTTTGGCTGAGTAGAACACCATGGTATATTTATACCACATTTGTCTGTTGATAGCACCTGGACTAGTTTCATACTTACTTGGCTATTGTGAATTGTGCTGCTCCAACATTTGATGTGGCTGATTCTCTTTAGAATGCTGATTTTAGAAAATATATATATATATATATATATATATATATATATATATATATATATATATCAAGGAGTGGGATAGCTGGGTTATATGGTTTTATATATAGGTTTTCCCTAGTTTTTTTGAGGAATCTCCATACTGCTTTCCAAAGTGGTTGCACTAATTTTTAGTCCCACGAAACAAATAAGAGTGTACCTTTTCCCTCACATCATTGCCAGTATTTATTATTGTCTTCTTTTTTTTTTCCTTTGGTACCCAGGATTGAACCCAGGGACACATAATCACTGAGCCATATCCCCAGCCCTTTTTAATTTTTTTTTTATTTTGAGACAGGTTCTCACTAAGTTTCTTAGGGCTTCTCTAAGTTGCTGAGGCTGACTTTGAATTTGTGATCCTCCTGCCTCAGCCTCTCAAATTGCTGGGATTACAGGCATATACCACCACACTGGGCATTTTTTTGTATTGTTTTGGGAAGGTACTGGGGTTTGAACTCAGGGGCACTTGACCACTGAGCCACCTCCCCAGCCTATTTTGTATTTTATTTAGAGACACCGTCTCACTGAGTTGCTTAGCGCCTCACTTGTTTGCTGAGGCTGGCTTTGAATTCATGATCTTCCTGCCTCAGCTTCCTGAGCTGCTGG
This sequence comes from Marmota flaviventris, assembly GCF_047511675.1. NCBI lineage: Eukaryota > Metazoa > Chordata > Mammalia > Rodentia > Sciuridae > Marmota > Marmota flaviventris. Next base: position 73,847,952 of record NC_092518.1, read on the forward strand.
GATTAGAAGGGTACACCACCATGCCTGGCCTTTTTTTTTTTTTTTTGTATTTTTGATAATTTCCATTCGGACTGGAGTGAGAGGAACTCTTAGTCTAGTTTTAATTAGCATTTCCCTGATTGATAGGAATGTTGAACATTTTTTTCCATGTATTTGTTGGCTATTTGTATTTCTTCTTTTGAGAAATATCTGTTTGGTTCTTTTGCCTGTCTTTTGCCTGTGTATTGATTGGGTTATTTGGTTTTGAGTGTTAAGCTTCTTGAGTTCTTTATATATTCTGGATATTAATCTCCTGTCAGATGTTAGCTGGCAAAGATTTTCTCCCATTCTATAGGCTCTCTCTTCACACAATGATTTTCTTTGCTGTGAAGAATCTTTTTAAATTTTATGCCATCCCACTTCTTAATTCTTGGCTTTATTTCTTGAGCTATAGGGTTGGTTTTTTTATTTAAGGAAGTCAGGGGCTGGGGATATGGCTCACTTGGTAGAGTGCTTGCCTCACATGCACAAGGCCCTGGGCTCAATCCCCAGCACCACCAAACAAACAAACAAAGGAAGTCAGTGCCTGCACAAATATGTTGGAGTGTTGACCCTAGTTTTTTAGTATTTGCTGGTCTAACTTGTCTTCATCCACTTTGATTTGATTCTTGTGCAGAGTGAGAGATTAAGGATCTAGATTGTTTGTTCTACATATGGATATCTAACTTCCTAGCACTATTTGTAAAAAAAAAAGCTACCTTTCCTCCAACATATATACCTTTGTCAAGTATCAGTATGTGGATTTGTCTCTGTCTTCTATTCCTTTGGTGCTCATGTTTATTTTGATGCCAATACCATGCTGATTTTGTTACTATAGCTCTGTAGTATAATTTGAGATTAGGTATTGTGATGCCTCCTGCTTCACTCTTCTTACTCAGGATTGCTTTGGCTATTCTGGGTCTCTTATTCTTCCAAATGAATTTTAGGACTGTTTTCTGGTTCTGTGAAGAACATCATTGGTATTCCGGTGGTTATTGCTGTATATTGCTTTTGGTAGTATGGCCATTTTGACAATGTTAATTCTGCTTATCCAAGAACATGGAAGCTCTTTCCATCTTCTAAAGTCTTCTTCAGTTTCTTTCTTCAGTATTCTATAATTGTCATTGTGGAGATCTTCCACTTCTTTGGTTAGATTAATTCCCAAATAGATTTTTTTTTTAGGTTGTTGAGAATGGGATAGTTTTCCTTCAGCAGAGTCATTGTTAGATTATTGGGAAACTATTTATGAATGTTGATCTTGTATCTTGCTACTTTTCTGAATTTATTTATCAACTCTTCTTAGAAGAGAGATAATATAGTTCTTCTTTCCTATTTGTATTCATGTAATCTACTTCTCTTGCCTGATTGCTCTGGCTAGAGTTTCAAGAACTATAGTGAATAAAAGTGGTGAGAGTAGACATTCTTGTCTTGTTCCTAATTTGAGAGGAAATGCTTTCATTTTTAGTCCACTCAGTTTGACGTTGGCTTTGGGTTTGTCATATAGAGAGCTAAGTTCCTTCTATCCCTATTTTCTCTAGCATTTTTAATGGGTGCTGGATTTTGTCAAATGCTTTTTCTGCATATATTGAGATAATCATATGATTCTTGTTCTTCATTCTATTTATGTGGTGAATTGCATTTATTAATCTACCTATGTTGAACCAACTTTGCATCCCTGGGATGAAACCACTTGATCATGCTATACACAATCTTCTTGATGTGTTTTTGAACATGGCTTAATATGCTAGGAAATTTCAAAAATATATATATTTTGTTTTTCTTTTTTTCCAGTACTAGATTGAACCCACTGTGTCTCTGCCACTGAACTACATCCCCAGCCATTTCCATTTTTTATTTTGAGACATGGTCTATTTAAGTTTCCCAGGTTGACTTTGAACTTGTGGTCTTCCTCCCTCAGCCTCCCTAGTTGCTGGAATTTCACAACTAGATGGTGGTGTGTGTACCACCATGCCTGGTTTACAACTTGCATTTTTATTGGAAAGCACTGCTGTGGTTTGGTAAGGAAAGAGAAATTGATGGTGTAGAAGAGGTACTAATGCCATAAAATGACATTAAAAACATAACCATCAATTCATAAGGACATTTTAACAACAAAAATATAGCCATATTCTCGAATAAAGGAGAGACCTTTACTAAATAAATGTAACTTTATGGAAACTCACTACAGTATCCTGATTTTTATATTGCTTCAGCTGATAAAAAAAGTCTTTGGATTGATGAGGATGAATTTTTGGAACCATTGCCATATAGAGTTCATCTTGTAACATGATAACTCGCTAATTTGGAAGGGGATAGAGCTTAAGGGGCCGCCACTCCAGGTAACAGTGTAAGATGGCATCAGTAGGGGTGTCTTTCATCCCACAGTTGTTGGTCCCACATGGTGGCCTTATGTTTTGCAGTGCTCCATCCTGTCTTCCCACCTCCAAATAAGAGAAAGATGTGGACTATCAGAATCAGAGATAATAACTAGAGGAAACAAGGTAAACAAATACAAATTTATTCTTTTTAAAGTAGAATTCAAGGGAAAGGGAAAAGCACCACAGTAAGTGGCAAAGTTAATTAATTTGCTTCCCACCCCTTCAATCCCAAACTTTTCTACACTTGCATGTCTCCCTTGCCACCTCCCCCAAATCTTGTCCAAAATTCTTATGACCAGTTCTTGCATCAAGCAAGCAGCATAGCAGGCTTCAGGCTGGACTTAATACTGCCTTGGGAACAGCAAATACATTCAGCAGGTCACCCTCCAAATATGGCAACTGTAGGAGGAGATAGACACTGGGAGCAGAGCCCTGGCCTTGAGCCTTATCCTCTCCCATGGCCACTGGTGTTAAAATAGTGAGAAGTCAATGAAGTACTTCTTTGTTCCAAGAGCCAGGTTTTGGCAGGAATGCCCAGAGATAGAGCTGCCCAGCTGAGGAGCTAAGTCTCATAGCCCTAGGATAGGGCTTCCAGTTTCTCTCCCAAGACTGTTTGTGTTAAGGCAGCTATTTTCTTGGTTATGTGTCAACTATGTCAAAGAAAATTTGATGGAATTCCTAGCCAGAAATGGTTTCACAGGCCATTAGTCTGCTATTGAGAATGTGAGTTTAAAGAATGCTCTGGCTCAATGTTGGATCTAGAGTCCAGACTCTTTTCAAAGCATCCACCAGGCAGCACAGTTATCCCTTAAAATGAATTTGGTGGATAAACACCTCCCAGGATTGGCCTCTGCCTGGTCTCAGGGTTTCTCATTAATATGGCCTGCCAGCCCAGTTCTTGGAACACCAAAAACTCAAATAGTTCTCTATAGGGAAATATTTTCCAACTTTGGACATTGAAGGAAATGGGCACTTGAGAGCCTTGATTCCAGCCTTTCCAATATTGAGGGAAGGGCACATATCTATCCTCCTGGGCAGGTTATTTTATAAGGAACTTTATCATGGCTTCATATTCTCCAGACATTCAGCCTTCCCCAATGATAATCCACTCTGCTCTAGCTGGAAGCAGAGGTACCTTCACAATGGCATTTTGACTTCAATCAAATTCTTTTGAGGACAAATTGCCTGTCAATCCTAACTGTTCCCTGGTACTATTGGGTAACTCCAGCAAACACATTCCTTATCACTAATGCTAATCCTACAAATCAGAAGGTTTTCCTCAGATTACCAACCTAGCAACTCCCTTCGCCTCCATTCCAGTTACAGGGCCATAAACTACACAGCACCACACATAATACCTTTAAGAGACATGATACATGACAAATACCTAACAATATACAACACATTTTGGTAAATCCAACCCCAATGTGGATTCACAGTGTCTAAGGATCCATTTACCTCACTAGAGGCAAACTGTCCACATATGCTGCAGTGACTGTCACTGGACCCTTGAGCAGTATACTCACCTCAGGTATTACAGGTAAACATAAGACCGCAAAGTGTCCATGACCCCCTTACTGAAGATTCAACTCCTGACCCGCTGCTCCGGTCCACCTACAGCACAAATCCTACATAACAAGATCTACATATTTTTTTTTTTTACCATACCTGGCCCACTGCAATTACCACAGGCAGCCCAAGAGCTCTCAGGTGGAATGGGGGTTAGAGAAAAGACTTTACTGATAATAGATTTTTCCATATTATCTGCCCTCCTAAGACAGGTATATGCCTCAAAGTTCCTGAGCCCTCTAACCACAACAAATTTCTTCTATCCAATTCCTACCCACAATCAAGCCCCCTACAAAGTTACCCCACTCTGAATGATGTCCAGGCTCTGTGTTTGATACTTGCCTACAATCTGCTTATCATAAAGCCAGATACCCAGTTCTCCTGCCCAGAGGCCTCATGAACACTGATGCAGATGTCATGATAAAACGTCTAACACCCTGAACCTGTGGCTTAGTGGGGAAGGAGGCAATCTTTGGATTCTGGACCCAAGCCATTTCCCTGCATCCCCTGGAGCAGGTCAATCTAGGTTCCCAGCAATTCTATCCACTGACCACTGCTTGATTACAGCACAAGAGTCCAAACATCTCACTCCCTCCTGATCTTGATGATAATCATTTCTTTCTTTAAGACCCTGAACTGGACCTTAGGAATTGAAAGTGGCCAGAGGATGTATTCTGTGTTTTAGCCATGTAAAAGATAATAAAGACCTTCCTGTTCCTTCTTATCTTCAGGAGTGGGTAGAGCTTAGATCCACTCTGTTTTGGCACCTGAACCACTGTTTAGGGGGTCCAGGAAAATTCCTCCAAGGCTCAGGTCTCCAAGGAATAAGATTTAGAATGAGAGAAGAGAACATATTGATGCTTCCTGTTAGATCCCTCTGTGGCCACAGACTTCTGTTGCTTTGGTCTGGAGGGCAGCTCACCCCAAACATCAATGGACAGAGACATCCTAGGAAAGCAGCCAGGATGTGCTTCTATCTTTCCAACCAGAGGCTGAGGCTAACAAAGAGCAAGGCAGAACATTAATACTTCAAGAGGTATTAGAGTTTAATGTGTGAGTGAGGCCAGGAGAGCACTGATGTACAGTAGATATGTAGAGTAGATATGTGTGTATATAAACTCAGGCAATTAAGTTGACTGCAGGACTGGGGAAAATTTCCTCTTGGTAGAAAGCAGCCTAAGTGGGTTCTGACTCTGTTCAAAGTTCCCAAGCCCACTCTTCCCACCCCTACTATATACCCTGAACAGTTTAGAATAAAGAGGCCACGGTATATGTTGTCTAGGAAGAGTTAGTTCAGTTTGAGAATTGGGTTCACCTTCAGAGTTAGAAAAAACAGTTTTATGCACAGGAAGGCTCCACTGTTGTCTAGGGGTAAAGTGACCAGCTTCCTGATTCGTGGCCAGTGGCTCTTAGGAAGGGACCACTATTAAGGATGGCTAGTTACAATTGCCTTATGATTGGCTAGGGGTAACCAGCCACCTCACCTGATTCAGCCTAAGAGACAGAAGGGTCATAGCCTGGAAGCGTGTAAGGCAGTCATACTCTACCAGGCTAGAGGATGGCTTCCCCTTCCTCACCCAAGGAGAGCAAGCTGCCACTCCTCCTCCAGATCTCTAAGGAAAGAGTCAAAAGAGCAAAGGGTGGCTTCAGTGGGGTCTCCAGAGCATCTCAGTGGCTCTCTTAGAATGCTGAAACCTTCAGGAAAGAGGAGGATTGAGGGGGGGGGGAGGCAAGAATCTAAACCTGAAAGAATTTCTTTAATATTCGCAAATGTAAAGTAGAAGTAAGAACCAGAATGAACTGTTTCCTCCTTGAGGAAATTCTGCTAGGGACAGTGGCATAAGGAACTGTAGTTATTCAAGGAAGAAACAACATATAGGTAGAATCTGAAGGGCTAGAACTATGTCCTGAAGCTGAAAAAAAATAGGACACATATTGCCCAGAGTTCTTTAGGAACACTTTGGAGGTGGGAGGAGGTTCAGTAATACCCTTTTGCCTCCCTGAATTGGGCCAGAGAGTAGGGTTAATCCCTGTGGATTCCTAATGCTGGTACCCTGGGATCATTAGGCTTCTCCCTCTCTATAATTCCATGGAGAAGACAAAGGGGCTAATGGGCACTACTTGGCTCTGCAAAGCAGCTTCTCTTTCCCATCTGAATGGCCAAGTGCCATTTGCCTGTGCTGCAACAAAAGGTAGCATAAGGGACTGGTCTTGCACTTCAGAATTAAAGGGCATATTTCTAGAGTTAGAGGAATCAGGCCTCCTCTTTACCTGGCCCCTCCCCTACCACACATACCTCACATACCACCAGCCTTGCTGCTGCCCAGAGCCCAAATAACTCTGCTTGAGGAATGTGGGGCCAGTGGGGACTGGAAAGGTTGGATGAAGGCTGAGGGAAGATATTGACCAGAATCAGGAAGAATTATGGACTATAGAATGGGGATCTGGCTCCATCAAGAGGCCAGCAGGGTGCTGGCAGTCACATCAGAGCTTCGCACACTGGGGAAGGCATGGCGGAGCTTCTCCATGATGTCCTCCAAGCACAGGCTGACATCTTGGCTCTTTGACCCCACATCATCTGAGTTGGAAAAGAGAGATTTGTGAAGATAATGTTAAACTCTCTTATATGAGGTCAAGAAGCCAAAGTAGGATGCAGCTAGGTAGTGGGCAGACCCAGAACATTTACATCTTCCTGTTACTATGACTATTATGCAGGATGCACTCAATAGAAGAAACATATGAGTGAATTATCCCTCACTCTAAGATTGAAGGCATGAGGAAAAACCAGTTTTATCCTTAGCAGAACCTCAGGCAGGAAATCTGGGGCAGAACAAAGCCATGGAGGAAGGGGCTGAGAGGGGTTAGGGAACTCACCTGCAGCCTCAGTATCTGGAGTTGTCTGTCCCTTCTCCGGGGGGTGACTGCTTTCTGACTGCTGTGGAGATGAAGCTAGAGACAAATCTGCAGAGCCATTGCCTTCTGATTCAGTGGGTGGCTAGTAAGAAGTAAAGCATAATTTGAGTTTTGCTTTCCTAACCTTACTTTGACAGACTCCTGAGCTTATAAAAGACCTTAGAAATGCATGATCACCCCTTGTCCCTTTGAATTTTAGAAGCTTTTGCCAGTGCACAGAAACAATGGCTTCCCCTTTTAGGAAACTTCTTAATATATTCAATTACCAATTAACTTGTTCCTTCAGCAACATGTATCAAAGGCTACCAATTCTTATAAGGATGGCAATGTATCTAAAACTATCTTGCTGTCATTTTGTCTATAATCAAGCTATTTAGAACCCATTTTTTCTGGACATGTAGAGTTGCACACCTGATCTTTGGTTTATGACATAACAGCATATGTTATAAACCTCCAGGAATTCATTTAGAGACTGTCTCTTGAAGGATCTGGGAAAAGGGCAGGGAGTACTATTCCTTGGTAGATATAATGACAATAATAAGTAACATTTGTGAAGAGTGTACCATATTCCTGGCATCATGCTAAATATTGTAAATACATTATCTCATTTTATGTTGAACACAATTCTATGATGTTGGTGTTATTATTCTCTCTATGATGGAACTTGGGCTTAATGAGGTTAAGTAACTTTTCTTATATCCCATAGTCACTAACTGGCAGAGTCATACTCAAACTTAGGGCTGTCTGACTCCAGAGCAATACTCCCAGAAATGAAAAGAGCAAAAATTAGCAAGAGACTCCTTTATTGTAAAATTCCTCTTTTGCCAAACATATCCATCCAAACCTGCTTCTTTCTAGCAAATACCATACATATAAAATCAACTTTTGGGATGACTTTGAAGGTTTTCCATTACTGGGGATTGACCACAGGGGTGCTATACCATTGAGCAATATCCACAGCCCTTTTTAAAAAAAATTGAGACAGGGTCTTGCTTAGTTTCTAAGGCTGGCCTTGAACTTGTGATTCTCCTACCCTGGTTGCTGGGACTATCAGTGTGTGCCATTGTACCAGGCAGAAGTTCATTGTTTCAGTACCAGATTACAATGGATTGTAAAGAAGTAAGTCCTCAAAAGTCTTCCCTCTGCCCCTTGAGAATTACACACAAAGGTGGTATGAAAGAGGGGTGAAAGTGAATGGGCTAAGGATGTGCCCATACCATTCCCTTCCTTCCCTCATCTTCTCCATTGCCAGCCCAAGAATTCTCTTCAGGAAGTTACCTGATAGCCACAGCCAAAAAGCTCTTTCTTCCTCCTCTTTGATGCACCTCCAACTCCCCAAACCTTCCCCCTATGCTCAGGTATTGCCTTCATTCTTTTTCTGTCTGTAGTCTCACCTGCAGGAGCAGTTCCCTCAAGCGTTGCAGCTGGGACTCTAGTTGCTTGTTGTGGTCTTCAAGGATCTGCATGCGCGTCTCTAGGCGGCTCTTGTGCTGCCTGAGAATCCTGGCTTCAGCCAGAAGCTCTTCATTGCAGTGGTCCTGTGCTGCCTCAGTGGAGCCCTCAGCTAGGTTGGGTGCCTCAGTCGCCTCCTCATGCTGCCACTTCAAGCGCCTCAGCTCTCCTTGGAGAATCCTGCCAAAGATAAAGCCAAGATCTATGGCTCTAAGAGAGTACTGTCCAGATCCAAGATGTCCCTTCATATACCAGTGAAAGCAATCCCCATGCTCTCCCATCCCACTTTCCCAGTCATATTCTTGCTTGAACTACTTCCTCTCCAGCATGTATGCCATTTACTCTGACATTCTGAGACTTTAGAGCAGAGGGAGCTGACATTTAACATAAGAAATATCTCAGGGCTTTGATGTACTGCTTTGGAGATTAATTCTGACCTTAAAAACAGACAGAAATGTGGTCTATAAATAAAAGAGGCATTAGGGCCACTGACTCACCTTCTCTGTTTTTATATTCCAGGAAAAGATATAAACAAGAGCTCGCCCATATTGCCTCTTTTCTCCTTAGCCCTCCTGTGTGGCCCACTTTGAATGGCCATGCTAGGTATCAAGAAAACAGATTCCAAAGATACAGCTTACTTTGGGGGACATTACTCTTTTTTTTTGCAACAGAACAGAATCATTATCTGCCTAGTATTTCCCAAGGCCTGCCCTCTGATACTCTAATGCAGTATTTCTCAAACTTCCTAATGAGAAACAAGGGTTTTTTCCTACTCCATTGTGGAATGATATGTGATCCTAACACACATGACTAGTCCATGGTTCACACCACTTGAAATCTGCCATACAAGTTCAGCAACACTCAAACTAGCTTAATGATATGGGTCCACTAACGATGTGTTTGTATGTCATGGCAATGTCCAATTGCTAGAAAAGTTTCTAAAAGCTTACTCTTTATATATTTGTATTTTCTGGACTGGTGACAAACACTTTGCTGATTGGCTCTTGTCTGCATTCTACACTCTGAGAGGCAGGGTTCCAAATATTTGCCACTCCAAGTGTGATCTGTAGACCAGTGGTATGGGTATCCCTTTGGAAGGTGGTTAGAAATACAGAAATTCAGGCCCTACCCAAACCTGTGAATCAGAATTTACATTTTACCAGGCTCCCCAAGTGACTCACGTGCACATTAATGTTTGACATTACAGATTCTACTTCTTTCAAAGTGCCTTGGACCTTCCTAAGATTCCTGCTACCATCCCTACTTTATGGAGATTAATGCCATCCCTATAATCTTTACTTTCTCTCTTCAAGCCTTCGAGTGATCCATAGTGTCATCTTCCCCTGAAATATTTTCACTAGGTGATAAATAATTCTTTCTACTTCTGGCATGGGAAGTTCTTTGAGAGCAGGGACATGGCATAGTCTTATCTGTATTTTCTGTATATGCATCTAGTAGGTACATGGAAAACTTGGGGTTAAATTAAAAGAATTCAAATGATTACTGTAAGTGCTAGTGTTTATTGAACAGATACAGTAAACCAGGCACTGGGCTAACCCATTATATGCCTGATCTCATTTGGTCTTCATAAATGACCCTAGGAGGTCACTTTCTAGACAAGGAAATGGAGCACCACAGAATATAAGTAACTTCTTCATGATCACACAACTAAAATGTGGAAGTGCCAGGTCTTAAACCCAAGCTGTCTGCTTCTGAAACCCACACAAAATTGTGCCATGACCACACACACACCGGTTCTCATCTTCTAAATGGGCTAGGATCTTCTCTAGCTCCCCCTTGCTTTCTGTAGCCATGCTGCATGGAGCCTGCTGTCCGAAGGCTAGCTCCCGGTCTGTGATGGGGCTGGAATGCCTCAGCAGGTACTGGTCCTCATCTCTGCATTGGGTATTAGGAAAGGAAAACAGGTGGCCAGCTTTAAATAGAGAAACAACTCAGGGTAAGAGTTCTAAGCACTCCGTTCAGGTCCCTGGTGATACATGCTGGAATATTCACTGTTAAGTCACATAGAGAGGGAAAGGCTAAATATTCAAGCTTTGGAGGGATAGAAGTTTTCAAAGGTGGCAGCAGATATGGTCAGGGGTACTGGGAATGAATATTTTCAGGCTTATGGGGCTTCTAGGTTCTCCTTAAAGATCCCTAGGATATAATGAGCAAATCATTTCCTTTTCTGTGCTGTTTTCCCTGTACCCCACTTGACTTCCTCACCTCCCAGAGGGATTTAAGTCTCAGTCAGGACCAGATTGGTCTATGTAGCTGGCTGCTCCTAGGCTATCTGAGCAGACCAGGAACTTCCCCAGAGATGCAGGACCTCTTCCCTGGACTATAGCACAAGGGAATGCCTTTGGCTATCCTTTAGTCAAATCCCTGATGTCTCCCAGGATTAGAATAACACTAGGTGGGGCTTTGGTATCTTGAGAACAAGAGAATAGCTCCTTTCTGCAGCTTTAGATGAGGGCATATATTCTTCTTTCCCAAAGTTGGGCATAGAAGAACAGAATTTCACAATAGGAAGGGATTTGGGCAGATGGCTCATTCAGTGGATGGAAGGAAGACTGCTTCTCTTTCTAAACACTGTGCCAGGAAGCAGCCTTCCATTTTTAGGGAGTCAAGTACCCTAACCATCACACTCCTGAGGCTATACCCTCCTGGGTAGTGTCAGAAGGATCCCAAGGAGAGCTATTTCTGGAAAACAAGCAGCTGTGGAAACTCACATGCTGTCATCTGGGGATAGGCTGTCATTAAAGAAGGAGCAATTTTGACTTTCCATTTCAGCAAGTCTGGGAAGAAAGAACAGAGACAGTAGAGAAAACAGGATGTGGGGGCCTGCTTTCATCTCAAGCATTCTAATCCCATAATAGGATCATTGGCATTGGGAGCTGCTCCAACCACCCCTAAGTGTTGGGACTTGCTAGTTGCTGCAGATCCCACTGTGTACATCCCCTGGTCCTGATTCAATTCTCATTGTCCCAACTGAAAATCCTTCCCCATTAGGCTTCCTACAACCCCTCCCACCAAAATCTTGTACCTGCTAGCAAAATGCTCAATGCGAGAGTGTGTGTCAGCGTGTGGCAACATTGGGGAAGAAGCCGGCCTGAAAGAAAGCAACAAAGATTCAGAGGATCAAAGATTGGACAGCTACATCACCTGTTTCCTCAATGCCTCCCCCCATTCTATCCCTTACATTGTGGAGATGGGCAAGAGCTGATGGGAACAGGATATAGAATCTGGATTCTAGCATGTATCTCAGGCCCGAGTCTAGGTCAGGCCCAAGCAGAAATGCCCTGTCACTGGTGGAATTCTCCCTGGAATGTTCTTCTAGCCCACCTGGGACTAGCTCCTTCGCAGCACAAACACAAGGTCAGTGAGACTGCCCACAGTCCCTGCTCCACCACTGGTACTCACGTCTCACTGCAATCTGCCTCCAGCACTGATTGCACAGGCAGATAACCTCGCTGAGGGTGTTTGCTGAAATAATGTTTTGAGCGGAATTTGTTCTTTAAGGTTGTGGCAAAATCTCTCATGTTCTCGCTGGATGTTGTCTGATGGGAGACAGGACAGAGAGACTCATTCTAGTGGCTTCCAGATATTCTGGGAAATTGTGGCTAATCCCCTAGAGCAAAAGTGATTGGAATTCTACTCCTGTTAATACCTACCACACCCTGCTCCTAGCTAAAGTTCTAGAAAGATACACGCCAAACTATGAATACTGGTTGTCTCTGAGAATTTATATTGGAGGAATAGAGGCCAGGTAAATACAGGAATACTTTCATTTTATATTTTAAATGCTTCTATTTGTATAATTCAAATATTTTTACAATGAGCATATTTTGTTAATTTAAAAATATCTTTTCAAATAAATTCTGAAAATGTAGAGAATGATCAAGAGGATTATCAGCTTATCCTCTCCAGCTAGTTTTCTGTATTTGACTTTTTATAATGTTTTCTTCAAAATGATAATAAATAAAAAGTAAAGGGAATGGTCCCTGCTCCCACCTGGTTACACATGTTTCTGTGCAACAGAATTTGAAGAAGAGATGACAGTTTGGAAATATGGATTATAGGAAAATAGGTTGAAATATGGGGAGATGGGATGGGTGAAGGAGCAGTGAGAAGGGAATTTGGGATATACTTGGGGCTCTGGAATATGTGGGGGAGCAGAGTTGTCTCAGGAAGTTACACAGGGAGCTATGGGTCTTGAACAAATCACAGGAGCAGTATGGCTGCAGTTCAGAAATGCTGACCAATCTGGGCTCAGATGACTGTGAAGGGCACAATTGCCAGTGAAGATCAAGTGGAATTTATGGGATAAGGTAAAGAACATATCATTTTCCTTCCTGAGGAACTGAGTAATTAATTTGAGCACAAACTCTGGTATTGACTAGAAGAGATAGAATCAATGACAAAGTAGCAAGGAAAGACGTTGTGGTCTACTGTAGAAGCAATGAAAGAAGCTAGCCAGGAAAAACTCAAGTGGGCAGGGTAACATGAGTCATCTGTAACTGTCTTTTTCACTCTATTTCTTTCCTGAGCCTTTTCTCTGCAGTAAAATAATGGGTGTTCTTTAAATGGCTGAGAGTGTCATGGGCCAACTGTGGCTCTAGTGAGGGAAAAGCTCCAATGGAAAAATAGAGGTCTGAATCCCCTAAACTGGTGAATTACTGGGACATTTTGGGGAATGCTCCCCACAGGACAGCAGAACAGAGTGAGTTAACTCTGGGAAAAATGGATCAAAGCCTAGAACCTGAGAGCTGCCTACCCCTCCCACCTAGCCCAGAGCCTCCATACCGGTGTATAATATTCCATGATGGGGTAGTGCAGCTTGTTGCCTTTGCTGGCCCTGCCAGTCAAGAAGCAGGTCTGGCAGATATCCACATTAAATTGTTTCAGACTCCGGTACCTTGGGGAAAGGAGACATTGTACGAAAGATAATCCAGTGTGCCACAGTGACTTCACCCATTCCCCTGACATCTAAATATATACACGTGTTAGAAGGGGATGGGACATGGAGTCATAACATGCTCAACCTCATAGACATAGCAGTGGCTGAATCCTCAACAGATGGGGAGCCTTATTTTAGAGATTATAACTCTTCATGATATCATAAGCCCATATTCCCATGAAGTATGAGAAAGAACATTGTCTCACCACCTTATTTTTTTTAAAAGTAGGTGGGGAGGGGAATAGTGGTAAAGATCTCATTGGAGCAAATAGCTTTCTAAACAAGGGTAGCCCCAAAGCATCCAGGATCCCAGGTACCACCACTTACCTTGGAGTAGTTACACATTTAATATAAAGGCAGCTTACTATCCTAGTCTTGGTTAAGCTGGCTATAAGATATTTCCAAAGTTTATTTATAATAATAACTCTATTATTACATAATATAGAATAGCCTTTTAGATCTACTTCTAAAGCCTGGCTAAAACACCCAGACTTACTAGCATAGAAGAATGAAATGCTGAGACTTAAAGGAATCAGCTGAATCAATATCTAGTCCTAGATCTACCATCAACTAGCTGTGTGAACTTGGGCAAGTCACATTCCACTTCTATTTCTCATTTGCTCATCTTATAAAAAGTAGGGTATTTGTCAGGTGTGGTAGCACACACCTATATTCCCAGTGGCTTGGAAGGATGAGGCAGGAGGATTGCAAAGCCAACCTCAGCAACTTAGCAAGGCACTAAGCAACTTAGTGAAACCCTGTCTCAAAAAATAAATAAGGGCTGTGGATATGGTTCACTGCTTAAGCACCCCTGAGTTCAATCCCTGGTACAAAAGAAAAATATCGGGGTATTTTTAGGGACAGTAGTATGAGTTAAAAAGTTGAATATTTTATGAAGAAGGCCAAATTCAAGACAGTGGTTACCTTTGTGGAAGAATGAGAGGAGAATGTAATCAGGGAGACTTAAGATGAATTATAATAATGTTTTATTCCTTAAGTTTGATTGTGGGTATATACTGTAGTGTGCTAGCGACATTTCCTTATTAGCTCACAAGAACTGGCTGTTCAATTTCAAGGGTTTTCTAAGCCATTACCTTATAATGAAATTATAAATGCTCACAATTAAATAAATGATACTGAAAACAAAGGTAATAAATATTCAAATCTCATCACTTCTTAATAAATTTATTATGATCTATGCTCTTGTGATTATTTACAACTATTGTACTGGTTAAGTATTTTTTTATCTGAAATGCGTGAGACTAGAAGTGTTTCAGATTTCAATTCTTCTGATTTTGAAATATTCACACATGCTTTTCTGGTTAAGCATCCCTACTCTAGAAATCCACAATGTTCTAAAATAGATTTGGGAGCATTTCAGATTTTTGGATTGGGGATATTCATCTTGCATCTGCCTGGTAGAAATACTATAAATGCTGTGCATCTCTTCCTGATTCTGCTCAGGAACCTCCTGTAAGTAACCTGACATAGGCCAGAGTGGGGATATTTATACCACAGAATTTAGCAAATATTACAAATCAGGTTTCCTTTTTTTTTTTACTTTCTGGGGGAGTTGATTGTGAAATGTTTGTTGGCACATCATTTGGTACATAGGAATTCTTACAGTATTTGCTATACATTTTTGTAGGTTTTTAGTACTTCATATGTCAAAAATTCAATTTTTAAAAAGTTAAACATTTTGCAATAGAAAGAATTACAACAATATATAATCATACACAATAGTTTAGCTATAACTATACAATAATTATATAATGTGTTATCTTGTAATATCTGATTTATATTTCCCATGACATATTTATGATGATTATCATCCCAGCAGGTATTGTTTCTCCTACCTGAACCCTTTGATGGGGCACTGTCTACAGATAGAGCACTTGGTCTGATGCTTTACTTGCTCAGCAATGGTGACCCGATGCAAGACAGCCAGCCACACCATGGACTGGGGCTCCAAGTTGACCCATTCCAGGAACTGGGAAGCTTCAATGACTGGCTTCCCAGTGCTCTGGGGAAATAACAAGTCCAATGGATTTGATTGAGGCCCAACATATCTTGTCCTTAAGAGTGGCAGCCCTCCAAGAAACAGGGGAACCAGCAGGGTCTGGGTTGGCCTATTCTTCAGAGGTTTCCACCTGTTACCCTGTCTTAATGGAGCTGGCACACTCCCCAACAGTACTGCAACCCTAGACCTAGAATATCCTCTGTTCTGTTGTCCCATTCCAACAAACTCTCTTACATCTGAATATTTCATGTCAAAAGCTAGTTTTTGGTCCTCCTTCATTTCCTCCCACCCTTTCTTCCATGTTGCTTCCCTCCATCCTGCCCTTCACAGTTCCATACTCACAAAACGGAAGCAACTACGGACACTGGGCTCCACATTGCTGCCCCCAAATGCTGCCACTTCACCCAGCTGACGGGGCACCTGAATGGCCTCATGAAGCAGGACACCGAGGTGGCGCTGGTCACACTGGCTGCCTGAATTGGCCACTTGGCTGAAGAGGTCTGCTGGGCCCACCATGAAGAATGGCCAACCCCAATGCAGGAATGGCCAGAGAATGATATAAGGAGAAAAATCAGAAAAGGAAGACAGGGAGAGAATATATTGATGAAGCTAATGATTTTTGAAACCAGAATACATAGAGATTTATCCCTTAACTTCTAGAAGCCTAGGAGTTCTAAAAAGAGCATTCTCTGAGTTCAGAGAGCAAAAGCAAGACAGACACACATGGAAAGCATTAGGAAAAGAGGTAGAAAGAGAAAGAGACAAAGAAGGACAGAAAGCAAGCTGTGTGTAAGAGTAGTGCCAGACACAATGATGCCATTGAGAAAACAGATTCCTTAAGAAGCAGTATGAGAGCTCAGGCTCAGGGGCATTTACACATGCATCACAGTTGGGCTTCCATACCCTATCCTATTCATGTAGTTTAATACTACAGTAATATCTCAATAGTCCACACAAATGGAAGGAAGCGATGGCATGGATAAATCAAAAAGAGGTGCTAATTCAAAACATCTGATCATCTAAAAATGACCTCTACGTGCTGGGCAATATACTAGAGTACTTATATTTGAGTATGGACTGTATTGGCACTTCTAGAACCTCCTCCATCTCAGGCCAATCTTAGCAAACCTCTTCCAGAGGTTATTGTCTGTCTGCTTCATACCTCGCCAAAGGTCTAGAAAATACACAAAAGCAGAAGGCAAAAGGCCTGGGTTTGAGTTCTGGATCCATTGCTCACTAGCTTCAGAATCTTGGAAAAGTCATAAACCTCTCTATGCTGCAGTTTCATTACTTGAAAATTGAGGACAAATAATCACTGTACATCATCTCATCTCAAAGGAATATTGGATAAAATAAATAATAGAGCCATAAACATACTTGGAAAAGTCCCCTTCCCTTTGGAAAGTACATGCTTTCTATGTACGTCTATCTCCTTCTCCAGACTGTAAACCCCTTGAAGCAAGGACCATATTTAATTTGACCTAGCATTCACCCCATTTAGCAGAGAGCTCTATACACATTAGGATTTAACAGCTGCCGCTGTGCTGCAGAAAAGTTCAAAATGCTGAATTACTGAATTACAAGTTTGAGGATGGAGGGGAAAACAAAGATACCATAAACCATAAAAACTACAGAAGTACGTACAGTTCATCTCCTAGAGAATGTTAATTATTGCAACCTGTCTATGTAATGACATGAGAAATCTCCAGGAGAATGTGTGACACACCTTCAGCTTCAGACTAGAACTAAAAGTCAGGGCCCTAGAAACCCCATGATATCAACATGGATTCTAACTAAGTACTTACATCAGATCAGAAGAAACTAAACCCCTCAGAATGACCCTGGGAATAATAACAAGCCTTAGGGTTAATTTGGCCTTTGGGTGCCATGCATTCTTGGCAATCCTGGACCAAGAACCATCACAAAGTGGGTCAAGCAGCCTTCTGATGAGTCACAAGACCTACCTTCTGTTTATCTTAGACCTTTACTCCTCCCTGAAACACCTCTCCCTCCACCCAAGACCACTCCAGACTTTGGAGTTGTACTCACACTGAAGCTTTTCTTTCACTTCTGTGCCACACAGGCATGCAATGCCAGTCTTAAAGGACAATGCCCGCATCTTTCCACTGCGACCACTAGGTTTAAAAGAAGAGACTAAGAACATGAATATATGTGAAGTGTTAACATCTGGTCAGTCATTGTCCTCACTGAGTTGACTCCAGCAGAGCTCTGACCAAACATGCCCCAAACTGAACTGGGTCCAAGTCCACCATGGGAGCAACCCCTTCCCACCATATCCACTGAAGATGTCCCACTGAATTTATCCTGGAAGTTGGCAGGACTGAAATTGCTTACCTATCAAAAACATTGAGGAGCCAGTTGAGGCTCATGTCTACACATAGTGGCACATTGACCAGGATGCCTCTTTCCTCCTCTAGCCGTTCATATAAGGCAGTCAGGCAATGAATGACCTCTACCACATCCATCACATGATCACTGGCCTGCAGATCATGCTCATTGAAGATCTCCAGGGCTGTAGTTAGAGTTACCAGATCCACTGGAAAAGAGAGGAGAAAGGGAAAATATATAGCCAAAAGTAGGACACCAAGTATTGAACTAGGAGATAAAGTCACCGGCATCCCCACATTTGACTCAATCTCCAGACTATGTGCTTATATCATGTGCAAGGATAATATAAGCTTCTCCTTTACTAAATACCCTTATCCCAAGAAGGGGGAGCAGCAAAAGATCCCCTAAATTAATCAAACATATTTATATACTCATATTTTCTTTGACACCAGTTTCAAGAAGATGATGAGGCATGAATAAATTCATCTCCTATGTTGTATTGGTGCCTAAGAGATCATATTTTGTTTTAAGTTTCTCTGTCTTTACATAGGTTTCAACTGTAAGTAGGTCTATACATGAACCTTGTTCTGAAAACCTAGATAATATTGGTGAAGGCTTGGGTATGGCTGGGTAAATATGACACATATCAGGAGTACATTTTAATGACTTCCAAGGCTGAATGAGCCTA
This sequence comes from Marmota flaviventris, assembly GCF_047511675.1. Lineage (NCBI taxonomy): Eukaryota > Metazoa > Chordata > Mammalia > Rodentia > Sciuridae > Marmota > Marmota flaviventris. The sequence continues at coordinate 73,866,299 of NC_092518.1, forward strand.
CCCAGATGTGCCTAGGCCAGGAAACTTGAAAGAACAGTTATTGCTATATCCAATAACCCCAAGATAGCAAGCCATGATCTGGATACTTCTGGACAGGAACTAATTGCTTGATTATCCTTGTTGGGCAGGGAGAAAGGGACAAAGAATTGGATAGCTATAGGGTTAATTTGAAAACAAGTCTAGGGCTTGGAATGAGTAGAAGAACACTAGAAAGAGCATGTGTCTACAGACAAAATATGCAAGCCTTTGGAGAGTTCCCACCAAACTAATCAACAACAATTCTGGCCAAGATAGGATGAAAGTAGGAAACAGCAGACAGATGAGGAACAGGACAATGAAGGTCAAAGCTTTAGGGAAATGTGACAGGAGACATACGGCGCAAGGCCTTCTGGACTCTGCGGAGCTTCATGGCAGTGCGATAAGCTGAGAACTTAATGTTGTTCAGATCAGCTGCAAAGAATGGAAAGAGACTCACTCAGATCAGGAGAATGCAAATTAAAACCCCAACAAGATACCATGTTATTCCCACCAGGTTGGGGAAAAAAATAGAAGTCTGACAACAGCAAGTGTCAACAAAAATATGTATGAATGAAAACTGCTAGTGTAAGTGTGAATTTATATAATCACCTTGAAAAACAACTCAGGCATTTCCCAGAAAAATGGAATGCTCATGTATCCTACCACATAACCAGGTATATATCCCACAGCAGTAATTTATAAACATTTTTGACCAAGATTCATAGTAAGAAATTCATTTTACATCATGACCTAATATGCAAACACTCTTTTGTGCATGTTTAAATAACTTAAACATGTCAGAAAACAATACCTAACATATTCATTAAATATATATGTTTTTTGTATATCAATCATACTTCAATAAAGTGTTTTTTAAAAAGAATAGAAGGGAACCTCAGTCAATAAGCAGGTGGAACAGAAGTGAGTGCTTTGTTCTTTCTCCAAAAGCATTCCTTTCTTTCCCCTCTGCACCTTCCTCAACTGGAGGCTGTACATTTCTGACCAACTATTCTATCATTACATTAGGGAATTATGACCGTAGATGTGAGGTCTAATCTGCTTTTTAATAATGTAAAAACAAAATTACTATCAAATACAACACTTACTAAGGATTTGTTACATATTGACACTTCTTAGTCTATTTCAGTTTTAAATGCTCGTTACAACACACCAAAATGGTGTTATAATCTATAGACTGAAAATCATGCCTTAGAGAAACACTTGCACACAAGTACGAGAAGACATGTATAAGAAATCCTCAGCAGCATTGTTCTTCTTAGCTCCAAACTAGAAACCCACATGTTCATCAACAGTAGAATGGATAAAGAAACTACTATATACAATGGAACACACGAGAGAGTGAAAATGAATGAACTGTATTCACCTCATCAACATGGATAAGATTTGCAACATAATGATGAGTCTCTCTTCCTAGTCAAAGATATGGCACACAAAAGTCACACTCATTGCAGCTTGGTCAGTGTCTTTCAAAGCAGATTAGATCTCACATCTACGGTCATAATTCCCTAATGTAATGATAGAATAGTTGGTCAGAAATGTACAGCCTCCAGTTGAGGAAGGTGCAGAGGGGAAAGAAAGGAATGCTTTTGGAGAAAGAACAAAGCACTCACTTCTGTTCCACCTGCTTATTGACTGAGGTTCCCTTCTATTCTTTTTAAAAAACACTTTATTGAAGTATGATTGATATACAAAAAACATATATATTTAGTGAATATGAAACATCATGAGTTTGGAGATAAGTATAAACTGTGAAATCATCACCACCACCTGTCACAAACCCATCTATCACCTCCAAAAGTTTCCTCCTGCCCCCTTACTTATTATTAGTAGTAGTAGTGGTCATTGTTGTTGTCATAGTAGTAATAGTAGTATGTGTGGGATAAGAACATAATATCTACCCTCTTAGCAAAAATTTTAAGTATGAAAACAGTATTATTAATTATAGGTACTATGCTGTAGAGCTCTAGGTCTTATTCATCTTATATAATTAAAACTTTGCAGCCTTTGACCAATATCTCATTTCTTCCTCCACCAGGACCTGAAACCTATCATTCTACTCTCTCATTCTATGAGTTTAGATTCCTTACATAAGTGAAATCATGTGATATTTGTCTTTCTGTGCCTAGCTTATTTCACAAATGGCAGGATTTCTTTCTAAGGCTCAACAGTATTCCATTGTGTGTAGATATAATATTTTCTCCATCCATTCATCCATTGATGTACATTGCAGGACAAAGGGAGCTGTATAGATCCCCACCCTATACAAGTACCCCACATTCTTACCTAATGTTTGGTATAACTCAGTCATCTTGGGATGGTCCCAGCATGTGGTCTGAGCCTGGTGGCTACAAACAAAAGCATCAACAGTGCCATCGTCCACCACCACCCCCACATACACAACACACACAGCGATACACTCAGTGATAGGTTGGATGTAAAAAGCTGCAATAGAACCCTGAAGGTCCCAAAGCACAAGGGTTCACCTTTACCCAGGTAGAATCTTGAGCTCTTGAGATGAGTAGGAGGAAAAACTGGAGTAGATGGAGGAATCCCCACAGACAAGGAATGGCGGGGATAGGTAGGACAACCAAGGAAGTGGGTGGGCAGTTGACCGACCAGTTCTGATTCTGATGATCACTCACTTGATGTAGTAGGGAACTTTATTGGGTGAAATTGCTCTTTCCCAGGGAACCTGGACAGAGGCTGGTAAAGGAAAAGAGAAAGAAAGCTGGCCACTGGCCGCTAATGGTCTTCAGGCCTCCCAGTCTCCTGGCCATTCCCCTGCTCTATCCTCCCCCAAAAGGCAGTCAGGTCCCAAAGGAGATGTCTCAATTTCACTGCCAGTTCTTAATAACCCATGAGGGTGGACAAATACTTCTAAAGAATACACTGTTCTCCCTGATGTTGGGAAAGGGGAAAAAGTTGTCACTGATGCCCTAATACATCAGAAATGTGGCTAGGATACAAACAGGAATACTTGATGTTGCCTACCCTGACATTCTTCTCCCTGAACAGACTGCCTTTTTTACCCATTTAGCTGCAGGCAGCTGGACTGATCCTGTGGATATGAAGTGGATTCTACTTTCCTCATGGGATTTAAAGCCCTTCCACAAGAAGGCCAAGTTTCTTATCCTGTGGGACAGAGGGAAACAGTACTGCCCATTTCTCTCCTTCTTTCCTCTACCCTACCCACCTCTTATGAGGAACTCTGGAAACTCATGTCTCTATCATCCCTGTGTCTTTATCTACCAGATCTCCCAGGAGAGACTCAGCAAGTCTGACTGACCTATTCACGATAGTTTCCCTGAGTACAAGAATCCTCTGTGGGTGTAGATGCATGTCACTGATTATAACAGTAACAAATCTGACCATGGTTAATGATTATGGTTCTCCTACTATGTGCCAGGTTAGAAGTGCTCATACTTTGTATGCATATCTAATTTTCCTTTCTGTATATCCACTGCTACCCACCTGGTCTGGGCTAGATTACTGCAATGTGCTTCCTCACAGTTTTCCTTGATCCCATTCTTGCCTCCCAACAATCTAATCTTAACACTATATTCAAACATAAGTCCGATCACATCATCACTCATCTCAAACCCTGCCAGTATACCTCCATTCTATTTGGAATAATCCTAAATTCTTATTTTTACCTACAAGGCCCTCTGTGCTCTGGCCTCCCCACTCTTCCTCCTTTTGCTCTATTCCACATGGGCCTCCTTGCTGTTCCTCTGTACACCTCTGCTTTAAGAATATCAAATTGCTGCCTAGTATCTTTCCTCAGCTACCCCATGGTTCATTCTTTTGGTTCCTTTAGGCATCTGTTCGATTGTTACCCTCTCAGTGAGGCTTCTGTAATATCTTTTCCCTTAAGTACTCCCTAACCATGCCTTCCTAGCTTTATTTTTTTTTTCCATAGCACTTGTTATGAATTGACCTTACACATATTTTACTTATTGGTTTCTAATATGCCTTTCTTCACTAGAATGTAAACTGTCCTCCAGTATCTAAAAAAGTATCTGGTCCACAATAACATTGTTTAACAAATAAAATCATTTAATTCCCATAGCCTGATAAGCTAGATTATAATTTCCTCTTTTTACAGATAGGAAATTTGAGGTTCAGAAAGATTTTTCAAACTTATACAGCTACTAAATTGAGGAACAGTGACTCCGACCCAGGTCTCTCTGGTTGGAGAACCTGTTCTTTTAACTATCAATCTGCTTTATCCCTATTGCTTCATGGATGCCAAGTTATCCTAGGCTTCACGAGGCCCCCAGAGAAAAATGTAGGTTCTCTTGGAAGGTGGTTGAGGTTCTGCTAAGTGAAGTTCAGTTTGGCTCACATACAAGAGAGGAAGTGCTGTGACCCAGGTCCAAAGTCCCGATGGGCATCCTGGAGCTGCTTAAGCCTCTCACCAACTGACACCTATGGAAAGAACAGGTAGAAAAGCAATAGATCTATCCTAGTTATTTAGTTTGGGATCCCCAGGTTCCAACAGATATCTTTTTCTTTTTTTGGTACCGGGGATTGAACTCAGGGGCACACAACCACTGTGCCACATCCTTAGCCCTATTTTGTCTTTTATTTAGAGACAGGGTCTCACTGAGTTGCTTAGCACTTCACTTTTACTGAGGCTGGCTTTGAATTCACGATCCTCCTGCCTCAGCCTCCAGAGCCACTGGGATTACAGGCATGCGCCACTGTGCCTGGCCCAACAAAAATCTTCATGAACTCCTTTATAGACTGGCTTTTCTCTGGTTCCAGCCCCTCCAATTATCACCCAACTCCTAGCCTTCCCGCATTCTCCAAAGCAGAGAAGAGCCACCCTAACTCCAGGTCACAGTCATTCTTGTCCCTGTCTACCCTGAGTGCTCAAATCTAAACAGGTCCCTGTCATTTCTTCAGTTCAATCGTTCCCTGTAGCTCAGAGGTAAGAAGCCTATTCCCAGATCACACATTTTCTAGTACTCTTTTTCCATGTAGGTTTCATTTCAATACACTTTCATTTCCTTTGTGCCTGAAGAAGTTTTCCCCAAGCCTAATTACACTGAGGTGCTTCTGCACAGCTCATTCCAGGCTGTTTTTCTACCTGTAGCTGTTTCCACCGGATGTTGATCTGTTCCAGGGCCCGGGAATTGTCCATTGACAAGTGCACATCAGAAATGGCAAGTTGGTGTGCCAGATCATTCACCAACTTCACTCCATCTTTCATGGGGGAAAATTCTTCTTTGAATAGCTGGAGAACCAGGACCAAAGTAACACAGCAGAGAGTGGGAAAGAGAACTCATTAATCATTGACCTCAACTCTTTCCTCTTTACCCAGGTTTTCTTTCAAAAACACAACTTAGGTGCTTTCCTATTAGGGCAACAAGAATAAGTGTGTGTGGCCACTGTTCTCATACTCATCTTCTATTCATCATAGAAAATCAGAGAAAAACAGTAGAAATATAGAGGGAACTATAGCCAAGCCAGTCCCAAATCTAGCACATAAACCAGAAGAGGTTCATTTGTGTTCCAAGACAATGATGGAGTCTCAGCAGGAGGAATATTATCGGGAATCAGAAAAGCATCAGGTCTCAGATGTGACTATAATCAGGGGAGAGGTCCTGCATACCTTAATAGCCTGGATGTGCTCTGGAAGTGAATCAATGAAGAGATCCCCAATAGGTTCCCAAGTGCCTCGGACTCCCTCAGCTTGTGTCAGAGTAGTGCTTAATTCCTCCATTGCCCCTTGGATCTCCAACAGCTGCTCTAGAGTGCGCTCAATATGACGGTGTTGGTCCACACAGCGGGCTGTCAGTTTTTCCCATAGTTCACTGGCTACTGTCGCTTGCTTCCATACAAAGCGGCTAAGATTCTGGATCCGTTGTCTGGGGGAGGTATCTGCAAGTGTAGACAGGAAGCCAGATCAGGCTAAATAGGCCAGAGCAGCCCAAGAAAAGACAGACATCCTTTTGTATAATGTGTGTGTACAGGTGCATGCTTGTGTACATGTTTGCATATATATTCATACTCACACAAATACATATTTTACATGGTTGAGTTACTTTTGCACATTCAAGTTTCTTTTTGAAATTAAACTTTATTTTGAGATTATTATACATTCTCAGGTAGTTATAAGAAATAGTACAAAGATCTCATGCCCCCTTTGCCCAAATGGTAACATCTTATATAACTATAGTACAATATTACAACCAGAATTTTGACATTGACACAATCTATCAATTTTGTTCAGAGTTCCCACTTTAGTTCTATACAATTTTACCACATGTTGGTTCATGTATCTACTACCACTTTGGTTTCTCCTTCTTACTATATCATCAAGTTTTCTTCATATTTTAAAAAATGGGCAAGGTGGGGCTGGGGTTGTAACTCAGTGGTTTAGCGCTTGCCTTGCATATGTAAGGCACTGGGTTTGATCCTTAGCAGAAGGAAGGAAGGAAGGAAGGAAGGAAGGAAGGAAGGAAGGAAGGAAGGAAGGAAGATAGATATTGTGTCCATCTACAACTAAAAAAATATTTTTTTAAATGGGCAAGGTAAGTAGTAAAATATTTCAGTCCTATCCATCTGACCCTGGGATGGTTTTGCATTAGTGACTGCTATCCACTTATATCTAAAGGAGGAAGGCATTTTATAAAATTCCAGCACGGATAATGTTGGTGTAAAGTGCCCAGGTTTTCTTCATAGGCTCATAGTTTGTAGATCTCTTCTTCCTCCTTTAGACTTCCCCTTGGAAGAAGATTCAGAGCCCTAAAACCCCAGGCGAATTCCAATTGTCTTGCTTTCTTTTGCTCATGTCTTATCTGTGACCCATTGGGCAACAAATTAAGTACTAGCCCTCCTACTGTGAGGCTAGAAATAAACAGAAAGGGAATGGAACTGACAAAGGGCTCAATTAGTGAAGGCTCCTCTCCAAGATATTTACAGCCTATCTCAGAGGGCTGAGGATTCTTTTTGGAGAAGAGGGCTTGCTGGGCTATCATCCCTTGGTGATTAGACCTAGTCAACATGGATCCTAACCTGCTTCCTTGTAAACCACTGAGAGTATCCCTCTCCATCAAGGGAGGGGCTGGAAGTCATCAAGGTTGTTCTCAAAGAGCTATACTCAATTTTTCTCTCAAAGGTCATTGCCTAATTTTTAAGATTTTAAAAAGGTTTTTAGCTGCTGGTTGATTAGAGTATTGCTACATGTCCCTCTAATGTTGGAATAAAGTAGTATGTTTGTTGACTTGCTTTTATGCTGGGGATTGAACCCACTGGCACTTTACCACCACTGAGCTATACCCCAGCCCTTTTTACTTTTTAATTTTTAGATAAGGTCTTGCTAAGTTGCCAAGGGTAGCCTTGAATTTGCAATGCTCCTGCCTCAGCCTCCAGAGTTGCTAGAAAACAGTATGTTTTGAAAGGACCTACTGCTACTTTTACTCGCTGTTAGTTTGATTGATTTGAATGTTTTAAAATATTTTCATGTCTCATTAAAAGGCTTCATGTGATATTCCAGAGAGCCACATACAGCTTTGGGCCATATGCTGGTGATCCCTGTTCCAGGTCCTCTTCTCTTTCAGCTTTTTCTTACAATATGAATCCTGCTTCTTTTCAACTTTGAACTCATGAGAGAAAACTAGCCTCCCTTATATGAGAAAATGAGTTTGGGGAAAGCAGGAAGGTGTTTGTTTAGTGGTATATAGTTCAAAAAGAAGGGGACAGAACAGAAGACCACTCACCTTTGCTCTCAGAATGAGGCTCCTCTAATTCTTCAAATGGGTGCTGGGACAGGAAGGCCTGAGCTGACTCCAGCACAGAGTAAATATAGGGGCCCCGAGATTTGACTTCTTCCATAAAGGCCTGTGAAGTTTAGCAATGTGGTCAACAGGAAAGGAAAGTCTTTCAATCACTTTAAATTACATTCTACAATTAATAATCTTTCTTCTTATCAGTACAACTTGATTTCTTGGCATTACCAAATGTCTTTGAGTTACTAGACCAAAAGAGGTATGGTCCTCCCTATAGGCAGAAGAATAATTCTAACGCATGAAGGTCTATTTAGTATGAGATGAGTCTGGCTGTGTCACAGGATAAAAAGAAATGTGGGGATCTTGTTTTACTGGAAGACTGAGAAAGTCCCTTTTAAGAGAGAGACTAACAGGAATAAAAACAGGATGGGAGAAATTATATTCATTTTTGTAATTTTTGTGAAACACAGAGTACATATATCAGAAGTGCATAGATTGATAAATTTCCATAGAGTGATTCCATCTGTGCAGCTAGTACTGAGATCAGGAAACAGAACTCCACCAGCATCCCAAAGGACACCCTGGTGGCCCCTTCCAGTCACTATATCATCCTTTCCCCTAAAATGTAACCATGATCCTGATTAATCACCAATTAGTTTTTTGCTTACTTTCAAATATAAGTGGAATAATACAATATGTTTTATTTTTATATTTGGTTGCTTTTCACTCAAGATACTGTTTGTAAATTTCATCTATGTTATACCATGCAGTTATAGCTTATTTTCCTGTTGTATTATATTCCACTCTATTTCATTTTTAAGAGATACTGTTATTTTCTGATTATAGAGGCAATATATGTCACAAAAATATTTAAAATTTTAGAAAATTATAATCAATAAAATTAAAATGAATTCCAATTTCATAACCTAGAGTTAACCATCGATAACATTTTATATAGTTCCTTCCAATGTCAAGATATATATACATATATATGCATACATATCTATATACATTTTCATACAATTGAGATTCATCTGAATGTGGTTTTGTATCCTATGCATTTTCACCTGATATCATATTATATTCATTTCTCCATGTCCCTGTTAAAAATCAAGGCAGGATTCTAAATAGGACAGAAAAACTTAGTCTGTGAAATACTATGCACAGACTAGTAGGTCTGCATACAGCTTCCTGTTGATTTGGGTGTCTAAGCAGAGCTGGGTGCCTGTCTATCAGTGTATTATGGAAGGGACTCCTCCCATGATGAGAGGCTATACAATATGGCCTCCAGGATTCTAACCTACCGCATGTGTTTCCTTCTCCTGTTGCACCAGGGCCACATCCCCTTGTAGGGGCAGCTGAGCTGATAACTCCTCATCCTTTTGGCTGAGCCAGTCAATAATTTCTTGTAGAGGGAGCTGAAGCTTTCCACTGTGGTCTGTGAAGGCCTCTAGGCGAGCACTGCACACAATGGGTAAGACCAGTGTTGTTCAATCTTCTTTTTAAGTAACAAAACATATTTTTCTCAAACAAACACCTATGTGGAACTTTAATATATAAAACATATTTAAGAGTAGCTGCTCTAGCTGGAGTGAAAGGACGCCCAAATCCCTCCTTCCTACCCATCCACAGAAGCTCCTGAGGCCCCTCCAAATGGATCACAATACCAAAACCAATGGGTCACACCACAGGTGGTCAGATAACCCAAATTCAAATAGCTTAAATGTCATTTTTTTGAATGTCAGTTACTTCAGTTGAATGCTCATCATCAGGCTAGGAAGGGAAGAAAACTGAGCAGGGGCATTAGGGATGACAGCTGTTCCCTTCTCCCCCTGGAAAAAAATCTAAATCACATAAAACTGTTCATCCATAGAGGCTGTTCTAAGCCTGCCTGCTAAGCACAAGAGGATGTGGTAAATGGAAAGGGCAAGGTAGATTATTGATCAGGGCCACACATATGTGCAAGGATGCATACAAATATAATCAGCCTGAGGGACCCAAAGGATGACAAGGAGTATTGGCTTAAGGTCTAAGATATGGAAGAATAATGTGTACCATATGATCATCTCTACCTCCCCTTACCCGGCAAATGAAACATGAGCTGAGGTCCCAGTGGTAGGAAGTTAGAGGCTAGTCATGGTTGAGTGCAGCCACTGAGCCCATTTCCCCTAGCTGGCAATAACAACTATCTTCATGCATTGCTTCCCTAACCTGGGCTAAGCCCTTTACCTAAATCATTGATTCAACTAATTCTCACAACAACCTTATGGGATAGGCATCACTATTGCCCAGGGAGGTTAAGCAGTTTGCCCAAAGTCACACAGTTAAGAGTCACTGGTAGTGCTATGATTTGAACCTGGGTTATCTGACTTCAGGGCTGGCATTCTTTCAACTTCTCCACATTGCCTCAACCTTACCAGAGCCCACCAGAAGCCAGGAGTTTGGGCTTTGATGATGGGGTGGAGAGGAAAAATGTCAGGCACACATAGAGAGGTAGGGGGAAGAGAATAACATATAAAAATTGTCTTCAGGCTCTTACTGGGTTTCCCTTAGCTGGGCTGAAAACTAATGGGTAGGAATAGAGGGCATTAAAAAATGGGAAATAAACATGAGACCCACAGGATAGAGGACAGCTATGAGAGGAAGTGGAGGAAGGGGGAATCATTTTCTTCATTTACCCATCAGCATGTTTAAGTTTAGAAAACATTTCACTTTCTATTTGAATTCTCATGACAACACTGAGGTAGTAAGGATAGGTATTATTCCTTCACTGATTTTTCCCCCTTAAAACAAAGCAAAACAAGTAGAAGCTAACATTCTGAGAACTCAAACAATTTATCCAAGGTGACACAACTACTTAAAATTGAGGCTCAAATTTAAATGTCCTAAATTCTAACTCAGGGTTCTTTCCCCAGTGCCAGAGAAAGAGGGGGAGAAGTTATCTTCAGGCTCTTGCTGAGTTTCTCTTATCTGGGCTAAAAACTAATGGGTAGGAATAGAGGGCATTAAAAAAGTGGATAGTAAAGCTGAGAAAAGGAGGGGACACAGGCTTGAGAGGAGAATGACAAAGTACAGCAGCTAAAGAAGCCCAATGCTGTCACAGCCAATTCTTTATGGGTACCTGTTTCTAGGGGCCAGGCCTTACCGGAGGTTGTGAGACTTCTTTTTTATTTCATTCCAACACAGATTCATGGCTGATGGTTCCAGGGGGTCAACGGCACCAACAGACCCATTCAACAGCTTTGGACTTAGGCAGGGAACCCTGGCACCATCCTGAGAAGGTGCAGGGGAAGTGACAGCAGCTCTAACCTGGACAGAAACACAGACATCCTTTGATCCCTGGAGTGTGCCATGCCTTCATCTATGTCTAGCCAAGGGTGGAACAAGAGTAAACAACAAGAGAGAAGAGCTGGTCCCAGGGTTCAGAAATCCTATTTTCTATGGGTGTGTTCAGAGGGTGAGATACAAAAAGAATCTGTGACCCCTATTCATTGCAAGGCTTTCTCTTGTTACAGGTCAGTCCATAGAAATGCTGACTACTATTATTACTACTCTTATTGTAAGTTCTGCCAGGACCACTGTCCAGATGGGATTCTGAAAGAACTTTTGCATTAAGTAAGAAGCTGGTTAGAATTGCCCAAATGCTGACAACCATAGCAGTCAAATTGAGCCATAGGCTCATATTTCAGGGTCCCACAGTTTAACTAATCTTCTAGAAAATAAAGCTGAGAGGCTGGCTCATAAAGATTCAGAGAGGGGGCACTGGGGATATAGCTCAGTTGGTAGAGTGCTTGCCTTGCATGCACAAGGCCTTGGGTTCAATCCCTAGCACCACAAAAAAAAAAAAAAAAAAAAAAAAAAAGATTCAGAGAGGGAGCAGAACAACCAGAGCTGTCAGTAGTATATATTCTACTTCCCAAATGGACCTAGGCCTTTATGTGGTCTCTTCACTTTCCCACCTGTACATCCCACCAGTCAGGAAGGTTGGAAATCATCCTAAAGAGCACTGGTTATGAAGATGAGCATGAACTAAGCGAGGACTTAAGCAGCAATCTGAATCCTGATCTCCAAAGGACTTTGACCCAAAGTCAGCAGCCAAGAGGACAAGCCATGGAACTTACCAAGCTCTAGCCTTGGGAACTTTGGCTCGTAGTCCATTACTTGCTCTTCCATGTACTAGTAGCTATCAGTTTATTGTGGGGATTGGGGGAAGGGTAGTTATGCTATATAGCCTTTAAGAAAGTAGCTACCCATAGCACAGTCCCAAGCCTGCCCAGCCAGGGATCAGGATAGGGCAAGGGAAAGGGAATTAGAATAGGAAATCTCAACTTGAGCTGCTCTGCCCCAGCTAGAGACCCACAGGCCTGCCTATCTATTTTGCTGCCTTCCTGTGGAAAGAAACTGGCTCTGCTAGTGGCTGAGACTCCTGTAATCTCCCTTCCCTTTAAACCATAGTTTGTCCTCACACAAGACTCTCCAGGCAATCTAGGAAATCAATCATCTCATTAAAACCACAGCTCACAACCACACTATGAAAGCTACGTGAGGGAGCTGCCAAGCTCTGGGGACCATGCTCAGAACTCAGCCACCCTGTGGTTCCTGAGCTGACCCTACCTGTGCTGCCTGGGGAGTTCATGGCCAGATCAGGCAGCTCCATGATTATTCCTCAGCAGGAATCCAGATTCAGTGTCTAGTGAGCCACAGGCAGGCAGAGTCCTGATGAGCTCGGAGCAAGCCTACTCAGGGAGGCAGGAAGAACTGAGCCAGGCCAGGAGGCGGGGGCTGTCACCCTGTTTGTTTATTGACCCCCCAGGAATCTGGAGGGGGCGGCTATGTCAGGGCCTGGCTGTTGAATCAGAGCTTTGTTCCTGCAGAATTCCGGCTCGCTCCCAACTGGGCCCGCCACACCGGGGCCAGGATGGCCCTCCCAGGCTGGCAAGGATGGCAGGAGTGGGACTGGGCATTCCATGGTGTTTAGGAGGGGCATACAGAGAGTAGCTTCTGTTGATTTATTTTCCCTTTCCATGGAAGACACAAAGGGCTCACTCCACCTCCAGGTTCATCCCATCCTCTGAGGTGGAAGAAAGGATCAGACCTCTTTGGTGACAAACCTCTGGTAAGTAATTTCCCCAAGGCCTGGCAGGAGGATAACTTTGGGAGAGAGAAAAGCCTTCTCCTCAACTCAGTAACTAACTAAGCTTCCTCAGAGGCAGTAAGGAATATATGAGGCACACCTGTGGACAGATCCATGGGATGGCAGCAACAGGAAGCAGGGGCAGCCAAATGCCTTTTAATTTAATTCTCATTGAATGAGTGCAGGGGCCAAAAGATTCATTGAAGCCCACGGTGAAAATATGGGAGTGCTCTGCCCTGACTTTGAGAGAGACAGAGGATTGAAGGAAGAGTCATAACATTGAAATTTCTCATTGTACTCTGAAGACAGAGGAACATGGATGGTCTCTGGGCTTCCCTTTGGACCTGTTCAGAAAAGGGAGGGGCAACGGAATCTAGCAGCTCCATGCAGGGTGCCAGTGTCAAAGAGGTTCCTGTAAAGCCCATGTTACCCTTGGTGGAGCCCAGGGAAGCCCTTTCCCATAAGTCACTGACCAAGGAGTAGAGCCCCTCCTGGAAGTGGCTGCTCTTTTCCATATCTAGCAGACTTGCCTGGGAAAAGGTTAACATTCCTGAGCTGGGTTCCTACCCCTCAGCACTTAGGGAAAACACTTCATTTTTACCAAAAAGAGTTCTGTTCTCATCCTCATTTATCTCCCACAGAGTCTTCTAGGCTTTCCACAGTTTCAAATTGTTTCCATGCTGAGGTCCACCTACAGGAATAGTTGGAACAGCTGTCTGACCCTTTCTAGGGGTTTTGGGTGGAGCCAACTGTGGTGGCTAGGGGATGACAGGCCAAGAGTGGGGAGTGGCTCTAGCTCTTAGATGCAGCTTCTCTTGTTCTGGCATAACTGGGCTCAAGCCAGTCTCACAGAGTCCTCTGGAGTGAATATACCCCAGAGTTAGAAATAGTCCTTTGTGACCTAGCCATAACCAAGTTGTCCTGGCTGTCCTGGAGGAAGCACCCACGATAATCTGGGTTCCATCCATGTTAGCTTTTAATTCCCTCCACCCGTCTTGATTTTCTAACCCCCACGCAGCTCCCACACTATTCTCCAGCACCCTGTTCTCCCCTCTCCGCCAGTTCTCTTTATACTCTCAAGTCCCACCTAACAGAGCCAGGCACAAAATAGGCAAATCATGAAAAGTAACTGTTTTCTATTTCCTTATCAATTGCCTTCTACTTCTGGCTTTTGTGGCCAAGATGTCCGCTTTTCACACCCCACTCCCCAAAGGGCTTTCTACACATCCCTTGAAACTTTGAGACAAAGGCTGTGTGGGAAGAGAAACTAAACCATGGCAGAAAAGAGTAGTTGGGATATACCATTCACACTCACACAATAAAGTTCTCAGGCCCCTCTGCCTAGGTGGTGAAGCCTGGAATGGGTGAACATTGAGCAAATCAGCCTTTTAGAAGGGCCCAGGCATCGCAATTTTGCAACCCCATGAAAGCCCCACTCCAGGAAAGGGGTAGGTAACTGGCAGACTCATAAAATGACCTTGGGTTTGATAATATGCTAGAGCTAGAAATTTCTCTCTGGCTAGATGTGGGAAACAATTCAGAAAGACCTGACCTTCATGTCTCCTGGACCTGGACCTTCCCTCATCCTCTAAATATAGGCTCCCCAGAACCCACATTCTTCATCCTACTTTCTCCCTCCTTTCTTCTCCCTGTACATTTAGCTGCCCTTGGTACCCTAGCAGTGACACAGCACTGCAGTCCAATTGTGAGACTCTAGGAGACATAGTGCTTGCTCACATCCCTGTGGCCCCTGGATCTCAAAGCAACCCAAAGTATACTTATGCATCTCCCTTCAACTTTCCTTGGACCTCCCTCATCATCAGGAAATATAGATGCCGTCTCTAGATTACTGTCTTTCACACATCGTCTACCCTCCTACCAGCATACACATACAGATATATACACTGCCATCACTGTGTTAAGAAGGGAGAAGAGAGAGAGGAGAGACAGGTATGAAATCAGGAGTTCTAATCTTGGCTGAGCCAGGAACTACAGGGAATACTGGGGACTTGAGAGGAAGAGCCAATGGCATGAGAAAGATACCTGCAGAATGTGAGGTATATCACAAAGCAAGGGAAGGCCTTGATTCGTCCTAGGCAATGCTTTGAAAGTCCATGCTATTCTTGAGCCTCCCCAGATCTGTAACTCACAGTGGGCCTTTTGGCTTGACCAGCCCAACACCTTCCTTGCACCATGCCCCCAATAAAAGGCCTTATCAGTGATAATGGATGGGCCTCAAAGAGACCCCATGCTATCCAAAGGGTTTCATGCATACAGAGAACACCCCTAAGCCTTAGGAAACATGGGTACCCCAAGGACTCACATAGATTCCATGTCCACTCTTTCTCCACAGGTCTTTCTTTTACTTTTGGACTCTTACCTGAGGCTGGGTGCTTCGGAGACTGCTGCTCTGATGGAATCTGTCAGCAGCCCGCCATTCATGACATCGTGGGAGGGTGTAAGGGCATCCCTGCATGACCATAGGTTGCATCAGAACCAAGGCTCATGGGGGGTGAGGATGGGCAGTAGACTGACTTTTGAGCATTAAGCACCTGGAAGAATAACAAGGACAAATTTAGAGTCAAGACTAGAAAAAGTCTGTGAATTTAGCACCTACCCACAAGTGCCTTGATCAGTTATGTAAATAAGTATTCAAAGCTTACTGATGATCCATTAATTCTTCCTTGGCCACCATATGCCATAAAATACTTTAATTATTGATTAAGTCATTATTTATTATTTACATGCTAGCTTGATGCCAATGATACAAAGATGAATTGATGCCTGAGGTAGGCAGGATAGGCAGTCAGGTAAACTAATAATTATAACAGAATGCTCACATAGGCAAATGTTACAATCAAGATTGGACTGGAAGGCTAGGGGAGCAGAGAGTGGGGAACAGATAACTCGATTTGAGAATGTGCAGATTCAAAGACACTCTATTTGAGATAAGTCTTGAAAGAAGAGTAGATGTTTGCCTATGCAGAGAGGAGAGAAATGGAGAAGGGCATTCCTAGCAGATCAACCCACTTTTGCAAATGCTGATGTCACAAAAAGGCATAGCATGGGCTTGGGTTGTGGCTCAGTGGTAGAGTGCTTGACTAGCACATGTGAGGTACTGAGTTCTGTCCTCAGCACCATATAAAAATAAATAAATAAAATAAAGGTATTGTGTCCATCTACAACTAAAAATATTTTTTAAAAAAGAAGACACAGTATATTCAGAGAACAGTGAGTTCAGTCTAGCTAGAGTTTAGGAGGAACAGAGAAGAAATGGAGCCTGATCCTGAGGAGTTCACATACAGAGAGAACACATACAGGGAAAATAGAGAACATGAAGTGTTATTTTCATTTTAATAGAAGTATTTATGGGATTGAGTAAATAGACAGATGAGGGAAAGATGACTTTTATCCAGTAAGTTCAAGTGCATTCAAGAACAATGAATATGCTTGAGGTGAGTCATGAAAACGAAATGGAACTTCCAATAGTCAAAGAAGATAAAACAAGCCAACCAGGCATGGTGGCACATGCTTGTAATCCCAGCAGCTCAGGAGGCTGAGGAAGGATGGTCATGAGTTCCAAGCCAGCATCAACAACTAGCAAGGCCCTAAGCAACTCAGTGAGACCCTGTCTCCAAGTAAAATACAAAATAGGGCTGGGGATGTGGCTCAGTGGTCGAGTGACCCTGAGTTCAATCCCCAGTTGAAAAAGAGAAAAAAAGATAAAACAAAAAATAACATTCCAAACAACACAAAAATAAAATGTGGTGTGTTCAATGTGATCAGAGGACAAGGTAGGTGCTTTGTGTGGTGTAGCAGGAGATAAGGCTGGAAAAGGAGGCTCTGGCCAGATTGGGCCATGCCTTAAATTACAAACAGAGGATTCTAGCCTTTATCTTGAAGACAACAGGGAGGCACTTTGAGCAGTAGAGTGACATAACCAGAATTTCATTTTATAAAGAGTCTTCTGCCTGCCTTGTGGAGTGATTCTCCCAAGGGAAGAACCCATTGAATAGCTGGTATAACAGGCAGGCTGTGAGGATAAAGCAGGCAGCACAGCTTTGCAATACATAAGAGAGATAAAATGTATTTGGCTCAGTGATCAAATGGATGTGAAAGGTAAGGGACGTGAAGGAGTTCTTAATTTGGGAGCTGGATGGACAATACTGCCATCAGCAAGAGAGGGAAGACAGGAGAAAGAAAATTTGGTATGCTAAGAAGTGTGAGAATAGCGTTACATAATAGCTGTGCTTATAAGTTTCAGGTGTCAGGAGCTAAGCTTAGAAAAGGAGAGTTTTGAGCAAAACTTTTAAATGTACAAACCAATTGATGGTTTAGTGAATATATACAAATGTACACAAATGTGATGAGCATGGGTGGCAAAGACGATGCTTATAAATGATAAAGGTGCTCTCTCTTAATGCCTGGCAAAATTCATAAAAATCCTGATCTAAAGGGCAAGAACTGAGTCTCTTGAATTCCCAATGCTGATGATTAAACAGTCACCATTTTTAGACTCTATTCCAGTGGTTCCCTACATTTTAGGTGTAAGGGCCCCTTCTTAAGATTAAAAAAAAAAAATCTCACTTCACCCACTCATGCCCACAATAGTATCTGTACTTTTAGAACTTACAGAGTGAGAAAAACACTTGTACATTTAAAGATCTCTAGATTACTTGCATCAAGTACTCTTCCCTCTTCCTCAGGGGTCTGTAGCCCAAAGATTAGAAACAATTACAGATTATGAAGGCACAAGAGTTTGTGGCCAGAAGAATACTTTGCAGTCAAAATCCCTAGAGAAAATAGCTACAAAGCTCCTTACTCACAAGTAAATTCCCCAAAGAATGGCTAAAAAAATGATTCCTCTATAATCAGACACCAACATAAAAAATTGGTCACTCAGATAAAAAAAAATGTATTGCTATGAATGTGTTATGAGCATAAAGGCTATAAAAGGCTTACTTTAAGACTTCTTTTTAAATTTTCTTATTTGTTCTTTTTAGTTATACATGACATTAGAATGTATTTTGACATATCATATATACATGAGTATAACTTCCCATTTTTGTGGTCATATATGATGTGTAGTTATACTGGTCAGGTATTCATATATGAAAATAGGAAATTTATATCCGATTCATTCTACTGTCTTTCCCATTCCCATCTCCTCTCCCTTCCCCCAACTCCATCCTGTCCAATCAGGTAATCTTCCCTTCCTTCCTGCCCCCCACTGCCTATTGTGAGTCAGCATTCCTATATCAGAGAGAACATTCAGACTTTTTTTTTTTCAGGATTGGCTTATTTCACTTTTCATGATAGTCTCCAGTTCCATCCATTTATCAGTGAATGCCATAATTTCATTCTTCTTTATGGCTGAGTAATATTCCATGTGTATATGTAAACATTTTCTTTTCCTTTCAGACTTCTTTTTATATTAATATTTTATTTTTGTTTCAAGGATAATGATGCTCTTAAAATTTAAAAAAAAACAGATTTTTGTGGTGCTGGGGATTGAACCCAGAGTCTCATGCATGCTAGGCAAATCTTCTATCACTGGGCTATGTCCTCAGACCTTAAAAGTTTATCCTCTTTAAAAATTGTATTGATTTGTGGTACTAGGGATCATACTCAGCAGGGCTTTGTGCATAGTAGGCAACATTCCATCAGCTCTTAATGCATGTTTTTTATAGAAAAACTGGAAAATACAAAAAAATCCTGAGGATAAAAATAAAAATAATCTCTAATATTACCATCCAGAGATAACCATTAATAACAGGTTTGAAGACATGATAGTTTCTCTGTAAAAAATATACACATGCATTTTTTAAATAAAATAGTCATCATATGCTAGCTATCATTTTGTGTCCTTTTTTTTTTTTTTTTTACTTGCTATATCATGGTCATTTTAGAGTACCATTACCTAAACATATAAAACATTATTTTACAGTGATACCAGAATTATTCTAATGATTAAAATTAACCATGTAGTTAAATAATTTAGCACAGTGTCTGGCAATAGTGCATGGTTCAGTAAGTGTTAGGTATAATCATTGTTGTATACATATTTACTTGCATGTATGTGAATTGTATGCACAATGTTAGCAAGTCTTGAAACAGCAAAAAGTTGCAAACAAACTAAATGCCCATTACTATGGGATTATTTAAATAAAATAACTCCATATAATTAAGGTCTATACAACTATTTAAAAAGAATTAAGAACAATTTATTTAAAGCCTCTTAAGATATATTTTAGTAAAAAGAAAACAAGAAAAAAAAAACAAGATGGTTAATCTACATTTGTATAGAAAAGGAAAACCTGTGCTTAAATTTGCATAAAATATCATTGGAAGTATACCAAAGAACCTGTTACCATCAGATAAAGGAACTGAATAGCTACTGTAGAGAATTCTCTCGATTCCTTTGGTATTTCCCTTTATCTTCCCCCTATTTAATAAAGAAATATACTTATAAAAATTGCATAAAGCATATATGTAAAGTATACTGAATTATTATAAAGCAAATCCCCATACAATCACTGGCCAGGTTGAGAAATTTAATTATTACACCACAAAAGCTTCATCATCAATAGTAGATACATTAATAGGATTTTTTTTTACTGAATATTATTGCGTACTTTTTGAATTTTGAACGATGTGAACATATTACCCATTTAATAACAGCTACTTCTCTCCTTCCCCATTCCTCTCCAAAATATCATGGAGCTCGTCAATAATTTTATGGCAAGACTGGTTTAGCAGCTTTTCTATATCCAAATAAATAATAGCAGTTACAATTTACTGTATTCCATGTTTTGCATATATTAACTAATAAGTCTATATAAATTGACTCATTTAATCTTCATGACAACCCTGTGAAGTAATTACTACTGTTATATTTGATGTGCAATGAGAAAACAGAGGCACAGAGACAGTAAGTAACATGTGCAGAGTCACACTGTGAATTTGTGGTGAAGAGCTGGGATTTGTACCCAGAGAGTTGTGCCCCAGACTATAAGTTCACCATTATACTATTCTGCCTGTGTAAATCCTGGAACCCAGAATCTGAGGCATTGTAGTCACTGACATCCTAGAAGGTGGAGAAGATTTTTGGCTATGGCCCATCAGATGGAAGTCCAAGCACCTATTCAGTTATACCACTATCCCAGCAAAGATACAAGCAATTAAGAACAGATAGGATGTAGTTAAGTCTTAGGTCTGGGACAGCACCAGGCTGGCAAATTTTACAAAGCACTTAAATGAATTTTCTAGGGCATCTGAGAAGTAAAGTTCTGGTCAACTCTCTTAGCTTGAGCTCAGAGCTTCCCCAGTGCATAGAGTTTAATAAATATTTTTTGAATTAAAGAATAAGCTCTTTCCTCCTTAAACCTAGAGAAGTCTAGGAACTTCCATTACACAAAGACTTACAGAAGTGAACAAAGATGTCTACTATAGTACTGATTGTAATAGTAAAAATATGCAATCAACTCAAATGTCCATCAACAGAGAACTGGTAAGTGCGCAATGTCCAAGAGATGGCACAGTGTGTTGCTTAAGGACATGGGCCTGGAGCCTGGATGCTCAGGTTTGCTTCTGGCTCTACCACTTACTAGAACAGATGTGGACATGCTCCCTAACTTTATTGTACTTTACTTCTTACATCTATAAAGTAGGGATAACAAAAAATACCTGCCTTGTAGCCTTGTTGCAAGCAGTTAATCCATAGTTTCTGGCATTCAGTGAGGACTCAAATGTAATCTATTATGATAGCCACTCACACGATGGAATACTATGTAAGCTGTTAGAAAGATTTAACAAATGTCAAGCATATATATTTAGGTAAAATAAAACAAGTGTCAGAATAGTATGTCTAGTAGAAGTCCAATTTTGTAAAAAAAAAAAAAATTAAACGTTACATGTGCATATGTACAGAAAGAAAGCCTGCATAAATACACACCAAACTGTTGACATTATTTCTGGCGAGTTGTATGAAGGGATTTTCACATATCAGATATATGCATATATATCATATATATTTTAAAATAATTTTGGGGGAAGAAAATATCAAGAAATAGGGAAAGACTTCTAAGATGGAGAAGTGTGGGAAATAACATGGAAATGGGAAGAAGACTCCCCTTCTCATGGGCCACAGATTCTTCTCCCCAATCTAAGGTGATGCTGCGTGACTGCCTTCCCTCTTGTAGCACTGCCCTTGTACCTGATGGCATAGCAGTAAGAGAGGAGACACACATTTCATTAACTTTGTTATGTGTTCCTCAAGTAATTTCCTACAATACAGCCAAAAACCAAGGTTGTGCTTCAGATGTACCTCACTTATTGAATAAATCAGAGGAACTCAGATTGTCAAACTGGAAGGGACCTTCGATATCACCTAGGCCAATCCCTTCGTTTACAAATGGAAACAAGAAAATGTCTTCCTGAGAAGTTAGTGGTAAAGCAATTTTGAGAAATGTAGTTTCCTCTGAAGAAATCAGAGATATATCCCCATGGATGAGAATTTTATTCCAAGAGCCAATCAATGCAATAAAGCAGAATTTTTTATATACTGCTTGTGGGAGTATAATTTAGTAAACCATTTTGGAGAATACAATATCGCCTGAGGGTGCTGAGGTTCATACTCTGTGAGGGGACAATTCCATCCCACATATCTTCCTGAAATGTTCACCTACAACTCAGGAGGCTGAAGCAGAAGGATCACAAGTTCAAAGCCAGCCTCAGTAACTTAGCAAAGCCCTAAGCAACTTAGTGTAACCCTGTCTCAAAATTAAAAGGGTGGGGATGTGGCTCAGTGAGTACCCCTGGGTTCAATCCCCAGTACCAAAAAAAAAGCACCTAAGAATATCTTTGCAATAATGATCATAGTAGCCCTAACTGTGATCACCCCAAACTTGAAATAGCCTCAATATCCATCAATAGCAGAATGGACAAATTATGGCATGTCTATAAATAGATCAGTGAAAAAAATAGTGAACTAGAGCCACATGTTACAACATGGATGCATTTCACAAATATAATACTGAATAAAAAAACAAGTTGTGGAAATATATATATATATATATATATATATATATATATATATATATATATGTAACATACTATTGATATAAAATTTAAACATATAAAACAATAGTATATGTTGTTTAAAGATACATACATCTGTAGTAAAAATATAAATAAATGCATGGGAGTAATAAGCACTACATCCAGAACAGTGGTTACTTTGGAGGGAGGGAATTTTAATTATGGAAGGATAGAAAGTGGGGTTTAACTCCACTAGTATGTTTCTTAAACTGGGTAGTAGGGACTCTTGATTTTCACTGTATTATTATTTATACCCTTTTGAATATACAAAATATTTCATGACAGATGTTTTAAATTTTTTTTTTTAGTTATAGATGGGCACAATACCTTTATTTATTTATTTATTTATTAATGTTTTATTTTTTAGTTATAGTTGGACACAATACCTTTATTTTATTTATTTATTTTTATGTGGTGCTAAGAATCGAACCCAGGGCCTTGCATATGCTAGGTAAGCACTCTACCGCTAAACTAAAACCCCAGCCCCTATTTATTTATTTTTATATGGTGTTGAGGATCAAACCCAGTGCCTCACCTGTAATAAGTGAGTGCTCTACTACTGAGCCACTACCCCAGCCTCAACAAAATGTTTTTAAATTGCCACAAATCCCATGCTGAAAGGAAAGTCAATAATTTGGAAATATAATAAAATACTAAAGGAAACGTATTAAATACAAATGTTGGATTTGAAATTAAATATTATTCCTCAAATCTGCTTAGTTTTCCTGGAACTCATTTCACAAGACAGAACCTGCTAGAGAAGCAGAAGCAGTTGGGTGCAGTAAGCTGGAAATCAGAAGACAATCTGAGAAACCTACCAGTTATGAGGAGAAGAATATTTTTAACCTCTTGGGTTTTTTATGTTTAAAAATGCAGTGTTGGACTACATTATTTTACAAGTTTTTTTTCCATGTGACTACTGCTTTCAAGTTTTTTTGTTTGGTTGTTTGCGGGTCCTTTTTCGCAGCAATTCTCAAAATCATGTCTACAAGATGCTAAAGTGCTTTTCATATAGAAAAGTGTTCCCTGGTAAAATCAGTTTGAGATATTCTGGGTTAAATAAAATTATTTATTCACAGCAGTACTTCTCAGAGCCTTTAATATGCTTATGTACATTGTGAGTCCCAAAAAAGAAAATTCAGTTAAGAAGTATTTCCAAAAATCTACTGAACCACAGAATGCTCATACACATAAACACACATACATGCACACATACACAACAACAATGTAGAACAGAATTTATTAATGATCTCCCAGAATAAAGGCTATCATAAAAGGATTTACTTGTTACTTTAGTTTCTAAAGTGTGTTTAGAATCCTTTGTAAAGGAGCAATGTAGTTTTATAGTATAATATATAACTATATTATATAGTATAATAATATATATTATAATATATATTATATTATAATAATATATAATATAATAATATATATTATATTATATATAATATATAATATATATATAATATATAATATATATAATATATAATATATATATAATATATATAATATATAATATATAATAATATATAATATAATAATATATATTATATTATATATATAGTATAATAATATATATTAACTATATTATATAGTATATTATATAGTATAATAATATAACTCTACTGAGTAGAGTTCCTATGAGTGATTATTGCTGATAAGTTTATAAGGTTATCTTCCCAGATTTCATTAGTGAGACTCCATCCCAGTTGACACTGTGGCAAATTCAACATCAGAAACTTCTGAGCATCTGTGGCTAGAGGCTGCATCCCAGATACATTCTCTATATCTGGTTATTGTGCCTTTGCTGTTTCTACTTCAAGCCATGTTCCCCTCCTTTAGGTGATAGCAGAGCTGAAGGATGCTTCAGGTAGGAGCTCTGAGCTGTTTAGCTAGGGCTGAATACCTGGAGCTACAAGCTTCATAGGAAAAGGAGCTCTTTCCATGTGCCTTCATCCCACAGAAATAGTTTGCAGGGAACTGGACTGCAAATAGGCCTGTCTTCCCGGGGACAGAGGAGCTCAGTCTGCTTTCAGAGATAGGATACTTATTCAACTTGCAGTACTACCTTTTCACGGTTGGGGGGGGGGGGTTCCTTGGAAGGCCTTAAGACTTTTTGGAGCCATTTCCCCCACCTAAATTTAGAGGGAAAAATCTGAGGTTTGTGGCTCACACTGGGACTTTTTGAAAGGTGATTTACTTGAGGACCTTTAATCTAGAAACAAGGATTTCTTTAGAAAAGTCAGGAGTAAGGTGAACTAGACAGCTTTTTAAAGGCCTTTGTTCTTTTGAACAATCAAAAAGAAAACATAAAAGTATGTTCTTTTCCAGACAGCACACACCAGGCTCAACGGAAGCAGACAGCAGATGCTGCTAACATCCCTCCTCCTCTATCCCAACCCATCCCAGCTCCACCACCTGCTTGGACCCAGTACCTATGAGGCCTGTCTCTACCTGTCTACCAAAGGAAGAATAAACCTTAACTACCCATACAGTCTTGGGCTCATTTACCAGGCTGGGGTGCTTGGTCTGATCCTTGGAAAGGTAGGGAGAGCAGAAGGAAATTGGGGATTGTATTCTAAGAGAAGTAAGCTCGATTTTGAACCACTCCAAGCTATGTTCTCAAGAATAGAGAGATGCCTCCTGATTACAGGGGGGTAGAAAGGAAACAAGGGAAGAACACAAGGAACTGAAATGCAACAGGGAAAATGAAGGGAGCCAGGAAGTATATGCAGAGATTAGATGAGCCCTTGAGCCCCAGGCTCTTAGGTCAGAGCCCCGTTTACTTCAGGGAAGGACTCCTGTGTCTTATCTGCTGGTCAGAATAGTCATATGCTCAGAAAATCTACTCAAAGGTCCTGTGTTTCCTCTCTTCTCCTTTTCTAGCCAATGTTTTCTACACACCTTCCCTTCCCTCTCACCAGGAAATCTACCCTTGGACAAAAAGCATGTCATTGAGAACCTAAAATAAATAAATAAATAATCCTCTCCTCTCAAAGAAGCAGACCATGGACCTACCTCTTATTCATTTTTGGATCACCATTGATCAAATTGCTTTGAGTTTGTATTCCTGGACATTTTTTTCTTTATGAATCTGAGCAGGGGCTACTTCATTATGAGCATTTTTAATGCAAGTTTTTCCCCAAAGGCACATGCAGGCAGACAGGCAGACAGGCTTGTGCACGCGCGCAACACACACACACACTTACACAGTACCTCGGGAGCTTCCCCTCCTTCAGTTATTTCCCCTCAGCCAGCTGAACAAGGGTGAGGCTTGGAAATAATTTCTCTGTGGCCTACCTTCTGATTCCGTCAGGTCTGAGAAGCAGGCGGTAGCTGGAAGCTGGGAGGCTGGGGCTGGACTGCCTCTGTGAATCAGCAAAGAAGTCCCTGAGACAGGGATGCCGACAGCTGCTGTATGCACACTCTCCCTCTGTCTCTCCCACCTCCCTGCCCTCCTTCTCCTTTTCCTCCTCCCATCTCCGAGCTGCTCTGTGTTGCTATGCAATCATCACCAGGACTAATAGCATCACTGCGACCTCAGGCAAAGACACCCTTGACTGGGCAAATGCAGAAAGAGCAAGGACAGTTTTGTAAAACTACCAGAGCCGTGGCAGCTCTCAGAGATTTCAATTCATTAGAGGCAGAGGAGGAAAGCGGAAGAGCCTGAGAAGCAGAGGGAGAGAGGGGGAGAGGAGAGGCTTCTACTGGGAAGGAGGAGACAAAAGAACTCTGGAGATCAATACAAGCTGCTGAGCTGAGCAAGGAGCCTGGGCCCCAACTTACACAGATCTATCGCAGAGCCAAACCAACTTCAGGGCCAGCAGCTGGCAAGGGCACTTGGTAGCCAGTCCAGAATTCAGTTTCTGTGTTAGGGGTTGAAACACTCTGCTCTAGAATTGTCATTGGTACTCAAAGAACAGTCTTAGGACCAAGGCAGTCTTCCAGTCTGACCCCCTGTATCCTACCTTCACCCCCTCATAGATCTTATATGTAGAAAAAAATCTCAGCAAGTAGGGAAAACAAAATTGACTTTGAATGGTTTGAGAAAATATAGCTCCTCCATATCTCTTCTTAGACTACCCCAGTCACCCTTCCTGCTTTTGTTTATACCAGTCCTTACTCTTACCTGCCACCTTCATTAAAGGTTTGAGTTCCAAACACCCTGAGGAACCTGGAAGAAACCATTAATAGGATGGGGATATTACATCTCTTTACTAAGTGCATAGCACACAGCAGGCTACTTAATAAATATGTGTTGAATGAGTAAATTAGATGAATGAATGGGTGAATAGTTAGTAGTCAGAAGGCCCCCATCACTACCATTCTATACAAATAGATCAAGAATTAAAGCTCTAGCAGCTCCAGGAGACAGAAAACATTAAACCATTATCAGTATGTCACACCCAAGATTTAATTATTAGATTATGATAATAAAATATTAATAATGGCCAATATTACTGAACATTTACTACAAGCTAGGCACCATTTAAAGGGTCTTGCACACTTAGTAGCTCAGTTCATCCTCATAATAAGTAGCTTCTATTTATTACTCCCATTTTACAGAAAAGGGTACTGTAACACAGTGAGGTTAAGTGACCTGCCCAATGTCACATAGCTAATAAATTATGGATCTAAGACTTAATATAGATCCCTATGGGCAATGCCTACATAATTAACCACTATGCGATAGTGCCTTCATTCACCTAGCAGTGGCCTGATTTAGTCTTAATTAGTCTTAATTAGACTAAATACGACTAGGGCACAATTCCCAGGGTAGTTTATCTATCTTTTGTGCCTTTCCTATGCCAGTGAAGGTGTGGTCCTTACTGTTGTTGGTCTGTTAGGGTATTTGGAGGATTATTTTGTTTTGGGTTTTCTAGGGGGTATTAGGATGAATAGAGCCTCTAGCTGTGATTCAGGAGAGACAATTTCTTTGTTTACCATCACAACTCTCACATTTAAACATCAGGAAGATTCATTTTTGCCCAGTAGACATCTATACAAAACAGAGAAAATGAATAGGTTAGCCTCAACTTTTTCTGCAAGGAAGAAAAACAAGGATAAAATAGATTGGGTCACAAGCTTTGACTTTCATCCACCCTGGTAACTGGAAAGAGGGTGTTGAGACCTGCTCTGATATTACTGAGCCAAACTTTGCTAGGTAGACAAGAATAGGTAGGGCGTTTCAGGTAAAGAGAAAATATATATGAAAGCACAAAGCTCAAAGAACATGGCTTGCCAAAGGACTGTAAGTACTAGTTAAGTATGACTAAATTAAGATAGGGCTTGGGCTGGGGAAGGGGAGAAGATGGCAAGATACAAAGCATTGAAGAGCATAAGTATCAGAGACCCTGGAGGCATTGGAATCTCATGCTAAGGATCATTTTAAAAATTTCAATAGGAAAGTGGCATGATCAGATTTATGTTTTAGAAATATCAACCTAATGAGTGGCTTTCAATTTAGAAAAACAGTACTAAATACCTACCACACACTAGGTTCTGTGTTAGACCCAAGGGCATAGAGAAGGCTCTGAAACTCCTTTCAAGTTGCTCACAGACTAACAGGTGAGATAGCTAATTCAACATAAATGCAACAGGGTGATGAGTATAATGAAGGATGATTTGGAAGGGAGAAAGGCTGGAAGCTTGAGTCTAGTAGGGGGGCAATTGCCACATTCATCTGTTGAGGACATGAAGTAGGGCAATTTGTAGTGAGGGTGGAAAAATGGGTAATTAGTCCTGTCTTGGAAGAATGGGCCTTCTCCCCCTAGTGGATTTCCTTAGTATTGCCATTTCCTTTTATCTTTGCTTCCTAGCTTGATTACTTGCTTAGTCACTAAAGTCAATAAACGGGGAGGTGGTCTAGTTAATTCCCATTGCTGTTTTTACCATTCCACAACCTTACTGTTGACTCTCTGACCAAGTTTACCAAAAGTACTACTTCAAATATTTCTACTGTTCCTAAACTCAAAAAAAGTACTACTTCAAATATTTCTACTGTTCCTAAACTTCTACTGTTCCTAAATCTACCTCAGCAAATAACCTTCCTTCTTGCTTTACTGGAAAGGTAGATGCTATCCCTGAAATCTTCTCTACTTCAGAATTTCTTAAGTCTTCCCTTTACATCATCTCCAGACAAAATAAAATCTTTTTTTTTTTTTTTTCCTTCCTGAGGTAAACGTCTCTACCTAATAACTTTGCAACATCCTCTCCTCATCTACTCTGGGAACTTCTTTATACAATCCTCTCCCCCCACTGCCCCCCCTCGCTTTTAAAAAAATTTTCAATCTTTTCATTATCTCTGAGTCTTTTCCTGTTGCTTACAATCACATTAGGAACAGGAAGTTTGCTAACTCCTATGAATTTGGGAAGTGGGAAGAATGTTTCCCCACTA
This sequence comes from Marmota flaviventris, assembly GCF_047511675.1. Classification (NCBI taxonomy): domain Eukaryota; kingdom Metazoa; phylum Chordata; class Mammalia; order Rodentia; family Sciuridae; genus Marmota; species Marmota flaviventris. The sequence goes on from NC_092518.1 coordinate 73,894,704, forward strand.
GACAAAGTTCCCCCCAGCACCACCCTACACACGTCATACATGCAACCAGGTCAAAACCATGTTACTGACAAGCTGGAGAAAGTATGGAGGAAAGCAACATCATCACAGCAAAGAATTCTCAAGTTTCAGCTGAGATTAAGAAGTAAAATATATGACTAAAATATAGAGGATAATAATAATACAGCTTTATCAGTTATTATTTGCAATGTGTCTTCTGTCATATTCTTTTATTTATGTAGCAGAGATTGCTTCCAATGAATGGAAATTCCATGTAGTAAATTTTAAAGGGTTGGTAGAGTAACAGAAAAGTTAAATGCCTCAGGACAAGCAAGATTAGTACTAATTGGGATGGGAGAATGAGTCACAGGGACAGGTTTCCACCAAGCATGTATGACATAAATAAAGGAAGTAGGTAGTTGAGAGATAAGGTGAAGGAACATGTTAGAGATGCAGGGACACAATGTCAAAAGGCCAAAAAGCCATAATATACGAGGGTTGAAGAATTAGTGTCATCCCGGTCAATGCTCTGAACACTCTCTGCTGCTTTTGTTAAACATCCCAAAATTCAGAACTCATTTTACACTCTTGGTTACCTCCCACCCTCTTCTTCAAGCTTCTGCTAAACCAGATCCAGCAGCTGGGGTGTTATATAACAAAATATTATGCTCTATTTATGTTTTCAGATATATTTCATTTAGACCAAAATCATCCAAGCTACAAAGTGGTACAGTGGAAAGAGCAATGAATTAGGAGTCAAAGGACAAAGGTTCTACTCCCAATTTCGCTACAAAATTGCTGTTAACCTTTTTTGAGTCTTGGTTATTTTCCTTCACCAGAAAGGGGATATTTTCTCTGTTTACTTCATTTGATTAGGTTGAGAATCAAATGGGATAATGGGTGTGAATATATATTGAATACATTAAAATCATAAAGTTCTCTTCAAACATAAGAGATTATTATTTCCATTGCTTCAATTTCCTGGCGGTTTCCCTCTCTACAGAGGACATAAAGACCTAGAATAGATTGTAGTAGCTAAGGAAGCCGTGTCAGAAATATAATTAGCTCCCTGTTTCCATGCTGGATCAGATACCATAGTTCTTTAACTAGACATACCAAAAACACAGTTCAGACTATTATTTACCATCCTTCACATTATCCTTATTCCAACCCAGACGGCTAGACATATGCATACTTCCATGAGCTTCCAGGATAAGATATACAACTCAACAAGAACGACTGGTTTTCTAGACTAAACAGAACTACTACTGTTTCATTAGGTTTAGGTTGCTGAAGCAAGATAAGCAATTCTTACTTGTTACTTGCATTGAGAGGTGAAGGGGAATTAACATTCTTGGGGATTACACCCTGTGCCAAACACAGTATTAAGATACTTGACATCTATGACCTCCGTAGTGTTCAACGTGAGGTAGGGGTTATTATTTCCAACTTTACAGACAAGAAAATTGCAGCTCAGAGAAGTTAAACAATATGCACAGGTTTAGAAAGCCAATAAGAAATGCAAGCTGGGATTCAATCCCAAATCCTTCTGATTCCCAAACTGACACTCTTCCCACTTCTCTCCTACTGCTGGGAGCCATTAGCCAAGTAGGTATGACAATTTCCTTGCCAGCGTACCCCATGTTGCTTAGTGGAAGGACTCGTGGAAATAGGACATTTTGCAGTGACATTGCAGTTAGGTGACCTTGCTCAAGGACCAGGGCGGATCCGGGATTAGGGTGTTCCTGGTTTAGGATAATCAGGTTTAGGGCGTTCCGGTTTAGGTTCCAGGTTTAAGGTTTAAGATTATTCCTGCTGGGACTAGGGCGTATCCTGCTGCCTGAGTTCCCCTTGAGTTCTCACGGGATCCAGACAGTATTTTTTGGGAGACAGAAGCCCAGTGGGGTGGATTTGGGCAGAGAACGTGGATTTCCCCAGAATGTGATTGTAGACGGCTGGTGTGAGTTCGGGAATAAAGAGTTGCTGTTTGAATCTACAAGCTGTGTGGTGGCTCATGATTTTGTGCCCAGCCAGACTGCGGCTTTTGTGCCCAGCCAGACTGCAGCATCCTACTTCTAAGCAGGCCCACAATATTAAAAATAGGACACATCCTAGAACTTACAACTTCATAATTCTCGGCACACTCAAAAGCATTTATTGGGGGCTGGGGATGTGGTTCAAGCGGTAGCACACTCGCCTGGCATGCATGCGGCCCGGGTTCGATCCTCAGCACCACATACAAACAAAGATGTTGTGTCCGCCGAAAACTAAAAAATAAATATTAAAAAAATTCCCTCTCTCTCTCTCTCTCTATTTTTTTTAAAGCATTTATTGGTATAACATCTGGCAAATACCTTGACCATCAACTGGTAGAGGCCCCTTTTATGGATGCCTTAAAAAATCCTGAATTTGCTTTGGAATCTAAAGCAAGCCTGGGCCTAAAAGATAAGAGCTGTCCATATTTTACATCTCATAGTGAACTCTATGTATCTCACAAAAGAAAGGCAAGATATTTGCCTGGAAGAGGCAAAAATGACAACTTCAAGGTGAGGACCTGTCAGTGATAAAAGATGCTTCATAAAGTTGCCTGGCCAATAACTAATCAAATTCAGATTGGCCCCTTCTTAGACTCAATGTTAAATTCAATCTCACAGGAGTAGATAGATACAATAGGTACATACTTTGGTATGATTTGAGGAAGACTGAAATGCTATCACTAATCAAAATTACTTCTCCCACTGGCCCTGTCACATTGCCTGCAATTCCCTATTAATCATTTCCTTCAGGTTAAAACATCTGTCAAAATGTAAGTGCTATCTTCAGTTGTTACACATTATACTCATTAGTTTGTCACTTTCATTCTAATCACCAGAGAGGCATGAGACACAGGAAAAATGATTTTGAAGGGGAAGGTAAAAAGAAAGATCCAGGGGCTGGGGTTGTGGCTCAGTGGTAGAGCACTTTCCTAGCACATGTGAGGCACCGAGTTCAATCCTCAGCACCACATTAAAAACTAACTAAATAAAATAAAGGTATTGTGTCCATCTACAACTAAAAAAGTTTTTTTTTTATTTTAATTTTAAAAGAAAGATCCAATGTGATATACGATGTGCAGCTAGAGTTTAACAGGGCTAGGTTAAGACATTTAAAAACCCCAAGCACCAAAGAGATAATGGTACAAACTTTAAACACCCATATATAATTTGAAATCAAAATAATACTAACCTGTAAATTAAGCATGAGAGTTAAAAACTAAACTTTTCCATAGTTACTACTGCAATCCTTTTTTTTTATTGACATACAATTAATTCTTTAAAAATACACAATTCTACATGCTCTATATGTGTAATATGAATTATAATGCATCGTGCTGTCATATATGACAGATTAGAATTTTTAAAAGTACACAATTCAATGGCTTTTAGTATATTCAAGGTTATGCCACCATCACTATAATCAATTTTTGAAAATTTTCATCACACCCTCCCAAAACTCCATACTTATTAGTCACTCCCCATTTCCTTTCACTCTGTTCCCAGCTCTAGGCAATTGCTAATCTACATCTGTCTCTATAGAATTTCCTATTCCAGACATTTTTTGTAAATGTAATCATCAATATGCAATCATTTGCATCTATATTCTTTCACTTAGCATGTTAATAAAGTTTTTCCACGTTGTACCAGGTATCAGAATTTCACTTCTTTTTATGACTGAATAATATTCCATTGCATGTATATGCTACATTTTATTTATCCATTCATCAGTTGATGGGCTTTTGGGTTGTTTCTACCTTTTGGTTATCATGAATATTGCTGCTATGAGCATTTATACACAAGTTTTTGCATGGACATATTTCACTTCTTCTCCTTCTCCTTCTTTTTTTTTTCCCAATACTGAGGACTGGGGATTGAACCCAGGCCCTGGCACATACTAGACACACACTCTACCACTGAGCTACATCCCCAGCAATTTTTCTTTTTTTTAAGTTTAGTTTTTGCTTTTGTTTCTATTATTATTTTTTCTCAACAGTTTTTTATATTCTTTTTTAAATATTTATTTATTTTTTAGTTGTAGTTGGACACAATACCTCCATTTTATTTACTTATTTCTATGTGGTGCTAAGGATCGAACCCAGGACCTCCCGTGTGCTAGGCAAGCGCTGTACCACCGAGCCACAACCCCAGCCCCATTTTTTATATTCTATTTTGAGACAGAGTCACACTAAATTGCCCGGGCTGGCTTTGAACCTCCAACCTCCCAACTCAGCTTCCCAAGTAGCTGGGATTATAGGTGTGTGCCACTATGCTGGGTTATGTTTTCACTTCTTTTATGTGTATACCTAGGAATACAATTTTGAGTTTTATTGTTACTCTATGTTTAACTTTTTGAGGAAGTGATAGACTGTTTATCAAAGTGGCTACCCATTGTACATTCCCACTAGCAATGTACAAGGGTTTCAATTTCTCTACATCCTTTGCAATAATTATTGTTGTCTGGGTTTTTTAAAGTATAGGCATCCTAGAGGGTGTAAAGTGGTATTGAGCCAATCCTTGTTTTGAGATATCAAATACCTAATTATTTTAAAAAGAAAAAAACTTTAATGCTTCTGTTTAGCTGGTTTCCTGAGCATGTGCTTGATTGGCCATTATTAGGCCATATAGCACTAGGACCAGTTGAATTGCTTAGGTTCCTGCAGTTGAACAGCACCTAAGGAGGGGTAGTCTGTAAGTCACAGTTGGCCACAATAAGATGTTAGATTTTTTTTATGAAATGATGGGCATGGTAGACTATAGTTGGTCATGTCTTTGCCTGACAATATAAAAAGTTCTATGCTACAACTTAATTCACCACTGGTTTATAAATCATAAAAGTCTAGACAGACTTTTGCTTCATCCTTGTGCCGCTTCTGGCTCAGTACTTGCTTCCAATGAAAATTAGAGAAAAATGAGAATACAAGAAGTATTATAAATAAGGCAATGGAAATACAGAGTGATCTTAGGACAAAGCAGACAATTCTTCCAAAGTACAGTGCTAAGTAACTCAAAATATTACAAAGTAGCCCAGCTCTTCATCCCTCCTACCCAGCTAGAGCATTAAACCAGAGTTTTCTAAGAAATAGTTGTAAGAGCATGGAACAAGTCTAAGAGGTATATTTGTCCTTTTCTCATTACATTGATGATTCATAGTTCCCATCCACTGGCTGACTCTTTCAGGCCTTGCCTCACTACTTTTGGTCTTATATCAGTTTATAGGACTATACTAAAAAATAGCTATAAAGCACTTTGTAATTTGAAACTACACTATCAGTAATAATCTCTCATTGCAACTTTCTTACCAAAAACAAACATATATTACTTCAGCAGTTCTCATTGCCCCCTCTTCAAACTACCGTTTTACCTTTATCATTCCCGTTATACCTCTTTGCATCAATACACTCCAACTTCTGGAGTTAGTACTTATAATCAGCTAAGTCTTCAGAGAGACTTTGTAGTCTTAGAACCACTTTGATTCAGTATTTTGTTTTGGAAATAAGAAGCAAATCTAGGGAGATTACTCCTCTGTTAGTCAGCTTCACATTACTATAATAAAATACCTAAGATAACTTATAAAGAGAAAAGGATTTTTGGCTCATAACTCTGGAGTTTCCAGTACAAGATTGAGTGGCTCCATTGCTTTGTACCTCTAACAAGGCAGCAGATGATGGCAAGTGTGTGGCAGAACAAACAGTTTAAATCATGATTTAGGAAGCAGACAAAAATTTCCCAGGCTGGCTTTGAACTTCCAAACTCCCAACTCAGAAACAGGAAGAAACCAGGGTCCTATGGTCTTCTTCAAAGGCACACCTCCAATGAACTAAGGACCTGTCACTATGTCACAGCTCCCAAAGTTTCCACCACCTTCATTAGTATCACCCTAGAAACCAAGCCTTTAACCATGGGCCTTTGGGAGACATTCAGCATTCAAACTATAGAAGCTTCCATTTCATAAATGGAGATACTGAGGCACATAGAGATTAATTGAACCATTAAATTTAAAAGGAAATCACATTATCACACTAAACTTCTATGAGTCTTCCCCATCTTCCCCTTGCCCCTAACCATGAGGAAGCTACAGCTACTAATGATGTAAATTTGGGGTCTTAAACCTTTCTCCTAAGAGTAGCTAAGAGTAAGAAGGATGCCAGAGCACAGCCAACTCATATTCAACAGACCAGAGAAGTTAATTTCACTTTTGAACTGCTCTCTACTTTCCTGAAGTAGGACTCGATTGTGCTTGAAAATGTCAAGCACAATCTAATTGCCCTCAATCATCTGTCTAAACTCTCCTCAAAGCAGTGGACCCAAAACACATGATTCCACCTGAGGGAGGCCTTGGAAAAGCACTTTGGAAGTTAGAGACCTCTAATAATTTACTTATTCAAATATTTATTGAATGCTAAATTTCAATACTTTAGAGTGGTACTGGCATAGTTGTTACCAGAACAAGATCTGAAGACCTACTCTCTGCTTATTGATTTTAGTTCTTCTCTCAGTAAACAAAAAATATAATTATTCATGCCAGAGGGTAGGTAGGAAGATAAAATGAGATCTACATGTGAAGGGCCTAGCACACTGCCTGACACATGGTAATAATTTAATAAGTGTTAGCTATTATTATTGTTCATGCTGAATCAGAGCAAACCTGTCAGGGATCAATGGACAATAGACAATGGATAATGGAGTAAAATTTTAGAACCCTTCTGTTAGTTTCATGGGCCCATTGCTGGAAGTGTTCTGAGGAAGAAGTACATGCTGAGAAGAGTGATGGAGGAGGTGTCATGATTGGAGGCACTCAAGCAGAAATGGCACCTAAATGCCAGAGAATGACTTGCTGCAGCAGTGAAGTTTCAGAAGAATATTAACACCAAAGAAGACATTGTTGCACATCAATATATTCTGCTATAGGATAAATGATTCCTGCTCACACATCCCAGCCCCTAGCATCCCTGTTTTCCATCACAGGATATAAAGTACAATGCAGACCTAGGGCAATGATTCTTGGATGCAAAGCCTAGAACCAAATTATCCAAAATTTCCTCCAGTAATATTTTACTTGGAAGTAGTTCTAAGCATTGAGGGTACCCCAACTGACCCCAAGAGAAGGCAAAATTTTGGCAGAGAGAAAAGCTGATTGATGAGCATAATGAGGAAAGAATTAGTTTAGAACTAACTTGAGGGGGTTGGGAGACTTCCAGGACAAGGTTCAAAAGAAATATAGGTGGAGATGACATAATTCTTTTCTTTCTTTCCTTTCTTCCTCCTCCTCCCTCCCTCCCTCCCTTTCCTCCTCCTCCTCTTCCTCCTTTTCTTCTTCTCTCCTCCTCCTCCTCCTTCTCCCCCCTCCCCTTCCCCCCCTTCTTCTCCTCCTTCTCCTTCTCCTTTTTTTTAAACCAGAGATTGAACCAGGGGCACTTAACTACTGAGCAACATCTCCAGCCCTTTTTTAATATATTTTTTTTTTAATTTAGAGGCAGGATTTCACTAAGTTGCTTAGGGCCTCACTAAGTTTCTAAGACTGGCTTTGAACTCGAAATCCTCCTGCCTCAGCCTCCCAGGCCACAGAATAATGGAATTCTATTTTGATTATACTAATAGCTGTCAAGTAGAAATCTTTTACCCCATTCCTGGCTTTCATGTTTATTGAATGTCTACCCTGTGTACAGTAGTGCCAAGCATTGCAAGGGAGACAAAAGAAACAAGAAATGAGCTTCCTACTTCCAAACTGTAATTAAACTGAAGTGGGAAAAATATTCTGTATTTTCTGCCTGTAACTTAATTTCAGATTGGAGAATACAATGGTAACAGCTGCACTAATTGCTTTTATTTTATATACAGCCCTTAGAGTTAGGGCCTTTTGAACTCAATTCACAAACTTACATAAAACCATGTGTGGGCACTTCTGTTTGTTATAGGATTGCAGCCAGAACTGCATAAAATTCTATGTTTATGTTCTCTGCTACACTAGTCCCTCATTGGGCTGGCATTCCATAGTCTTTAAACAATAACCATGCTGGGGAGATAGCTCAGTGGTAGAACATTTGCTTAGCATATGTGAGGCCTTGGGTGTAATACCACACACACACACACACACACACACACACACACACGTGTGCACATGCATTAAACAACAAAAAAAGTAACCCGGTGAAATATCTCTGAGCCTTCCAAGGAAGGGCTGGAGGACTGCTAGGGCATACACCTTGTGGGTTAACATCATGAGGCATTCCTGTGCCAGCTCTGCTATTTTCTCTCAAGTCCCTTTGCCATTTGGAGGCCCTGTTTTTGTTTTCCACTCCCCATGGACCGATTCTCAGAAACAGTGGGCTGGTGAACAACCATTTGTGAGCAGTCTAATTATTAGGGAAGCAGGGCAATGGCAGACTGAGCAAAATGAACTTTATGCAACAAGGAACTACCAACCCACGCATTGGTACACTCTCCAGATTCCTCCGTCACAGTTCCTTGTACCTCCCACTTAGGGTAAGAAGGCTTATAGTGAAGGGGAAGTACCAGGCAGGGGAAAGTAATTTTCTATGATTACTTTTCTCTTCTGCAAGACAAGTTCAAAAAGTTCTACTTTGCAACTCTTGGGAGGGTCATGCACAGTTCTGCCTGAAAGCAAAGAGATGGCCTCTTCCAGCCCTGTGAATCTTGGTTACACTCCATGCTCTCACAGAGAGAAGCCAGGTTTAGACCAACTCAGAAAATCTTTTCTGTTCAAACCTACCAGGACCCAAGCTAGCCAAAAGGTCTATTTATTGAAAGCTTGAGACTACTGCTATCACTAATTTTTAACCATTATTTCCTTTTTGGAGGGAAATTCATCCTGATAGCACGTGGACTAAGAAATTTATTCTGACCTCAAGGAAAGAGTATCTGTGAAACTTCCAAGAGGGGCTGATATTTAAGTTGTCACCAGGTACAGAAAAACATTTCAGGCTGAGCGAGTGATAAGCAAGAACACAGAGGTATTCAAGTGCATTGTTCTCATATTCAAGTTCAAGAAAGTAAACAGCAGAGGGGGGCTACAATGGAGGCAGTAGGAGCAAGGAATAAGGTAGGGTGGGGAAGATTGTGAAGGGCATTGAATGCCATGTTAAGGGAGTTGGGTTACTTCTTTAGGCCATGGGGCATTCTAAGAAGATGAAACAATTCAATCCACATTTACATGAGCTCAGGTAAGGAAGTTTGGTTGGCATAGGTAAGAAGGCTATTCAGGAGGCTCTACCAAATGTCTAGATAAGAAATATGAGAACTACATCTAGAGTAGTGGTTACAGGGATGAAAAGATAGCAGATTTGAACATTAAGAAACAGTGGTAATTTGGCAAGCAACTGGCTCCCCCCAAAAGAAAAATAAGATCCTTATTCATAGTGTTTGCTGATTTCTATGGTATAAATAGTCTCCTGTGGCTGATTTCAAGCTACCAACAGGACATTGCTGAGTGTAGAGTTGGGAGTCATGTGCTCAATCAGCTCTCTTGAGCCAGTATGAGCCAGCTGCAGCATAGCACTATAAAATGGCCAATTAGACATGGAGAGAAAAGAGAAAAATCAAAGATGATGGACATGTCTAATATGGATAACTCTTTAGATGTTAAAGGGATGGAGAGAGGGAATCAAGGAGGAAGAACAGATTTATTTGTTTGCCTAGGTGAGGGAATACTAAGGGGTAAAAGGCACACCATGAGGAAGTTATGACCTTGATTTTTGGACATATCAAGTTGGTAGCATTAACCCTAGAATTCAATTTTCAGTGAACCCCTGCTTTGTAATGATAACTCACATTAATGGAATACTTACATTGTGCTAAGTACATTATGTATTTTTAGTCCTTTCAGCTTCATAATCTAATGTGTTGAACAAATAGTAGACATATATTAGGTGCTCAACAAATGTCTATTAAATGAATTAATGGATTAGGTATTGTTGGTTACTTTGTTTTGCAAATAAGTCAAAAAGGGCATAAATTACACAAGATCACATAGCTGTAACTCTAATTCAAATCTTTGTAGTTTCAAAATCACTCTGCTGTACTATAAATATGTACTGTGGAGATAAATTATGATAGAGATTTTTCTTCCTTTATCTTTCTAACCCTATTCTATTCATAGTACCTACACAGTGTTATGGACTGAATATCTGTAACATCCCTGAATTCATATGTTGAATCCCTACCCTCCAAAGTGCCATATTTGAAAACAGAACTTTTGTTGAGGTGGTTAGAGCTAGACGAGGTCATAAGGGCAGGGTATTAATCCAATGGGATTAGTGTCCTTGTAAGAAGAGGAAGAGAGATCAGACTTCTCCCTCTCTGTTTACACATGGAGGGAAGGCCACATGAAAACACAGTGAGAAAGCAACTGTCTACAAGCCAGGAAAAGAACCCTCACCAGGAACTAAATTAGTCAGTATCTTCATCTTGGACTTCTCAACCTCCATAACTGTGAGAAAATACTTTTTGTTGTTTAGGTTAGTTTGCCTGTGCCACTTTGTAATGGCAGACTGAGCACACTGATACAACTAATACAGGACCATTCAGTATTTGTTGAATGAATGAGGACCATTCCTAATTGGAATTACTGTTTTTTTTAGGAATAAGACCTAGTAGGACATAAGGTAGAAGTAAGAACAAAAAGAACCTCTGCATAAAGGATCTTTGGGGGTAAATTTTTCTCTAGTGGAAGCTTTTATCTATGGGACTAGTGAGAAGTTTCTGCTAGGGTTTACAACAATATCACTAGTCAAGCACCTGAAATAACTTATCCTAAGGATCATCATGTTCTTCTTCTTTCATCCTCGATTTACTTGTGGCATTAGGAATACAATAGGGGAGTTTTAAAAGTCTCACTTATTCAACAAATATGTATAGAGTACCAACTGTGCTATACAATATAGCCATTATCTCATTTATTTTTTTACCACAGCCCAGGAAGTAGTTCGTGTTACTTCTATTTTTCAAATGGAGAAATTGAGGCTGGTTATCTTATAAGTGATATCACATCTTGAAGTGCCCTTTTTATACATTTATTTATTTATTTGTTTGTTTGTTTTTATGTGGTGCTGAGGATGGAACCCAGTGCCTTGCATGTGCAAGGCAAGTGCTCTACCACTGAGCTACAACCCCAGCCCATTGAAGTGCCTATCTTTTAACAATGTGTTAATAAAAACAGAATAAATTATTTTCTCCCTTTCTTTACCCCTACCAACCACCAGAGTGCATCCTCTGTTCAGTAGATCTTTCCTCTACTTGGCTTCTGCTTATTTTCACATGCAGATACTCAGCAGAGAGCTTTATATGCATTCTTTTTTCATTCCCATGGCAACCCTAAGCATCTAGCACAGTGTCTAGCACATATTATTCAGAAAATACTTTTTGAAAGGATGGCCATGGAATAATATAGTAAGTGACACTTATTTAGTATTCAGCAGTTCATAATCCATTCTAAATTCTTTACATGTTTTACTTCATGTAATTTTTACAACACTATGGGGTAGTAACTATTATTATCCACATTTTAAAGACTTTACTGATTAGGTCTTTCTGGATGTTTCACAGGCACCCCAAACTGAACATGCTTAAAAACTGAGTTCCTTTTTTAAAAGAAAGGTCGGTAGGGTATCTCATGAAACTCAAAGAGAGATCAATACAGTAGAGGAAAGGGATTAGGGGAGGGAGGAGTGGAGGAAGAGGGGAAACACTGAAAAATGATATTGGACAAATTACTTTCTTATATCATGTGCATGTACAAATATGTAACAATGAATCCCATTATTATGCATAATTATAATGCACCAATAAAAGTATGAAAAAATGAGTTCACCATAGCTTACTTCTATATAACCATTCTTCTTTCATAATCTGCTCCTCTGAGTAGATGTATGTCTACTTATAATCGACCCTACTTCTGGAAAAAACAAAGTCATCATTGTTTGAGGGAACTGGACCACCCCTATTTCATTAGTTCTTGTGGAAATCAATCACAGTACCTCCACCTCCCTGCCATAGTAGTGGGTATGTGACCTAAGCAAGGTCAGATTGTCTTAAAGAAGGTGAATCTCAAGTGTATATGAAAATGGAAGTTGGCTAGGGCTTGGTTGTCCAATAACATCACACTAAGAGACATTCCCCAATATCTGGCTGCAGAAAAACTCATAGCTACTCTGTTCCTATCCCTCCTAAGGTCTATAGCTCAGCTCTTCCTTCTGGTGTGACCCATCTCATAAACTTCCAATAAATTTCATTGTTTGTTTAAGCCAGCTGGAATATTTTTGCTGCTTGCAACCAATGTACTCTGATTAAACTAAACTCAGTGAATGTTACTGTTTTATTTACCCACTAGCTTAGGTTAGAAACCTAACCTAACATGCTCCTATATAATCAGTCAGAAAGTTCAACATTTAATTTTATGTCTTAAATCTTTCTAATCTGTCACTCTATTATTACTGTTACAGCCTTAATTCAGGCCCTCATCTTACCTTAATTGTAGCAAAGTCTTTTAGTTGGTCCCCTTGCCTCCAGTGTAGTCCCTTCCAATACACTCCCTACTCACACTATAGTTCATGCTTTCTGAAAACCCAAATATGATCATGTTACTCACTGTTTAATACCCTTCAAGTTTCCCCATATCATTTAAGATGGATTTGAATTCCTTAACTTAGCACAAAAGGAAATTTATGACTAAGCCTATGCCCACGGTTCTCCTTCTTTTATTAAAGATAAAATAAAAGCACTATTTTTGTGTTAACATTCAATAAGTCTCTCTCCATACTCACATGCAGTACCAACAAAAAGACAGAAAATATTTTCAAAATATTCCCCCAAGTGATCTTAACCCTAAAGGGGAAACAGACTATATTTTATTCATCTTTGTAATCAGTACCTACTCATGGTAGACACTTGATACTCAATTCTCTTCCCTCTCTATTTCATGGTTGATAATCCCCAGTAATTCCTCAGTGGCATTATTTCATTTCATATTATTTCTTTGTTGCTCTGACACTTCTGTATAAGCTAAAATACACATTACTACCTTTTTTCCTTGGTGGTTCCCTAGTAAACCATGTTTTCTTATAATCATATCCTATGTGACCTATCCCATATCCTTCTTCCATGAATCGTGGCTGGTTCTGGGACTTTTTTGACCAATAGATAGCAGTACCACTGTGTGAGTACTGAGGTTACATTAGAAGCAGCCAAAGAGCTTCCACCTAGGTCCTTGTGTCACTTCCCACTGGAATCTGGCCATTATGCTGTGATAAGTCCAGGTCATATGGAGACAGCACATGTGAGTGCTCCAGTTGACAGCCCCATCTGGGTTCATAGCCAATAGCCAGTATCAGCCACCAATGATGTGCATGAACCATTCTGAACATTAGACTAACTGAACCTTTAGATGACTCCAACCTCAGCCAAGAATTGCCCAGGTGAGCTTATTCAACCCACAACACTGAAATAAAAATCATTTTAGACTTGAAGTAGTTTGCTACATAACAGTAGCTAACCAGAACACTTTCCTTATTCTACCCTGAATTTTAAAAAGGAAAAAAAAAAAGATCTCACGGGCAAACTAATTCATGTTATAGAACCGAACTTCCTATCCTAAACATACCACATGATTGCCTGGTCTCACAAATTTTCCTTCCTGGAACAAGCATTCAGGGAAATTAACCAGAATGATTTAGCCCTCATCTACATCTTCTACAGTTCTAAGTTTCTCTCAGTATTTATATTGTTATTTCAATATTCTCAAATGTCTGCCCTTCTATTAGTAGCTGCAGGACCCACAGGCTCCTTTCTCCCTACACTTGGTCTCCAGGAGAAAAGACCTCTTCTATTTGCAATAGAAAAACACTTAGGAGACGATCACAAGAGCTCATTCCTATTTCCTTCCCAGCCCTTCATCTTCCTTTATTTCTTAGTGGCTAATGTCTGAATTGTCAGTTTTATTTTTACTCATTATTTTTTAATGATAATATGTATCAGTGGCAGAACCATTAACAAGAACCAAGTTAACTATTTTCCCCATAACACAATTCCTCCCAGTAAATACTCAGAATCCTCTTGAATAAAGATTATCACTTCAGAGAACTCTTAACTCTTAGGCAAAAAAAAAACAAAAAAAACTTAAATCAATCAATTACAGTCATTATTGCTTTCTATATATTATTATTTAATGGCAATAAGTTTGGTAAAGAAGTAATATTAATAATGGCTAACATTCATCAAGTATCATTATATACTAAGAATTGTTCTAAATGCTTCAGATGCATTAATTCACAAAATTCATAAAAACCCTGAGAAGAAGGTGGTATTATTACTCCTATGTTACAGATAGGGGAACTGAGACACAGAGAGATTAAACAAAGTCATACACCTAAGTCATACACCTAGAGTGTGGAAGAGTGTGGATACTAACCTAAGCAATCTAGCTTCAGAGTGTAGAATCTTTTTTTTTTTTTTTTTTTTTTCAGGGGGAGGATACCGAGGATTGAACTCAGGGGCACTTGACCACTAAGCCACATCCCAAGCCCTATTTTATATTTTTATTGAGAGACAGGGTCTCACTGAGTTGCCTAGTGCCTCACTGTTGCTGAGGCTGGCTTTGAACTTGTGATCCTCCTACCTCAGCCTCCCCAGCTGCTGGGATTACAGGCATGTGCCATGGTGCCCAGCTCAGAGTGTAGAATCTTAACCACTACTCTATTAAGTCAAGTTTTTGTTGGACACTTCCAAACATTCAAATTTTAAAGAACAAAAGAGAGAAAGCAGAATTACACCATATCTCTTTGTGTTCTGTCTTTTCTGTGTTAGAAAATTATCATTTGTTGGTCTGGAAGGGGTAAAGCAATTATTGATTATTTTATCTGAAAATGAGTAAACCACCTGTCAAGACAACATCTATACACTCTAAAATTAAATTGTAAGGACCCAAACCAATTGCCCCATTGACTCTTTGCTCTATTAATTTCCCAGGCTCTCTTCTTGCTGACATAGCTGCAGGTAAGGTCTGCCAATAGGAGGCACTGGTAGGAGATCAGAAAGCAGGAAAAAGGCTTCTTGCTTTTGGCTCAGTGTATGGGTTGATGGCAGGAGCCCCAGTAGTTTTCAGCCACGTCTCTAGTGGTACAAGTAGTGTATCAGTATTAGTTTCTGATCTCTGAGCATCATTTCTTCTTCTTTTGCTGCTGTCCTTCTCCTTTTAACTCTACCATTCCTTTTTTTTTCTACAATTTCTTCTAATTCCTCTTTGTATCTAGTTCTTTTTATGAAACTCCCTATTTGAAACATCAAGAATAATTTCTCTTTACCTGGATGGATCCCAAAGAACTTATGGATAATACTGAATCCCAATCAATTGCTCAGAAACAGAGACAAAGGAATAGCTTCAGAAATCTGAAAGCATTAAAGCATCATGCTGCTGTACACTTTTTATATTGAAAATAATAACATATACAGCTGGGTGTTGTGGCTCATGTCTATAATCCGAGTGGCTTGGGAGGCTGAGGCTGAGGAGGCCAGCCTCAGGAACTTAGTAAAGCCCCAAACATTTTAGTGAGACCATGTCTCAAAATAAAAAATTTCAAAAAGGATTAGGGATGAAGCTCAGTAGTTAAACAACCCTGTGTTCAATCCCTGGTACAAAACAACAACAACAAAATACATACAGAAAAGGAAGCACACAGAAAATACATAGTTCAGTGGTTTACCAAGAATTAAACAGCCATGTAACCAGCACCCAGATCATGAAACACACATTTTTATACTAGCTCCCCAAAATTCCAATCATCATTAAGTCCTTCTCATCCACAAAGGTGATCATTAGACTTACATTTGTGAGAATTATGTCCTTATCTTTCTTTATGGCTTTACCACTTAAGCATGTACCCCCTGAACATTAATGGTTTGGTTTCTTAGTTTTTGAATTTTTATACACATGTAATCAAATAAGACATATTCTTGTGTGCATGGCCTTTTCATTCAACATTATGTTTGTGAGATTCATTCCTTCTGATGCAATAAACTGCAATACATACGTTTTTATTGCTGCATAATATTCCATTGTGTGGACAAAGAGGATTTGAGGCTGTTAAAAAGTAGATAACGTTAAGTAAAACATCAATAAACTAGACAGCATGTTGAGGATAACCAAAAGAGCAAAAGTGCAGTTATTTACACTCAAAAAGGAGAATGCTTAGGGCAAAGATGAAAAGGAGCCACAGCCATCTTCTCCAAGATAGAGAAGAGGAACTGAACTTATTCTTTGACCTTCCAGAGGGCAGAATTAGGACCATAGGTACATTGTATAAATAGGTATACTTCAGCCCTTATATTCTTTTTCATATAATACCATAAATTTCTTTGAGAGAGAATCTGTTCAAATAGGCAGGCTATAGCAGAACTAAGTATAGACAAACTAAAATTGTCAGCATGACTAATTGCCTTAGCCCAGTTTCAAACACAATAAAATACTTCTAGAAATAATCCTTAGTATTCCCCAAAACCTTGCAATTGAGAGAGACTTTTCAGCTGGTGCAAGAAGAGGCAAATCAATAAAAAGACTGGGAACTGTAGTAGATACTATCTGTGTATGAATAATGAGAACTAAATAATGTGGATATCACTAAATTAGAAAATTTGGATGCCCTTTGAGTTTTACAGTAATGTTAAATTATAATGTTAAAAATTATTTTCTATACTAGATCATGCTGGATACTTTCTAAGAAAAAGGTGATTCTGAATCTATAAAGTTAGATATGTCCCTCAGTGGACAAATGGATACAGAAAGTGCAGTATATATACACAATAGAATATTATTCAGTCATAAAAATGAATGAAATTCTGTCATTTGTGGCAACATAGATGCATCTGGGAGACATTATGTTAAGTGAACAAACTCAAAACGATGAATACCAGATGTTCTCACTTATATGTGAAAACTAAAAAAGTTGATTTAAAAAATGTACAGAGTAGAATAGAGGCCATTAGAGGCTAGGAAGGATGGAAGTAAGAGGAATAGAGAAAGGTTATAAAAAGGGTACCAAAATATAGCTAGACAAAAGGAATAAGCTTTAGGGTTGGGGTTGTAGCTCGGCAATAGAGCACTCGCCTAGCACATGCGGAGCACTGGGTTTGATCCTCAGCACCACATAAAAATAAAATAAAGGTATTGTGTCCAACTACAACAACAAACAAACAAAAAAGAATAAACTTTAGTGTTCTACGGCACATAAAGGTGACTATCGTTTAAAACAATTTATTATATATTTTATAAAGAATGAGAAGAAAGAAGTTTGAAGGTTCCCAACACAAAAAGATAAATTTTTAAGATGGAAAAAATCATCACCCTGATTTGATCATTAATAATTGTATACACAATTTTCCTTGTATCCCATAAATATGCACAATTATTATATGTCAATTTAAAAATTATTTAAAGAATCTCTTGTACATTTATTTGGATCAGTTACAAACTAAAATCTCAATGAACTGAAATCCTGTAGTGGTGAACCAGAGGTGGATTTATCCATTTGTGATCTTTTTTGTTTTTTGTTTTTCATATTTTTATTAATGCATTTTACCACTCCTAAACTCTTAATTTTTTAAAATTTATTTTAATAAATATATAAAAACATAAAATTATACATATTAATGGGATATCATGCAATGTTTTGAGTATACATGATGTAATATTCAAATCAGGTTAAACATATCAATTTCCTCAGACATTATCACCTCTCTATGGTAAAAACTTTCAAAATCCTTTCTAGCTTTTTGAAATGTATAGTACATTATTCTTATCACTAGTTACCCTACTGTGCAAAAGCAAACCATAAATTCTTGCTCCTAGTATATTGATCAACCTTTCCCCATTCCTCCCATCCTACTCTTCCCAGTCTCTGGTAACCACCATTCTACTCTCAACTTCCATGAGATCCACTTTTTAAGATTCCACATATGAGTGAGATTATGTGGTACTTATCT
The DNA here is from genome assembly GCF_047511675.1 of Marmota flaviventris. Classification (NCBI taxonomy): domain Eukaryota; kingdom Metazoa; phylum Chordata; class Mammalia; order Rodentia; family Sciuridae; genus Marmota; species Marmota flaviventris. Next base: position 73,912,724 of record NC_092518.1, read on the forward strand.
TTCTGTGCCTGGCATAATGACCTCCAGTTCCATCCATGTTCTTGTAAATGACAGGATTTAATTTTTGTGATGACCAAGGAGTATTCCATTGTGTATATGTACACATTTTTAAATCCCTTCATTAGCTGACAGACCTTTAAGTTGTTTTCATTTCTTGGCTATTATAAATAGTTCTATAATACAGAAGTCTCTCCAACATGTTGATTTCATTTCCGTAGGATACATACCCAGTAGTGAGACTGCTGTATCATATGTGGGATAAATTAATTTCACAGAAAAAATTTTTTTAGAAATTAATTATGTTCATTACTGGGATGACCACATTGGAAAGGCTAATGGAGTTTGGGAACTTTGTATGTCTTGTTCATTATTGTGCTCTTTTTCATTTCTCTGGGAGGTTTTATGTAACATAATTTAACCAAAGATAGTATCATTAAAAAGCTATTTAGAATACAGATGGTATTACTGGCTGTAAACACTCTGTTCTCTTGAGTCGAGAGTCTTAGAACTAGTCAATACAGCAGTTAATTATGAGTATCATTTTTCATTTTATGTAATATTATAGGATTTGGATGAATTATTTCTTTACTGTCAAAGACTTTAATTTAAATGGTCTACTTACTAGCTATACCATTGCTGTTAAAATTTTAGCACATGATAATGTATTATTCATTATTAAAAAATAATCCTTGAGGTAATGTCAATGAAAATAGCACAGTAAAGACCCCCCAAAATTCACTCCTCCATAAAAGTAAAAAAGCCTGGCAAAATTAGTCAGGATCAACATTTTCAGAACTGTATAAATTAACCAAAAGCTTAATTAAATGGGGAACATGTATTCAAGCACAACACCTAGGGGGTTTGGGCACTTGTCTAGCATGCACAAGGCTCTGGGATCAGTCTCCAGCACTACACACATATAAAAAGACCTGAATCTCCTTAATAACAAGGAGCTTTAATGTCATTTTAACTTATCTCCCATTCTCCCAACTCTTTAGTAGCCTTAAAAAATTATAGCCCAGCTGGCACATGCCTGTAATCCCAACAACTTGAGAGGCAGAGGCAGGAGAATCACAAGTTCAAAGCCAGCCTCAGCAACCCTAAAACAATTTAGAGAGACCCTGTCTCAAAATTTAAAAAAGGGCTGGGGGTGCTGGGGTTGGGCTCAGCAGTAGAACACTCGCCTAGCACATGCGATGCCCTGTGTTCAATCCTCAGCACCACATAAAAATAAGTAAAGGTATACTGTCCAACTACAAATAAAAAATAAATATTAAAAAAGGGGGAGCTGGGGACATGGCTCAGTAGTTAAGTGACCTTGAGTTCAATCTCCAGTATAATAAATTTTAAAAAAACAGCCCACATTTCTAAAAAAAACAAGCACCCCAGGAGACACACAGACACACAAGGAAGCAGGAAAAGGCTGAATCTTTCAAAGTCTCATCCCTAGACAATTGCCACTATTGTACATGTCTGGTGGTTGGTTCCCTGGAAGACACTACTTAAAAGAAAGAAAACAAAAACAAAAACAAAAAAACCTGTATTTTACCTAATCCAGAATTAACATAGTGCAAAAAGTCTCCACCAGGGGAGTATTTGTCAAAAACAAATACAGTTTTCCAAGGACTCTCCATACTGCTTTCCAGATTGGCTGCACCAATTTGAAGTCCCAGCAGCAATGTATGAGTGTGCCTTTTTCCCCACATCCTCGTCAAGACTTATTGTTGTTTGTCTTCATAATAGCTGCCATTCTGACAGGAGTGAGATGAAATCTCAGAATAGTTTTGATTTGCATTTCTCTAATTGCTAGAGATGATGAACATTTTTTCATATATATTTTGATTGATTGTATATCCTCTTCTGAGAAGTGTCTTTTCAGCTAAACTGTGGAACCAACCTAGATGCCCTCCAATAGATGAATGGATTAAAAAAATGTGGCATATATACACAATGGAATATTACTCAGCAATAAAAGAGAATAAAATCATGGCATTTGCAAGTAAGTGGATGGAGTTGGAGAAGATAATGCTAAGTGAAGTTAGCCAATCCCCAAAAAACAAATGTTGAATGTTTTCTCTGATATAAGGTTACTGACTCATAGTGGGGGGGGGCATGGGAGGAACAGATAAACTCTAGATAGGGCAGAGGGGTGGGAGGGGAATAGAGGGGGCAGGGGATTAGCAATGATGGTGGAGTGTGATGGACATCATTATCCAAAGTACATGTCTGAAGACAGGAATTGGTGTGAACATACTTTATATACAGAGATATGAAAAATTGTGCTCTATATGTGTAATAAGAATTGTAATGCATTCCACTGTCATGTATTTTAAAAAACAATGAAAAAAACAAATGCAGGCAAATGTTTTAGTTTTTCAGCTGTCTGAGGCCATGGATAACAGCTAAGGGGCATAATAGACTAATCAAAAAATTTAAAGGGAACAATTTGAGAAGATATCTATAAGCACTTGTAAAAGCTCCTACATATTCTGGGAATCTAGAAGGGCATATGCATGTATAGGACTATGTGTATACTCAGAGAAGACCTGAAAAAGCTAGAATCATGTCTGGATGATCTGGAGAACTTGCACAATTAGGAAGTGAAGAGTAAAGTAGTATTGTCAATGGCTTGGTTAAGTGTTGAAAGTGCACTATAACATGCACACAGAAGTCACTTGGAAGAGTAGGAGATTTATGGGTTTAGATATTTAAGAAATTCTATCTAATCATGAGCTGACCTCTAATCTAATTGAGTAGAAACTTCAGGGGCCATACATGACAAATAATGCAGACTTTACAGAGTAATGAGGAAAAGTCACTAAAATAAACAACTAAAACAACTACAGCTATAAAAAAAAGCATAAACAACAATAAACCTTGGTGATGGGGGAGGATATGATTTCCAGAGTTGCTACATCAGATTATTCAAAATGTCTAGTTTTATTTTTAAAATTTTTTTTTAGTTGTAGATGGACACAATACCTTTATTTTATTTTTTAATGTTTTTCTGGGAATTGAACCCAGTGTCTCACACATGCTAGGAAAGTACTCTACCACTGAGCCACAACCCCAGCCCCCAAAATGTCTAGTTTTCATCCAAAACATGTTAATGTTTGAAATATATAGGGTCTCTTTGAGTTTATAATACTTGGAGTTCATTGAGATTTTTAGATATATAGATTTTCTTAATCAACTCTGTGATAAAATGGGCCATTCTTTCTTCAAATGTTCTTTCAGCTCTTTTTCTCTTCTTTTTTCTAGAATTCTAGTTTTGCGTATATCAGTAAGCTTGATGGTGTTCCACAGGTATCTTTGGCTCTGTTTCTTTTTTTTTTTCTTTCTTTATTTTCATATTAGATAATCTCAGCTGACCTTTAAATTTGTGATTTTTCTTGTACCTGCTCGAATTTGCTATTAAATCCTTCTGGTGAATTTTTCATTTTGATTATTATGTTTCAACTCAAGACTTTCTATTTGGTTCTTTTAAAATAATTTCTCTTCATTAATATTCTCTATTTAGTGAGTCATCATTTTCATACTTTAGTTTTTTAGATAAGGTTTTTTTTTTTTTTTTTAGTTCTTTGAACATATTTATGATAGCTGATTCTAAGTCTTTGTCTAATAAGCCCAATGATTTTCCTGAGGCACAATTTCCATGGATTTCTTTTTCCTGTGTATAGGCCATGCTCCCTTATTTGTTTGTTAGCTTATCATTATTCATTTGAAAAATAAAATAAAAACCTTCCATGATAAACAAAAGTTACAAAAATTTATAGCTAGAAAACTGGTACTACAAAACATCCTTGGCAAAATATTTCATGAAAAGGAAATGAAAAACAATGAACCAGTAGAGGGAGGTAGGACACTAAAGGAAAAACTAATCAAAGAGGAAAACCAAGTCAAGTTAAATAACAAAAATAAACAAATATGGCTGGAAAAACAATCCATGTCTCAATAGTGACCATAAATGTTAATGGCTTAAACTCACCAATCAAAAGACATAGGCTAGCAGATTGAATTTTAAAAAAAGATTCATCAATATGCTGCCTACAGGAGAATCATTTGATAAGAAAAGACGTACACAGAATGAAGGTGAAAGGTGGGAAAAATCATACCACTCACATGGACTGCGGAAGCAAGCAGGAGTTTCCATACTTATATTAAATAAAGTACACTTCAAGCCCAAGTTAATCAAAAGGGATAAAGATGAAGATTACATACTGCTCAAGGGACCCGTACACCAACAAGACATAATAATCATAAATATATATGCCCCAAACAATGGTACAGCTATGTTCATCAAACAAATTCTTCTCAAGTTCAAGAGTCAAACTGACCACAAAACAATAATCTTGGAGGACTTTAACACACTTCTCTCACCACTGGATAGATCTTCCAAACAAAAGTTGAATAAAGAAACTATAGAGCTCAATAACACAATTAATAACTTAGACTTAACTGACATATATAGAAGATATCAACTGGCATCAAGCACATACACTTTCTTCTCAGCAGCACATGGATCCTTCTCAAAAATAGATCATATACTATGCCACAGGGCAACTCTTAGCAAATACAAAGGAGTAGGGATACTACCATGCATTTTATCAGATCATAATGGAATGAAATTGGAAATCAATGACAAAATAAAGAATAAAAATTTCTGCATTACATGGAGACTGAATATGCTACTGAATGAACAATGGGTTACAAAAGGCATCAAGGAGGAGATTAAAAAATTCTAAGAGGTAAATGAGAACACAGATACAATATATCAAAATCTCTGGGACACTATGAAAGCAGTACTACAAGGAAAATTCATTGCATGGAGTTCATTCCTTAAAAGAAGAAAAAGTCAACAAATAAATGACCTCACACTGCATCTCAAAGCCCTAGAAAAAGAAGAACAAATCAGCAGAAAAAGCAGTAGAAGGCAAGAAATAATTAAAATTAGAGCTGAAATCAATTAAATCGAAACAAAAAATTGAAAAAATTGACAAAACTAAAAGTTGGTTCTTTGAAAAAATAAATAAAATTGACAGACACTTAGCCACACTAACGAAGAGAAGGAGAGAGAAAACTCAAATTACCAGCATATGTGATGAAAAAGGCAATATCACAACAGACACTACAGAAATACGGAAGATAATTAGAAGTTATTTTGAAACCTTATACTCTAATAAAATAAAAGACATTGAAGGCATCGATAAATTTCTTAAGTCATATAATCTGCCCAGATTGAGTCAGGAAGATATACACAACTTAAACAGACCAATATCAAGTGAGGAAATAGAAGAAGCCATCAAAAGACTACAAACCAAGAAAATCCCAGGACCGAATGGATACACAGCCAAGTTCTACAAGACCTTTAAAGAAGAACTAACACCAATACACTTCAATTTATTTCAGGAAATAGAAAAAGAGGGAGCGCTTCCAAACTCATTCTATGAGGCTAATATCACCCTGATTCCAAAACCAGACAAAGACACTTCAAAGAAAGAAAACTTCAGACTAATATCTCTAATGAACATAGATGCAAAAATTCTCAAAATATTCTGGCAAATCAAATACAAAAACATATCAAAAAGATTGTGCACCATGATCAAGGGGATTCATCCCAGGGATGCAAGGTTGGTTCAACATATGGAAATCAATAAATGTAATTCATCACATCAATAGACTTAAAGATAAGAATCATATGATCATCTTGAAAGACGCAGAAAAAACATTTGAAAAAATACAGCACCCCATTATGTTCAAAACACTAGAAAAACTAGGGATAACAGGAACATATCTCAACATTGTAAAGGCTATCTACGCTAATCCCCAGGCCACCATCATTCCAAATGGAGAAAAATCGAAGGTATTCCCTCTAAAATCTGTAACAAGACAGGGATGCCCTCTTTCACCACTTCTATTCAACATAGTTCCTGAAACACTGGCCAGAGCAATTAGATAGATGAAAGAAATTAAAGGGATAAGTATAGGAAAAAGAAGATCTTAAACTAGCACTATTTGCTGATGATATGATTCTATACCTAGAAGACCCAAAAACTCCACCAGAAAACTTCTAGAACTAGAAAATGAATTTATCAAAGTAGCAGGATATAAAATCAACACCCATAAATCAAAGGCATTTCTGTACATCAGTGACAAATGCTCTGAGAAGAAATGAGGAAAACTACCCCATTCACAATATCCTCAAAAAAAAAAAAAAGAGGTGAAAGATCTATACAATGAAAACTACGGAACCCTATCAAGAGAAATCAAAGAAGACCTTAGAAGATGGAAAGATCTACCTTGCTCACGGATAGGCAGAATTAATATTATCAAAAATGACCATACTACCAAAATCACTATACAGGTTTAATGCAATTCCAATCAAAATCCCAACGGCATTTTTAGAAATAGAAAAAGCAATCATGAAATTCATCTGGAAAAATAAGACACCCAGAAGAGCTAAAGCAATTCTAGGCAGGAAGAGTGAAGCAGGTGGTATCGCTATACCAGACCTTAAACTATACTATGGAGCAATATTAACAAAAACAGCATGGTATTGGCACCAAAACAGGCCAGTAGACCAATGGTATAGAACAGAGGACACAGAGACTAACCCACAAAATTCCAATTATCTTATATTAGACAAAGGTGTGAAAAACATGCACTGGAGAAAAGATAGCATCTTCAACAAATGGTGCTGGAAAAACTGGAAATTCATATGCAACAAAATGAAATTAAATCCCTATCTCTCACCATGCACAAAACTTAATTCAAAATGGATCAAGGACCTAGGAATTAAACCAGATCTGTGTCTAATAGAAGAAAAAGTAGGCTCTAATCTTCATCATGCGGGATTAGGCCCCAACTTCCTTAATAAGACTCCTATAGCACAAGAATTAAAACCAAGAATCAATAAATGGGATGGAATCAAACTAAAAAGTTTTCTCTCGGCAAAAGAAACAATCTGTGAGGTGAACAGAAAACCTACATCCTGGAAGCAAATTTTTACCCCTCACACACCAGATAGAGCACTAATCTCTAGGGTATATAAAGAACTCAAAAAGCTAAACACCAAAAAAACAAATAACCCAATCAACAAATGGGCCAAGGACCTGAACAGACATTTCTCAGAAGAGGTTATACAATCAATCAACAAATATATGAAAAATGCTCATCATCTCTAGCAATTAGAGAAATGCAAATCAAAACTACTCTAAGATATCATCTCACTCCAGTCAGAATGGCAGCTATTATGAATACAAACAACAATAAATGTTGGCAAGGATGTCGGGGGGAGGTACACTCGTACACTGCTGGTGGGACTGCAAATTTGGTGCAGACAATAGGGAAGCAGTATGGAGATTCCTTGGAAATCTGGGAATGGAACCATCATTTGACCCAGCTATTCCTTTCCTTGGACTATACCCAAAGGACTTAAAAACAGCATACTACAGGGATACAGCCACATCAATGTTTATAGCAGCAGAATTCACAATAGCTAAACTGTGGAGCCAAACTAGATGCCCTTCAGTGGATGAATGGATAAAAAACAATATGGCATATATACACAATGGAATTTTATCAGCATTAAAAAAGAACAAAATCATGGCATTTGCAGGTAAATGAATGGCATTGGAGAAGATAATGCTAAGTGAAGTCAGCCAATCCCAAAAAACAAATGCCGAATATTTTCTCTGATATAAGGAGGTTGACTCCTAGTTGGGTAGGGAGGGAGAGCATGGGAGGATTGGATTAATTCTAGATAGGGAAGAGGGGTGGGAGTGAAAGGGAGGGGGCAGGGGATTAACAAGGATGGTGGAATGTGATGGACATCATTATACAAAGTACATGTATGAAAACTTGAATTGGGTGCCAACATACTTTATATACAGAGATATGAAAAACTGTGGTATATATGTGTATTAAGAACTGTAATGCTAAAAAATCCCAAAGTACATGTATAAAGGCATAAACTGGCGTGAACATACTTTATATACAGACACGAATATTGTGCTCTATATGTGTAAAAAGAATTGTAATGCATTCCACTGCTGTCATATATTTAAAAAAAATAAAATCAATAAAAAGATAGTTCAGAATTACAAACCAAAAGGAGACTTCAGAACAAATAAAGACATGAATAAACCCTACTCTTGTACTCTTCTTTTAAAAACATATTGGTGCATTATAATTATACATAATAATGTGCTTCTGTATACCATATCTGTACATGCACATAACTTGACCCAGCTCATTTCCAGTAACTTCCCTTTCTCACCCCTCCTCTGCTTTCTTTACCTATTATTATTATTACTACTATTATTTTGATTAGTGTGCTATATGCATATGTGGGATTCACTGTAGTATATTCATACACTGACATAGCATAATTTAGCAGTTTGTTCCCCAGTACTACCTCATGTCCTCTCCTCTTTCCTCCCATTTGAGCCCCTTCCTCTCTCTATTGGTCTCCCTTCTACTTTTGTGAGATTCTCTTTTCCATTCCTTCTTTTCTGTCTCTAGCTTCCACATATGGGAGTAAACATTTGATCCTTTTCCAGTCATCTTTTTAAAAATTTCCTCTATGTGAGAGAAAAGATGTGATGCTTGTCTTTCTGTGTATACATACCATATTTTCTTTATCTAGTTATCTGTTGACAGGCACCTAAACTGATTCCATATTTTGTTTATTGTGAATAGTATGATGATAAACATGGGTACGCAAGTGTCCCTTTTGTATGCTCATTTGTATGCTGACTTCATTACCTTTGGATATATACCCAGGAGTGGTATAGCTGACTTATATAGTAGTTTTTAGTTTTTTTAAGGACCCTCCAAACTATTTTCCATTGTGGTTTTACTAACTTATATTCCCAATCAACAGAGTATGAATATTGCTTTTTCTCCACATCTTTGCTAGCATTTTTTTGCAGTACTATTCTAACCAAAAGAGATGGAATCCCAATGTAGCTTTGATTTGCATTTTTCTGTTGGCTAAAGACATTGAACATTTTTTCATATATTTACTGGCTATTTGTCCTTCTTTTGGGAAGTTTCTATTCAGGTTATTTTACTAGTATTTTTATTAGATTGCTTTATTAAAAGTTTTTTTTCTTACTTCTTCACGTATTCTGGACATGAATTCTCTGTCAGATAAATAGGTGGTACATGTTTTCTCCAATTCTGTAGGTTGTCTCTTCCCTCTGTTGATTATTTCCTTAGCCATGCATAAGCTTTTTAATATGATGCAACCCCATTTGTCAATTCATTTGTTTCCTGAACTATTGTCACCTACCAGGAAATTGTTGTTCGTGCCAATATCTTCAAGTGTTTCCTCTATGTCTTCTTTTAGTGGTTTCAAAGTTTTACGTCTTACATTAAGTTCTTTGATTCAGTTGAGTTGATTTTTGTACAGGGTGAGAGACAGGGATCTGGTTTCAATCTTTTACATGTGGATATCCAGGTTTCCCAGAAACATCTATTGAAGGGGCTATCTTTTCTCCAATGTAAGTTTTTGGTACTTTTGTTGAGAATTAGTTGGCTAAAGATATGTGAATTTATTTCTGAGTTCTGTATTCTGTTACATTGGTCTACATGATAATTTTCATGCCAATACCATGCTGTTGTGTTATTCTGGCTCTGTATTATGTTTTTAAGTCAGTTATTTTGAAACCTCGGCACCTCTCTTTTTGTTCAGGATGGCTTTGGCTATTCAGTGCTTCCATACAAATTTTAGGATTTTTTTTTCTAGCTCTGTGAAGAATGTCATCCGTATTTTGATGACAAGGGCACTGAATCTATAGATTACTTTGAGGGGTATGGCCATTTTAATAATATTGTTTCTCCCAATGTAAGAAAATGGGTAGTCTTTCCACCTTCTCGTGTCTTCTTCAATTTCTTTCTTCAGTATTTTGTAATTTACACTGTAGAGGTTTTTCACATCCTTAGTTAGGTTTATTCCTAGGTATTTTCTAAATGCTACTGTGAGTAGGATTAAATTCCTGATTTCTTTCTCAGCAGGTTCATTATTGGGGTACTGAAAAGCTACTGAATTTGCATGTTGATTTTGTATCCTAATACTTCACTGAATTTATGTATAGGTTCTAAATGTCATTTAGTGGAGTCTTTTGGATTTTCTAGTATAAAATTTAATTATCAGCAAAGAGATAATTTGACTTCCTTTCTTATTTATACACCTTTTCTTTCTCTTGCCAAATTGCTCTGGCTGATATTTCTAGTACTACATCAAATAAGTGGTAAGAGTGGACACACTTTTCTTATTCCTAATCTTAGAGGAAATGCTTTCATTTTTTCCCCCTATTTAGTATGGTTTTGGCTAGGTTTGTCATATATAGCCTTTATTTTGGAGGTATGATACTTTTATATCTGATTTATTCGGGGCTTTTATCATGAAAGCATGTTCAATTTTATCAAAGTCTTTTTCTGCATCTGTTGAGATGATCATGTAATTTTTACCCTTGATTCTATTCATGTGCTGTATTATGCTTATTTGTTATATTGAACCATCATTACATCCCGGGAATGAAATAAATTTTTAAGTATTTTGGAGGGGAGAGTGATATCTTTATTCTTTATTTATTTTTAATGTGGTGCTGAGGATTGAACCCAGTGGCTCACATGTGCAAGACAAGTACTCTATCACTGAGCTCAGCCCCAGTCCTGAATGAAACCAACTTGATCATGGTGTGTGACCTCTGCAATGTGATGTTGAATCTGATTTGCAAGTATTATTTTGCATATGTTTGCATCTATGATCACCCAAAATCTTGGTCTATTTCTCTGTGTTATGTCCTTATCAGGTTTTGGCAAGAGTAATGTTAGCTTTGTAGAAGGAGTCTGGAAGGGTTTCTTATCTTACTATTTTATGGAATAGTTTGAGGATTATTGGTGTTAGTTTTTCCTTGAAAATCTAATGAAATTCAGCAATAACTCCATCTAATCCTTGGCAGTTGTTGGATGGATGGAATATTCTGTAGATGTATACTATGTCCATTTGATCTATAGTGTAAGTTAACTCTGATGCTTCTTTATTGAATTTTTGGCTGGATAATCTACTGGTAAGAGTGGGGTATTGAAGTCACCCACTAATATTGTGGGTGGTCTCTCTGTCTAGTAATGTTTGTTTTATAAAATTGGGTGTTTTGATGTTTGGTACATATATAATTGCTATATCTTCTTGGTGAATTGTTCCCTTGATCAATATATAGTGACCGTTGTGTCTTTACATTGTTTTAAACACTGTTTTGTTGGATAAGTATAAATACTCCTGCTTGCTTTTTTCATTCAGTTTACCTGGAATACCATTTTCCATCCTTTCACTTGCAGTCTGTATGTCTTTGCAGGTGAGGTGAGGTGAGGTTTCTTGTAGAAACTATATTGTTGGGTCTTGTTTTTCAATACATTTCTCCAGTCTGTGTTTTAATTGGAAAATTAAGACTATTTACATTCAGGGTTATTGCTGAAAGATAGGCACTTGTTTCTGTCATTTTATTGTTTGTTTTGAATAATCTATATAAACTTATTCCTCTCATATTCATCTTAGAAGTTTGATAGTACACTGTATAGAGTATTTGATTCTTTCCTATTTGTTTTCATGTCTATTTTTAGTGAGATTTATTCTTTCATGTGCTCTCATAATTATGTTTACATTTTTTCCTTTTCTGATTATGGGATTCCCTTAAGCATCCTTTGTGATACTGGCCTAGTAGTCATGAATTCCCTTAGTTTATGTTTATCTTGGAAGTTTTTTTTTTTCTACGTTGGTTTTAAAAGATAACTATGCTGGACATAGCAATCTTGATTGGTAGTTGTTGTTTCTTCAGGACTTAAAACATATTATTCCATGCCCTTTTGGCCTTTAGAGTTTCTTCTGTGAAATCTGCTAAGTCTAATGTGTTTGATCTGAAATATGTGGCATTTCTCTCTTGCAGATTTTAATATTCTTTGTCCTGTACTCTCAGCAACTTAACTATAATATGTCACAGAGAGGTTCTTTACTGGTCATGTCTATTTGGGGTTCCAAATGCCTCTTGTACCTGACTGCCCTTGTCTTTCCCAAGATTTTGAATTTTTTTCTATTATTTCATTAAATAAGTTTTCTATGCCTGCAGCCTATAGCTCTTCTTCCTCATTTATTGTAATTATCCATAAATTTTGTATTTTAATGATGTCCCAAAGATCTTGTATACTCTGTTCATTCTTATTTTTTTATTACAGTCTGAATGTGATATTTCATCAGGCTTGTCTTCCAGATGTAATTTTTTTTTCTCCCAATTGATTTAGTCTGTTGGTGAGGCCTTCAACTGAGTTTTGATCCGAAATTTTCATTTCCAAGATTTCTCTTTGGTTCTTTTCCAAAATCTCTCTTTATCGAGTTCATCATTCATATCCTGCATTATTGTGCTTAATTCAATTGTTTTTCTGTATTTATGTTGGACTTGAGGTTTTAAAAAAATCATTGAGTTTTTAAAAATATTTTTTAATTATAGGTGGACACAATATATTTTATGTGGTGCTTAGGATCAAACCCAATGCCTCACACTTGCTAGGCGAGTGCTCTACCTCTGAGCCACAACCCCAGCCCTCTTTTGAGTTCTTTACCCAGCATTTTATATAACTCAATACCTTTGTAATCTGTTACTACAGAATTATGAACTTTAGGAAGTGTCATATTGCCTTGTTTCTTCATATTGCTAATGTTCCTATGCTGACATTTTAGCATCTGTTGAAATGGATATCTCCTGCACTTTTTGTGAAGGCCTTATTAATAAGTGCCTTTCTTTCGATAGTGTGATTTGACTGTTTTTTGTAGTGTTCAGTTTAATTCCAATTTTATTTTGCAGTTTAACCTTGCTGTGGCTTCTTTGGCTGCAATTAGTGGGTTTTGACATAATGAGTATTGTGTCAGAGTCTGAGGGATCCACTTTATTTGTGGGTTTTGCAAGAGTGGATCTCTCTGGTAATTAAGGCTGGCATGGTGTATACAGTAAAGCATATGGGGGACATACTTGGTGGTTACGCCTATAGAGGGAGTGGAAGTCCTTATTAGATGGTGGGGATTAGCATGGGCACTATTGATATTTGGCTCTGTTACTTGAAAATGATACTGATACTGGCTGTTCCAGTTGTGGTGAAGGGCCTGAAGTTTTTAATCCCCTGCTTAGACACTAGTGCAGTTCCTGGTATTTCTTGTAGAGAGATGAGGGCCAGGATCAGAGCTCTCCCTCTGTGGCACTCACATCCAATGTTGTCAACGAGGAGCTGTCTGACAGAGTGTGGAAGGGACCAATACTAAGGACCTTTGTATGTGTGGTGTTCTCAACAGTTGTGTTATTTCTCTTTGCTATTACTGAGGGGAGTGATAGTCTAGAAGCAGGGTTGTCAGACCCCCTAGCTGTGCCCACCTGCCCCACCCCAATTCTTTAAAATGAACTATCTGCCAAGGTTCAGGCAGGACTAGGTTGTGGCTGGAGCTACATCAATTCCTCTCAGCTGAGCCTGGAGAGTAGCTCAGTAGCAGACTACCCACCCAATGGGTACAAACCCTGGGCTTGATCCCCAGAACTACAAAACAAAATAATAATAAGATAAAAACAGTAAAGCAATAACAACAGAATAAATAAAAAGAATAAAATAAAAAGTGACAGAAAGTTAAAAAAAATTAAAACAAAAACAAAAGGGTAAGAAAATATAGAATTAAGATTAGCAAAAGGGGCTGGGGTTGTGGCTCAGCGATAGAGCGCTCGCCTAGCATGCGCGAGGCCCTGGGTTCGATTCTCAGCACCACATAAAAATAAATAAATAAAATAAAGGTATTGTGTCTAACCAAAAAAAAATCCTTAAAAAAAGATTAGCAAAGGAAAATTAAAATTAAAAAAAGCAAAGAGGTTGGGGTAAAGTAAAATATGAAAAAAATAGAAAAATTAAAATAAAACAAGGAGAAACAAAAATAAATAGAGTGAAGGCTAAGGGTTATTCGCCTCCCATGTCTTAACCTTATACTCTGCCAGGTGACTGGCAGGAGTGATTTGTGGCTGAAGTTATTTTGGAGTTCCTCTGGGATGCTTTGCACATTGGAAGGAGCTAGTATGGAATGCAAAACTTACTAGGCAACAGTTCTGAGTAGTCCTTTGTGCTGCTCCAGTAGGGTCAACACCTTGGCTGCTGCATGTTAATAAGCCAGTTCAGAATGTAGATTTAGTTACCTAAGATTCCCTCTGCAGCTTTCTGGGCTGCACACTCTGAGGGTGAGGCAGACACTGGCACTGTGGCAATTCGGAATCAGCACAGAATGCTGAGCTCAATAAGTGGATTTTCTTTCCCAAAGCTTCCTGAGCTGTGTACTCTGAGGGCAGGACTAATGCTGAGATGCACCTTTCTACCACAAGAGTCCATGGGGGAGGTGGTGGGGCTGGGGTTGTACTCAGTGGTAGAGGGCTTGTCTGGCACATGTGAGGTCCTGGGTTCGATCCTCAACACCACATAAAAATAAATAAATAAAACAAAGGTATTATATCCATCTAGAACTAAAAAATTAAAGAGTTCATTGGGCTGCAAAGTTTTGTGTGGATCCTGTCTTTGACATTGCTGTTTATTCACATATTTGTTTGGTAATTTGGCTGGACTAATTCTCTGAAGTCTACTCTCCCACTGTGTGCAGCCTTTAATGTCCTTGCTTCCCCTGCCCCTTGTTTTTACCTTTAAATCTGGCTTTCAAAAGGTTATCCTCAGGTTAGTACAGTTTAGCAATAGGTCACTGATTGATCAGAAGTTATGTTAAGCCCTCTGAGCCACTAAGGTTTTCATTCTTTACTATTTGTTCTGTGTAGCTTGGAGACTGCTTTCATACTTCAGGGAGTTAACAAGGTTTTCACATTTAGTCAGGAACTAATCACAAAACAGTTTCCTCTTCAGTTGCTCCTGAGAGAATGCAGCTGAGGTATACACACATTCTTCCATATCACCAGATATGGCCATGAGTTTAGCAGGGTTTCCTTTGCTCTTTTTCTGATGTTCCTATTAACTTCTGGTCTTCTTCTTGGTACCATGGCATACTGTTAGTCTTTACCTGTTTATTCTATGGCTTTAAGCAATTCCCTGGAGGCATAAGTTCCTCCACAATCAAAATAGTCAGGCCCCTCAGGCAGGGGCAGGTTCTTTCCAGTCATTGAGGGTTTCTTTCAATCTTGCATTGGCAGAACCTCTATATTTATGAAGCAGTATCTGGGGGAGATGGGAACTATCACTTTGCTGCTATGCACACTAGAATACATATTCCACAATAGCTCATCTGCAACATGGAATTGAGTGGGGAAATGGGCATAGCCTCTAGCTCAGATGTTATGGTTTCCTACTATTGTTAATGAGTTCTGCAAATTTTGAATACAGTTCTTTGGTCACTCCCCAGAGAACCTGAATAATCACCTTTGCTAATTCTGATCAATTAAAACAAATATTTCTCTGGGGAGAAGTTCCAGTGAGCTCTTTGCATGTCATCCAGAGATCCTCCACATTACAATTTTCAACTGATTATGCAGAAACTGTTGATCAAGTTTTGGAATTTAACCTAGTCTACAAAGCTGATTATAAAAAGAAAAAATAATTCATTTCTAATTTTACAACGCTGGAATTAATGGCTAATAAAAAACTTGTGTACTACATACTTCCTCATTGTTCCAGGTAACAAAAAAGTTGCCTATATATAAGGGTCAAGGTACAGAACACAAAAAATTAAATCTTGTTCAATTTCATAGGCAAAATTGAGTGATTGTATCCAGGACTGGAATACTCATGAATATCTAGGATGTTAATCTATTAAATAGGTGCTCATTCAACCACACCTTTTGCCCTTCATCCAGAAAGGCTCAGGTAACCTATTCACACATAAAGATAAATGATAGAAAATGCAAAATGATAGAAAATGAGCTACTACCTTCTGGGATAGTCTTCAAATACATTTATATGAGTCACACTTCAAAGACAGGAAAAAGTTCTAGATCTTTTTTTCCCCTATTTTAATAAAATTTCAGTTTTTCTAATCATTTTCTATATCAAAGCTTGGAAAGATAAGACATTCAAATATAAATCTCACCAAAGGGGAAATCAGGAGGCAAAATAGTTAACCAACTTTTCCAAGGTCATACATTCATTAATGACATAAACCAGAAGCAACAAAGGACTTTGGCATCTGGCATCCAGTTCTGTGTACCAAATCTAGATAGATATGCTAATGTTATTTCTGATGAGCTAAATAAATTTGTGTTCCTGTTACATACTTAAAAGTAGACTTTAATTTACATGTATTACTATGTCTCTTAGAAAGACATCTTTTTCTGAGTATTATAAAAATAAAATATTTGTCATTTGGGCCAATGATACACTCCATTAAATGCTATTGCCCATCTTTAGTAGAATTTTTACTTAACTAAAATACAGGCTCTCTAGATTAGAAAATCCAGTAATTTAAAAAAAGGAGGGCTGGGGATGTGGCTCAAGCGGTAGCGCGCTCGCCTGACATGCGTGCGGCCCGGGTTCAATCCTCAGCACCACATACAAAGATGTTGTGTCCATCAAAAACTAAAAAATAAATATTAAAAAATTCTCTCTCTCTCTCTCTCTTTAAAAAAAAGGAATGGTAGTACCAACTGAAAAGACATCTTAAAAATATAATACTAATTTCAGAGAATAATTTTTTAATAAACCATTCTCCTATGTTAATAAAAGTTATAATAGGCACCATAGACTTAGCTACTTGTTTTTCCTAGATCAACCCCAAGACCAAAAGAAAGTAAAAGCTATAACACAAAGGAAAATAAGATGTTAGAAATCAATGCTGTGTACACATATGAATATACCACAGTGAATTTCATACTTATGTGTATCTATAAAGCTCCTATTTAAAAAAATATAAATTAATAGAAGGAAGACCAGTACAGGAAGGAGAAAAGGGCGAGAGAGGAATGAAGGGAAGGTGGAAATACTGAGGACTAAAGTAGACCCAAATATATTTCATACATGTATGATTATGTCAAAATGATCCCCAATATTATATGTAACTATAACACACTAAGGAAAATATAAAAACTGTAGATGTTGGATTTTAAAAGAAGAATTGGAAATAAAATGGAACATGCCCTGGATTCAATCTCCAATACTGAAAAAAAAAAATTCTAATATTAACTTTAGTGTTGAAAATTTATAAAGCCAACAATTTTACACAAACATTGGGTAAAGAAAGTATTCTTTATATACAATTGCAATAAAACCAAAATTTCCATTTTCTTCAGGTATCTTTTGTACTGACGCAAAATAACAAGTCTTACTTAAATCCATTTTTTGCCATGAAGAGTTTTCAAAACAGACTTTTGAAATAGCTAGACTTAGCTTATTTACACAGCCATATATCTAATCTTGAATGGATCTAAAATTGACCAAGAGAAATATGAGCAAAAAAAGAACCCACTGAGCCTGGAGGGGTGGTGCATGCTTGTGAGCCCAGCAGCTCCAGAGGCTGAGACAGGAGGATCATGAGTTCAAAGCCAACCTCAGCAAAAGCAAGGCACTAAGCAACTCAGTGAGACCCTGTCTCTAAATTCAAAACAAAATAGGGCTGGGGATGTGGCTCAGTGGTCGAGTGCCCCTGAGTTTAATCCCCAGTACCAAAAAAAAAAAAAAAAAAACACTCTTGGATCATTAGTGAACAAAAGAACAAACCCAAGAAAAATTTTTTCCTCCTGGAACATAAATTTAATTTTAGAAAGTTTCTTCAATGACTTGAAGGTTGTTAGAAGCTAAATTTAATGGAATAAAAAGAAACCAAATCCCTTCTCATAATTGAAAGTTCTACATGATTTTAAGGACCAAAACAACATATTCTGCAAATAAGATGGAAAGTTATTTGGAGTACTAACTTTGAAATGAAGGGAAATCTCTAAATGAGAAAGGCTGCCCTTTAGGGAAGCCATCACATTTATGGCAGCTAAAGCTTCTTTTTCTAAGGTATACAGGTAATATTCCACACTGGCAAAAATTCTTCTATTTGAGAAATTGAATTTTTATTATTTGATTTAAAATATTTAATTGACACATAATCATACATATTTATGGGGTACAGTGTGATATTTCAATAAATATATACAAATAAGTATAATGATCAGGGTAACTGGCATATATATTACATCTCAAACATATATCATTTCTTTGTATTAGGGAACATTCAGAATTCTCTTTAGGAGCCATTTTGTAATATGCAATTCATTGTTGTCAAACACAGTTACCCTACAGTGCTATATAAAACATTAGTTCCCGCTCCCTTCTGCACCCCTACACCTGTAAACCATCCTCTCTCCAAACTTCACTCCCCAACTCTTCCCAGCCTCTGCTAATCACTATTCTACTCTCTCTTATGAGATCAACTTTTTGAGCTTCTACATGTACATGAGAACATATAGAAACATTCCCACCTTTTTGAAACACTTTTGTTACCTGGCTTCCAGCATACCAATCTCCTGATTTTTCTTCTAGTTCATTGCAGTCTTTTATTTGTTATTATTCCTATTTTTTACTTCTTAATGTTAGAATACTCCAGGGTTAGGTCCTTTGCCATTTTCTCTTTTTCAGCTGAATTAAGTGATTTCATCTAATGCCATGGTTATTCCCTAATGACTGCCAGATTAATTTTCAAGCCCTAAATTATACTCTGAAATCCAATTGTCTATTCGTCATCTACAAACCAACATGGACAAAATAGAGCTCAATTCCATGCTTCTCCAAACCTGTTCTTCTCCAGTATGCCTGATCTCTATCTTAGAATTCACCCAGTCGTTTAGGTTGAAAAAAGTTCTAGGAGTCATCCTTTACTCTTCTCTTTCTTCTTCCTAATATCCAAGCCATCAGTAAATCCTAACTTCCTTTACCTTCAAAATAGAGACTGAATCCAACATCTAACCGCTTCTCCACCATCTGTAAGACTACCTCAAGACTCTTGCCTGGAATACTGTAATAACCTAACTGGTCTCTCTGCTTTCCACCTCAATCCTCTTCAGTCTAACCTTCACACTGTAGCTTCATATTTCATACAGGTAAGCCAAATTATGCCACTCCTCTTCTCTATCTCACTAATGGCCTCCATTTACATATCCATACCAGGCTAAATGGACCTTTCATAAAGGTCTTATCACTCTTTTCTCTTAATCATTACGCTATAACATCACCAGCCTCTGCTTGTCCTTAAATATGTAAGTTAACATATTAGGGCCTTTTCACTTGCGTTTACCTCTGTGAAGAATGGTCTTTCTCAGTCACATGGCTCATATGCTTATGAGGCTCTTTACCTATATCACCTCTTCAGACAGATCTTTCCTAACTACCTTATATATAGTAGCAACCACCTTCACATTTTGTCCCTATTCCCTGCCTTTTCTTCTTAGCACCTGATATTATACATTGCTTATATTGCTATTGTTTGTCTTCTTCATTAGAATGTAAACCCCATAGAAGCAGGTACTTTGTATGGGATACAGCTGTATAACCAGCATACCAAAGAATACTTGGCACATAGTAAGGAACTCAATACCTATTTTTTCAGGGATACTGGGGATTGAACTCAGGGGCACTAGACCACTGAGCCACATCCCCAGTCCTTTTTGTATTTTATTTAGAGACAGGGTCTCACTGAGTTGCTTACTGCCTTGCTTTTGCTGAGGCTGTCTTTGAACTCGCAATTCTCCTGCCTCAGCCTCTCAAGCTGCTGAGATTACAGGCATGTGCCACTGTGCCTTGCTCAATACATAATTCAATTTATGAATGAATGAATGGGATTTCTACAATCCAATAGTATAATTTTCATTTTAATGAATACAAAAAAATGAACGATAAAAATGTGCCCTTAAAAACAAAGGTAAATTCAGCTTCATTCCTCTCAAATGATATGAATTTTATTAAGAGTAAGAGAGTTATTTAGTAGCACTGAAGCAAATGTGTACATTTTTAACAAGACAGTTAAGCTGATATGAAATCATAAAAAGCTTCAGAATTACTTCTGAAAGTAAAGCTGCAGTTAATTTATTATGGCCTGAATATTTTAAAAGTAGATATATACATACACATATACACACAAATAAAATAGTTTCATGAAACCATATCAGCATAAACAGAAATGTCTTGATTATCCCCCCTCCCCATCCTTTCCCCTTCCTTCCCTCAACAGATTCCTACCAGTGAAGGCCCATGAGGCCTTCAGCTACTCAGGGCTTTTAGAGTCATAGGTGTTGAATCCTATTAATTTGGTGCTGCTGCTTTTGTTCACATAAGAAAAAATGGCAATATCCACAGAGGTTTCACAGAGGAAGCAGGGTATTCTGCATGAGTATGTCTATGGATTATCTACCACTATGTATGATCTGCTCTCTTCTATCAATGCAGCTCATAGTATACAAAAATATGAAAAATCCCACCACAAAGCAAATGTCTCTCTTCACGTATAATTTGATGGAAGACAGAGCATGATGAAGAAGTCATTTTTTACCAGTAAGCTAACAATCTAAATCACAAAATATGTTAGCCACACCAAGGCCCTCCTGAGCCATGGACAGAAGGCCACTCTGAGTACTCCTTGAAAATGGCAGTCCATTAATGAAATGGATAGGGAAACACAAGTTGAGCTACTTGTCCTCTCTAGCATTGAGGAAGGAATTTAGTCCAGCAAGTTCAGTGTGTATGTAAACATTCATTTAATATTTACCATGGTGGTTATCAGGGGACAGCTCTGATCATGGGACAGAAGAATGATGAATATTATTTCCTATGAAAAGTTTCAAGCCTTGTAACCCCTCTGAAAATAAATATTCCAAATACCAGTTCCATTTCTTCCCCTGCAGGCAGAAAAAAAGAAAAAGTACTTATGAAATACATATGCTTATTTTCTACTTCCTCTTCTTTCCCTAGGAAAAGTTCACAGCATCCTAGATACATGTAAGAGTTAGCTCAGAAGAAGGGCCAAGTTCATAACAGGAGCCGAGTCATAAGTAACATTCAAACCAGAAAGTTCCCAAAGTCTAAGGGCTAAACATCCCTTTCATTATATTGGCAAAACAATCTGTTCAACTGAACAAAATACTATGAAAATCGCCACCATTTCCATACTCTAGAAATTTAACATCTAATATAGATAACACAGGAGCAGACATTATTACACTATTGCCTATAATATATAAGTAAACAGAAGGAGTTTCTATAATAATCAAACAATTGTACAGAGTTTTGTTAAATTAATCTCATTACAGGTACAGTTTGTATACATACAACTATACTACTAAATGAGACAATGCATGATCACAACAGCAAGTATTAAACAAGAAGAGTTATATCCTAGAGAAGAATAAAGAAGGTATGTGCCAATAAATCCATATAAATCACAGAAATGAATTCAGAATGCAAACATTTCACTACTTTGTAGAGGTACCAGACTTAAGATTTGGAAAACAGTAAAGGTATACAATCTCTTGATGACATTAAGCTACATGAAATCTCTGACCATAATGAAAGTAAATTTATTTACCCGAATAGAGCCCATGTTTATTGTCCTTTCTTCCAGGTTTTCCTTTAAAAAAAAAGTGGGGAGACATGGGGATGAAAATATTTAGTTAGCAAAAACACTAGAAAATCAAGATGGTTCTTCACTCTCTGATTCATTTTACTAAGTCCTATTCCAACCATCATTCTTGGATTCCTTTTGAATATATACCCACCTCAACCCTCCATATTTCCTTCTTCTTAGAAGCAAATAGAGAGGAAACAAAATCACAGTAGAAAAAGTGAGCACCATTTTGCCAATCTATGGCCTCATTTTTTCATTCTGTACTTAGCCATTAGACTAGAGATGCAGGGTGTTAGAAAAAAGTTTTCTCAGGAATTTGCTGAGTGCTAAGCATTATGCTGAATCCACATGAATGAAGTAATGTATAGGTATACCCTACTGAAACCTCCCTCCATTTCATAGACCCTAAGTCTCTCCCCATCAATCATTATTTGAGCAATGTTCACCTTGCACCAGTGATTATATATACAGACTTTTTTCTTGTCTTTATTCCCTAACCAATATGTAAGTATCATAAATATTCCAGAGATGATCAATTTAACCATGGTTCAACTTAAGATCTTTTGAGTTTATAATGGGTTTATTGGCACAGCATCTGTATATAGGAGGATGTGTGCAGGTTATATACAAATTCCCACTTCATTTTATATTAAGGACTTCAGCACTTGTGACTTTTTTTTATCTGAAAAGAGCCTTCCTGGAACCAATCCCCCAAGGATACCAAGGGTAAATTTTAAAAGTTAATAACATTTGTGGTTCATTTCTTTCCTTCTCCCTCCTCCCAAATTATTCAGGTTTTGAGGGTTAAAACAGTGCTCCAACACTAACTCCAGACTCCCCCTACCAAACTGCTAGCATTCATTCTTCACAGTCTGATTCTAGAACTCTGCCTGTGCATGCTTGAACAGCAAATGACAACTATATCATGATTATTAGCTAACTGACAATGATCACAAGATGTATCCTGATCTCTGAAAAGTCAGAAAGTTAAAAAAGTGTTTTTGGAATTGATGAACTATAGTACAGGCTGATGAACTCCATATTATATTTTTCTAGTTTCAATCTCTCTCCTGAGATCCAAGCCTCTATTTCAAACTGTCCACTTAACATTTTTTGGATGTCTTAACAGGCATTTCAAACTCTAAAGAGAACTCAATTCTAAACTTATCCTCCCTGTCCAAATGAAATAACCTCTCCATTCATGCATCAGTATTCCTCTCTTTAACAAATGGAACCACCATTGACTCAGTTGTTCAAGTCAAAAACTCCAAAAGTCCTTTCCTAATTCCCACCTCCAATCAAGCCACCATCAAAAGTCCTGCCTGTTCCACTGCTACAATATACTGCATATCAGTCAATTTATACCCATCTCCACCACCAACACTTGCATAAAAATTACTATTAATATCTTTTCTCTCAACTCTAGCAATAGCCTCCTCCTGGGTATCCCTGCTCCCTCTCAGGCCTCCTCTTTTAATTCATCCACCACAAAGAAGCCAGGGATCTCTATTAAACATCAACTCAAACCATATGGCAGCCCTGCTTAAATTTCTTTCCATTGTCTTCCACTGCATTCTTAAGACCTGGAAGGCAGATGGCTCTCAAGTCTCTTCAAGCTTTCTTCATTCCATTCTCCTTCTTGTTCCTTAAGTGATAAGCCACACTGGTCTCAGTTTCTTTGAAATCTTTGAGCTGTTCTAAGTTCCAATGCCTGGAATGCTCATTCTGTACCTACTTCCAAATGCTCATTCTCATCTCTCAGAAGAAATGTCAGCTCTAATGTCACTTTACCCAAAAAGGCCTTCGTTGATCACCCACTTCTTGACATCTCCCTAGCCCTTCTCACTTCATCCTGTTTATTTCCTTTGCAACATTTATCAAACTTTAAAATTATCGTGTTTACTAATTTTATTACTGTTAATCATTTGCCTTCATTAGGAGTAAAATCCACATGGGCAGGGGTGTATTTGTCTTTTTCAGTATTATATTCCAGTGCTGGAAGCACACGGGGCACCAAATAAATATTAGCTGAATGAATAAACAAACAAGGAAACAACTAGTTACTAATTCAAAGGAAATTTATGATTTAAAAACAGCTTTGCCAGGTACAGTGATGCATGCCTCTAATTGCAGGTAATTGGGAGGTTGAGGCAGGAAGATCACGAGTTTAGGACCAGCCTAGACAACTTAGCAAAACCTTGTCTCAAAAATAAAAACATAAACATATATATATATATATATATATATATATATATATATATATATATATATATAACATAAAGTTAGTTGGGGATGTAGCTCAGCAGGAGAATGCCCCTGGGTTTAATCCCTAGTACCCCCCAACACCACACTCGCAAAGCTTCAGAATTCCCTGAAATGTAGGCTGTATACATTTTCTGAGAACTGATTAGCCAAAGTACATTTTATTAAATTATCTCTAAAGAATATGGCTAATAAACACTTATAATGGAATAATTCAGTAAAAATGGTTGTCAGAATTAAATCATACTGCCATGGTATCAGAGGTTGTATATACCACCTCAAAGGTAAGTAATCAGTAATCACATAGTAATCAGTTTCTTGGTGATTGGAAATCAAAAGGCATTCTTTTAAAGAAAAGTTAATGTATTAATTTTAAAGCCTAGTATTTCTGAACCATATGGAAACAACATTAACTACAGAAATGACAGTTTCACATTTTGCCAAATGTATTACTCTATGCTGCCAAAATTTAAACTTCCAAAACTAATCTTCCTTAAATATTTAGAAAATGGTTTTGATTTAGCTGGGTGTGGTGTTGCACACCTGTAATCCCAGTGGTTCGGGAGGCTGAGGCAAGAGAATCACTAGTTCAAAGCCAGTCTCGACAATGGCAAGGCACTAAGAAACTCAGTGAGACCCTCTCTCTAAATAAAATACAAAAATGGGCTGGGGATGTGGCTCAGTGGTTGAGTGGCCCTGAGTTCAATCTCTGCTACTCCCCCCCCCCAAAAAAAAAGAAAATGGTTTTGATTTAAAACAGTATATCAATTACTAACCCCCCAAAAACAAGTTGGCTTTCCTATGTTTAAGTTGAGAAATTAACTACTTTAGAGATTAAATCTTGTAACTAAGTGTCTTTCTCTTTCTGTTCCACCTCCCTCTTAGAGGAAAAAAAACACTGATTTATGAAGATCAGTTATGCTTTATCTATGATTCATTATACGCTTTTCCAATTAAGAATTATAGGAAATGCATATGTTGACTGAGTATGGAGAAATGGAAACCCATTCATTGCTTGTGTGAATAGAAATTGGTCAAACTTCTACTAAAAGCAATTTGATGAAAACCAAAAAATTTAAAAACTGTTCCCTTTGAAAGCAATTCTTCTTTAAGTAATTTTATCTAGCAAACATACTAGCACATGTGTAAAACAATATATACAATTCAAGAGTATTGGTTAGAATAACTTAATAAGATTGTAAACAACTTAGATATTCAATAAGGGATCACTTTAACATATACTAGATTCATACAAGGGAATACTATGTATACACCAAAAAGGAATATGGCAGTCTTTTATGTACTAATAAGAAACAAAAGCCAAACTATTAAAAAATCAAGAGACAGGGCTGGGGATATAGCTCAGTTGGTAGAGTGCTTGCCTCGCATGCACAAGGCCTTGGATTCAATCCCAGCACACACACACACACACACACACACACACACTATATATATATATATATATATATATATATATATATATATATATATTGGTCTCAAGAGACAAAACAGTTAAGTATAGTACATAGTGTTGAAAAAGATAATTTACACAGAAATGTACACCATGTATCTGATAAAGAATATTTAAGAGTGGTAGTTTCTGGTTTCTGGGGAGGGAAAACTAAGTAACCAGAGGATAAAAATAGGGAAGATTATTTAAGAACCAATTTGTGTTCTGTGTCTATGGATTTACCTATTCTGGATAATTTTTTTTTAAAAAAATTCATTAGTTATTGATGGAACTTTATGAATTTATTTGTTTTTATATGTGGTGCTAAGAATCGAATCCAGTGCCTCACACATGCTAGGGAAGCATTCTATCACGGAGCCACAACCCCAGCCCCAGCCCCATTTTTTTTTTTTTTTTTTTGGTACCAACCAGGGATTGAACTCAGGATACTTAACCACTGAGGCACATGCCCAGCTCTTTTTTTCTATTGTATTTAGAGATAGGGTCTCACTGAGTTTCTTAGGGCCTTGCTAAGTTGCTGAGGCTGGCTTTGAACTCACAATCCTCCTGCCTCAGCCTCAGGAACCGTTGGGATTATAGGTATGCACCAACGTGCCTGACTATTCTGAATTTTTCATAAATAATTAAACAGCATGTGATCATTTGTGTCTAGCTTTTCACTTGGCATAATGCTTTCAAAATTCATTCACATTGTGTCATGTATCAGTATTTCATTCCTTTTTTACATGAATAATTTCCATTGAATGACTAATCCATAATTTATCCATTCATGAGCTGATGAACTGTTGGGTATTTTCTTGTTTTGGCTATTGTATTAATAATATTATGAACCTAAGTGTACATACATTTGTTTCAGCACCATTTTCAACTTGAGTATATACCTGGGAATGGTATTATGGAGTCAGATGACAAATTCTGTTTACTTTTTGAGGAATTTCAAAATACTCCCTAGTTATTTTGAAGCAAATCCAAAATGTATCATTTTATGGACACTTCCCTTAAAATTATATACCTTTATTAACTAAATTTGACTTTTCTGTATATGCAGGTACAACCTCCTCAAAAAACAATTTTAAACATTTACCAAGTCAAAATCACTTAATAGAAATAGGATCTTAAGTTCATTAAACAATATCTATTAAAGTAAGAGAATATGCAGCATGAAAATGATTACAAGCATACACCCAAGAACTACCAAATCATCTAATAAAAGAGCCTTATCAGACGATGATTACAGATAAGATGCTGGAGACAGACTATGGAGAGAAAACCTTCAAAGTAGGGTGCAGTGGTTGACTTTGGCACTACTAACATTTTACACTGAAAAATTCTTTGTTGTAGGGGAATGTCCTGTAAAGTATTATCCCTAGTCTCACCCACTTGATGCCAGTATGTTCCCTTTCTCATTTATGACAACCAAAAATGTTCCCAGACATTGCCAAATGCAGGTTCCCTCATCTGTGAAATACTGCTTTAAAGAATTGGGAAACAATAACTAATAATCAAAATTTTCATAAAATATTCTTGAATTATAACATAAATCAATCAATAGATAACAGCAACCATTATCCAAGCAATACTATATGCCAAAGATAATTAGATTCACATGCATCATGAAATTTACTTTTTATAACAACAACTCAATCAAGGTAGGTATTATCATTCCCATTTAACAGACAAGGTAAATTAAGCCCAAAGAATTTAAAGAACTTGTCCAAGGTCACACAATTGCTAAACAATAACACCAGGGTATGAGTAAAGCAATAATTTCTAATTTTTTAATGAGAACATTTACTTTCATTTTCAGTAATCATAGACTAGGTTGTTCCCAGGATACCCGAGGACAATTAAAAGAGGGACAATTTTTTTAAATCCTAAAAGTATCAAAATGAAGAGAAATTTTTCTTTAGAGAAATTATTTCAGATAATATATAAAGAAGGAATGATAAAATATCACCACTTCAACACTGATGAACTAAATCTGGGCAATGATCATCAATGCCCACTATATAATAAAAGAGAGACAATCTGGGGGCTGGGGTTGTAGCTCCACGGTACGGTGCTTGCCTAGCACATGGGAGGCACTGGGTTCGATTGTCAGCACCACATTAAAAAATAATAATAAACAAAATAAAGGTATTGTGTCCATCTACAATAAAAAAGATTTTTAAAAAAAGATAATCAGCTATATTAAGTTCCTTCTAATGGAATAAATAATACCACCTATAAAATGTCCTTGTCAAATTAAAAAATTATTAAAATTTTAAAAGATCCCAAATCTGATCAAAACCCTAGATCTAACTACCAATTTATAGGAAATGGCAGGAACACAAGAACATGTGAAGTGTTACACAAGGATACAAACAGCAAAATCCAGACTATAGAAAGCTCTATATAGAAACCTGTAAATCTGTTCCCTAAAAAAATTGGCAGTTGGCAAAAATTTTCTTTAAAAATTCAGCAATTTGGAGCTGGGGTTGTAGCTCAGGGGTAGAGCATTTGCCTAGCACATTTGAGGCACTAGGTTCGATCCTTAGCACCACAAAAAAATAATATTTTTTTGAGAGAGAGGGAGAGAGAGACAGACAGAGAGAGAAAGAATTTTTTAATATTTACTTTTTAGTTTTCGGCGGACACAACATCTTTGTTTGTATGTGGTGCTGAGGATCCAACCCAGGCCGCACGCATGCCAGGTGAGCGCGCTACCACTTGAGCCACATCCCCAGCCCTAAAAATGATATTTTAAAATAAAATAATAAAATAAAGGTATCGTGTCCATGTACAACTAAAAACAAAACAAAAACTTAGCACTCCTATAGTACTAGTGACTCAGGAGGCTGAGGCAGGAAGACTGCAAATTAGAGGCCAGCCTTAGCAATTTAGCAAGACCGTGTCTCAAAAAATAAAAAGGACTGGAGATACAACTCAGTGGCAAAGATCTCCAAGGGTTCAAACCCCCCCCCCCAAAAAAAAAGTAAAATGAGAAAACATTTTGAGATCAATTTGCACCTATAAAAACATATATTTAAAAAGGTAGAATATCAAAAAGAAATAGGATATAAGAATAAACCTATAATAAGAGATTGAATTAGTAACTTTTAAACCTCCTACTGAAAAAAGGCCCATGATCAGATGGCTTCACTACCTAATATTTAAATAATTAATGGCAACCCTTTACCAAGTTTTCCAAAATGTGAAAGAGAAAAATACATTTCTTAACTCATACTATGAGGCCAATATTAACCTGCAACCAAAATCAGTCAGAAATCATAAGGAAAAACCAATATAGATACAAAACCCTTCACAAACTACTAAAAAAAATCTAGTAACATGTAAAATGAATTGTTATCTATGACAAAGTGGAATTTATTCCAGGAGTGCAGGGTTAAATATCTGAACATCAATTAATGTAATATACTATTTCAAAAAATAAAGGACAAAACCATAGGATCAAGTTTGTAGCATTACACAAAATCCAACATTCGGGCTGGGGCTGTAGTTCAGTGGCAGAGTGCTTGCCTAGCATGCATGAGGCACTGGTTTCGATCCTTAGCACCACACAAAAATAAACAAATAAAAAAATAAAGGCATTCCGTACATTTATAACTACAAAAAAATTTTTTTAAAAATCCAATACTCATGCATGATAAAAACATTCAGCAAACTACTAGTAGGAGGGAAATCCTCAACCTCATAATCCAGATCATATCCCCATGATCAAGTAGCCATTTTTGCCACTTTTCTTCAACAATATACCTAAAGTTCTAGGCTTGACAATTAGGCAAGACAAAGAAGAAGCACTGAGATTTGAAAGGAAGAAATAAAACTATCCCTGTTTGCAGATGACATAATTCTAGATACAGAAAATTCTAGGGAATCACCTGAAAAAATATAGCTAATAAAGAAGTTCAATAAAGTTGCAGTATATACAGTCAATATACAAAATTAAATTGCACTTCTTTATCTTTTTTTTTTCTTTTTTGTGGTGCTGGGGATTGAAGCCAGGGCCCAGTGCATGCGAGGCAAGCACTCTACCAACTGAGCTATATCCCCAGCCCCCTTAAATCACATTTTTATAATACAATGAGTAATCAAAATGAAATTAAAAAACAATTCCATTTGTAATAACATCAGAAAATACTTAGAAATAAATTTAACAAAAGTACAAAACCTACACTCATTGCATAAAACATTGTTGAAAAAAATTAAAGAGGAGCTATTTAATTTTTATTACATAGAAAGATATCTGGTGTTCATGTGTTAGACGGCTTAATATTGTTAAGATGGCAGTACTACATAAATTATCTACAGATCTGAAGCATTACCTATTAGAATAATACTTGGATTCTTTGTAGAAAATGGCAAACTGATAATAAAATTGAAATGGAATTTCATGACCTTAAGTTAGGCAGTTATTTCTTAACTTTGAAACAAAAACACAAGCAATAAAAGTTAAAAAAAAATTAAAAACCAGACTTCAAAATGAAAAACTTTGGTGTTCAAAAAACACAAACAAAAAAGTGAAAAGACAATTCACAGAATAGATGAAAACTTTTGCCAGTGTATATTTAGATAGGGATTTACTTCTAGAATATAGAAAGAACTCTCACAAACCAGTAACAAAATACAAATAACCCAATTTAAAATGAGCAAAGAGTCTGAATATTCATCCAAAGAAAATAAACAAATGGCCAATAAGCACAAGAAAAGATGCTGAATATCAACAGATATCATAGTAATGCAAATCGATACCATAATGCATATTACTTCACATCCTTTAAGATACCTAATAAAAAATACAGATAACAAGTGTTGGGAAAGATGAAGAAAAATGGAAACTTCACACATTGCTCATTACTGTTTACACTAAGATGTGCCTGGTTTATTGTATGCATATATTAAACATTTGTTCAATGAATTATCTTCCCCACTCAGTACATTTTTTTTTCTCATTTTGTCAGATTTCTTCATGTTCCAGCCTGTTGAGGAAATTTGGAAACTAGATTCTTTCAGAGTATTTGCAATCCCACCCTGTTGTGTCATCCATGAATTTGAAATGCACACTATATGAATCCTCTTCAAGTCACTGATAATGTTGAAAATGACAAAGCTGAGGATAAAGTAATGAGAAGGCACCCTTCCCTCTGCCCACATTATTATCAATCCAATAAATCAGCATGTTTCTGCAAAGACTCTAATTATAATATTATCTGGCCTACATTTTCCATAGGATTATATGAGAACTTTCACTTCTATGAAACCTCTTACTTAGCACCACCTTTACCCAAGGAGAACTAATCTTTTCCTTATCTTTCTCACAACTACCTTTTCTCACTTCACCTCACTGTGCTATATTAATTTGTTTACTAGTCTGTCTTCACTAGAAGCCCAAGCTCTCTTGCAAGACAGAGACTTATTTAAGTTAAATGAATCCATAAAGCCTACCACAATGCCCAAAATTTAATTGATACTAGAAAAAATACTGAACATGTATTACAATTCAGACACACTAAATTTGTGGCATTTCCTATTTTTGACATTATAGTATCACTATGTAAAATCTAAGTCTTTTAAACGCCCTTACCTGCAGCAAAAAGGAGGCAGCATAGCTTAATAGAGAAGGGTGACAGACTAAATTTAAACTGTTTTTATATTCCATTATTCCAGCACTTTCTAGGATTTGGAGGTCAATATATGTTCCTTTCTCGAAGGGTTTGGATGTCCACAGACAACCAACCATGGTTGTCAAATACTGATTAAATTGTTGATAGGTCTTGCTGCTGAAATTGAACTCTGATTTTGCCTAAAGAGTCAAAGAAAGAAATAAAATTGTCATTATTATCTATTCTTCCTTTCCGTCTTATTCTGAACAGGTCAGTTTTTAAACAATAGTGATTTAACACAGAGATTTATCCCTCATACCTTTTGTACCAACTCATTTTTCTTTGCTGCACTCAAATTTTTATGATACCTAATGGTAAAAACAAATAGAATGAAATGTTTAACATGCCTTTAGATACAATGCTTTTGAAATACAAATAAATAAAACCTTACATTTTAAATGCAAATGTATGTAAGTGTATACAAATATTCAGTTGTCTGGTTGATGATTTTATCATTTTATGACACATTCTACTCAAAGAATTTTAAAAATAGATTCAAAACTGAGTTGTACATTTAAGATGTACACTTGACTATATGTAACATGTACCTTATTAAAAAAAAGACAAAACAATGACAGACATGCTTTTTAAAAAATATATATTTTTTAGTTTTAGGTGGACACAATACCTTTATATTATTTTATTTACTTATTTATTTTTATATGGTGCTGAAAATTGAACCCAGTGTCTCACACATGCTAGACATAGTGCTCTACCACTGAGCCACAACCCCAGCCCAACAGACATGATTTTAATGTTTCACTATTAAAAATTAATAAAGGTGGGCTGGGGTTGTGGCTCAGAGGTGGGGCACTCTCCTGGCATGCATGAGGCACTGGGTTCAATTCTCAGCACCATATAAATATAAAATATAAAATATTGTATCCACCTATACCTAAAAAATGTTTTTTTAAAAAGAAAAATTTAATAAAGGCTCGGTGCTATAGCTCAGTGGTAAAGCACTTGTGTGAGGCATGTGTGAGGCACTGGGTTCAATTCTCAGCACCACATAAAAATAAAGATATTGTGTGTCCATCCACAACTAAAAAAAATTTTTTTAAAGTTAATAAAGGCTCAAAAGCACTGAGCCACTGATACAAAATGTATTTTCATCATATAAAAAAGTCACAACAGAAAAGAGGAAATTAAGAAATATTTTTTTGCCTGAGAACAATGATCTAATTAGTTTTAAAATATTTTAACCTTGACACAGTTCTACAATTTAAGCCAAAAAGGGTCTACACTTATGATTGAAAAGAGTAACTTTGGTCCACAAGTGAAAGAAAAGAGGAGATCAAAAATTATAATTAGAAGCCAGGAGCGGTGGCACACACCTGCAATCCCAGCTGGTTGGGAGGCTGAGACAGGAGGATTGCGAGTTCAAATCCACCCTCAGCAACATCAAGGTGCTAAGCAACTCAGTGAGACCCTGTCTCTAAATAAAATACAAAACAGGGCTAGGAATGTGGCTCAGTGGTTGAATGCCTCTGAGTTCAATCCCTGGTAACCCCCACAGAAAAGAAATAATACTTAGAGTTTCACATAATAGCAATAGCTCCTCGTGTCCCAGAAAATCTACATATACTTAAACCAGTTACCAACACAAAAATTGGAATTAACAAAGCTGAGTGCAACTATACCTTGTACAACAGATCCTTAACTATGATTTTTTTTAAAAAAAATTCCATATCCCATGTAATGGGGGACTTACAGATAACACAGCTATCTTATCCCCATATTGGAATTTTGTATCCAAAAGAAAGTCATGTTTCCTATTTCGCATGCCTTGGCAGAAAATGAATAGGAATACATGTTGTGATACACTTGAAAGATAAGACAAAATTATGATGTAGTAAGCAATAAATGGTAAAAAGGCTTGTACCTGTGCATAATATAACAGAGCTGGTTCAATATACTGGTATCCAGGCTGAGGAGTGCAGAGTGGAAGATCCCAGGAGGAAATAATACCACTAATGGAAGGTTATAATTTACATATATGTCACATACCTTTTGGGGAAAATGATAACATCAGCACATAGATTATTTGCCAGAAATCAGCCAAGTTGTTCCAAAGAATTATCAAAATAAATAATAAAAACATCAGGTTTAGATATGCCTGATTCCTAAATAGAATAGGTAGCCATAAGTCTGCTGAAAATAAACTTCATCAAATATCAACCTTGCAATGGAAAATTATTTCTAGATCATTATTAAAGGATTTAATTTTTTTCTGGGGGGATGTCTTTGAGTCTGGGAACAGGGTAGACAAAGGAGCATTTCTTTCTCCTTAAGTCCCATGAATACTTATTTATCATATTAGTCAGCAGTTGACCTGGAAAATGAAGGAAAGCATGCTTCTAAGCAAACACATAACACAAGACAATGAGGTATTAATGAAGGAAGAAAGCCAGAAACGTGAGATTATAATGGGTGCTTCATGGTAATAGTTCTATAGTATTTAGTTCTATCTAAATACTATAAAACAATTAAGAGTACTAGTATCATAAAGGCACTAAGTACCAGAATAATATAGGTGGTTGAAAGGTAGGAGATCTGAAAAAACAAAATGATATCTTGGTTTTTGCAAGAGGTTGGTGATATACAGTGGATAAACAAAAAAGTGATGCTAGAAACAGACTTCTGTCTAGGGCCAGTATTACTATAGGTCAATGTATATTAAAGTGGTAGGTAACTGGATCAAAAATAAAACACATTTGTTTTTATACTTTATTTTATGAAAGTCATTTACTCAGATGAAAATACAATAATCAACTTTAAGATGTGCGGTTATCTTAACCATGCTAATAAGTTCATAGCACACCTTGATGGTTGTCCATGAAATTTAAATAATGGGCTAGAACACTTAACAGCTATCACAAAATCTAAACTGGAAAAATGGAATGCATGCTACCTTCTCATAGAAATCCAAAATGAAGTGCAACAAGAAAGTACTGTTACTCTCCAATCGCATTGCAGTAGTGGACAGCCATCCTACATAGTCAATCAGTTTAGACACAGAGTCCATGGATCCACCCAAAGTTGTCTCTCTGCAATAAAGAAATGCATAACATTCAGATACAGAACAGAGAAAGTGTTCACAATTTCCAAGCTAAAAGAAGATAACATATAGCAAGAAGCTGATAGGATACAAAATGAGGACTATCAGTACTCCAATGTATAATTCCCTTTAGAAAATCACACTGATGAGAGCTGGGGTTCTTGCTCAGGCCCTGGGATAGTTCCTCAGCACCACATAAAAATAAGTAAATAAAGGTATTGTGTCAAACTGAAAAATAAATATTTTTTAAAAATCACAGAGATGAATCATAAAACTACACTTAGCCCTCTAAGGAACCATTAAGATCAATTCATAGAACATCCTCAATAACCAGACTCTACTAGTAATTATGAGAGGGGGGGAGGATTAGGTTCTAGATATTTTAAATAATATTACCAATGTGTAGGGATCCTAATAGGATATTTCTAGAAATTGGGGGAATGAGTTCATGACAAAGCAACATGAAAAATTCAGGATAAAATCAGAAAATTAACAAAATGATAAAGCAAGCCAGGAAAAAAAATAATGAGGACTAATTAATCTCAACCAAATCATAAGTGGTTTAAAAGGATAAACATTAAAATGACTTTGGGAATCATTTCTTATGCCAGAACCATTGCAAAACAATGAGTAAAACTTAATACATAAATCAAAACCCAGTTTTGCTTGAATTCTTCAGCTGAAGATTCTGTTAAAATATTTTCACTTGACCCAGGCATGGTAGCATACACTTATAATCCCAGAGACTCAGAAGGCTGAGGCAGGAAGATCAGCAGTTCAAAGCCAATCTCAGCAAATTAGCAAGGCTCTAAGCTACTTAGCTAGACTCTCTCTTAAAATAAACAAAACAAAACTGGAAATGTGATTCAATGGTTAAGCACCCTGGGTTTTACCCCCAGTACCTATATGTATATATATTTCCCACTGAAATTCAATCTAATCCTAATATTAAAATAACAAAATTTTTGGCATCTTTCATTCTTTTAGTAAAAAGCAGATCTGGATAGTTTATATTCTTCCCAAATCAATCTCTTTAAATCACACTGGGCATAATTAGTTCAACCTATCCATTTCTCAGACTTTGTTTCAATCTGCTATTAAGTAGATTAGGAAAAGACCTGCAATGTGAATTCATAGCTTTACCCTCCTATCCATGTAGTCAACAATGTTTAAGAACAGAAAAAAATAATAACATTGTGTGTGTATGTGTATATACATACGTACATATATATAGTCTCAAGCTTGAGAGATGATGATTCTACCACTTCCACTGTGATGGTTCAGTGTCAGAACAAGGAAGGAAGGATTAGGAGACTATTCAAATAGTTGGCATCCATACTATCAGCTGGCTACCTGCAAAGCTGAGTTTAACTATGGTTTTTGAAAGCACTTGGCAAGTGTGTCTGAAATAATTTGAAATGATGATGATTGCTCAGAATACCTTTAAAAAATTTTTTTAAAGGGAGAGGGAGAGGGAGAGAGAGAGAGAGAGAGAATTTTTTTTAATATTTATTTTTTAGTTTTCTTTCAGCGGACACAACATCTTTGTTTGTATGTGGTGCTTAGGATCGAACCCGGGCCGCATGCATGCCAGGCAAGCGCGCTACTGCTTGAGCCAATCCCCAGTCCCTTTAAAATTTTTTTTTAGCAGTTCTGGGGATTGAACCCAGGTCTTCACGCAAGCTGGGCCAGTACTCTACCACTGAACAGCCTCTTCTGAAATGTCTTACCACAGGGCACTATTGGCATTTTGGATGAAACAATTCATTATTCAGGACTTCCTCCTACTCCCTCACAATTTCAGCACTTTTTTAATATTTAATTTTTAGTTGTAGTTGGGCACAATACCTTTATTTTTATGTGGTGCTGAGAATCAAACCCAGAGCCTCACATTTGCTAGGTAAGTGCTCTACCACTGAGCCACAACCCCAGCCCAGCATTTTCAGCATATTTAGCATCCCTAGCTGCTGCCTACTAAAAGACAACAGCACCCTCTTCCCAGTCACTGTGACAATTAGAAATGTCCTTGGAGAACCACTACTGAAAAATGTTTCCTATCATTCTCTAGTTGTGGTCTAGAACTACAATTTACTTCCTTTTTGACAGTTACATGACATATGATAATATGATAGAACTATAGCATTGCATTCATATCTCTAAAAGGAATTATTGAGAACTAAAGAGCTAAACCATACAATACCAAATATTATAATGAGAAAAGTTATACACACACACACACACATATGTATTAATTTATTTGTTTGACAAATTTTAGAAAGCACTCCTCCTTTGTAGATGTTCTCCCTGAATTTATAACACTAATAAAGAAAGATCCTAGGATTCTTGAAAAGAAAATATAGAAATTGTAAGGTACCTATTTCAGGGGTGTCTCAGGGGTGTCTTAGACTTACATTGCAAGTTGGCCAAAGGTTATAGACACAAACTACTCTTAATAGAATTTCTTCATAATAGTGACTCTCAAACCTTAGTTTACACAATAATTATGTAAGTATTTAAAAAAAAGATTACTGGGACATCTCCAGAGTTTTACCCAGTATATCTAGGGCAGAGACTGAAAATTTTAATCTCTAACAAGTTTCCAGATGATGCTTACACTACTGGTCCAGAGACCACATATTGAGAAACACAGCATTACAAAACATTTTCACTATCCACTAACAATCCATTTTAATCTAAAAACAATCAGGTATATATGTAAACATTACAATAATGGATATGATTAATTTAAAACAAATTTTCATGCTACCCTCAAGAAGGTTCTATCCTCTATTCCTCTAAAACAAATGAGAACACTATAGGGATAAGGATATAAGGAAAATGGGCCTGAGCTTATATTTTAATCAGTTATATGCAACTGAATCAAAGGGGAATTTGAACACCAGTTACATATTTGAACATATTAAGAACTATTAGCCAGGCACAGTGGGGCACACTTGTAATCCTGGCAACTCGGGAGTATGAGGCAGGGGGATCACAAATTCGAAGTCTGCCTCAGTAACTTAGTGAGGCCTTAAGCAACTTAGCAAGACCCTGTCTCCAAAAAAAGAAAAAAAAAGGGCTGGGGATGTGGTTAAGCACACCTGGGTTCAACCCCTGGTACACCCCAAAATATTAAGAACTATTATTTTTTTTAGATATCATAATGGTACCATTATTCTACAGTTGAGATGGTATCTGAGTTTTACTTTAAAAGTAAAAGGGAGGATGTGGAGAAAAAAGAACACTTCATAGTCATACATGATAGTATAATCTATTTTGACAAAATAATAAAAAGGAACACTTTTACATTGTTGGTGGGATTCTAAATTAGTATGAGCACTATGGGAATCAGTATGAAGGTTCCTCAAAAGACTAGGCATGGAATTACCATATAATCAACGTATACCACTCCTCAGTATTTATCCTGAGTCATCATACTACAGTGATACATGCATACCCATGTTTAGAGCAGCACAATTCACAACAACCAAATTAGTGAACCAGCCTAGGTGTCTATCAATGGCTGAATGGATAAAGAAAATGTGGTATATATACACAATGGAATTTTATTCACCCATAAAGAAACATGAAATTATGTCATTTGTGGAGAAATGGATGGAACTAAAGACCATCATGTTAAGTGAAATATGTCAAACTCAGAAGGTCAAGGTAGTATATTTTCTCTCCTATGTGGAACCTAGAGAGGAAAAAAAGGAAAGGAAAGGTGTGAGTGGATTTCCTAAAAATCAAAGGGAAACCAACAGAGGGAAAGGAACAAGAGATGGTAGGTGGAGAAGAAAGAGTGAGTGCTGGGGAGTGATAGTCGACAAACTTTATCATTATATTGTGTGCATGTACAAATGAAACAACAAATCTCATCATCATGTACAACTATAATGCACCAATAAAAAAATGTGGGGAGTCAGGCACAGTGGCATACACCTGTAATCCCAGCGGCTTAAGAGGCTGAGGCAGGAGAATCATGAGTTCAAAGCCAGCCTCAATAACTTAGGGAGGCTCTCAGCAACTTAGAGAGACCCTGTCTCTAAATTAAAAATACCAAAAAGGGCTGGGGATGTGGCTTAGTGGTTAAACACCCCTGGGTTCAATCCCTAGTACTATCCCCCCTCACCCCTGCCAAATGTAGGTGGAAAGCAAACAGGAAGTAAAAGAAGCCAGATGCAAAAGGCCACATTTTGCATGGTTCCATTCATATGAAATTGTCGGGAGCCACTCTGGGAATACACGTGCTTAAGTGCTGAGCAAGAGATACTGAACAATTATTACACCCCACAATAACGTAGGCTTTACCTCTGCTCAGGCATGGCTCCAGAAGCAGGCATTTCTGGTGGGGTTGAGTTACACTCACCTGTTCCTTTGTAATCCTGCCCCTTGCCCTCAATAAAAGTCAACTCAAGAACATGCACTCCCTCTCTCTTGTCAGCATCTCGTGTCAGCCTCTTGTTCTCCTTGTGGGAGCCTGAGGCCGGGAGCCAGGGAAGCTATCCTGAAGCTTACGAAAAGGTATTCCATGTCTGGATGATATTTTGTGTTACCCCAAAATTCACATGAGTGACTTTGGTTCAGTTGCCTACGCTGAACGGGGGTAGCAGATTGGCACCAAACGAGAGGCACTCATTGTGAATTTGGCAGGTTGACTTTGGTTAAGCGCATTTAGAAAATAGAAAACATATTGCAGACGAAGAGTAAAGAATGCTAATCTTGACAGGGGACACTAATCGTAACATGGGGAATTCAAAGTCTTCAGAGAGAAAAATCTACTTCATGATCCTAGAGACGTTAATTAATCGTAGGGGAAAACAGATCAAGAGAGCCCAGCTCACTAAATTCCTACAAATAGTCAATGATGTCTGTTCATCGTTTTTCCAAGGAAAAATTGCCTAATTTACATACTTGGGAGAGGCTAGGTGGAAAGCTGTTTAAAGGTTGCCTCTCCGCTAAACTACCCAGAGGTACAATAGAGAATATTCAGAAAGTCTGGACTGCCTTACAAATGTGTCTTTTCATGGACCGAGAAGAGGACCACTGGTCCTCCAAGGAATTGTTGGAAGGGCTGCAGAATGCAATTAGGACCTTTGAACATGACAGCCTTGTGCGGTTCCAAGACGAATTTCTCTGTCTGTGCCTGGGCTTAAGGGTGGAGTCAAGTCACGCCCAGTCTGTAGCTTGTAAACCTCAGACAGACAGGCTTGGGGCAAGACCTAAGACTATTCAAATTACAGCAGATGGGGCAAAGAGTGATTCACAAGCATGTCAGTGAAACTGGTTGGTAGGGGTGGGTGCTATAGAGGAAGCCAGCCTGGATTGAGCGTCAGGAAGTCAAATCCAAGATGGAAGGGAGGAAACCACAAGGGAAAATTCCAGAGAGGCCAAGCTGCAGAGTTCAGAGGATTCCCAGTCTGATGAAGAAAGTGAGCTGGGAATGGGTTTTAATAATCTGTGGTTGAGTGGTCCTGCTTCCGCCATCTGGACACAGCCACTCCCCTCCGGGAGAAAGAGGTTCAGCCACTCTGACATGGCTGTGGCCAAACTCTCACTGCTCCAACGTGGCTTTAAGGGTGCATTGGGGGAAGGAGAAGACATTACAGGTTTCTAGCTTTTTCCAGTTTTTCAGCAGGTAGACAAGCAAAACCAGCGTGTTTGAATGCACACTGTGGTTCCTTTTAAAACTATGAAGGAGCTGAAAAATGCTTATTGCACTTGTGCTCCAAGTTCACCTTTTGTTCAGAGCTTGATTGAATCAATCTGTAGTAAGCCATTACCACCTCATGACTGGATTACGTTAGTCAAAACATATCAATCCAGAGGTGATTTATTATTATGGAGATCAAACTGGACGGATTTCTGCACTGAACAAGCTGAAAGGAATCATAGACATGGTACTGACAATCCCATAGAGATGTTAACTGGAATGGGACCATTTGCAGATTTAGAATAGTTAAATTATGATTTACCAATTTATGATCAGATTAGTACGTGTGCTAGGAGAGCCTGGAGAGAACTATCAAACAAAGGTGAAAAAATTTTAGATTTCAGTCAGATCAGGCAAGGACCAGAGGAAAAATTCTCGGATTTTGTAGCTTGCCTTTACCAGGCGGCTAATAGGACCATTGGTGACTTAAATGCATCTGAGATTTTGGTCAAACAATTAGCTTTTGAAAATGCCAAAAGTCTGCCAGGAAATTATCCAACCCCATCGGAAAAAAGAAACTCTTTCTAAATTTATTTGCCTTTTCTCTGATGTGAGTCCGGTGCAATCACAAGGTTTGACAATTGTTGCAGCTTTAAAGCAAGTTTTACAGCCTCAGTCTAGGAGATGACACTCTCAGAGGCAATGTTTTAACTGTGGTAAGACTGGGCAGATGGCTAGGGACTGTGGTTCGTCATGCAGCCAGGGAGATCCACCTGGTTCCGGCTGGCACCATTGAAGAGGTGACCATGTGGCGTGGAGAGGCTCCGGCAGGCATTGCAGAGGTGGCCAGCTGCCATTTGTGGCAGCTTTACAACCACTTCCATCTTTACTGCCAGGGAAACTGGACATAGGGCCTGCCCCAGCCCCACCAAACAGTAGGGGCGCTGCAGTTTACACCAGAAGAGGAGCCGGGGCTCACAGTCAGACATCATCAAGCCTAGCCCAGCTGGCCTGGCATTACTATGCTTCCGGGATGCTTCCACCCCAGGGGCCGAGAGCTTGGGACTCTGAGTAGCCATGGGACTAATTTTAACTCCTGAAATGGGCCCAAAACAAATTCCTACAGGGATTAATGGGCCTCTGCCGCAAAATACCATAGGCCTAGTGTTAGGATGAAGCAATTTAAGTCAAAGAGGAATTCAAATATTGCCGGGTGTTATTGATCCAAATTTTGAAGAAGATTGTTGAGAGCCACAGTTTAGTGGGAATGATGCCTGGCATTTTGCTAGAGGGAATGGTTGAAAGGTGACCCTGCTCCGGGATTAGGGCAGATTAGGGCTCCGGGATTAGGGCGGATCCTGCTGCTTTGGGCACGGGCTACTATGGAGTTCCCATTCAGTTATTGCGGGGGTTGAGTTATTGCGGGGGTTCCGAGAGAATTGGCGCACGGAGCCTGAGCCCGGTGGAGGGAGTGTGTTCCCGGAAAGTGTGTGTAGATTGCCAGTGAGAGTTTGGGAATAAAGAGTTGCTGTTTGAACCTACAAGGCTTTGTGGCGGCTCGGTTATTTGTGCCCAGACAGACTGCGGCAAGAGATCAGGGTTACTGTTCAATCAATTGCATTATTCAGCTTTCTCCAAGGGATGTGATAGCACAATTAATATTCTTGCCTTGTCACTCCTCCAATGGCCCAGGTGAAAACCCAAGTTCCAGGTCCCTGGACCAGGTGTATTAGGCTCAATTGGTTAGACAGGAGCGCCCTCTATTGAATCTTAAAATCAACCATAAAAATTTCAGAGGTGTGTTTGATGCAGGAGCAGACAAGTCAGTTATTTCTAGCAGGTACTGGCCAAAGAATGGCCTTTACACATTGCACCTGCCAGCTTAGAAGGGATTGGTCAAATTTCTCAACCTGCACAAAGTGCTCAATATCTTTGGTGAGAGGATAAAGATGGTAATTGTGGAGTCTTTAAACCCTATGTCCTAGACACCTTGCCAGTAAATTTATGGGGTCAAAATATTCTAAGCAGCTTGAGCTTGTTATTAATAACTCCAAACTCCATTGTGTCATTTCAGGGACTTAATCAAAAATTTATTTCTCCTAGGAAATTTGAAGGGAATTCACATGAAGGGTATGTACCTATAACCTAGTCTCCCCAGAGAAAACTAGTTAATTCATCCAGCCAAAACTTTTGGCAGGGGCACTGACTTTCTTCCCGCCCCCACCCCCCAAAAAACAAAACAAAACAAAAAAAACATCAGAAAAGATTAACTGGCTCACAGAAGAGCCAATCTGGGTTTGTCAGTGGCCCTTAACAAGGGAGAAACTTAAAAGAGCCAATATGTTGGTCCTGGAACAACATCAGGCTAACCATATAGAACCTATTTTTAGTCCAATTTTTGTAATTAAGAAAAAGTGTGGTAAATGGAGGTTGTTGCAAGATCTCAGGACAATTAATTGTGTTACCAAGCCCACAGGAGCTTTACAACCACAGCTTCCTTCTCTTACAGGAATTCCTTTAGATTATCATCTAATGATGATAGATCTAAAAGATTGGTTTTTCACTATCCAGATGATTGTAAAAACATTTGCTTTTAATGTTCCAGCAATAAAATTTTAAAGAACTAGTTAAGAGATATTGCTGGAAAGTATTATCTCAGGGTATATGTAATAGTTCAACTCTGTCAAAATTTTGTGGCACAAGCTATCACGCCAATAAGGGAAAAATTCCCTGATGCATACATTATTCATTTAATGGATGATATACTTTTAGCTCATGCTAATCCAGATGTACTTTTAAAAGTTTTTGCTCAATTAGAAAATTCACTTACTGCGATACGTTTGTGCATAGAACTTAAAAGGTGCAAAAACATCTCCTTTTTGGTATCTAGGTAATATAAAAGAAGGACGCACAATTCGTCCTCAAAACTTACAAGAGTCAAAGGATTACACACCCTTAATGATTTTCAAAAATTATTAGGTGATATTAATTGGCTGAGACCATCTTTAAAACTAACAGATTTGAGTCTAGCAGATTTGAGTCTTTTGTTTCAGATTTTACAGGGGGACTGTTCTCCGACTTCTCCTTGTCAGCTCTCAACAGAAGCAAGAACGGCCTTAAAGAAGGTTGAATTTGCTATTAAAAGTGCTCAACTTACAGAATTAACCCACAGGAGCCTACATATTTATTAATATTTCCCACTGCTTATGCTCCTACAGGAGTGATATGGCAATCATTGGGAGTTATTGAATGGATCCACTTAGTTCATTCTCTTCAAAAGTCATTAACTCCTTTTCATGATTTTGTTGCTAAGTTGGTTATTAAAGGCAGAACTCAAGTTTTACAGCTGGTTGTATCATAATCTAATATTGTTTTTATCCCTTATTCTACTCAACAAAATGATTGGCTTTTCCAAACTTCTAATACTTGGCAAGTAGCTTTTGCTAATTTTCCTGGTCAGATAGGAAGTCACTATCCTCATGATAAAATTATTCAATTTGCCTTAGTAACTACATTTATTTTTCCAAAATTGTGCATGCTCAACCAATAGATGGAGCACTATCCGTGTTCACTGATAAGTCAAGTTCAGGTAAAGCAGGTTTATATAGCCATGCTCAGACAGAGGTAATCCTGCACAATGAGCAGAACTTCAGGCTTTCATGTGTGCTTTAAATCATTTTGCAAATGAGTCAATTAATATTTATTCTGATAGTTTACATGCAGTTGGAGTTACAAAAAATATTGAAACTTCACCTATTGGGTACACACCATCACAAGAGTTATTCAATTTGTTTCATACCTTGCAGAAGACAGTTCAAACACATCAACATGCATGTATTATAGGCCATACACAGGCCCACACTAATCCCCCAGGGCCTTTAACATCAGGTAATGATAAGATTGATAAACTGGTTGCTGTTTGTCAGCAACTGTCTTTGTATGACTGTGCACAGGCTTCACGTTCATTACAT
Source organism: Marmota flaviventris (assembly GCF_047511675.1). Lineage (NCBI taxonomy): Eukaryota > Metazoa > Chordata > Mammalia > Rodentia > Sciuridae > Marmota > Marmota flaviventris. The sequence continues at coordinate 73,956,418 of NC_092518.1, forward strand.
CATCAAAATGCTTCTAGTTTGCACAAAAATTTTATTATTACTAGAGAGCAAGTGCGTCAAATTGTACATCAATTCCCACAATGTGTTGTACACATTCCATCTTTACCATCTGGGGTAGATCCCCACGGGTTATGACCAAATCAGTTATGGCAAATGGATGTAACTCACATTCCTCAATTTGGCAAATAATGTTATGTACATGTAATTGTAGATACTTATTCCAGATTTATCTTTGCCACAGACATGCAAAAGAAAATACGCAACATTTTATTTCTCATTGCCTAGCTGCCTTTGCAGTATTAGGATGTCCTTTACAGATTAAAACTGATAATGCACCAGCTTATACTAGCTCTTCTTTTCAGCAGTTCTACCAACAGTTTCGTTTTGACCATAAAACAGGTATTCCTTACAACCCTCAAAGTCAAACCATTGTAGAACGAGCTCATTTATCTATTAAACTGTAATTACAAAAACAGAAAGGGGGAAATAGGACCCCTCCCAAAATAACCTTAACCATGCCTTGTTTGTTTTAAATTTTCTAAATTGTGACTCAGAAGGTCACATTGCAGCTGAGAGACACACATCTTCCACAGTAACAGATTCTTTAAGCCAAGTTTGGTGGAAAGATTTACAAACAGGTCAATGGAAAGGACCAGATCCAGTGATGATATGGGGTACAGGTCATGCTTGTATTTTCCCAGAAGGTGCATTTTATCCTACTTGGGTACCTGAATGTGCCATCAGACATGGAGGACCTAGAGGTAAGGTTCAAATGACTGAGGATCGATCCAGAGATGACTCCTTACAAGAAGAGGAAGGATGAGGGGGAAAAAAAGATGGCCCAGAGAGACCCAACGGTGAAGCTACCCTCATGGAAGTTTTTGAAAAATCTGACGCTGCAGGCTGAGCAGATGATCCAGTAGCAAGGAAGGACTAAGTCTCCAGCTATGAGCTTAAAGCAATGCTAGCTGTATTGAGCTGCCAGGTAACTGGGACACAGGGAGAAACGTATCGACATACTTTCCAGATCCACCTTTAGTACACCCAATGGTATGGACTAGAGAATCCATCCCACTATTTACTAATGACTCACATATGATGGGAGGTTTTACAGACACCCATAGTACTCCCATCCAGATGACTGGATTTAATTATTCTGGCTGTAGCGGTCAGTTACCTATGTGTTGGTCCCTCAATAAACATGCTGGCTGTCTAAAAGTGTCCTTTGAGGAAAAGAGCAGTTGGGGGGCCTAGACCAGCTAATCATACTGGCCTCAAGTACTCAAAGCCATATTAGAACAGTTATTAAAAGGGATTCTCTCATAACAAGCCAGTCATTTCAGCAGAATGTTCATTAATACCTCACTGTCCTAACCATTCTTCAATAGAAATTGGCACATTCCCTAAATGGATGGATTGTATAAATACCTTCCCAATACAGCATAAATTGTCTAGAAATAATGGGTATATTTTAGACTAGTCTCCGAGGACTGACAAAAAACAATTACATAAGGGTGCTGCCATGACCCCTGGAGGTTTTGTTAGTAACATCTTGATCTTCAGCAAAGGTGGCATTCAGAAAGATGGCTGGCATTTGATTGCAGCCTCAGAATGTTTACATTTTACTGACAAACCTTTACCTGACTTTGTAGGCAGAAATTGTAGTAAGGAAGGTTCTTATTATGGCCTGTGAGCCTGTGTTCATTCTCCTTATGTTTTAATTACTAGAGATGTGAAAGTCAAAAGAAAAGATGATATATATCTTGTAGCCTGTAATAAATGTAATTTAACTAATTGTATCACCAGATACAATACAGAGAAGGGAACACTGATACTTCACCAGTCCTCTTTTGTTGTATTGCCAGCTAATATCTCAGAGCCATGGTATACTGATCCTGGTTTTCAAGTGTTACAACAAATACATGCCCAGCTGACCAGACCTAAGTGAGCTCTTGGATTTATAATACTTGGAGTGGCTGCCTTAATTTCATTTATTGCTTCCACGGTCACAGCTTCAGTGGCCAAAATATTCAGCATGCAGATTTTCTTAATAATTTGGCTTAGAACACTTCCAAAGCTCTTTATAATCAGATAAATATTGAGGAAAGGACTGAAACTAAGCTAAATGCCTTAGAAGCTACTGTTATAAATATTGATAATGAGCTTTCAGCTTTAAGGTTCAAGGAAAGACTCAAATGTCATACTGATTATAAATATGTGTGTGTTACTGCTGCCAAATACAGTGTTCCCAATGGAATTGGGAAATGGTTAAAAACCATTTATTAGGTATTTGACAGAACAATAATAATAACTTGGATCTTTTGGAGTTATATCATCATATTCAAGATATACAAAAAAGTAAGATTAATTTTTCAGTTCCTACCTCTTTACCTGATCAAATACTTTAAGAGTTGAATGGTTTTAACCATGGAAACATACTAAAACATTCTACATGGTATATTATTGGACTGTTCGCTTTGCTATTAATCCTCTCTTGCAATCATAGGATGTTGTGCCTTCAGAACAAGAATTCTAGATAGCGACTCATCACATACTTTTTCAAAGAAAGAAGGGGGAATATATCGGGAGCTGCTCTGGAAATATGCCCTTAAGTCCTGAGCAAGAGATACTGAACAATTATTGCACCCCACAATAACTTGGGCTTTACCTCTACTTAGATAATGAGGCATGGCTCCAGGAGTAGGCGTTACCTGGTGGGATTGAGTTACACTCACCTGTTCCTCTGTAATCCTACCCTTTGTCCCTTTTTTCAGATAGGATGTTCTAAGAAACAGCTTCCCCCAATAAAAGCCAACTCCAGAACATGCACTCCCTCTCTCTCATCAGCCTCTTGTGACTTTCTCTTGTCCCCCTGTGGGAGCCTGAGGTTGGGAGCCAGGGAAGCCATCCTGAAACTTATAAAAAGTTATTCTGTGTCTGTGTGGTGGGCTGGATGGGAGCAGCATGAAATGCTCAAAAAAGGTAAATTAATTGATAAAAAAAGTAGATTAGTTGTTGCCAGGGCACAACAGGGGAATGTCTGCTAATAGGTATAGCATTTCTTTGTGGGAATAATGAACACATTCTGAAATTAGATGTACAACTTTGTGAATATACTAAACCCCAAGAAATTGTGTACTCATAAGGATAAACTTTATGCTATGTGTATTAATTATATCTCAAAAAACCCCGATATTTTACAAAAATGATCCAGGAAGTAGAAGGATTTATAGATTAAAAAAAGGTTAATCATAAGTTAACTTTTGAAGGTGGATGATGGGTACCTAGAGGTAACAATGCACTATTTTCTCTACTTTTAATTATGTTTGCAACTTCCTATAATATAAAGTTTTTAAATGCTATAAAATAATGTGGCTGATAATAGAATAATATGATTATGTATTTCCTTGAAATCCAGTCTTTTACTTCCACTTTTAGGGTAAAGCACACATTTAATGGAAATTTGGGCTCTTTAACCCAAAAGTCAAGATAAATTAATACACCTAACCAAATTACACCAGAGGAATGGCAAAAATTACCTCAAAAAATTTCTACTCATCATCAAAATTGGCTTTACATATATAAGAATACATTTTATAAAGTGAGTTAGGCTGAATGGAAGTCAAAGTTGCAATGCTAATCTCAGCTCTCCAGTGTTTTGCTAAGTTAACTCATACCAAGTGCTTTGAGGCTAAAGGGCTGCTTTCTGACATAGAATACGAACCTGGAGAATTTTCTTTTTGTGGGGAAGAAGAGTGAAAACAAAAAAAGTATTTCAGAAAAGTACTACCAAGCATTTATAAGAAACCATAAGGTTTCATGACACACTATTAAACTTCATATGCAAACATTTTTATATAGATTATCTTTTCTGGAGGACTGTAAGATAACTCACAGAAGACTGCTCGTCAGAGGTTTCATGCAAATGTCCACAGAAAGCCACAACAGCCAGTTCTGCAGTAGCTCTTTCAGACTCTGAAGAACACTACACTGAGGGGGCAAAACAAAACAAAAAAAAATCATTCAAAATATCATTCAGACATAACAGTGTTCAGAACAGAGGGTAGAGGTAGAAGGGACCATAGAGATGACTGTCTTAGAACTCAATAGGTGCTGCTCCAACATGGTAATTCTCCAGGTGACAGATGACCTCAAATACAAGTTTATTTTGCCATTTTCTCTACAAGAAACTCACCTCAACAGGACTGACCTAAAACAAGACTTTTTTTCTCTAAATTACATTCATTTATAACAAATATTATATCATCAAATAAAAACATCCTTTCCAGGAGTGGTAGAGCATGCCTGTAATTCCAGCTACATGGGAGATTGAGGCAGAAGGAGCTCAAGTTCAAGGCCTGCCTAGGCAACTTAATGAGACCCTGTCTCAAAATAAAAAGGGGCTAGCGAGAGAATGTGAAAAAAAGGAACACTTTTACACTGTTGGTGGGACTCAAAAATAGTACAACCACTATGGAAATAAATATGAAGGTTCCTCAAAAGATTAGACATGGAGGGCTGGGGATATAGCTCAGTTGGTAGAGTGCTTGCCTCACATGCACAAGGTACTGGGTTCAATCCTCAGCACCACACACACACACACACACACACACACACACACACACAAAGACTAGACATGGAACTACCATATGACCCAGCTATACCACTCCTTGGAATTTATCCTGAAGAATTAAAGTCATCTTACTTCAGCAATACATGCATATCCATGTTTATAGCAGCACAGTTCACAACAATCAAATAACCAAATTAGGAAACCAGCCTAGGTATCTATCAATGGATAAAGAAAATGTAGTATATATACACAACAAAATTTTATTCATCCATAAATAAACATGAAAATTATGTCATTTGTGGGAAAATGGATGGAACTAGAGACCATCATGTTAAGTGAAATATGTCTAACTCAGAAGGTCAAGGGTCGTATTTTCTCTCCTATGTGGAACCTAGAGAGGAAAAAGGAAAAGAAAGGTGGGAGTGGATCTCCTAAAAATCAGAGAAAGATCAGAAGAGGAAAATGAACGGGGTGGTGGGTAGAGAGGGAGGAGTAAGTATTGGGGACAAATTATATTGTTACAATGTGTGCATGTACAAAGATATAACAACAAATGTCATTACTGTGTACAACTATAATGCACCAATTAGTTGTGTACAACTATAATGCACCAATTAAAAATGTGGGGGAGGGGTTGAGGTTGTGGCTCAGCAGTGGAGCGCTTGCCTAGCATGTGCGAGGTTCCTCAGCACCACATAAAAATAAATAAAGGTATTGTGTCCAAGAATAACTAAAAAAATATTTTTAAAAATGTGGGGGAAAGGGGCTGGGATAAGCCAGACACAGTGGTGCATGCCTTTAATCCCAGAGGCCCAGGAGGATGAGACAGCAGGATTCCGAGTTCAAAGACAACCTCAACAACTTAGCAAGGCCCTAAGCAACTCAGTGAGACCCTGTCTCTAAATAAATAAAATTTTAAAAAGGGTGGTGATGTGGTTCAGTAGTTAAGTGCCCCTGAGTTCACTTCCCAGTACCAAAAAAAAACGGGTGAGGGCTGGGATATAAAGTAGAATGATATTATGTAAATTGCTGATAAATGGATGGAATTGGAGAACATTATGCTGAGTGAAATACGCCAGATTCAGAAAGTCAAAGTTCAAATGTTTCTCTTACATGTGGAAGCTAGAGAGAAATAAGAAATTTTAAAAGAGGGGGTGGGTGATCTTTTGAAAACAGAAGGGAGAACAATGGAAGAGAGGAAAGGAATGAAAGGGAGGGAGGAGGGATAAGAAAGGGGAATGAGAACAGAATGAAATTAACCAAACTATGCCACATACAAGTACAAACATATTATAATGAATTCCACTTTTTTTGTATAAATATAATACACCAACTTAAAAATTAATTTAGAGTTCTGGGGAGTGATAATGGCCAAATTATACTGTTACATTATGTGTATGTATGAATATGTAAAACAACTCCCAACATTATGTACAGCTATAATGTACCAATAAATAATGTGGAAAAATTATTTTAAAAACCTAAGTAAAATTAAAAGGGGTGGGGATGTAGTTCAGTGGTAGAGAGCCCCTGAGTTTAATCCCCAGTGGATGCATGGGAACCAAACAAAAACAACAACAAAAAATTATCCTTATTGTCCCCTCTTAGAGATCCTTTGAAGTTGCTACAGATGAGTTTTCCACCCCTTGTACCTTGTGATCCACAAGTACAAGTTACTGTCTTAATATTTATTTTTTATTTATAGGCAAACACAATATCTTTATTTTTTTATTTTTATGTGGTGCTGAGGATTGAACCCATTGCCTCACACATGGTAGGTTAGTGCTCTACCTCTGAGCCACAACCCCCGACCACAAGTTACTTTCTTTTTGAAGGTCATAAAATTTATCTTCTCTGACTTTGAAAATCAAATAATTCTAATCTTTCCTTTCTCAGGCTTTGCCTTGATTTCCCAGGATTGCCTTCACATATAAAAAAGTAGGAGTCATAATAGAAATTCACCCAGGGTATTAATGATTATAAACTATAGAATCTATAAATCTGAAACCTTTCTTAAATATCTTTAATAAAGAATGGCCTAGTTACAGGAATATTTCCAGCAATAGGGTGCATACTACTACTTCACAGAACAGTTCAATTACTTTTTTTTCCCTAGAAATTGACACTTCAGTCCAACATGGTGGCCCACACCTATAATCCCAACAACTTGGAAGGCTGAATCAGGAGTATCACAAGTTTGAAGGCAGCAATTTAGTGAGACCCTGTCTCAAAAAATAAAAAGGGCTGAGGATAGAGCTCAGTAGTAAAGCATCCCTGGGTTTAATCCCCAGTACCCACCCCTACACACACAAAAAAAAAAAAAGAAAAAAGAATAAAAAGAAAAAAAAAGAAACTGATACTTCATATTCATATTAAAAATATGTCCAAGTTGAAAGCAACCTGAGTCATCTAAAACAATATTGACTTAGAAAATCCCTCTGCCAGGGAATTTTATAATTTGAAAAAAAAAAAATCAATATTACAATGCTAAATGTACAAATCAAAAAAGTTTATTTCCCCACCCACCTACTCTGCCCCCACAACAAAGGAAGGTTTTCATGTTTATGGAAGGGTCATGTTTTTTTTTTTAAAAAAAGGTAAGAAGATGTGTATGTAGAATCTTTTCTACATACTCATCCCTAGTAGACAAATGTTAAACCTCTGCTTGACCTCCTCCACTGTTAGGAAATACAACTACCTGTGAAAATCCTTTATTCCTTTTTAAGTCTGCTCTGCCTGTAATAAGATGCTGCCTTCTAAGCCAGGCATAGTTATGTACACTTGTAATCCCAGCAACTCACGAGGCTGAGGCAGGAGGATGGCAAGTTCAAGGCCAGTCTCTGCAACTTAGCAAGGCCCTAAGCTACTTAGCAAGACCCTATCTCAAAATAAAAAATAAAAAGGGGTGGGATGTAGCTCAGTGGTAAAGCACCCCTGGGTCCAATCCCCAGTACCTAAATAACTAAATAAATACTGCCCTCTAGCTAACTCTGCCTCTTATACAGAGAACTTCCATGTAAAGATCCTTTAAAAACCTGAAAGGAACCAAAAGATCTTACTCTGTTTTTCTTCCAGGAAAAATCTCCCTAGTTCTTTTACTATCTCAGGCTAAAAAGTTTGAACTTATCTTGTATCCTTCATGCTTTATTTCCAGTCACCAAATCCTATCAAGTTTTTCCTTCAAAATGTCCAACTTATTCATTTCCTTCCCAATTCCACTATAATTACCCTATACCAGTCCTTCACATCTCTATCCTCCTAGCTAGTCTCCTATATTCTAGTCTCATCTCCCAAACCCTAATTCTTTCTCCATGGCTGCTAGACCCTTGTATTTGAAGCACTCTATCAAGTGCACATTGCAGTGTTGAATGCCTTAGCAAAGGAACAGCAGTATGTATATGTCACATGAAGATGCTCAAGACAGCTATCTATTCCTACAACAGAAACTAAATAGAAATAATAATGGAGAAATGACTAAATAGATTGTAGTACTATGACTATGGTGCCATTATTAGAAATATTATGAAGACTATGTGGAAACATGGAATTCTTATGCAATGATAACTTTGTATTTGGTTTTTAAAATTTATGTCCATTATGTCTGAAACTGTAGAAAATGATAAATCAATAAGAACAAAAATTGAACAATTAACGTTCCAAAGCAAAGACATCATGGTTATGGAGGGTTTATGGGGCTTTTCCTATACAAAATTCTACAATGAAAAAAAAATTTTTATGACAGACACAATCAATCAGGCACAAACAAAATGTACTAGAATGTAAAAATACTTTTTATAGATTTTAAAATATTATTCATTTATTAAACTAAGGTGGTAGTCAAACCATACAATAATAAGTTACTATAAAGCCTCTGAAACTAATTGAATTTCTAGCTAATTCTACCCTATTTCATGTTTCTATTATTCTTAGTCACCTCCTAAAATATATGCTCCTTTGGATATTTATCCTTATATTTCTCTGTGCTTCATGTCCCCTTTCATTAATCCTACCCTTCTCAAATCTCTCAGTTGCAATACCCTAAACTTTTATTCAATGTTAACCTACACCCACACATTCATATTCTAAAAGTATGCTTCTCTTTTTACCTTAATTATATTCTGATTCTGGCTTAGTGGTTAAGAACTTCTGGGTTCAATCCCTGATACCAAAAACAAAACAAAATAAAAAATCAAATAGACCTTCTATTTAATCAGGTGACACAGGGGAAAAAATTCTCCTTGTTTCAGAATGTTTACAAATATTTTATCAGCTACAGAACCTCATAAGTCAAACAACTACCAACAGATGAATTGAAGACCCCCATTTTAGATTGCATTTTGCTAGTTTTTCTCATGACTTTGACTATTCTTTGGTTTTCAAAACACAAAATTGTCTATCTCCAACATTATTTCCAAACAATTATTTCTCCTTTCTTGTGTAAAAAACCCTTTCTCCTTTGATGCTCACATTATCCAACTACATTACCATTTACATTTTTGTTTGTTTTAGCAGTGCTGAGGATAAAACCCAGGGCCTTATGCATGGTAGGAAAGTGTTGTATCACTGAGCTATACCCACATCCCCCCACTTTATTTCCCCAAATCTCTACTATCTATCTTCTGGAAACTCATCCACATTCGTTGAGGACCTCAACACTCTGCTTCGTATCCTGCCATTGACAACTCAGCTATGTCAGTGTCCCCCCAAAGGTAATCCACTCAACACTTCAGCTTTATTTTCTTGACCTTAAATCAAACAGCCTTCACTTTCACTTACCTTACCTACTTCTACAGCCACACACTAGATTCTGTCATAACCTAAATTGAACCACCACTGAAATCTACTACTTTTGTGTTGTAACTTTCTGTTTTTCCTGCCTTCCTATTTTTCTTCACACCCTCAACTCCAACTAACTATACTCTTGCTATTCAACTTCACATTCAATCCTTTGATTACTTCATTTTAACTTCTATTTTCAAGCTTAACCTTCTCTTATCCTTATTTCTCTATATAGAACAGACCACACTGTCAATCATTCTCAATTCTCTTGCACTCCATTCAATCATCAAAACTCCAGATTCATTCAATTTTTTTATATTTATTTTTCAGTTGTAGTTGGACACAATACCTTTATTCATTTATTTTTTTATGTGGTGCTGAGGATCGAACCCAGCCTAGCACATGCTAGGCTCTACCACTGAGCCACAACCCAGCCCCAAATTCATTCAATTTTAATACATATTTTCTTTTCTTCATTATTAAGCTGAAGAAAATTACAAAACTAGATGTGTTAGTGCCACTCCAAATTTATGTTCTCCAACTTCAGCTGGACCCTTAATGAAGCTCAATAATTCTTTATTTGTCTTTGATCAGTGCATGTTCTTGCTCCCCTCCCCATCTGCGTAGGCTGTCCTACCTAGATAACCACCCCAAGTCCTTCTACTTAATTCTTTCCTGTGTAACATGCTTCCTATTTTGAAAACTTTAACAGTCTTAGGCACAAATTATTTTATTTTCTTGCCCTTTCTTCCAACTCTACAAATATATCTACATATCCACCTAACCATATGTCCTTCCCCATACAGTTTTAGAAGATAAGTGGTGCCTCCCATTTCTCACCATCCATTCAAGCAAACCCCTTTACCTAGTCCCCAACCCTTGTTTAAGTATTTATTTAGAGACAGGTTCTCACTGAGTTGCTTAGTGCCTCACTAAGTTGCTAAGGCTGGCTTTGAACTCGCAATTCTCCTTCCTCATCCCCCCCAAGCAAGCCACAGGGATTATAGGCGTGTATCACCATGCCTGGCTCCTCTACCTAGCCTTAATTCAATACTTTCATGTTTCTTCTGGAACCTTATATCATTAACTATCCCCTATCTTTCCTCAATTTTCAGCCTGTCTCTGTTTTTAACTAGCTCTTTCAGCTCTATGTATAAACACTCAGGTTTTTCTCTCTCATTCTGGGGGAAATAAACAAGCAAATACAACTTCCTTTCAAAGTCCCAATAAGAATATCTCTTTCTGAACCTCTTCTTTTTAGGCAAATATGAAGCATGCTCTGTAACCACTGTCTTCACTTTTTTTTTTTCCTATAATGCTGGGGATCAGCCCAGGGCTTTGCACATACTAGGCAAACACTCTACCACTAAATTATATCCCCAGCTGTCTTAATTTTTTCACTTTGTATTCACCCTTCAAACCTCACAACCTGGCTTCTGGATCCACACTGTATTAAAATTAGTCACAAAGTTAGCCAAAATCTCGGTATTGTTAATTCCAAAAGAAAAAAAGAAGTGGCATCTTTCCTGGAATATTTGGCAACAGTATTCCTTAACTCCTTCATGATATCCTGTATTCCCTTTGTTTCCTTGCATTATTCTTCTCCTAGTTCTTTTCATACCTGTTAATTCCTTAAGGTAGCTTTACAGACTCTCCTCATTTTTAGCTTCAGAATTAAATACTGAATATTCCCTTGAGTTCTATCCTTGAAGACTGTCTGTTTTCCGTTCCATCTTCCCTCCCCCATCCCACCTCTCACTTTCATAGAAATACATGTATGTATGCATAAATGTGTATGTGCATTTTTGGTTTAACCATAAGAAATTGCTAATTGTCTACCATCTTTGACCTACATTTGGCAGTTGTGTATGGTTCAACCCAATGTTTATAGATAAATAGCTCTTTAGTGGAATAAGATAAAAATATAGAGCTGGGGCTATAGCTCAGTGGTAGAGTGCTTGCCTAGCATGTGTGAAGTACTGGGTTTGATCCTCAACATGGCAAAATATAAATAAATGAAATAAATGTATTGTGTCCATCTATAACTATACACACACACACACACACACACACACACATAGATAATAAAAATAAACAGAAAAACCCAAATAGAAGATTGAGAGAAAATTACAAAAAATAAACTACAAAATGGAGCCTCTGAAAATTTATTAGCTAGAAGAATTGGTGTGTATTTTCATATGAATGATAACACTGATCAGGTAGTAAAAGTTATAAGCAATATAAATAAATCATATACACTGGGTTGGAAGGTGGTGGACTAGAGGTGGCTACATTCTTAGATGCACCATGGCATGACACCAAAGTAGCAGGCATACAGTTTTTCAGTGAGGTGGGTGAAAGAGGGATTTCACTAACATTTAATATTGGCCGCTTAAGTGCTTAGGGACGCCGAAATTTCAGTACAGGAAACAAAGAAGAAAGCCTACTACCTGCAGCCGCTGTAACATACTCACCATAGACAAAGGGAGGGGAAGTAAAGGAAGCCACATTCCAAGCTGTCATGTGCGGATAAACATGAGATCAAAAACACTGCCTACTGGGCTTGGGCTGTGGCTCAGTGGTAGAGCACCTGCCTCTCATGTGTGAAGCGCTGGGTTCAATACTCAGTACCACATAAAAATAAATAAATATTGTGTCCATCTACAACTAATGCCTACGCTTATCTGACCCAAGAAGCTGCACTATGTGCAGGTTCTTGAAAAGTGCTCTCAGGTGCTTAAATAAGTGAGCTCTGTGTCTCAATTGGTCATGGAGAGCTGACATGGGAGCCATTTTAGGAGAGTATGCTCCCAAGGCATCTGTGGGACTCGGGAGATAAGAACACACACAAACACACAAACAAACACACACACACACACACACACACACACACAAATATCCTGCAGGTGCCTATCGAGGGACCTAGGCAGTACCTGGCTGAACATGAGAAATGGCATTGGAGTAGACTAAACTCAGGGGGATTCTAGTCAGAAGGGCCAAGGGGAGTCTTCATGTCTGGTGGCTCACATGACCAGATGAAGTGGGGAATCTCTGGGAACAGGGGTGAATACACTCAGGGACTAGTCCCCAGAAGGCTGTGCTCCTTGGGCAGCAGTGAGAAGAGGACTGGCCCATGATTAGCTTTCTTAGGAAGAAACCCGCATAAGTGATCTGCTAAAGTCTAACCTTAGGAATGGAACAATCCTGTCTTTCCAAAAAAGGTACCATTCAACAAAACCAAATTAGACCTGAAGCCCTGAGGAATGGAACCAGCTGTCCATGAATTGAGACCACTGAAACTGTGAGCCCTCAAATTAACTCTTTCTCCTCTACAGCTATGCTATTTGGGTCATTTTGTCACAGCAGTGACGAATTGCTGACTAATACATATATCAAACAGCTTCAGTATTAGGCCACTTCAACAGGTAATTCAGAGAGCAACACAAAAACAGGAAGAGGTTAACATCCCCCCACCCCTTGTTCTATCAATACATAGCTCAAAAAAAAAAAAAAAAAAAGGAAAGAAAGACTATTAGACGTAGACAAGGACCACCTATTCTGGTCAAATATTTTGACCAACTCAGTGGAGAAGCTCTCTTCAATCTTCACCAAGATTTTGAAAAAAAAAAAAAAAAAAAAAAAATATATATATATATATATATATATATATATATATATATATATATATTTTAATTTTTTTCTTCGTACTCCTTCCATGTATGTGTATGTATGTGTGCATATACATGTGTGTATGTGTGTGTGTGTGTGTGCGTGCGTGCATGCAAGCATGTGAATTCTGGCTGTCCTGACTGTTTCAGGGACATATATGCATACACTTATTTGTCTTTTTTTTTCTCTCACATTCAGCATTTTAAAAAATGTAATTATCTTTTCCTAGCATTGTTGTGTGAAGGTTTGGGTTCTTTAAACTGATATTATATTATTTTCATGTGTTTATTTCTCTTGTTTCTCCATCTTCTCCTGCTAAAGGCCAAATTCTATTGTTTTCCATTGTTCTCTCCCAATACCTTGCTTTTATTATTTTTCCCCTCACTCTGTATAAAGATCACATGACATACTCTTCTGTATTCTGTTCACTTTCTGAAACTATAGTCTTTTCTAACTTCCCAACACAGTTCCTGTATTTTTACTCTCGTTCAGAACTAAATGGTTTATATAACTCCTGCCCCCACAATAAATGCTAACACCATCATTACTACTGTGGATGATCTAGTTGATGCCTGCTATTTGCTTTAAAGGCAGACTAGTTCATGGTTATTGTTTTCACTGCTGATAATTGCTGAATCCACCCTTCCTTCTTTATTGGTGGCAATTAACATTAAAGATGGCATTGTAGGATCTGGGTATTTACTTTAACACTGTTTACTATTTGCTGTTTGCAACAATTGATACTACTGTTATTTTGTCCCCATTCTGTGAGGTGCGGGAATCTACAGGGACACTAAAAGTTCACGGTTAGAGATTCTGCTGCTGAGCTAAACATTCCCCTGACATTATACCAACTCAAAAAAAGGACAAGACAAAAGGCCCAAGCCATCAACAAGGACCCAAGGAGGAACAACCAGAGTGGGAACTCAGGTCCCACCCCTTGGCTTCTACCCATACATCAAAAACAAAGAGAAGAGGAACAATGGTTTTCTTGAGAAGCACTGATGTGACATTTGAGTGGTAAACTGAATAGTTGCTTTCTTCATGGACCATAAAACTATTGACAAACTAAACAAAAACAAAAAAAAAAAAAAGGGAGAAGTCCCAGAACAAATAAAATAACTCACACAATAAGAGGTAGATCTCTGAAAACATGAGAAAAGAGGCAAACAAAATCTATAAACACCCAACAAAGGATCCCACTGAGAGTAAGGTGGACAAATACCCAGAGAAAGATTATAAAAACTGATTCTCATAGGAATGAATTAAGAGAGCAATTACAGACCAGGTGTGGTGGTACATGCCTATAATCCCAGCAGTCCGGGAGGCTGAGTCAGGAGGCTTATGAGTTCAAATCCAGTCTCAGCAATGGCAACGCACTTAGCAACTCAGTGAGACCCTGTCTCTAAAAAAATACAAAATATGGCTGGGGATGTGGCTCAGTGGTTGAGTGCCCCCAAGTTCAATCCCTGGTACCAAAAAAAAAAAAAAAAAAAAAAAACCCACAAAGAGAGAGAGAGAGACAGCAATTACAGTAGATAAAAGACCACATCAATAAACAAATAAAATAGTGAAAAGAAACCAAGCAGAACTCCTAGAATGAAAGACACAATCAAACAAATTAAAAGCTCACTCAAAGATATCACTAACAGATTAGACTGCATAGGAAATAGAACCTCAGCCATCAAAGACAGAACTTTAGGCACTGAAGACAGGCTATATGAACTGAAGTACACAGAAGGCAGTAAAAGGGAAAAAAAAATACAGAAAATATAAGAACTCTGGGACAACTTTAAAAGACCAAACCTGAGACTCACTTGGTTAAGAGAACAAGGAGATACAAACTAAAGGCATAAAGAACATTTTTCAATGAGATAGTTACAAAAGAAAAAAAAAAAAAAACTTCTCCCATAACCAGAAATGAGATAGACATTCACATACAGGAAGTTTGAAAGATCCCAAATAGATGTAGTCAGATAAGAAGCTCATCAAGACATATCATAATCAAAATGCCTAACAGAAAATAAGGAAAAGGGCCAATGCTGTGGCCACTATCACTGAGCCACCTACCACTGTTGCCTCATCTACCAATTGCAGCCACCTTAGGACACTTCAACCGCCACCATAGCCACCTCAATGTGGTAGCCTCCACCTTGGGGACACCTATCTGCCACAGTACTGCCCACCACAGCACTGCATCTCTGAATGGGGTCACCCACTGTCACCACATGGCCCTTCCTCACTGCCCCATTTCTGAAAGCAATCGCCTCCATCTTGGGACACTTCTGCCACATGGTGGGTTACCTCTGCCACTACCATTACCATCTCAAGCTGCAACAGCCTCCATCTTGGGACACCAGCCAGGGCCTAGAAGCCCAACATCAAGGTACCTAGAGGTTTGCCACCACCATTGCCACCAACATATAGGGGCATGTCCACTTCAATCTAGTGACACCAGCCAGCGCCTGAAAGACCATCATCAAGGTACCTGCAGTTGTGCTAATAGCCACCATCTTGCTGCAGAGGCAGGAGAAAGCCTTGCACGGGGTTGGTAGATTAGAAGAGGGTGTGACAGCATCTAGCTTTTGGCTTTCATCTTGCCCAGACTTTCATCTTGCCCACCCAACCAGTCCAGCACCCATCAGGATTCCACAGCTAACAAGAGCCGGCACTTACTGGGACCCAACACCAGTCCAGTCCCTGACTCCCAATCTGGCATCCACTGATCCCCTGGCCCCACCAGTTTGGCAATCAATAGGGCCCTCCAGCTCCCCAATCCCTAGTCTCCCAACCTCTCCCTAGCCACCAACCTGGCCCAACACTTGCAGCAATGTGACTGGCCCACAGCTCTCAATGCCTGGTCCTGATCTGCCCAATACAGAACAGCTCTTCACAACAGACACACAGGTCCCAGTACTTAGCCATTAGGACCTCTAGAGAGAAAGATAACTAACTGGGAAGTCAGGGCAGGGGTGTGAGAGATACAGTTTAGAGACTAAATTAGACAACAGGAATTTTAGGGACCGCAAGCAACATAAGGGGCTAAGATCAGCTCCTACATCACACAAGTGGACCCCAAAGGAGATTCCCAGGGTGCAGTCTTCCAATGGAGACTGGCAATTGCTAAACCCTGCCTCAAAGAGTTCCGCCTCCAAGACTAATCCACCCACCACAGTAACCCTCACATTCCTGAAGATGGAGATACCATCAAATTCCAGACAACCTCATCTATGAGATGAGAAGGGAAGCAGAGAAGATACTGAACTTCAATAGAAACAATTGTTTGATTTTCCTTAGATTTTTTTTTCTTTTTCTGGTTTTCACATCCACACCATTTTTTAAATCAAGTACTTTTCATATATCAGCTACTGAGGACAGAGATGTCTGAATGGTATATTACAGTTTTGTTGTATATTCTTTAATTTTTACTTTTTTTTCTTTTTATTCTTAATTTTTTTCTTATTTACTTATGTTTTTACTCTTTCTCTATATTTTCCTGTCACTTATCTGTTCCCCGGATTCTCTTCTTCTCTTTTTCTCCTGCAAACAGCAAACTTCTATTGATTCCTCCCTCCCTTTTCCTACAATCTAATACTTCTATTTTCTCCTCCAACTTCATAAACATCACATCCTACAACAGCCCTGTTCTCTTCATCTACCATTAGAAATTGTAGAACATTTTGCAAACATATTGCTTAGGTTGCAGACAATACTTGAACACAACATTTCTGTTTATTGCAACAAAACTGTAAATGTCTGAATAGGAACTATTTGGTTTAAGGCTACATATTGTTTGCATTGAGTGCTGTTAATATTGATCTCCCCCTGAAAGACAAAGTTTTGGAAACCTGCAGGGTGGAAACTATAATACCTTGGATCTGCACTGCTAGAGGGGAAGACACAAGAACATGAAAAAACAGGGGAAGAAAGTGCCCCAAACAAACCAAGATGGTATAATAATAGACTCTATTGAAATGACAGTAGAAGGGGTTGGGGTTGTGGCTCAATGGTAGAGCGCTCGCCTGGCATATACGAGTCACTGAGTTCACTCCTCAGCACCACATAAAATAAATAAATAAAATAAAGGTACTGTGTCCAACTACAACTAAAAAAAATTATTAAAAAAAGAGAAATGACAGTAGAAGAAATGTCAGAGAAGGACTTCAGAATGTACATAGTTAAACTGATCTGCAAAGTAAAGGATGATATAAGAGGAAAAATACAGATAGCAAAAGATTATTTCAATGATGATATATAATCAACAAATATATGAAAAAATGCTCAACATCTCTAGCAATTAGAGAAATGCAAATCAAAACTACTCTAAGATTTCATCTCATACCAGTCAGAATGGCACTCATCAAGAATACAAACAACAAGAAGTGTTTGCAAGGATGTGGGGAAAAAGGTACACTCATATATTGCTGGTGGGACTGCAAATTGGTACAGCCAATATGGAAAGCAGTATGGAGATTCCTTGGAAAAATGGGAATGGAACCACCATTTGACCCAGCTATCCCACTCCTCATTTACACCCAAAGGACTTAAAAACAGCATACTACAGTGATGCAGCCACATCAATGTTTATAGCAGCACAATTCTCAATAGCTAAATTGTGGAACCAACCTAGATGCCCTTCAGTAGATGAATGGATAAAGAAAATGTGGTATATATACACAATGATATATTACTCAGCATTAAAAGAGAATAAAATCATGGCATTTGCAGGTAAATGGATGGAGTTGGAAAATATTTTGCTAAGTGAAGTTAGCCAATCCCAAAATAACAAAGGCCAAATGTTTTCCCTGATATGTGGATGCTGACCCATAATGGGGATGGGTGGGGAGCATAGGAGGAATGGAGGAACTTTAGATAGGGCAAAGAGGAGAAAGGGGAAGGGAGGGGACATGGGGGTAGGAAAGATGATGTAATGAAATGGACATCATTACCCTAAGTACTTGTATGAAGACATGTACTTGGTGTGACTCGTGAACAACCAGAGACATGTCTTTACCACATGCACATTAGATAAAGCATGTATCTCCAGGATAAAGAATTTGAAAAATTTAACACCAAAACAAAAAAAAAAAAAAAACAATCAATAAATGGGCTAAGGAATTGGACACTTCACAGAAGATAGACAATCAATTAACAAATATATGAAAAAATGTTCAACATCTCTAGATGTTGAGAGCCACAGCCAAAGCGGCCCCAGCAAACTTCCAGCTGATTGGCTCACTGTGGCCCTAGCAAACTTCCAGCTGCCAGCTGATTGGCTCCTCTGTGGTGATGCTCATTGGGCTGTTTCCCGCCCTTTCAGACCATGGAGCTGCTCATTGGGGGACTCTTTTGGCTCCGCCCACACGACCCAGCCAATTGGCCTCAAGAGCGGGAGGAGTGGGGGTTGAGAGGCTTGCCAGAAGCCAGCGGTGGCAGTTGGGCTCTGAGAAATTCCTGAAGAGCTCCTGTGGTGCGGTGTGTGTGTTCTAAAAATAAAGTTCGTTTCTGCTTGACAAGTGGCTGGTGAATTGTGCCCAGTCAGACTGCAGCATCTAGCAATTAGAGAAATGCAAATCAAAGCTACTCTAAGATTTCCTCTCACTCTAGTCAGAATGGTAATTATCAAGAATACAAGCATCAAGTGTTTGCAAGGATATGGGGGAAAAGGTAGACTCGAACATTGCTGGTGGGACTGCAAATTGATGCAACCAATCTGGAAAGCAGTATGAAGATTCCTTAGAACACTTGGAATGGAACCACCATTTGACCCAGCTATCCCACCCCTTGGTCTATATCCAAAGGACTTAAAAATCAGCATAATTCACAATAACAGGTCAATTCACAATAGCTAAACTATGGAACCAACCTAGATGCTCTTCAACAGATGAATGGATAAAAAATGTCATATATAGACAATGAAATATTACTCAGACTTAAAGAAGAATGAAATTATGGCATTTCCAGGTAAATGGATGGAGCTGGAGAATATCATGCTAGGCGAAATAAGCCAATCCCAAAAAACCAAAGGCCAAATGTTTTCTCTGATATGCAGACACTGATCCATAATGGGGGGGGGGGTGGCTAGGGAAGGCTGGAGGAACTTTGGATTGGGCAGAGGGGAGGGAGAGAAGGGAGGGGATGTGGGGTGTAAAAGGTGGTAGAATGAGATGAACATTATTACCCTATGTACATGTATGATTGCACAAACAGTGTGACTCTGCATTGTGTACAGCCAGAGAAATGAGAATTTGTGCTCCATTTGTGTACAATGAGTTGAAGTGCATTCTGCTACCATGTATAACTAATTAGAACAAATTAAAAAAAAAAAAAACTGTCAGCCAAAATTACTACACCCAGTAAAAGTCAATTTTAAATTCAAGGAGGAAATAACTTTCTTCAACAAGAATAAATTTTAAAAATTCATGAGGACCATATCAGCATTAAAAGAATACTCAAAGATAAATTTATACAGAGGAACTAAAAAATAATTCCCAAAGTCCACAAAAGACGTTCAATAGAAGAATAATTCAGTAAATGAGAATCAAGACAGGATAAAATATAGCAAAAAAATAAATGGAGAAAAACACAAACATATGCATACTAATGCTGAATGTTAATGGTCTCAACTCTCCAATTAAAAGACACAGATTATCAGAATGGATCACAAAACAAGATCCGACTATATGCTGTTTACAAGAGACTCATAGCTAAAGACATTGACGTGCTGAAGAAGGTAAAAAGCGAGTAGAAAAACTATTCCAGGCATCTGGTCCAACAAATCAAGGAGTAGTAGCTATTCTCATATCAAACAAAGCAGATTTCAAGCAAAAATTTAATCAGAAGAGACAAAGGCCACTATGTCCTAGTAAAGGGAAATCCAATAAGAAGATATAACCATAGTAAACATTTATACCTCAAATGTCAACAAACCCAATTACATGAAAAAATATTCCATGACATTAAATTCCACATAGACCCCAACACAATAATACTGGGGAATTTCTATACACTCTTATCACCAAAAGACATCAAAACAAAAAAAAAAAAATCAATAAAGATACTTCCAACCTAAACACTATAATTCAAATGGACCTAATAGACATCTTCAGAATATTCCACCCCAAAACTGCTTAATTTACCCTTTTTTCAGCTATACATGGGACATTTACCAAAATATATTTATCATACTCTAGGCCACAAAGCAAATCTTAGCAAATATAAAAAACTGATCTAATCCCATGTATCCTATCACATCATAATGGAATGAAGCTAGAAATCAATAGCAAGACAAATAATAGAAACTATACAAACACATGGAGATTAAACAAAATTTTCTTAAATGAAGAACGGATCTAAGAAATGAGACTAGAAATCAAGAAATTCTTAGAGACGAACACAAAGGTAAAACATACCAAAATCTCTGGGACAGCATGAAAACTGTCCTAAGAGAATTCATAGACACTACTGAGTGTCTACATTAAAAAATTTGCAAGCGTCCAAGTAAATAAGCTTATGCTCCACCTTAAGGTCTTAGAAGAACAAATGGGGCTGAGATTGTGGCTCAGTGGTAGACCGCTTGCCTAGCACGTGGAAGACCCTGGGTTCGATCCTCAGCACCACAGAAAAATAAATAAATAAAATAAAGGTATTCTGTTCAACTACAACTAAAAAATAAATATTAAAAAAAAGAAAAAGAACAAACTAACCCCCAAACCAGAAGACAAGAAATAATTAGGATCAGAGCCAAAAATCAATGAAATTGAGAATAATACAAATGATCAATGTAACAGAGTTAGTTCTTTGAAAAAATAAAATTGACAAGCCTTTAGCCAAACTAACCAAAAGACAGAGTAAGAAGCAAATAATAGGATCAGAGATGAAAATGGACCTATCACTGCAGAACCCTCTGAAATCCAGAGAATTATCAGAATCTATTTTGAAAATGGATGGTAAATGGATGAAAATGGAGTATAATGTCATGCTAAGTGAAATAAGCCAAACTTAGAAACTTAAAGGTCAAATGTTTTATCTCATATGCAGAAGCTAGAGTAAAATAAAAGAAAAGGGGAGGGAAGGATAAAATGATACGAAATAACAGATGAGAGAAAAGAAGTCTACTAGAGTAGAGTAAGGAGAATGAGAGGGGACGGAGGACAGGAGGGAAAATTGGGAGGGTCATGAACCAAAATTGATTTCTATGCATGTATGAGTTTGTCAGGATGAATCCATCTATTATGTATAACCATAAAACTCTAATTAAAAAAAACATCAAATTTTAAGAAATAATGTATGATTCATTTATGACAAATGCTAATCAGAAGACATATTTTTCCTATAACATTAAGTGATTTAAATGAAAATAAGTTGTAAAAGAAACACTACTTACGTTATCACTTTTTTGGAAGTGAAATAACCATTCTTTAAGAAAGTGCCTCAACTCATCCAGGTAGAGCTCTTGAAAGTCACAGTGGTCTTTTTGGAGACCACCCCCAAAATAGTAACATATTTAATTTTATCAAATAAGATTTGAAGAATTTTATTAGCAGAAAATGACTAAATTATAAATACATAATATGAATGTCCCAAGGAGTCTGTTTGCTTTGGTCACTATATGCTGTTTACATATTCCCAGTGTTAAGAAGAGTGCCTAGTATACAGTGGTAACATGGCTTCCTGGCTGCTAACCCAGAAAGAAGAAACTAATGGTGAGCTGCTGGGGTCTGCTGAAACATTGGAGAGCATGACCCACCATTAACAGCTGCAATACTTTTCTGCTGCAGAGGCCTGCAACCTTACACAGACCCCAGCCACCAGCAGAAGGATTCAAGTTTCATCTAAAAAATTCGGTTTCAGTGGATGCTCAATGAATATTTGTGAAATGAATTAAGCATTATCTACAAAAACACAAACCACAACAATCAATCTAAGTACAGTTGAGTACTTCCCAGTTTGTTTTTATTAATACACATTTGCAGGATAAGAATATGGCTCAGTGGTAGAGCACTTGCCTAGCATGTGTGAGGCCCTAGGTTTAATCCCCAGTTCTAATGATGATGAAGATGATGATAATGATGATGATGATAATAATAATAGTACACATTTGCCACATTCATTCACTTTGTCATTTGCTACAAATGGAAACAATCCAGGAAAACTATATAAAACAAAACATTAAAAGCAGAAAATTCTGCTAACTTTGAATTGAGTAATTTAATACTTCAAAGTTCAAAAAAAAAATCAGTGCTATAATATCAATTTGGAATTGTGTACCACTGGTAATAAACAATACCTCTTACTGAGATTAAGCAGGACATTTTTTTTTACCTTGAAATAAATGGTTGATGTAAAGAAGAGCTGTGCTAGATGGTCAAAAAGAAGTGGCTTCACCTCTAGGAATTAAAAAAAAAGTATATTAAAGATCCTTTAAATTCATATTACATTGAATAATGACTCCAAGTTTTCATGATACGTACCTGAAAAACTACTAAAAGGAATCCAGCTCACAAGCTGAAGGAACTGTGACCGACAACAGAGGCCATCCCAGAGAGGAAGGCTCTTATAGAGGAATGCTTCACAGGAATAAAACCCCTCCTAAAATACAAGTCAATAACAAACCTTACATGGAACTCTTAGTCATAATTACTCTCTAGGAAACCAGCTTATTTTTGTTTTGTGCTATGGTTGTTTCACTTTAAGACAAATTTTTTTGTCATCAATATAATAAAGGTCGGACTTGGGATACTACAGTTGGTAGAGCCCTTGCCTTGCATGCATAAGGCCATGAGTTCAACCCCTAGGACCACACACACAAAAAAAAATTAAAATAAATTTAAAAAAATATATATATATATAATATAAAAGTCTTAGGCACCATAAGTGCTAATAAAAAGGATGAGGTGATTAGTATTTAGATACATTACCATCTTTATCAATAGTTTTCAAGCACTATAAAATGTTATAAATTAGAAAGGTAAAAAGTCAAATAATGGAATATTTAAATTTATTTTTAGGTATTGATGGACTTTTGGGTTGGGGATATAGCTCATTTGGTAGAGTGCTTGCCTTGCATGAACAAGGTCCTGGGTTCAATCCCCAGCACCACCACCACCAAAAAAAAAGATATTGATGGACTTTTATTTTATTCGTTTACTTTTTATTTGCAGTGCTAATAATCGAACCCAGTGCTTTACACATGCTAGGCAAGCACTCTACCACTGAGCTACTATTCCAGTCCCAAATAATATAATATTTTTAAGGATAAATGAAATTTATTATTTGAGTATATACAATA
Source organism: Marmota flaviventris (assembly GCF_047511675.1). Lineage (NCBI taxonomy): Eukaryota > Metazoa > Chordata > Mammalia > Rodentia > Sciuridae > Marmota > Marmota flaviventris. The sequence goes on from NC_092518.1 coordinate 73,979,730, forward strand.
TAACTTGAATAGTCAATAAAATGTGTACAATGTTATATAATAGGGTTAGAATTTCATTAGGGGCCATAGACCAAATCCAAAACTCTGAGTAGCCCCATTTGGAAAAGCCCAAGAGTCTAGGATGCTTACATTTCCACCAAAATAAAGACCCAGTGTTTCCCTTTTTTCATTTGAGGCTTAAGTACTGGCATTCACCAGGACTCTATCACAAACCTTATTTTCATGACATGAAATCTCTGGGGAATCTCATCCATATGAAAGCCAAAATGCCACCTTTATCATGAGGAGTCCTAAATTTTTATCTTTAGCCCTAATCTCATTTCTGAGCTCTTGACTTAATCTAACTGCCTATTGGATATGACCTCTTAGATATCCCAAGGCATCTCTTAAATCAAACTCATCTTTTCTTCTGAGCCTGCTCATCCTATATTCCTTTTCTCAATAAAGACCATCCATCCTTCCCAGCAGGAAAACCAAAACTCAACCTAGATTGCTCCTTTTATCCTACCATAGTTCATACCCAATTTCAAACTAAATGGTTTCATACCCTAAGATTTACTGAACAAACATTGAGCATCTCTTTCAAATTAGGTACCAAGTAGAACATTAAAAAAAGTTAGACATGGTTATTGCCTTCTGGAAGCTCATAATATGTGGGAAAATGGATACTAAAAATGCCATGACACAGGTAAGAATAGGGAGAAATGGGGCATGTAAAACAAGTAGCTAATCCAGACTTGGGTGATGCATGAAGGCTTTGGGATGGCAATGATATCTATAACACAGCTTAAAATACAACTCAGAGTTACCCAAGCTAAATAGACCATTTTCTGTAACATATTTGATACTCAAAAAATGTTTACTGCTATCAAGAACACAAGTAGTGACCCTATGCGATTCACTTTATCAGCTAATTCAATTAGTTGTATGCATTCAATGATATCTTCAGTTTTTCTCTTGAATCATAGATAGCCTTTCCCTTTTATTTGAATAATGTAACATTCTTTCTTCAAATCCAACAGAGCAAAGATAAACATCAGTCCACCTCAGCTCTATTTACAGTGAATTTCATATTGAGCAAATGTTGCTTACAAAAGATGTCAGGTATTAAGGAAAAGTTTTTGACGGACATCTAAATAAATTTTAGTAAAGAGTGGTGGAGTGTGCAGAAAACAAGTGGAATCTTACCTGTAGGAAGCACTGTGCCCTGATGATAGTGTCCAGGAAGTTGGTAAAGTCTTTTCCGTGTTCATAATTATTCACCTTATACCAAATACATTCTAGATCACAAATAGTGAACATAAGCATATGGTTGCATAATAAAAACCATACAAAATATAATTATCACTACTCTGAAGTGACAAATAAATGACACATTTAAAAAGTTGTCTCACATTCTAGACAACTCACACTATAGATTGTAACAGGAATGTGGAGGTGATAATAAAATGCTCCTCAAAAACATGGTTGCTTAGGGGAAGGCTTATAATGAAAAAAAAAAAAACAGTAAAAATCCATATATAATGAATGTGATTAGCTTTATGTCACATAGTAATCCAAGAAACTACTAATGTACAGATTAAAAGTTTGAGAATACACTAAGCTTAAATTAGGGTTCACTGGATATAATTTACATGTGGTAACAATTAACTATTTGGACATCTAATATATTACATCATGTCCTTTCTAAAGAAAGCCTCTGAGTAGAAGAATTAGCCTGGAACTGACTAAAACTGACTTTAAATACTTGAAGAGTCAGAAGTTGCTTATCCTGTAAAGAAACACAGTCATTCTGGTAAACAGAAAGACTATCTCTAGAAAAATATTTCCTTTTGGAGGAATGAAATGATCAGGTTCTACTATGTCCTAGATGAAAGACTTCTCACTGCCCTTTCCTTTAATCCTATAATTAAGAAATCTTCTAATGACAAACCTGTCTTCCATATATGCTGGTGGCAAAAAAGGGATATTCTAGTTGTCAGATATGAACATTGTGGTTATCAGAAAGAATCTTTTCTATTGTAAAATAATAATTTGACATTCTAGCTTATACATTAGTGTCCTCTGATTTGTTAGTTTTATTAACCTAATACTCTAACTGATGGCAAGTTTCTGGGTATGCAAGGAAAAGGAGGCCTTGGATTGTGATGGTCATCAAAGTAGAGGCAACCATCGAGTTCTGGTAGCCATCCAGTAGGATTTCTTTAACAACACCCCTACTTTCTTATTGACTTGAAATTACAACAGAAGTATTTATGGTTTGAATATATGATTACCAGAGAAACGATTACAGCCTGTGAAGTCTCTTCTTGTCTAGAATTTGGCACCCTTATAAAAGACACTCACTTGAAAACTATCTTGTTCTGTTCTTATTTATTCAATGTTTTTAAGTGTTAATTCTTACCTTCTTGTAATGTTTGACTCAACCAGTGATAGAGCCTCAATAAAATCGACTCATCTCTGACACAGTTAATATAGTGAAGTAGCAGAGAGTTGTTCAGCACTGAGCCTATCTGAGAAGGCAGCTATAAAGATAAAACAACTCGTCAGCAGTTAGTATATAAAAAGTGGGTCAGGGCAACAAGGAAATCATCATATAGGGAATACACAACAAAAATAAAAGCCATGAAAGTCAAATAGAAAATGCAGATAAACATACCTCTAAGCAATGAATGTTTTGTAAGAGTTGAGGGAAGTTTTGAAGCTGTTCTAGTGGAAAGGATCTATTGTGACTGAGACAATCAGAAAGACTCATCTCTTTTTTTCCACATTCTTTAGTATAGCTACCAGAATTTAGCACAGGTATAACTGAGTGAGAATTCAATTTCTAAAGGAAAAAGATAATAGAACAATCTATCAATGGACTAAACAGACTATAAATTACAAGTATAAAATCAGTTGTTAAGGTGTTTTAATTAAAGGAGTCTGAATGTAGTTTCCATACTATCCTGCATAAATAAAATGGATTTAAATTTAAATCTGTATAATCTCCTCCAATGTCTGATTGGTTATTATTTGGATTTTATAAAAGAAAGGCACACAAGTCATTTGGAGTACAGATACTTACTCTTTTTAGAGGACGGACATTAGCTGAACCCAACACCAGTTTTAGAGGTTCTGGAAAAGGTTGCTGATTTCTTAGCCTCATAGCAAGTAGAGCTGAATTCCACATATTCTCTGAATTCTTAAAATAGATCTATAATTTTGGGTGTAAAGTACAATGAAATGGGTACTGGTAAGTTGGAGAAACATAAACTACAAAATTCTTCATTAACTGAAAGCATATTAATTATGATTTTGTTCCCACACAAATCCATTTAATGTGTTTTCCTAATCAAGAATCTAGTAAATGCACCAAATGGAACAACACAAAATACCAATCCCTAATAAAACTTTCCCCTAATAGTACTATAACACTAGATATCTAAACAGTAAGCAATAAATATTTTAGTCCAAATATGTAAACTTCTAAAAATAATATATTTCAACTTCCATATGACTTATTTCTCCATAATCCCTTACCTTCTTCCTTACAGGCAGAGATACAGAAATCAAAGTAGGAACAAAGAACTTATATAGTGACAACAAAGCTTGGAGATGAGGTTGCATTCCCTGAAATAAAATAAGAATTTTCCATTTTCAATTTTGTGGCCAGTAAGAAATTGAGGAAACAAATACCAAGAAGAAGAAAAATTAATAATAAAATGAGATTAAACAGATATTCAGATTCCAATTTTACTATGATATAACTATAGAAAGATGCTACAGAAAATAAAGGAATAAGTAACCACATATTTGAATCAACCATCATAAAACAAACTTCTCCAACCTGAGAACTTCTATTTTATGACCTTTCTGCCTGTTCTACTTCTTCCTTGTTATTTTTCTCTTTTCTTCCTATTTTATCTTCTTCCCTACCCATATCTTAGTCTTGCCTGTCACACTTGCTAGTATAACATGGCTTATTCTCACTGGTAACATATTCAAGACTTAGTTTACTCATCTATGATTCAGACATCAAGGAGATGGGTTCTAAAAGGGAAGCCAAGGAAACAGAAGAAATATTAATATAATGCCTGATTATCATAAATCCTGGAAAACTAACTAGAAAAATCTCAAAATCGGTTTGCAAGTGTCAAGCAACTTGATGTTACAAAAAAAAAAAAAAAAGTCTTAACAAACACACTGACTTTTAATACTGTACAAAGGCAGCAAATAGGCATTAGAAATACAGCACGGAAGTGTGTCACTTAATGATGGAGGTATATTATGAGAAGTGCATTGTTAGGTGATTTTGTCATTGGAACATCACAGAATGTACTTACACAAACCTAAATGGTACAGTCTACTACATACAGGCTATATGATACATACCATTGTATGTACAGCCTATTGTTGACAAAAATGTCATGAGGCATACAATAATTCCTATTTTATAAAAGCTTCGTAAAATTAAGTTTATTTAAAGTCTTTTGTGTTTGTGTGTGTGGTACTGTGGATTGAACCCAAGGGTACTCTACCAGGCCTTTTTATTTTTTATTTTGAGACAGGTTTTCACTAAGTTGCCCAGGAGGGTCTCAAATTTGCAATCCTGCTACCTTTAGCCTCTTGAGTAACTGGGATTAGTGGTGTGCACCACCATGCCTGGCTAAAATTTGCTTTTAAAAAATCTTTTATTTTTTATTTAACACAAATTAATTGAGTTCAGTGTGATATTTCCATATATGCGTACAGCTTGCACTGGTCAAATCCAACCTCCCTTTATCCAACCTCTAAAATACTGTCTATTAAATTTCTTTCCTTTTTTTTTTCTTGATACTAGGGATTGAACCCAGGGGCACTTAATCACATCCCCAGCACCACCTCCCCTTTTAAATTTTTATTTAGAGACAGGGTCTCACTGAATTGCTTAGGGCCTAAGTTGTTGAGTCTCGCTTTGAACTTGTGATCCTCCTGCTCAGCCTCCCGAGCCACTAGGATTACAGGCATGCACCACCACACCCAGAAATGCAGAGATCTTTTAATTAAACTTATATTTGTTTATTGAAAAGTTAACATTTAAGGGGCTGTGGATGTAGCTCAGTGGTAGAGCACTCACCTAGCACAAGCAAGGCCCTGGGTTCAATCCTTAGTACCACATAAAAATAAATAAATAAATAGAGGTATTGTGTCCAACTACAAATATATATTTGTGTGTGTGTGTGTGTGTGTATATACACACATATATGTATATATATATACACACACACACAAATATATGTATATATATATACATATATACATACATACACACATATATATTTTAAAAAGTTAACATTTAAAAAGTAGGAGACTTTCAATTCAATATGGCATACTGAAATATGTGATTAACCCTAAGGTCCTGCCAAAGCGCCATTAAGAACACAGTAAAGGAATGAAAAAGGCATAAAGCACAAGTTCAAGGAGAACAAGAGAAGAGGCAACAGTACAGGAGAGACCTGAACAAGATTTTGGAACCTAAACTAAAGATGGGCAAATAGTAAAAAGTTAGCAGAACAGATAGTATAAAATTAAAGCACCAACACAAAAAGCCTCAAAGGAAGCTGATTAATATTTGTGAACTTCCAGAAAGGCTCAAGGTTTTGAAGGACTAGATACCTCTGAAAAGTGGAGTTTCAAGAGGACAGAAAATAGGATCACTTGAAAGCCTACAAAAGAAGCAGTTAGTCTGGGCACAGTGGCACACACCTGTAATCCCAGAGGCTCAGGAGGCTGAGACAGGAGGACTGTGAATTCAAAGACAGCCTCGGCAATGGCAAGGCACTAAGCAACTCAATGAGACCCTGTCTCTAAATAAAATACAAAAAGGGCTGGGGATGTGACTCAGTGGTTGAGTGCCCCTGAGTTCAATCCCGGGTACCAAAAAAAAAAAAGAAGCAGAAGTTAGAATCCAAATTCCTTCACCATCCCAGTAAAACATTAGTGTTTCACTCCCTGAAGATGAAGCAGGACTTATATTCCAGCACATCTAAGGGAGAATACCAAGACCAATCACTCTTTGCTCCTTCCTACTGCTTAGGTCCCAAGTGCCAACAGCCAGGTTTATACCCCTATGATGGTTAATTTTATGTATCAATTTGGCTGGTTCATGAGATGCCCAGGTATTCTGGGGCGTTTCTGAGGGTGTTCTGAATGAATATAACATTTAACTAGGAAAACTTTAAAGCAGATTGTCCTCTATAATGTATATGGATCTTGTAATGATCAGTTGAAGGCCTGAATAGAACAAGAAGACCAATCTCCCTGAGACACAGAAACTTTTCCAGCAGACTACTTTCAGATTTCTTTTGAACCATCAACTCTTCTGAGTTCTATAGCCGACTGTCTTCAAACTCACTGCAAATACCTGCTCTCCTGAGTCTTCAGCCTGCTAGCCTACCATATCCTACTGATTTTGGACATGCCATCCTCCATAACCATAGGAGTCAATTCCTTACAACACACCCACACCCAAACACACCCCCCACCCCCACCCCACACACACCCTATTGGTTCTCTTTCTCTGGAGAACCCTAGAACCCCCAAGCAGGAAACAGGATAATATCTCTCTGGGAAAATTGGCACAATCATCAGGGAGGCTCCCCCATGAGACATCAAGATGTTACAAAGTCCTGCTCATGCACAGAAGTTTTCAATTACCATTTTAGTGCTACTATTAAATATAAACAAATAAGCTTTACCAAGTATTTGAGAAAAACCCACTATGAAGACAGACAGACCAAATAAGAACTATGAGGAGGGCTGGGGTTGTGGCACAGTGGTAGAGTGCTCGCCTAGCATGTGCGAGGACCTGGGTTCAATCCTCAGCACCACATAAAAATAAATAAAGATATTTGTGTCCAACTATAACTAAAAAACAATTTAAAAAAAAGAACTACAAGGAAACAGAAACAGAGCTGACATCAGATACAGTGGTGCACACCTGTAATTCCAACTGCTTGGGAAGCTGAGGCAGGAAGATCACGGTTTGAAGACAGCTTCAACATCTTAGTGAGACCCTATCTCAAAATAAAATTAAAAAGCACGGAGGACATCACCTAGTGGTAGTGTCCCTGATCTTAAAAGGGGGGAAAAAGAAAGAAAACTGGAAACAGAGGGGAAAAAAAGCACAGCCCAAAGTGCATACACAAAGAATCATGCCTTGGTTGAGGGAAAATCCCAGAAACTACGCTCATCAACCCTTACGATGAAATCTAATACCCCTTCTTATTCCAAAGATCACTTTCAACACAGCCCAGTATATGTGGGAGAATAACTTGCCTGCTCTACTTCCCACCATTAATGCCTATCATCAGAAAGGCAATTACTGTTTTTGTTTCCTTTCATATATTGGGATATATGGGGCATGGATGGGAATAGACAGGATACAAGTCTTGGCTGATATCAGAAATTCATGAAACTATTTGCTCATGTAACCTGTTACTATTACAAGCAGGGTAGGTTACACATGAGAATATATATGTCTTCTCAATTTGATATTTGGACTTGCCCAAGTTAATAAAAAATTAAAACAATGTTATAAATACATCTTCATAAATGGGTATTAATCAATAATGGAAATAATTTAGCAGTGTACTAGATTAAATGTTAATAATGAAACCATACATTTAATATCTGGGTTCAAAATTTTTAGACAATCATCTACTAAATCTTTTATTGGGGGGGAGGGGGTGAGGGCAGTAACTGAGGATTGAACTCAGGGGCATTTGACCACTGAGCCACATCCCCAACCCTAGTTTGTATTTTATTTAGAGACATGGTCTCACTAAGTTGCTTAGTGCTCTCATCATAACAGGCTGGCTTTTTTTTTTTTTTAGATATTGATGGACCTTTATTTTATTCATTTATTTACATGTGGTGCTGAGAATCAAACCCAGTGCCTCACACATACTAGGCAAGTACTCTACCACTGAGCCACAACCCCAGGCCACTGAGGCTGGCTTTGACCTCATGATCTTCCTGTCTCAGGCTCCTGAGCCACTGGGATTACAGACATGTACCACCACGCCCAGCTACTAAATCATTTTTTACCTTGAATATACACTGTGTTTCAGTTATACAAATCAACAAGAACTTATACTATGGTAAGAATTTTCTTATTCCATTGAAATATTTTGCTGTAGCATGGGAAAATATACATTTTTTTATAATTTCTACCAATGTGAAATAAAATTCAACTTGGATAAAAATATTATCATTAATAGCCTCAGAGAACTAAGAGAAGATATTGTACTCATGGAACCAAAACAGGAGGCTATAAAACAAGATCAATCATTGAACTGTATGTACTAAAAGGAAACCTCATATTGGAGAAACATAGGTGTATTCTGTGTATTTTTCACTCAATGTGAATGCCTTTAGATAGGCCATAACAACTTCAATTAGGTATGAACATTACTCCAAAGCTTCAGAGATCTCTGTTACTGGACAGGTATAGTGGAAATAACAATGCAACAGAGCTATAAGGACAAGAGATAATGGTTAGAAAATATATTACATTTTAAGTATCTAGTAGAAAATGTCTTGAAATGGTTTTCTAGAAATATCCACAAAATTATAAATTCACTTTGGCTACTCCCTAATACTTAGTATTCTAGCCCTAACAACCCACTTCCCTAAAAGTATATTTTGTTGTTTGACATCTACATATCTTTATCTTTATTCCCTCTAGCAAAAGTATCCTTCTCTCCATTCTTTGCCTATTTAAATCCTATTCATCCCATTAAATTTCATTCAACCATCACCTCTCCTCCTTGATCCCAGTCTGATTCTGCTTCTTGCTTGCTTTATTTATTTGTTTGTTTATTGTGATGTTGGGAAATCAAACCTAGGGCTTCATGCATGCTAGGCAAGCATTCTACTACTAAGCTATACCCCCAGCCCTAACTGTGATTTTTTTTTTTTTGGTTGACTGAGCTCCCTAGAAAATAAGTTCTTTTAAGATAATGACGTTTGATTTTGTATCTCCAAAGCCTACTTCAGTATGAGGCTCATAGTATAAACTGGCTAGCCTCAGGTTTTTTTAGTACTCACGATTTTAGCTTGAAGATCAAGCAGCTTTCTCACACGAAATGGTTTGACTAGAAAAGGTAAAGAAAAGAAGTTTTATGCATTTGGTTCAAAAAAAGAAGAAAAAGATTATGCCTAACCACTATTAGTTCATATAATTTCATGTTAAAACACATCAAAAATATAAACACCCAGTTCAGTAAAGCCATTAAGCAGATGATCTTAGATAAAAGTACTACAAAGCAATTTCTGCCAAATGAATCCTGTCATATAACCAATAGTAACAGTTATTTTAATTTTATAAATGCCAAAACAAATGCTAATTCCATACAGCGAATGTAATGAAACTAGAATGAAAATACTCACCATTTTCTTTTTTGGTAAGTAAATATAACAAATGGCAGACATAAGGGCACTGTTAAAATAGAAAAAAATAAAAGAACTGACAATACATCTTGAAAAAAGCAGCAACATACTGTCAAGTGTCAATTTTATATTGATTAGGTAAAAGGCTTCAGAACTTCACTGAACAATAGTTTTTCAAAACTTCTTGTTCATTCTATAAAATGAGCATCCCTTATCTAAAATGCTTGAAATCAGAAATGATTAGGATTTCTTTCTTCTTCAGATTTTGGAATATTCACATATATGCAATAAAATATCTTGGGAATGGTACCCAAGTCTAAATACAAAATTGTTCCATATATACCTTATACACATACTTTGAAGGTTTTTATATACTAGGGATTTAACCTAGGGGCACTTTACCAATGAGCTATATAGCCCCAGCTCTTTTAATTTATTTATTTTATTTTGAGACAGGGTCTTGCTAATTGCTCAGAGTCTCGCTAAAATTATTAAGGTTGGCTTCAAACTTACAATCTTCCGGCTTCAGCCTCTCAAACTGCTGGGATTACAAACATTAACCACTATACCCAGCTTGAAAGTAATTTTATACAATATATTTAGTGTGCCTGTGTTTTAATACAACCTGTCACATGAGATCAGGCATGGATTTCTCTACTTTTGGCATCATGTCCATGATCAAAAAGCTTTAGACTTTTGGAATATTTTGGATTTCAGATTAGGTATGTTCAATCTATATATAACAGCAATGAAAACAAGTTTTAACTGGAATCTCATTAGGTCACTTTTAGTTATTTTTGGAATGCAAAAATCCTAAGGACAATTTGAAAAGCAGAAAAGAATTGTCCATCGTCTTCCTACCTAACAAAACTTTATATGTTTCTTTAAGTATCAGTCCATATTTATTAAGATATAAATTTTTTATCTTGATTTCCCACCTAAAAGCATTTTCTCACATATAAAAAAAGTCTTAAAAATTATCATTTTCAATGTCTCGAGTTCCAGTGAGTAGACATACCTTTTTTTTTTTTTTTGGGGGGGGGGTGTGCTGTGGTTCAAACCTACATCCTTGCACATACAGAGTAAAAACTGTATCACTGAACTAGAACTCCAGCCCAGCCCAGGTATACTATAATTTAATTAACAGCCTAGTCCTCAGTTTGGCAAGTAGCACCCACTCAGTAATTTGTTAATTAAGTTACTGAATGGTCAATTCCCCTATGATAGTCTATTGAGCATCCATCTGTTGAGGTCGTATTCTAGATTGGGGTCAGCAAACTCTGTCTACCTAGGGTTTTTTTTTTGTTTTATTTTTTATTTCTTTATTTATTTTTTAGTTGTAGATGGACATGATGCCTTTATATTGTTTGTTTATTTATTTATTTGGGGGGGGGTACCAGGGACTGAACTCAGGGGCACTCCACTGATGAGCCACATCCCCAGCCCTATTTTGTATTTTATTTAGAGAAACAGTCTCACTGAGTTGTTCAGTGCCTTGCTATTGCTGAGGCTTGCTTTGAACTCACAATTCTCCTGTCTCAGCCTTCCAAGCAGCTGGGATTATAGGCGTGTGCCACTGCACCAGGTTGTTTGTTTATTTTTACACAGTGCTGAGAGTTGGACTCAGTGCCTCACACATGCTAGGCAAGCGCTCTACCACTGAGCCACAACCCCAGCCTGTAGTCTACCTGTTTTTGTAAATAAAGTTTTGCTGGAACACAGCCACTCCCAATCTTTTATGTACTGTCTATAGCTGCTTTCACACTACACCAGCAGAGCTGAGTAGTTGTGACATATAGTATCATCTGCAAGCCTAAAACATTTAGTACCTGGTCCTTTAAGAAAAACGTTTGCCAACACTTGCTCTACATGATAGGAAAAGTCAAAAGTGAATTATTGAATGGAACTAGAGAAAGCAATAACATGACTCTAAACTTTAAAGTTCAGCATATTCCATGTTGCCTTTTCTGTGGGTAGAAATTGATGAAGAATTTAGACATACTTTTAAGCATGGATTTAGAGTTCAGTAAAAAATTCATTACCTCACACCCCTAGGATATGAACCATTAGCAACACTATTCATGAGTGTCATGCAATCACTGGCCATGGGCTCCAGCACTATAAAAAATCTGACATTAATCATGTCTTCAAAGGAAAAATTCATGTGCAGCTAATATTTTACAGTCACCTTGCTGGCAAATATTTAACTACCACATCTGAGTCACTACAGAGTAAGACTCACACCAAATTATATGAAAATGACTTTTCTAAAATATTACTTTTAAAAGTTTAGGCCTGTTTCTCCTGTTTCTTGATCTTGGTAATATTTACACAAAAGCATTCAGTTAGTGAAAATTAACCAAGCTGATCATCAATTTTTTGCATTACAGTATAATTTATTAAATATTTTTCTTAAAAAGATAGAAGAATGGATCAGGGTTGTGGCTCAGTGGTAGAGCACTTGCCTAGCATGCATGAGGCACTGGGTTCAATCTCTGGCACCACATAAAAATAAAAACAAAAACAAATAAAATAAAGGTATTGTGTTCATCTACAACTAAAAAGAAAAAAATTAAAAAAAAAAAGATAGAAGAAAAATAAGTTGGCTCCCTTCCCTCTTGCCAAAGTGAAAAAGAAATACTCTAGTTAGTATAAGGAAAAGTACTCAAAGAGATTGCATTTCATTTGACATTTATAAACAGTTCTATTCACTCATGAAATATTTATTAACTATTGAATAAACAGACAAAAAGTTCTGTTCTCATGAACTTTACATACTATATGCCATGAATTGAGTTATAAAAGGCACAATCTTAAGGCTGGGGTTATATAGCTCAGTGGTAGAGTACTTCTAGTATACAAGAGGCTCTGGGTCAGCAAATCACATTAGCCTCACAGTTTATTAACCTTCTTAATGCCAATGATCTGATTATTATTCATAGAAATATTGTATATTAGATACTCTCAATGACGGTAATTGCTTTCTTGATAACTTAGCAATTTTTTTTAAATCGTATTCAGTGTATAAGCATATTTCTGAGCTGACATGAAAGCAAAGAATTTGCAGCTCCTAAAGACAAAGATAAAATATGGGAATACTAAATATTGAATGAGCTCTTTCATCAAGATTTTCTGCCAAACCTTAGAAACCTTGAACTTCTGGGTTTAATAGCTACAAAATGTGTGTGGCAGGAAGGGGTATGTTACAGGAGATAAAAGTGGGATCTATCAGAAAATTGGAACCCACAAAAGTTATACACTAATATATGGTTGTAGAATAAAAACAAATTCCACTGTGTGGACAATAACAACAAATAAACTTTACTGTCTTGATCCTGGGACTGGGTGAAAATAAAATAAAACTACTTTCAAAACTCTGTAACCACCAGCCAGCCCTATGTAGGTCTACAATTTGAATTAACACTACCTGTTATGACCTGGAAATACTCAAGTAAAGAATTAGTGTAACTCCTAAGCAAATTATAGATTTGATAACGGACTTGTATCTAAAAAAAAAAAAGGAAGAATCGTTACAACCCAACAATAAAAGACAAACCACTCTGTTAAAAATAGAAAAAAAATTTGTTTTGTACCAGGGATTGAGCCCAAGGCAACCTACCCCTAAGCCACATCCCCAGCAGTTTTTTTTTTTGTTGTTGTTGTTTATTTGCTGTTTTTTTTTTTAAATTTTTATTTTTGAGACAGGGTCTCCTTAAATGCCTCAGCTTCCTGAGCCTCTAGGATTACAAACTTACAGCACCACACCCAGCAGAAAAAGTGTGTGTGTGTGTGTGTGTGTGTGTAAAATATATTTTTACATGTATCTTATATATGTTTTACACACACACACATTGTTTTTTCCTTTTTGGTACCAAGCATTGAACCCAGGGGCTATTAATTAACCACTGAGCCACACACCATCCCCAGGCATTTTTAATATTTTATTTAGAGATAAGCAGGGTGTGGTGGCACACACCTGTAATCACAGCACTTTAGGAGGCTTAAGGAAGGAGGATGGCAAGTTCAAAGCCAGCCTCAGCAACTTATCAAGGCCCTAGGCCACTTGGCAAGACCATGTCTCTAAATAAAATATAAAAAGGGCTTGGGACGTGGCTCAATGGTTAAACACTCCAGGTTCAATTCCTGCTACCAAAAAATAAAAATGAAAAAAATAGAGACAGAGTCTCACTAAGTTGCTTAGAGCCTTGCTAAATGGCTGAGGCCAGCTTTGAACTCCTAATCTTCCTGCCTCAGTCTTCAGAGCCAAGCTGCTGGGATTACAGGTGTGCCCCATGGTGCCCAGCAGGAAAAGCATCTTAATAGACCTATTTTCAGGGGAGATATACAAATACAAAAATAAGCACATGAAAAGATGTTCAAGACAAATAGTCATCAGGGAAATGTAAATCAAAACAATGAGCCAGGCACAGTGGCCTGGAATCCCAGTGATTCAGGAGGTTGGGGAAGGAGGATTCAAAGTTTAAGGCCAATTAAGCAAGGCCTAATTTAGCAAGGCCTTGTCTCAGAATAAAAATAAAAAAATAAAAAGGGCTAGGAAATGTAACTCAGTAGTAAAGCAGCCCTAGTTTCAATCCCCAGGACTCAGAAAACAAAACACCAAAAAAATAAATAAATAACAGTGAAATATCATTCTATGCCCACTATATCAGAAAGTCACATAAATAACAAGTGTTGGTGAAGATGGGAAGAACTCAAAACCCTGTGACACATTCTTGATGGGAATGAAAAATCATTCAGCCACTATGCAAAACAGTGTGACGATTCCTTAAAAAGTTAAACAGAGGGGCTGGTGTTGTGGATCAGGATTAGAGCACTCGCCTAGCACATTCAAGGCTCTGGGTTCAATACTCTGTACCACATAAAAATAAATAAATAAAATAAAGGTATTGTGTCTAACTACAACTAAAAAATCTTATTAAAAAAAAGTTAGCTGGGGTTGTGGCTCAGCAGTAGAGCGCTTGCCTAGCATGTACAAGGTGCTGGGTTCAATCCTCAGCACCACATAAAAATAAATACATAAATAAATATAAATATGAAAATTTTAAAAATAAGTAAATAAAAATTTAAACAGAAATACCATTTGATACAGTAATTTTGATTCTATATATAAACCCCAAATAAGTGAAAATAGAAACTTGAACAGCTAGTCAGCCTTCTATCTCCCAGTTTCTACATCTGCAGATTCAACCAACTATGGATCAAAATATTCAGGTAAAAAAAACAAAAACAACTGCATCTGGGGCAGGGGGAAGAATACAAATTCATTGGATTAGACAAAAGGGAATGAAGGGAAGGGAGGGAGGACAGCAGAATGAATTGATCATAACTTTCCTATGTTCATATATGAATATATGACCAGTGAAACTCTACATCATGTACAACCACAATAGAATCCTATTAGAATAAGCTATACTCCATGTATATATGTCAAAATACACTCCACTCTACTATCATGTATATTTTAAAAGAATAAAAATACAAAATTAAAAAATTAAAAACTGCGTCTGTATTGAAAATGTACAAGCTTTTTGCTTGACTTTATTTCCTAAGTGATACAGTATAAGAAATATTTAAATAAAATTTACATTGCATTAGGTATTATACATAGTCTAGAGGTTATTTAAAATACAGAGGAGGATATGCATTGGTTATCTACAAATACTACATCATTTATATAAGGGAATTGAACATCCATGGATTTTGGTATCCATGAGGGGTCTTAGAAACAATTCCCCACAAATACTAAGGGATACTTTATTATCTAACATGCTTACTGCAGCATCATTCACAATAGCCAAAAGGTAAAAACAATCCAAATGCCCATCAAGAGACAAATAGATAAGCAAACACGTGGTATATGCATAGAAGAGAATGCTATTAAGCCATAAAAAGGAATATAGTTCCATTACATGCTATAACATGGATAAGCTTTGAAGATACTATGCTAAGTGAAAGAAGTCAGACACAAAAGGATAATACCACATGATTCTTCTTATATGAGGTACTTAGAATAGGTAAACTCATAGAAACAGAAAGTAGACTATAGGTTATCAGGAGCAAAGGAGTAGCAGGAATGGGAAGTTATTGCTTAATGCATAGAGTTTCTGTTTGAGGTATTAAAAATTTTTGGAAATAGTGGTAATGGCTGCATGACATTGTGAATGTAATTCATGCTACTGAATTATACACAAAAATCTTTTTTTAAAATTTTTAGTTGTAGATGGACACAATACCTTTATTTTATTTATTTATTTATATGTGGTGCTGAAGATTGAACCCAGAGCCTCACACATGCAAGGCAATTGCTGTACCACTGAGCCACACCCCTAGCCCCCACAAAAATCATTAAAATAGTGAATTTTATGGGCTGGGGATATAGCTCAGTTGATAGGATGCTTGCACAAGGCCCTGGGTTCGATCCTCAGCACCACAAAAGGAAAAAAAAAAAAAAAAGAACTAAAATAGTGAATTTTATGAAATAAAAAACACAACAGATTTTTAAAAAGAAGCACTATATAGGCTACAACATGAAGCTTACAAACATTTTGCTAAGAAGCCACTCCCAAAAGACCACATATTATAAGATTCCATTTATATGAAATTTCAGAATAGGTGAATCTATAAAGACATAAAATACATTAGAGATTTCTTAGAGCTAGGGGAAATTAGACATGAGGAGGATGACAATAAAAGGGTACAGGGTTTCTTCCTTGGGGCGAGGGGTACCAGGGGGTGAACCCAGGAGCACTTAACCACTGAGACACAACCCCAAACCTTTATGTTTTTGTTTTTGGTTGTTTTGGTTTGTTTGTTTGTTTGTTTGTTTTTGGTGCTGAGAATTGAACTCAGGGCCTTGTGCATATAAGGCAAGCACTCTACCAATTGAGCTATATCCCCAGCCCCTTATGTTTTATTTTTGAGACAGGGTGTCACTAATTTGCTTAGGGCCTGGCTAAGTTGCTGAGGCTGGCTTTGAACTCGCTATCCTCCTGTCTTAGCCTCCCAAACTGCTAGGATTACAGGCATGTGCCACCATGTTTGGCTTGGGTTTTCTTTTTGAGATGATGAAAATATTCTAAAACTGAGTAGGCTTATGATTACACTTACTGTGACTACATTAAAAACCAGTAAAACACTTGGGAATCAACTTAATGAAAGAGGTGAAAGACCTCTACAACGAAAACTACAGAACTCTAAAGAAAGAAATTAAAGACTTTAGAAGATGGAAAGATCTATCTTGCTCTTGGATAGGCAGAATTAATATTGTCAAAATGGCCATACTACCAAAAGCACTATACAGATTTAATGCAATTCCAATCAAAATCCCTATGACATTCCTCATAGAAATAGAAAAAGCAGTCATGAAATTCATCTGGAAAAATAAGAGACCCAGAATAGCTAAAGCAATCCTTAGCAAAGAAGAGTAAAGCAGGTGTCATCACTATACCAGACCTTAAACTGTACTACAGAGCAATAGTAACAAAAACAGCATGGTATTGGCACCAAAAAGAGACTTGTAGACCAATGGTACAGAACAGAGGACACAGAGACAAACCCACATAACTTCAGTTATCTTATATTAGACAAAGGTGTCAAAAACATACATTGGAGAAAACATAGCCTCTTCAACAAATGATCTTGAAAAACTGGAAATCCATATGCAACAAAATGAAATTAAACCCCTATCCCCCACCATGCACAAAACTCAACTCAAAGTAGATCAAGGACCTAGGAATTAAACCAGAGACACTGCGCCTATTAGAAGAAAAAGTAGGCCCAAATCTTCATAATGTCAGATTAGGCCCAAACTTCCTTAATAAGACTCCTATAGTGCAAGAAATAAAATCAAGAATCGATAAATGGGATGGATCCAAACTAAAAAGCTTCTTCTCAGCAAAAGAAACAATCAGTGAGGTGAATAGAGAGACTACATTTTGGGAGCTAATTTTTACCACATGCACAACAGATAGAGCACTAATATCTAGGATGTATAAAGAACTCAAAAATCTTAACACCAAAAACACAAATAACCTAATCAATAAATGGGCCAAGGGACTAAACAGACGCTTCTCAGAGGTGATATACAATCAATCAACAAACATATGAAAAAATGTTCAACATCTCTAGCAATTAGAGAGATGCAAATCAAAGTATTCTAAGATTTCATCTCACTCCAGTCAGAATGGCAGCTATTAAGAAGACAAACAACAATAAGTGTTGGCAAGGATGTGGAGAAAAAGTCACACTCATACATTGCTGGTGGGACTGCAAATTGGTGCAGCCAATATGGAAAGCAGTATGGAGAATACTTGGAATACTGGGAATGGAAACACCATTTTACCCAGCTAACCCACTCCTCCGTCTATATCCAAAGGACTTAAAAACAGCATACTACAGGGACACAGCTTCATCAATGTTTATAGCAGTACAATTCACAATAGTTAAACCAACCTAAATGCCCTTCAGTAGATGAATAGATAAAGAAAAATGTGAGATAGACATATATATACACACACACACACACACACACAATGGAATTTTATTCAGCATTAAAAGAGAATAAAATTATGGCATTTGCAGGTAAATGGATGGAGTTCAAGAATATAATGCTAAGTGAAGTTAGCCAGTCCCAAAAAAACAAACTGCCAGATGTTTTCTCTGATTTAAGGATGCCGATTCATAATGGGGTTGGGGGTCATTGGAGGATTAGATGAACTCTAAAAAAGGGCAAAGGGAGAGAAGGGAAGGGAGGGGAATGGGGGTAGGAAATATGGTGGAATGAGATGGACATCAATACCCTAAGTACATGTATGAAGACACAAATCGTGTGACTCTACTTTGTGCACAACCAGAGATATGAAATATTGTGCTCTAAATGTGTAATATGAATTTTAATGCATTCTGCTGTCATATATAATAAATTAAGGAAAAAATAAAGACTTTTTCAGACAGAGCATTTATAATCAACAGATTTTCATTGAAATAATAGTCTACAGTATATTAAGTATACTGTTAAGACAAAAAAATTGCAAATGATCTCATATTAAAGGTCTAAGAGGGGCTGGGGTTGTGGCTCAGTGGTAGAGTGCTTGCCTAGAATGTATAAGGTTCTGGGTTCAATCCTCAGCACCACATAAAAATAAATAAAGATTTTTTTTTTTTTTTAAAAAGGTCTAAGATACAAAAAGCAAATGATGAGCAAAGACACTGTTAAATAGAGCCAAGGTTGTGGCTCAGTGGTAGACTGATTGCCTAGCATGCATGAGGCACTAGGTTTGATCCCTGGCACCACATAAAAACAAAATAAAAGTATTCTGTCCATCTATAATAAAAAAAAAATTAAAAAGGATACTAGTAAATATGAAGGTAGGGCTGGGGCTATAGCTCAGTGGTAGAGCATTTGCCTACCATGTGTGAGGCACTGAGTTCGATCATCAGCATCACATAAAAATAAACAAAATAAAGGTCCTTCTACAACTAAAATAATATTTAAAAAATAGAAACATATGAAGGTAAATGGAAATAAACAACTGTAAAGATAATGTCTGCTTTATGTGCATACAGGAGGATGGAGAAGAAATACCAAACAATAACATATAACTTTGAGGGATGTGATCAGAGTTAAAGCACTCTAGGTTCCTTGAATTATACAAGATAAAGATACCAGTTATCCTTACACTTTAGGTAAGTATGTTAAAATCAGTACAAAAACACCAAAGAGCACAGATTATGTAATTTCCCAACAAAAATAAAGGGAAAACCACAATCATTCCAAAAGAAAGTAGAAAAAAAGAAAAGAGATAGAGAAGAATTGGGGGAGAGGGGTTAGAAAACCTAAAATAAAATATTTGAGTTTATTTCTACCAAAGCAATAATCAATATACAAGTAAAAAGAAATAAAATAAACAAAAATAAAAATCATCAAACAAGGGCACAGTGGTGCATGTCTGTAATCCCAGTTGCTGGGGAGGCTGAGGCACAAGGATCTTGAGTTCAAGGACAGCCTCAGCAACTCAGCAAGGCCCTGTCTCTAAATAAAATATAAAAAGAGGACTGGGGATGTGGCTCAGAGGTTAAGTGCCCCTGGGTTCAATCTCTAGAACCCACAAAAAAAAAAAAAAAAAAAAGAGCAAAACTAAAATCCAGGGTCTGGGGTATACAGCTCAGCAGTAGAATGCTTGCCTAACATGCACAAGGCCCTGGGTTAAATCCCCAGCACCACACCACACAGAGTTGTATGCAATTTTAAAAAGAGACATCTGAGATGTAAGGGTAGAAAAGGATTTTTTTAAAAATCAAAAGACTGCA
Source organism: Marmota flaviventris (assembly GCF_047511675.1). Taxonomy (NCBI): domain Eukaryota; kingdom Metazoa; phylum Chordata; class Mammalia; order Rodentia; family Sciuridae; genus Marmota; species Marmota flaviventris. The sequence goes on from NC_092518.1 coordinate 73,999,473, forward strand.
GCTGGGCTCAGTGGTGCATGCCTGTAATCCCATCTCCTTGTGAGGTTGAGGTAGGAGAATCACAAGTTTGAGGCCAGCCCAGGCAACTTTGCAAGACCCTGTCTCAAAATAAAAAATAAACTGGGTGCAGTGGCTCATGCCTGTAATCCCAGTGATTTGGGAGGCTGAGACAGGAGGATTGCAAGTTCAAGGCCAGTCTCAGCAATTTAACAAGGCCCTAAGCAACTTAGCAAGAGACCCTGTCTTAAAATAAAAAATAAGATGGCTGGGGAATGTGGCTCAATGGCAAAGCATCTCTTGGTTCAATCTCCAGTACCATAAACAAACAAACAAATAAATAATAAAAGGGTTCAATGGATAAAAAAATGTGGTATATATATATATACAATGGAGTCTTACTCAGGGATAAAAAAAACATGAAATTATGACCTTTGCTGGTAAATAAGAGAAACTGAAGAACATTATGCTAAGTGAAATAATCCAGACCCAAAAAGTCAATGGGTCTGGATTATTTCACTTAGCATAATGTTCTTCTCTCATAACTGGGAGCTAGACCAAAATATGGATAAAGAAAGAAGAAAGTCAGGGGACATTTCATGAAAATAGAAGATCAGTGGAGTAGAGAAAGGGGATTGAGGGGGGAGGAGGGACAGGAAAAGAAACAGTGGAATGAATCTAACCAAACTTTCCTATATACATATGTGCATAGACCACAGTGAATTTGATATTATGTATATCCATAATACAGTAATTTTAAAAAACTATAAATAAATAGAAGATCAGTAGAGTATAGGAAAGGGAACAGGGGGAGGGAGGAGAGCAGAGAAAGGGAAATACTGGAGACTTAATTGGAGTCAACTATATTTCATGCTTATATAAATATGTCAAAATGAACCCCAATATTATGTATAACTATAATGAACTTTTAAAAAAAGAACCACAAATTGGAAAAAAAAAAAAAAACATGCCGAGGATGTAATTCAGAAGTAAAGTGCCTCTGGGTTCAATCCCTAGTATGTAAAAACAAATTTTAAAAAATTAAAAGATGGAAATATAGCCAGGTACAGTGGTACACACCCATAATCACTCCAGAAGCTTTGGAGGCTGAGGCGGGAGGATCACAAGTTCAAGGTCAGCCTCAGCAACTTAGCAAGGCCCTGATCAACTTAGTAAGACCCTGTCTCAAAATAAATAATAAAAAGGGCTGGAGATTGTGGCTCAGGAGTTAAGCACCCCTGGGTTATATTCCTGGTACCAAAAAAAAAAAAAAGATGGAAATATACTAAGCAGCTACTAACCAAAATAAAGGCAGGGTAGCAATGCCAATATAAGACAAACAATTGAACTAAGATGAAAAACATTTTAACACCAAAGGGTTACTCCATGATATAAAGTTTGATTGAATTATGATTGTGGCCAGAATGATAGCACAAGCCTATAATCCCAGAAACTAAGGAGGTTGAGGCAGGAGGATCACAGCCTCAGCCACTTAGTGAGATGTTGTCTTAAAATAAAAAGGGCTGGGGATGTGACTCGGTGGTTAAGCACCCCTGGGTTCAAGCCGTAGCACCAGAAGAAAAAAAAAATATATATATATACATACATACACACACACACACACACATATACACATACACATATATACACATATATACATACATATATATGTTCTATATATATTTTGTGTGTATTAGGTATATGCACAATTATATATATATACACATATATACATACATATATGTGTGTGTGTGTGTATATATATATATAAAATTGTGCATATATCTAATAATACACACAAAATATACAGAGAACAAAAATTGAGAGAATTTGAAAGGAAGACTGACAAATCTGCCTTCATAGCTGATTTTCAACATACCTCTCAGTAATTGACGGATGGGCAGCAACAACAAAAAATCCATAAGGATATAGAAAATATCTACTCTAATAATGTTCATTTCCTCACTGTACTTCAACAAATCACCTGATAGTCTCTCAGAACCTTGCCATTACATTGAATCATCCCCTCCTGAAATCTTAAACTTCAGTGCTATAACTTGTTATCAGTCCACTTTTTTTATTTTTTTAAATTTTTTTTTAAAGAGAGAGGTGAGAGAGAGAGAGAGAATTTTTAATATTTATTTTTTAGTTTTGGGCGGACACAACATCTTTGTTTGTATGTGGTGCTGAGGATCGAACCCGGGCCACACGCATGCCAGGCAAGCGCTCTACCACTTGAGCCACATCCCCAGCCCTCAGTCCACTTTTTAATCTCAATGTTTCTTGAATGTCATCACGGCATCCTGAATCTAAGCTGTATGTGCTCCAGATCTACACTCTTTTGTCTTCACTTTCTTCCCTTTTCACTCCATGGTCCAGAAGTTTAATCACTCTCTTGTACCTTTGTCATAACTCTGGAGAAACCACTCTTTTGTGTATTTGGTGTTTGGGTATTTTTTTCTTTTTTTGTACCAAGGATTGAACCCAGAGCTTAACCCTTAAGCCACATTCCCAGTCTTTTTTACTTTTTATTTTGAGATAGGGTCTCACTAAATTACTTACGGCCTCACTAAGTTGCCAAGGCTGGCCTTGAACTTGTGATCCTCCTGCCTCAGCCTCCTGAGTCACTGAGATTACAGACATGTACCACCCCGCCTGCCCCTCTTGCATATTTGTAAGGTCCCAAATTCATGTTCTCTAACTTCATCTGGACCTTCCAAACTGTCCATAGTCAACTTTCATTCTCATTTCCATAAACAGCTACAGTCAGCCTCTATCTGCAGATTACATCAACAGATTCAACCAACTACAGATAAAAAATACTTAGAAAAAAAATGGGTTTGTACTGAACATGTTTTTCTAGTCATCATTACCTAAAATACACATCTTGAAATTTGCTTGAAATATTCCCATTATATCAAATATTTTTTCTCTCATCAAATCCCAAATTCTACTCTACCTTCAAGGCCCAGCTCAAACACCTACATACTTTATGAAGTTTTTTCTAATCCCTCTGATTTACAGTGTTCTATTCCTTCTTGGAAGTACTATCCTCACACTACCATACATTGTCTTTGATAATTTCACCCTCAAGTTATTTAACCTCATATGCTTTCCTTAATTCCCCAATTAAACTTTAAATTCTTGGAGTACAGAAACTCTGTGCTAAAGCCTGAATCTTCTACTTTTGCCTAGTACAATACAAAAAACACAACAGAAACAACTTTTGGGGGGGGGAGGGCAGCGTAGTACAGGGATTGATCCCAGGACCTTGTGACTGCTAAGCAAGCACTTTACCAGTGAGTTACAATCTCATCCCTTTGGCCTTTTTTTATTTTTAAGACAGGGTCCCACTAAGTTGTCCAGGTTGTCCTTGATCTAGCTATCCTCCTGCCCCAACCTCCCAAGTAGCTGGGATTACAAGAGCATACTACCATGCCTGGATGAAACATGATCTTTTTTTTTTTTTTTTTTTTTTTTTGGTGGTGGTGGGGATTGAACTCAGTGCTTCACACATGCTAGGCAAGCACTTTACCACTGAACCACATCCCCGGCCCCCTGAAACATGAATTTTTAAAAATGAAATTAGTGAAAGAATTCCTTTCTTATAGGAAAAATTCAGCTAGATGTGTCACTCACTACTAACGATCCTTGAAAGTCTTCCAGGTGGACAGTAGATTGATTTCTTAGAGTTATTAATGTTTTTAATGGGAATAATTATGTCATTTAATCATAATCAGTCCATTGGCAACTCATGAAAAGTAATCCTCTCCTTATCATTAATTGTGATGAAATTTTTGCAGTGTTAATCAAGAAAATGTAGAGTAAGTGACCCAATGGAGTTTGCTTAAGTGGTTTAAGAGAGAAAAAAATGGTAATCACTGCTATAGACCAGCAAAGAAACTGCAATGTGGAATCAACTCAATCTGTAATATTTTTATTTCCCTAAAAGATGATATAGACCAAATATGGCAATAATTAATCTGAGAGAAAGTGAAGTGCTGTTATGTTATTCTCTAATTTCTGTATATTTGATATATTTTTAAATAAATACAGAAAAGCACATTGTAGCACCCTGAAGCATATATGGTGCATCAATTCACATCCATGTACTATTTGATTGATGCTAGATGCATCCAGTGTTTACTTACCAGTGCATCATCTTGCAATGAAGCGAAAAAGAAGCCATAAAGCAAGTTAATTTGCTCCTTATTATCAATGAAGTCAAACATTGCAACCAGCCATCGATAAAAAAGTACCTATCGAGAGTCAAAAAACTTATCTTTAGAAAAATACAACTAACGGGCATAGAAGAGCTTAATTTCCCCCTCAGGGCTGTTTTAGACGCTTGTATCACAAAGTACAATAATAGATTTTATTTTTCAGTAAAAATTTCTGTTCGAACAGAGTCCTCGTATCAAGCTATACTGTTCCAAAACTACAGGCTTTACACAAAAGACCACGGCCATTACTTCATAAGTGGCTCTTCCTCACTAGCCCTTAAGTGGTTCTGAAGGACTTACCATCAAAGTGTTTAAAAAGATTACCTTGGTGCTACCAGAACACTTGCCAACACAGAGCCAGGAGACTGCCTTAACCACAGAATGTTCTGATATTAGAGTTGCTGGAATCAGGCACTTCAGTATCCGAGTATTTACAGCATTCCCTGGACAACAAACTTGAAATTAAACTATGTTTTAGTATCTCAGTTGTTTACTTACTATTCTTCACTATTGGTCATACAAATAATACTTTACCTTTAAGGCAATAAAAACCAACACACTATATAACATTTAGTACCTCTTATCATCATTATAAAACACTAGTCAAAACAAAATTGTACTTTCAGATCCTGAAATAAAATATGAAGCAAATTATTTGGCCCATATATTTCTATTTTAAAGGGGAGGATGAACACAAGTTTTGTTTTTTGAAGTGATGAAAATATTTGGGAATTACACAGTGGTAACAATAGCACAACTCTGGGAATACGCTAAAACACTGAACTTTCAAATGCATGAATTTTATGGTATGTAAATTATATCTTAAAAAAGTCTTTAATCAGGGCTGGGGTTGTGGCTCAGTGGTAGAGCGCTTGCCTAGCATGCATGAAGCATGGGGTTCAATCCCCAGCATCACATAAAATAAACAAAGTTAAAAATCCATTGGCAATTAAACTAAAAAATATTTTTTTAAAAGTCTATAATCACAGGGAAATATCAAATTTTTCTTATTTTTAATGGCAAAATAGACTGGTTTCAGACTAGTAGACATGTTGCATGAGATGCTACAGTTAAGAATAAATAAATAAATTTGTAGCCTCCACTGCTCCATAAAACGGGGAAGGATAGCCGAATGAAACAGATCTTCTTGGAATTAGCTGGAGGTGATATTATTTTATCCTACTCTAATCTTTCCATCTTGCCTTCTGGCCTCCATGGTATTCTCTCATCTGGTAACAGAAATGATGTTACAGACACTGGCTTTGTATACTCTTTATTCTAACTTCTATTCAATAAGCTTCAATAATTAAAATGTATGTCATCAATTTCTACCCCATCACCCTGTGGAGAAGAAAGAAAGCAGTGATGGCAAGTTAAAAAAAAAATCACAAGAATAAAAATCCCTGCTTTCCACTCTGAGGTTTCTTGTTTTTATATTTTTTTCCTCTCCCACTCCCGTTCACTAACCTTTTTAAATTTTTAAACAGTCTCACCATTAACACCTTACACATATACCAAATCAAAGAAGGAACTCAATACTACCTTTATTTTTACTTCCAGTGACTTTTTAATTTCTCAGGATCTAAAGTCCCTTTGCACCTAATTATAATGATATTTCTAGTATAATTGTCCCCTAAATATGCATCTAAATATGCATTTCAATTTCCCAAAAGAGCTATATATAAAGATCTAGTACAGATGGAGTGGTATCATAGAACTAACTAAAAGGGAAAAGGAATTAAGGAGGTCATATTCAACCTCGATAAATTCCAGCCCAACAGAAAAATGAAAACAGAGAGGCAGAGTGTTTCACTTTAAATTGTTATGTACAAGTTTCCAGAGCCTGAGACATGCCTTTTGAAACACAATGGCATATAACATGAAAACTCCCTAACCATTAATATCACTAAATTCCAAAATATAAAAAATGTACATTCTATACATCTTTTAATGGGATAATTGAGTGGTAAAATTGATCTTGATAGACACTAATCAACATGGACTCCTGGAAAGGTATTAGAACCAAACAATTTGAAACCATTACCTACAAGAATAAAAGTCAGTTTTATTAGGTCTAACTTAATTTTCTAAGAAAACACACAGAACTTATCAGGTAAAAGAGGAAAAAAAATACTTGAGTCACAGATTGAATTTAGTTAGTACAGTGTTGTTACTTTAAAACACACACACACTTGTAAATTGGATGCTCCAGTATACTCAAAGGAAGCTAATACACAGGGTCAAGAAATACTTAGTATTAAAAGAATTCAGTATTGATGAATGTATTAGTTTGTTTTTTTAAGTAGGAAAAAAAGCATTAGCCATGTAGTACAGTATAAGTGCAATAGGAGATCTAATTTCCCCAGTTTTTGCTCTGACAATAAGAAAAGTCTTGGGCTGGGATTGTAGCTCAGTGGTAGAGCGCTTGCCTCGCATGCATGAGGCACTGAGTTCGATTTTCAGCACCACATAAAAATACATAAGTAAAATAAAGATTTTGTGTCCATTTACAATTAAAAAAAAAACTTAGAAAAAAAAAAAAAAAGAAAGTTTTGCCAGGTGCAGTGGCACATGCCTGTAACCTCAGTAGCTCGAGAGGCTGAGGCAAGAAGATCACGAGTTCACAGCCAGCCTCAGCAAAAGCCAGGTGCTAAGTAACTCAGTGAGACCCTGTCTCTAAATAAAATACAAAATAGGGCTGGGGATGTGGCTCAGTGGTGGAGTGCCCCTGAGATCAACCCCCGGTACCAAAAGAAAAAAAAAAAGGAAAGTCTCTAATTATTCTAGGAATATTTCCTCCTCTTTAAAATGGGTATGTTTAGGGACTAAAATACCTTGCAATTCTGAATTTAGATGAGTGAAGGTTGAAAGAAATCTTTTCAAGTAAAAATAATATTGACCAGGTGTTATTTCTAAGAACCTCTCCTACCCAATCCACCAATCAATAATCTGAGAACAGAAAAAGAAACATTTACACAAAAGAAAAAGCATTTTGACTGTTAAGGTCACAGACACTAGAATGAAAGTAGTGCAAATAGAAACTTGTCATAGATAAGTAAACCTAAAAGCAATGAAATAGACTAAGTGATCTCTAAAATTCCTTGCAGAAACATTATTTAAAATATTTTCATAAAATATTATCTATGCTTAATCAAAAAAAGAAAAAAAAACTAAAAATGATTCCATGTTTGGTGACAAGACTCCACGTTTAATTTGTAAAGAGGTGATAATTGGTCATTTCAGCAATACACAAACAAAAATTTGGGGCTCATAAAGTACTCTGAACACAAGAAAGGCTATTTTATAATCTTACCAGATTAATCTTAAGAGAATAGCAAAATAAAGAACTGCAACTGATTCCAATGAACAATCTAATTCAAAGTCTGAAAGGCAAAACCAATAGCAAACACATGACAAATGTATCCACTTGACATACCAAATTTGCCACTGAGTGCTGCATTTAATAGAATGTCAATTGCGTCTGGAGCTAACCCATTCTTCCAAGCCATATTCTCCACAGTTTTCAAGTGTTTTTCCAAGATTTTATTTTTACTTCGTGAAGTTTTAATAGGACCTTAAGAAAAGAATAATTAAATAATAAGCCCTTTAAATTTTTTTCAGTCCTTAACCCCAACAATTATAACTCGGCATGCACTAAAGGAATGGCTTTACCTAAAAAAAAAAAAAATTCCCACCCTTGAAAGCCTTTAAAAGTCTAAAATATTTAACAGCAACAGTACTTTCAGTGAGAAAAACTGAATCATGTTCTGGCACCCTTGCTATAAATTAACTAGAAGCACTCAACTTAGACTATAGTCTCTTTGAACACTAGGACAATGGTTCTCAAAATTTACTATATTTTGGAATCACCTAGGAAGCCTTTAAGAAGCCCTAATGCAGGTTGGGGATATAGATCAGTTGGTAGAGTGCTTCCCTCCCATGCATAAGGCCATGGGTTCAATCCCCAGTCCCACAAAAAATAAAAGAAGTCCTAATGCCAGGTTGCATCTTACACCAATAAAATCAGAATGTCTAAGGGCTAGAGTTGTGGCTCAGTGGTAGAATACTTGCCTGGCATGTGTGAGGCCCTGGGTTTGATCCTCAGCAGTGCATATAAACAAGTAAAAGATCCATTGACAACTAAAAAATATTTTTAAAAAATCAGAATGTCTAAGTGTGGATGCTAGGCATCAATATATTTTAAATTTCTCAGGTGATCACAATGTACAGCAGTTTGGAAACCACTCCACTGGGAAAGATGTTTCATTATGTGTCCATAATAATACCTAGAACACTGATGTATAGTAAATGTTCAACAAATGTAAATAAACAAAAGCATAAATGAGAAAAAAAAACATGTTTTCCTTTAAAAAAATCTTAAGAAAAAAATAAGTATTTTTAGGACTGGGGATGTGGCTCAAGCGGTAGCGCACTTGTCTGGCATGCGTGCGGCCCGCGGTTCGATCCTCAGCACCACATACAAACAAAGATGTTGTGTCCGCTGAAAAAACTAAAAAAAAAAAAAAAAAAAAAGTATTTTTATCAAAATAGGACTTTCATAAGGAAATGATCTGTCTTTACCTTTTTCAAAGTATTCCAATGTTATTTGCAGAGCATCTTCAGCTTGATCATCACCATGTTCACAATCTTCCACTGTGTTGTTTTGTTTCAAGATGCTCTTTGAGTTGCTTGGTTTTGCTTTCCAAGCTGAGAGCTTGGTCTGACAACTATTACTAACTTGTGAAGTTCTATTTTGTGCCTGGGAATTCTTGACTCTCTTTTGAGGTGACATTATTGCATATGTTCTATAGAGAAACAAGTGTCAAGTTATCATTAGTCAGCCAAACAATACCTTTTTTCCCCAAAAAGACAGGGGTCACATCTACCTATATTCCCACATTTAGTACTTAGTACCTGGCACATAAAAGGCATTCAATAAATAAGTTGACAATAATCTAGAAAATAAAACCTACAGGTTAACTTTTTCAAAAAGCTTACCTTGACCTAAAGAGAAACTAACAACTGGAGAAGGTAACATTTATCAGCTGTGAAATTTAAGTGCCCTCTTAGAATGGCTATATCATATAAGCAAGTCCAAAACTAATAAACCTCATGTACTCTACTTTCTCCACTCCTATTTTCTGTATTCCTCCTTGATTTTGCTTTTAATCATTATGTTCCCTACTTTGTCAGTGCTCAGTTAAAACTGCGTAGTTAAAAAGCCAAACTGGGAGGCAGACTAAACATTCTCAAGACAGAAACATTCTCCACTTATTAATGCATGTATTCAGAAAGTAATTACTGAACACTGTCTATATGCCAAGCATAATTCTACCACCAGGGATAAAACAATCAAGGTCCCTACATTCATGAAACTTACACTGGAGTGAGAGGCTGGGGAAAAGTAAGAATCAACCAATAACAAATAATAACGAATATACAGGGATGTGATAGAAATAGCGTGGGGTGGGAATCTACTTTGAAATAAGTGTTCAGAGAAAGCCCTTCTGAGGTGACCTTTAAGCTGATATTTGGGTGTCAAGGAACCTACCATGTAAACATCTAGTGAAAGAAGAGTTTATACGGAGGGAAAAGGAAAACATACTAAGACCTTAAAGCAAGAAAGTGTTTTGTATATTAATGAAACGGCAGCAACACCAGTATGGTGAGAGTGCAAAGAGGCAAAGGGTGGTGAGAGTCAGAAAGGCAGCCAGGGAGTATGCTGGGTCTTGTAGGCCAGCGATAAGGAGTTTGGATTTTCCCACAGGGAGAGGAGGACGGAGGTGGTCAGAGGAGGGAGCAATATCCAATTTGTGTTTTAAGACCATTTTATCTGCAGTATGGAGACTAAAATGTTAGGGGTCAAAGAGCGGCAAGAGACCACTTAAAGGATCTTGCAGAAGTCCAGAAGATGATGGAAAAAGACTTGATTCAGTATATGTTGTGAAGGTAGATTGGACAGGCTGTGACTAAAGAATGAGATGTAAGAAAAAGAAAGAGGAAAACCAAGAATGAATTCTAAATTTTTGGCTTCAAATAGGGAAAAGTAAGAGAATGATTGTAATGACGCTTACTCAATCCCACCTACCTAGAACAGATACCAAAACAGTAGAGTAACAAATATGTCCAATCCAATGGAACTGTCCAACTTGGAGTTGTTTCCTAGAGTCCTAAGAAAGTAAGCAGGGAAGCAGCTTCTGACCCCATGGAGTGAACCGTTCCAGTGCTTGCCAAGGATCACTCACTCTCACAACCTGCCAAAGCAGAGAGCCAACAAAGTCAACACCCATTAGGCAAATTCCTGAGTGGGAAGAAAACTCTATCCCAGTTATCCTTCACAGTGCAGTACCGCCCTCAGAGGCTGGAATAGTCCCCTCGCTCTCAGAGGTTCCATTTCGTACGGTGTTTAAAAGTTCCTCACCTGAAACACTCCTCAGCCCCCAGGCTCTGGAGTCTGAAAGCCGCCTTCTGGATTCAAAGGCGCGGGCCGCGCCCCGCGCATGCGCTGTCGTGGAGATACGGGCGGCGACTGGGCAGAGTGACGTGCTCTGCTGGAGCCTGATTGGTTGGAATACAGCTCTATGGCGGGAGTCGGCGCGCGCAGACAATGACGCAGACCCAATTACCCAGAGCGGTTTGCCCCACCTACCTAAGCCGGGTGAGCCCAGCGAGTGGGCCGTTGTTGCTGGAGTTAGCTCATTGGCTGGTGTTCTCACTTTTCTAATAATGTTCGCGTTTCGTCATTTTGCGTAGAACCGGTAACTGGTGTCAAGATTGTTAAATTTAATATGATCGATTATAGTGTTTATTTTGCCCAGATTGACCCCAAATATCAATTTGAATCTGTAGGAAAATGTGAAACCGCAAACTTCACTGTAAAGGCGGCTTCTCCCATGCTGAGATTTAAAGTTTCCAGTCGCTCTCCTCCTGAAACTAGGGGGCTGGGAGGAAAGAACGACGTTCTGCCCTCCTTTTACCTAGGATAGGTATGGATAACCTCCCACGTTTTCTGGAAACTTGTATCCTAAACCAGATGTTGAACCACCTTCAAGATTGCAGATTGTGGGCTGTAGCAAGTATATGCCTAACCTTGAAGAATCCATTGACCTTAAACTCGCTAAAATATTAACAATGGCTTAGTCTGAGACCTGATTTAATTTCTTTTTAAACTAGGAATAAGAGAACTATAAACCTGGTGTGGTAGTGCATAACTGTTAGGCCAGCAACTGGGGAAGCTAAGGCAGGAAAATGGCAAGTTTAAGTCCATTCTCAGCAACTAAACCAGACCCTATCTAAAAAAAAAAAAAAAGACTAGAGCAATGCTCCACCCTTGTAGCCTGTATGCCTAGCGACTGCTGAAGCTGAGGCAGGAGGATCAGAAGTTAGAGGCCAACCTGGGAAATTTAGCAGAAGCCCTAAGAAACTTAGGAAGACCCAGTCTCAAAATAAAAACTAAAGAGCTGGGGATGTAGCTCAGTGGTAAAACACCCCTAGGTTTGATCCCTGGTATGGAAAATAAATAGATGCTTTTTTTTAAAGTCTCGGGTTGCCAGGTGTGGTGGTGCACACCTGTAACCCTATGAACTAGGGAGCCTGAAGCAGGAGAATTGCAAGTTGGAGGCCAGACTCAGCAATTTAATGAGACCCTGTCTCAAAATAAAAATAAAGGGGGTTGGGGGTGTAATTTAGTGATTAAGTGCACCCTGGGTTTAATCCCCACTACCAAAAAAGGGGGTCTGGGGTTGTAGCCCAGTGGTAAAGTGCACCTGGGTGCTAAGAGCCACAACCGAGTGGGAATGGCCCCTGGCATTTTGCCAGAAGTAATGGTTGAGAGGCGAGCCATTAAGATGATGATAATTAAGTTAAGCTGTCTATAATTGCTGTGACTGGATGATGCTGGATTGAAACAGGCTGTGTATTCAATTGTATATAGACCCCTGTGTCCACCTTGGGAGCCCGCTACTTTAGAGTTCTCAAGGGGATTCCTGGGGAGTTCGTGTTGGTTGGTGAAGTTCCTGTGGAGGGAGTTCCGGTTGGTGTGTGGTGTGTCCCGGAGAAGGCCACGTGGGTGGCGTTGGGGGGGAGTTCAGAACCTGGGTTCAATCCCCAGTGCCTTTATATAAATAAGCTGGTCATGGCATGCATGCCTGTAATCAAAGCCAGCCTCAGCAACTTAGCTGAGGCCCTAAGCAACTCAGTGAGAGTCCGTTTCTAAATAAAATATAAAAAGGGTTGAGGATATGGCTCAGTGGTTAAGTGCCCCTAGGTTCAATTCCTGGTACAAAAAATAAATAAATGAAAATTTTTTTTAAATAGAGGAAAGCTATAAATGTAATGGCACTCCCTGATTTGAGGCCAAAACATAATGTAGGTGGAAACTTTGCAATCTTAGAGAAAAATGAATAATCAAAAGTTAAGATAATGTATTTGGAGAAGACTTCAGCAGAAATGACTACTTATGTCTGGGAGTGGTGGTGCATGCCTATAATCCCATCGGTAGGGAGGCTGAGGCAGGAGGATGGCAAGTTCAAAGCCAGCCTCAACAACAGCGAGGCACTAAGCAACTCAGTGAGACCCTGTCTCTAAATAAAATACAAAAAGGGCTGGGGATGTGGCTCAGTACTCAAGTGCCCATGAGTTCAATCCCTGCCCCTCCATAAAAGGAAAAAAGAAATGACTATTTACCACATCTTATTTTTATGTGGTTTTCAGAGTAATTTGACAAACTCTTATTTAATCGTGCATGAAAATAGACTGTGCAATTTTTCTATGATAGCTACTCTTTAGTAAAACTGAAATTTTGTCATTTTTCATGCATTTAATCATTTCATAGCCTCAAATAAAGGTACATTGGAAGGGATTTTAAGACTTTGACACCTATTTATTTATTTGCAGTATTGGGGATTGAATCCAGGGGTACTCTCCCACTAAGCTACATCCCAACCCTTTTTACTTTTTATTTTGAGGTAAAGTCTTGCTAAATTACCCAGACTACTTGAACTTTCAATCCTCCTGACTCATCCTCCTGAATCACTGGAATTACAGGTGTGCACCACCATGACCAGCAACCTTTTTCCTTTTTTTTAAGCCCATGAAACTGGTGCCATAAGCAATGAAATAACTTGCCTAACATGTCAAATTCTGGGCACTGCAAAACTTAAACCTCTCTATGGACATGTACATAGTGAGACAGTACTTCATATTTATTTAATAAACCTTCAATTTTCTCTGAAATAATTTACCTTCCCTTGGCATCAACTAATAAAGAACTCCCAAACCTGGAAATTGTATTGAGATCCTAACTACAACTTTCTGTCTTACATGCATTCAAAAAAAAGTGTGAGGGACCAGGTACTTAGGAGGCTGAGGCAGGAGAATCCCAAGTTTGAAACCAGCCTGGGCAACTTAGCAAGATCCAGTCTGAAAATAAAATAGAAAAGGCTGGGGGTGTAACTCAGTAGTAGAGTGCTTGCCTAGCATGTGCAAGGCCCTGGGTTGAATCCCCAGTACTGCCAAAAAAAAAAAAATGTTTCAAGGGAACTTATAAGGAATTAGCAAACTGGCCTTGGCAACTTCATTAGTGTATTAAGTGATCATACTTATACTTTCTCTTTCTTCTCCTCCTTCATTCAGACCAAAAACAACATCAACAAAAGCCTGAATCCTTTTAAATACCCTTTCTTTTCATATGTTCAGTATTTATCCAGACAATTTCCTCCAAATTTCAAATTTTTTTTTTATTTTGAAAGAATGAGAGAAATAAGACAGAGGTATCAATTACCAAGAACAATGACACTGAATAAAATACAATAGGTACTCTCCCCACACACAACCCCCCACCCCTTTTCCCATCCCTGGCACAATAATACTAAAACCATCAAAGCACATTTAACAAGGAGAAACAGCAGTATGTGATGAAGGAAGCAAATTTCCATACTGCTCAATCCAACTAACCCATGTCAAATGTCCTTCCCCCAGCTAAACTCCACCTACTGGAATGATAAAGAAGTGTAGGGGAGACAACTCTGGGGGTGATTTGAACTCTGCTTACACTGGCAAAGTTCAGTGAAGAATCAATAGGGGTAGTAAATCTGTTTGGCAGGGAAACAGGATACAGCTTCTCTGTCAATTTTCAGAGACAGTTTCAGAGAATAGCTAATGTTTGAGATTCCGATTTCTAACAAGACCAATGCCTGCTCCCTCAACCACAACAGTGGAGCAGCTGCCAAATCCTGGTTAGCTACTAAGAATAGTGGAAGTGAGGCAGCTGTGAACTTAAGAAAATCTGAAGAAGATGTCTAGTAACAAGATTACTGTTTCAGTTTTTAAATGTTAGTAAAAGAACTTAGTAGGTTGGGCTTGAACAAAGGCAAGATGAAACGTCCTATTTTATCACTTGAAGAATAGACCATCAATTGACTGCATGTATCCTTTGTTTTAATTAAACTCAATATGAAGTATTTAAAAATTAACTATTGAAGCAAAGGCTAATTAATTAATTTTACACATAACTCAGTGTTTCAAATTAAAGGAATTTTTCCCAAAGTGGTGAGTTTAAGTTTTCAGCTTTATCTAGAGAACATACCATCCCCACCAGGGAATAGGTCACTTGTTTTATACCAAAAATGGAATTCTCTTTTTAGGAAAATTTTTATTCTATCTTTACTGGAATCAATTTATAAAGGGAAGGATACCTGTGCAGGATTAGTTCAAGATCAGAGCCTTCTCCACATGTGTGTGTGTGTACACACACAGTAGTTCAATATATTTCCCCACACATAATCTCACAGTCACATGCTTGCTGGAGTCCATCTCACAAATACACTTCAATAGTAGCCGTATACATGTACATGCAGCAAGATGTGAGCATTGCCCCAGAGTGATTACAGGTGGTGCACAAATGTCAATGTGGGGAGGTCATTTTAGAGTACAATGTACACAAGCCAATTAACTTGCAGATTATATTTTCCATTTTCCCCAAGATAAATAAATCAAATGAAAAATACACACTGACATCTTCCTGGGTGTCATGGAGGCAACTGCCTGGAAGGTCCACTTTTTGCACTTCCACTCTCCTATGACACCTTCACTTTGCCCTGAGGGGCCTTTTCATATAAGGAGGGTTGCTCCTCAGCATTCTCAGGCAAGGGCTTCTTCTCAGAAGACCGATCTTCAGGCTTGCGGGCAATCAGCAGGCGGCAAGTGAGCAGAATTCCAAACACCAGAGCATGGGCATAGCGTTTGAGAGGATCACCAACCAGCTGGTGAAAGAAGAGCACAGCCAACACCAACAAGAGTAGGAAGAAGTTGGCCACATCTTTGGGACGCCCAGGCACAAGGGTCATGACAATGCCGCAGGCTACTTCAAGGGCACCAATGCTTTTTCGGAGGAGAATGGAATTGATGCCCATTTTCTTCAGCAGAGGGAGAGCTCGAACATAGCTCTTGTAAGCACGTTTCTAGAGTGGGAATGTCATAAGAAAAACACTGTGTTAACCATGAGTAACATTCAAATGAAGAAAAACAGAAACAGGAGCCTCCTTCCCTATCATGGCACTTACACACCAGCCAAGGGAATCCCATTTTTCATTTTGTCCCCTAAATAAAAGCCTTATAATTAAGAAAAAGCAAGTAATCTGTTATGTTCCCTGTGATTTAAAACTTAGTAATAGTACTACTATGGTGTGAATATTTTTGTCCTCCCCAAATTCATGTTGAAATCCTAAACCACAAGATCATGGTATTAGTACATAGAGCCTTTGGGATTTAATAGGGCTGGGGTGGAGTCCTTATAAATGGGATAATGCCTTTATAAAAGAGGTCCCAGCGAGTGCTGCCTTGCCCCTTATACCATGTAAGGACACAGCTAGAAGTCACCAAAATGAATGTCCTCAACAGATACCAAATCTGCTGGCACCTTGACCTTGGACTTCCCTGACTCTAGAACCATGAGAAATAAGTTTCTGTTGTTTATGGTATTTTGTTATAGTAGTTTGAATGGACTAAGACATGCACCAAATGTCATAAAGCAAAGAATTTGGCTTCATAATTTAAAAAAGTTGTCAATTATAAATTATAACCATTGGGTTGAGGATGTAGCTTAGTAATAGAGTGCTTGCCAGTACAAGGTACTGGATTCAATTCCTAACGCTGCTAAAAAGAAATCATAAGTGGGTTGGGGTTGTGGTTCAGTGGTAGAGCACTTGCCTAGTATGTGCAAGGCACTGAGTTCAATTCTCAGCACTGCATATAAATAAATTGAAATAAACTTAATTTTTTAAAAGGGGATCTCATTTATATTTTAAAAAAAGAAATTATAAGCATTAAGCATTTAAAAGAAAATTCACTGGGCCTATAAAAACTGGTATGTGTTAGCCACATCCACATTTTCTAGGGTCTGCCTTATACAAACCCAGATGCACATGAATGAATACCAAAAAAAAAAAATAAAACAAGGCAAGGCATGGTATGATAAAACTTCTTTAAGTCGTACTTCCCTAGGGCTGGGGTTGTGGCTCAGTGGTAGCGTGTTTGCTTAGCATTTTGCAAGGCCCTGGGTTTGATCCTCAGCACCACATAAAAAGAAATAAGTAAAATAAAAATATATATAAAAAAGTTGTACTTCCCTAATTTGGCATTTATGATACTTCCAAAAAGAACTGAACTGGATTTTACATTTGTGGAATCTATAAAAATTGCTGTGCAAATAGAGAAATAAAAATGTATGTAAATATTAGCTTCTTATATATCTTAATATAATAAGACAAAAATCATTCCACTGTTCATTGAAATAAACTTTAGACATTTACAAGATAATACTTTTGTTAGCTTAATTCAAATACTTATTGAACACCTACTTTGGTCTGTGCATTGAAGATACAGAGAGAACTAAGGCAGGATCAGGAAGCTCTCAGTCTAGTGGGGGGTGGATATGTAAATGACATTATTATAGCAGCATGTTTAATTGTATATAATAGATGTCTGTACAAGGTCCAATGGCAACCCAAAAGGAAACGTTATAGGACAGAAGAAGGAGTCACTAGATATATTACAAAATAATAGAATTATATAGATTTTAGGGTAATAGGTCATTCATAGTTTTCACTATTCAGATTGGCATAATCCTCATTTGGGAGTATATTGATGACATTTTTATCAAGTGTCTTACTAGTTTGGTCCACTGCTTTATTTTTCATTAAAAAAATCTATTCACTGACCCAGTATTTATTGTCTCCTTGTGCTAGGCACTGTATTATGTATTCTGGATACAGACATCAATCATTCAAAGGACACTGCCATCCTGAAGCTTAAAGTTTACAAGGGAAAAAGTAGATATGTAAAAGCATAAATGGAATAAAATGTTGTGAGTGCTGAATAAAACTATGTATTGGGTACAGAGGAAGCACATCAGAGAGTGGTCAAATCTCCCTAGATGATGACAGAAAATTGAGAGTTAAATCTTCAAAGAAGAGTAGGCATTTGCAAGATCAATACAGGAAGGGCTTTGCAGACAGAGAAAGCTGGATAAGAAAAGGCCCCTAAAGCACAAAATAGACTGGTTTGTTGCAAACACTTCCTGAGTTTAGCATAGATTGGGGGAGGAAAGGAAGAGAGGTGAGATGTAAAACAGAAGAAATAGATATGAATTGGGTCATGAAGAATAGTGTCTGGCTGGGCGGGATGGCACACGCCTGTAATCCCAGCGGCTTGGGAGGCTGAGACAGTAGGATGGCAAGTTCAAAGCCAGCCTCAGCAATAATGAGGCACTAAGCAACTCAGTGAGACCCTGTCTCTAAATAAAATACAAAATAGGGCTGGGGATGTGGCTCAGTGGCTGAGTGCCCCTGAGTTCAGTCCCTGGTACCAAAAACAAAAACAAAAAAGAATGGTGTTTGTTGTTGTGTTATGGAGCTTTAGACTTTGTCCTATAAGCCAGGGGGAGTAACATAATCAATTTGCTTTATTAAGGAAGGTTCTTCTGGAAATAGAATGAAGGATGGATTGGGAGACAGATACTTGGAAACAAATAGATCAGGTAGAGACCTGGACTAGCATAATAACATTGAAGATAGAAAAAAACAAAACAAGAATACTTTGATATACCCAAAGGACTTAAAATCAGTGTACTATAGTGACATAGCCACACCAATGTTTATAGCAGCTGAATTCACAATAGCTAAACTGTGGAACCAATCTAGATGCCCATCAATAGATGAATTGATAAAGAAACTGTGGTATATATACACAATGGAATATTACTCAGCATTAAAAGAGAATAAAATTGTGGCATTTTCAGGTGAATGGATGGAATTGGAGAATATTATGCTTAGCGAAATAAGCCAGTCCCTAAAAACTAAAGGTCAAATGTTTTCACTGATTAGTGGATATTGATCTACAATGGTGGTGGTGGGGGGGGGGGGGAAGAATGGAGGATCTTTGGATTGGGCAAAAGGAAGATTGGGGAAGGGTTATAAGGATACGAAAGATGGTGGAATGAGATGGACATCATTACCCTAGGTACATGGATGATTACACGAATAGTATGTCTTTACACTGTGTACAACCAGAATTGAAATATTGTGCTCCATTTGTGCACAATGAATTGAAATGCATCCTGCTATCATGTACAACTAAGTAGAACAGATTTTTTAAAAGATTTTTAAAAGAATACTTTGAAAGCAAAATCAACAGAACTTGGTGTCTTATTGGTTGTAGCCACTGAAGAAAAGAGTCAAGAAAAATTCTGAAGTCTTTGGTGTGGATGCCTGGGTAAACAGGTGTTACCATTTCTTAGTAGGAGAACTAAGAGAAACTTGATTTGGGGTTTTTGAATCAAGATACCTTTAAAAGCATCCAAGTGGAGATGATTTGTAGGCAGCTCAATTAGAGAAGTCTGGGCTAATGATCAAGCATGGATAGTCATCAGTATGCCCAAGGAGAGTATATACAATTCTGTGACAGACTTTTAAGATATGGGAAGGAAAAGAGAGTCCACAAAGCACACAGAACAAAGTTATGGTCAGAAAAGTGAGAGGAAAATCAGGAGAGAGAATCTCAGACACCAAGAGGAGTTTGTTGTTGTTGTTGTTGTTTTTGTACCAGGTATTGGACTCAGGGGTGCTTAACCAGTGAGCCATATTCCCGGCCCTTTTTTATATTTCATTTTGAGACAGGGTTTCACACTGAGTTGCTAAGAGCCTCACTAAATTGCTTAGACTGGCTTTGAACTCATAATCCTCCTGCCTCAACCTCCCAAATCACTGGGATTATAGACATGTACCACTGCACCCGGCCCCAAAAGGAGTTTTAAGAAGAGACTCATGGGGCTGGGGTTGTGACTCAGTGGCAAAAGTGCTTGCCTAGCATGAGTGAGGCACTGGGTTCAATTCTCAGTACCTCATATAAATAAATAAAACAAATGTCCATTAACAACTAAAAAAATTAAAAGAAGAGACTAATGGGTTTGTGGGTGTAACTCAGTGATAGACCATGTACGTGAGTTTCTTTTAATCCCCAGTGTGCATCATGTGAATGCCCTCTACACTCACACACAAAAGGCAGCAGATGGGCTGGGGATATAGCTCAGTTGGTAGAGTACTTGCCTCGCATGCACAAGGCCCTGGGTTCAATCCTCAGCACCAGATGTCATACAATTACAATCAGCCCTTCATACCTACAGGTTCCATCTCTATGATTCAACCAACTGCAAATAAAAAGTGTTTTTAAAAATTAAATCTGGCTGGGCATGGTAGTGCATTCCTGTAATCTCAGCAGCTTGGGAGGCTAAGACAGGAAGATCAGAAGTCGAAGGCCAGGCTCAGTAATTTAGTGAGGTCCTAAGCAACTCAGTCTCTAAATAAAATAATAAAATATTTTTAAAAGGATGGGGATGTGGCTCAGTGGTTTAGTGCCTCTGGGTTCAATCCCCAGCACACACACACACACACAAAAAAAAGACTGATGGCTTAGTGGGGGGGGGGGGCGGGGAAGCATGAGAATAGACCCAAGTAAACTTGACTTCCAATTTCAGTTGCACCACTTTCTTTTTTATTTGTTCTTTTTAGATATACATGACAGCAGAGTGTATTTTGACATATTATACAACATGGAGTGTAACTTATTCTAATTGGGTGTGCCACTTTATTTTCTTTTTCTTTTGGTCCCGGGAATTGAACCTAGGGCTACTTAACCACTAAGCCACATCCCCAGCTTTTTTTATTTTTTATTTTGACACAGTGTCTCATTAAGTTGCTTAGGGCCTTGCTAAGTTGCTGAGCCTGACCTTGAACTTGTGGTCCTCCTGCCTCAGCCTTCTTGCTGGGATTACAGGCATGTGCCACTGCTCTTGGCTCAACTCTGCCACTTTCTAGTGGGATGTTCATGAGTAACGTATTTGACCTCTATGTCTCATTTTCCTGACCAGGTTGGGGACAAAGGCAAAGAAAGTAAGTCTACTTGCCTTGGTGAAAAATTTAAGGGGGTACCAAAAACACTCATTAATCAAGATAAATAATATCTGTAATGAATAAGATATAAAAATTTTAAATAGATAAAAATGTGGTATATATACATAATGGAATATTACTCAGCAATAAAAAAGAATAAAATCATGGCATTTGCAGGTTAATGGATGGAGTTAGAGAAGATAATGCTAAGTAAAGTTAGCCAATCCCAAAAAACCAAATGCCGAATGTCTTCTTTGATATAAGGAGGCTGATTCATAGTGGGATAGGGAAAGGGAGCATGGAAGGAATAGATGAATTCTAGATAGGGCCGAGGGGTTGAAGGGGAAGGGAGGGGGCATGGGGTTATTAATGATGGTGGAATGTGATGATCATTATTATCCAAAGTACAGGTATGAAGACACAAATGGGTGTGAATATACTTTGTATACAAACAGGTATGAAAAATTGTGCTCTATATGTGTAATAAGAATTGTAATGCATTCCACTGTCATATATAAATAGAAATAAATAAATAAATATTTTTTTAAAAAATAAATAAAGGTAGGCTCTGACTCTTAACTTACCTGACCTTCCCTCACTTAACTATCCCTAATCTCCTATCAGAGACCATCCCTATTTAAAATTTAAACTCACCTTGATCCCTACCTGATCCTGAGCACACAAAGAAATACAAAATGTTAGTTGTTCTTCCCATCTCTTTCTCTTTCTCTCTCTCTCTTTTTTTTTTTGTACCAGGGATTGAGCCCAAGGGTGTTTAACCACTGAGCCCCAGCCCGTTTTATATTTTGAGACATGGTCTTGCTAAATTGCTTAGGGCCTCACTAATTTGCTGAGTCTGGTTTTTAATTTGCGATTCTCTTACCTTAGCCTCGTGAGTTGCTGGGATTACAGGCGTGCACCACTATATATCCAGCTCTCTCTTTTCTTTATTAGATTAAATCAGGGATTTTTCAGAGAGAAATGAGGAAAGAGATGACCAGTAGGTAAAATCTAGGCTGAGTACAGCCAAGCCCATGTGGAGCAGAACTGAGCCGAGGGTCAGAGGTGATGTTTAGAGGCTTACCCCTTTCCTCTTTTAGCCTAAATACACCACCTGCCTATGACCTCCTTCTCTGCAGGCAGCTGATGGTAGCAAGGAGACATTGGGAAAAGAAATATAGACCAAAGAGACCTTCTTAACACTGTGTGTGTGTGTGTGTGTGTGTGTGTGTGTGTGTGTGTGTGGTGCTGAGGATCAAATCCAGGGCCTTGAGCATGCAAGGCAAGCACTCTACCAATTGAGCTATATCCCCAGCTCCTTAACACTTTTTAATTTTTTTTTATATTTATTTTTTAGTTGTAGTTGGACACAATACCTTTATTTTTTTAAATTTATTTTTATGTGGTTCTGAGGATTGAACCCAGGGCCTCGCATGTGCTAGGCAAGCGCTCTACATACGGCTGAGCCACAACCACAGCCCAACACTTTTTTTGATGTGTTTTTTTACTTGTTTTAATCAGTTATACATGATAGCAGAATGCATTTTGATCCATTGTACACAAATGGAGCACAACTTTTCATTTCTCTGGTTGTACATGATGTAGAGTCGCACCACATGTGCAGTCATACATGTACCTAGGGTATCTTTAACATTTTTTAAATATGTATTTTAGTTATAGGTAGACACAATACCTTTATTTTATTTATTTGTATGTGGTGCTGAGGATGGAACCCAGTGCCTCACACATGCTAGGCGAGCGCTGTACCGCTGAGCCACAACCCCAGCCCCTTAACACTTTTAAGTAAGGGCCATTTCTAATTAGCAACATAAAGTTTCTCAAGAGGCAACTTCTAAATCCTAAGTGTAAGCTTCTTATTGATGAATACAGGAAGCAAGATGAGTTTTTCCAGTTAGTTCTGAGCTAAGACTTCCAAATGCTGGCTGAATGGCTTCTGGGAACTCTCCCTTTCTGGCTAGTGTTAACCACTTATTTAAGAATAGATCCTTGCCAAGCATTATGGCCTACGCCTATAATCCCAGAAGCTCAGGAGGCTGAGGCAGGAGGATCATAAGTTCGAGGCCAGCCTCAGCTACTTAGTGAGGTTCTAAGCAACTTAGCAAGACCCTGGGTCAAAATAAAAAATAAAAAGGGCTGGGGATGTGGCTCAGTGGTTTAAGAAGTGTTCCTCGGTTGAATCCCAGGTACCAAAAAATAGATTCTTATCTATAATGCAGTGCAATCTATAGCCTGGGTCCAAATTTCAGATGTTAAAATCAAGTGCTTATGAATTCCAAGATCTTTTTTCTCTCAAGATCTTTTTTGTCTCAATTTGGTGTAACTCTATATTCCTTTTTTTAAAATATTTATTTTTAGTTTTAGGTGGACACAATATCTTCATTTTATTTTTACGTGGTGCTGAGAATTGAACCCAGTGTCTCATGCATGGTAGGTGAGCACTCTACCACTGAGCCACAACCCCAGCCCCCCCACCTTTTTTTTTCTTTCTTTTTTTTTTTAGCTAACTTTTCTTTTTGGGGGGTACTTGAGATTGATCCCAGGGGCACTTAACCACTGAGCCACATCCCCAGCCCTTTTTTTTATATTTTATTTTGTGACAGGGTCTTATTACGTTGCTTAGAGCCTCACTAAGTTACTGCTCCTGGATTTAAACTTGCAATCCTCCTGCTTCAGCCCCCAAAATTTCTAGGATTATAGGCGTGCACCACCCTAACCAGCCATTTAGCTAAACTGTTAAACTGCAGCTGTGGATATTATTTTTTTAATATTTATTATTTTTTAGTTGTAGTTGGACACAATACCTTTATTTCACTTATTTATTTTTATGTGGTGCTGAGGATCGAACCCAGGGTCCCGCACATGTGAGGCGAGCGCTCTACCACTGAGCTACAACCCCAGCCCATGTGGATATTTTTATGCAGCTGTTGCCTCTTTCTTTCCTCTTTTTCTAAAGAGAAAACTGTATGTAAATAAGTCATTTATCAAGTCTTTAGTTTAAAGCTGAGTAGGTATAGATAAGATCTATTTTCTAGAACTCCAAAGAGGTAATGTATATAGTTTGTTAGAGATGGAACTGAGTTTGAATGGCTTTTTTTTTTCTTTTTGGTACCAGGGATTGAACCCATGGGTGCTTAACCACTGAGCCACATCTCCAGCCCTTTTTTATTTTTTATTTTTATTTTGCGACAGGGTCTTTGTGAGTTGCTTAGGGCCTTGCTGATTGCTGAGGCTGGCTTTGAACTTGTGATCCTCCTGCCTCAGACTCTAGAGCCAGCCAGTGGGATTACAAGTGTGTAGCACCGTGTTTGACTCTTGGCTGGCTCTTGACATTGTAGGAAGCTCTTTATTCTTTCTCTTATGGAATAACATAGAGACATCAAAAGAATCCTACTATTCCAAGCCCCACTATTATGCTTGGTCCAGGCCACCTCATTTCTAACAATAGAAGGGTCACAGTCTTGAGTCTATGGTAACTAGGTCTTTAAAGACTTTAATTGTATTGATAGTAAGAATAAAGAGAGTTGACTCATTCGTTTTCCCAAAAGGGTCTTGCAATTCACTTTATTAGGTCTGTTTCTTTCCACTGAATTGAGGCAGACCCTGAAACCATAGTTTCCCTATAAGGGAAAGAATCAGGAAAGAGAAGGGTTTAGTCAATGTTTCTAATCCCCCAGTCAAAGGCAATCATCCAGCAATATCCTTGGGCCAGTTTTTTTTTTTTTTTTCAGGGGGCAGGAGGTAGGGTGTACCAGGGATTGAACCCAGGGGCACTTTACTACTGAGCTTCATGCCAAGCCCTTTTTATTTTTTATGTTGAGACAGGGTCTTGCTAAATTGCCAAAGCCGGTTTTGAACTTGCAATCTTCCTGCCTCAGTCTCCTGAGTCGCTGGGATTACAGGCCTGTGCCATTATGCCCAGCTCACCAGTATTCTTAAAAATGATCTAAATTCCAATTTTGGTTTTACCCCTAATTGCTTGGAAAAAAATACCATGTATTTTATTACCTCAGTTTCCCTTTTCTTAATTGAAATGAGCATTTGGGGGATTTAGTTAAAGAATCACAGTGTACACATTTTATCATTAATGAACCACCCAACTAGAAATCCATATATTTGCAAGTCATGGTAATTTCAATAATAATAGTGATGAATCAAGCAGGTCCATTCTTGTGGTACGAGGACATATGATTCAGACATGAGCCAAAAGTATATGGAGCCTTTCCTTAGTCATACCCCTTTTTCCTTTTTGTCATTTATTCCTCACTCCAGGGGCCATGATCTCAAATTAATGACATTAAACCTTGAAAAGCTAAAAACTGTCAAATAACATTCATCTTTGATTATAATTAATAACAGACCTAAGCCAGCTAACACGACAAAATGGGGGAAAAGGGCAAGTGATTTGATCCACTTTAGGTCACTTATGCCAATTAGGTGAAAGAAAAAAATAGTTGGGCAAATATACTGTATAATATACTTATATAAAGTTCAAAAATAGGTAAAACTAACTTATGTCAGGATAGTAATTACCCTTGGGAGAGAAGTAACTGGAATCGTCCGTGAGCTGGCATAGCTAGGGTGCTACTCAGTGCTTGCTCTCTTTTTTTTTTAATGGTACTGGGGATTGAACCCAGGGATTTTTACCATTGAAGTACATCCCCATTCCTTTTTATTTTTGAGACAGGTTCTTACTAAGATGCTCAGGGTCTGGCTAAGTTACTGAGACTGGCCTACAATTTGTGATCCTCTTGACTCAGCCTCCTGAATTTCTGGGATTATAGGCATGTGCCATGGCGCCAGGCTCAGTACTATTTCTTGTCATTGATGTCTGGTTACATGGGAGTATCCTGAAAATTCCTTGTGCATGTCTTGGTATAAATGTTATACTTCAATAAAATTTACAGGGGAAAAACAGTTTGAGAGCAGAAGAGGGCACTCACAAAAATATATTTTGGCTAAAAATCTCAGCCTGGTTGCTATCTCGGACCATAAAGCCGACATAAGTGCTGCGAAATTTACTGACTCATGTATGATTTTCCTGAATTTCTGTTAAAAAAAAGCCACCTGTGACATATATTGTTGTTTAAATGTAATAAAAAGCTCATACCTGTTCCATTGCCAAATATCCCAAATATCCATATGAATGATAAACACGTTTAGAGCAATTTTACTTTCCATTGTCATTTAGTGCCCACCTTAAGAGGAAGCTGAAAAGCTTGGTCCTACTAACCATAGGGGATCCTTCCTACATTACATCTTAGGATAGAAAAGTCTGGTTTCGGGTTGGGGTTGTGGCTCAGTGGTAGAGTGCTTGCCTAGCACATGTGAGGCCCTGGATTCGATCCTCAGCACCACATAAAAATGAAGTAAAGATACTGTGTTCACCTACAACTATACACACACACACACACACACACACACATACACATATATATTAAAAAAAGAAAAGTCTGGCTTCTACTGTCAAAGGTCGCTGTGAAACAAACTAAACTGTTGGCCAGGCTACGCATCTACAAGCTCTCCGACATAAACTCCATTGTGTAGATTAACTTGTGATGGCTAGCTGTGATAACTAAGTACAATCACTTCCTATCTCAGGGTCTCAGTTTCCTCTCTAAGGAAATAAACATTTGGTACCACTTCAGAGAGCAGACTAAGCACCAGTGAATGACTACCTTATTATATTAAACATTAAATATGATTAATGTTCATTAAATATGAACATTAGATAAGCTGCCTGAACATTTTGGGTATGAATCCCCAGGGTTCACAAATGGGAGGACAGATAACTAAATAACTAAATCAACCAAATCAACAAACCTCTACTATGAGGAGATCCAAAAAATCTAAGATGTGTCCCATTATCCTCAGGGCCAAAATTTTTTGGTTTCATTTTGACAGAATTTTGGTATTTTCTTACCATTCCACATTTGGCTCCCTGTGCTGACAGGATAAAATCACTGCTACAAAAAGCTGAATATCAAACTTAATTCAAATTAACCATTCGTGTGTTAATCACTGCACAGGAAACTGCCTAGCAGCACCTGTAACTACTGTCTTCCAATTCAAGTAAACTAATGAAGGCATTTAGTTAAAGGAGTAGCAAATCATGTTGGAGTCACGTAGGATTTAGAGTACTCTATAATACTTGCTTATTCTGGAGGAGGTATGAGACAACACATGCCAAATGGGCTATTCAGAGATGCATCTGCAAGTTCTACATGGGATCCACTGTGCATTACCCAGCAGCAAGTAGATTTTTTAGTACTAGTTGGTCATATAATTTTGTTTACCAGGGCACACAAAAATAACATCTTTTTCTTCTAAATGCTTGATTTCAGTCCCTTAAACAGACCATTCAATTAGTTAGAAATCCACTGCATAAAATAGAATAAATTATCATCATCACCTCATGCGAGCCTTTCTTTCTTCCTTCCTTCCTTCCTTTCTTTCTCTTTCTCTCTTTCTTTCTTCTTTCCTGAGAATCAAACCCAGGGCCTCTTGCATGCTGGGCAAGGGCCCTACCACTGAGTTACATCACTAGCCCTCTCTCAGCATTTCTTGAACATCTACTACAGCAAACACTGTATAAGATACTTTCTTTTAAAAATATTTTTAGATGTATAGACCTTTATTTTATACATTTACTTATATATGGTGCTGAGAATCGAACCCAGTGCCTCACACATACTAGGCAAGCGCTCTACCATTGAGCCACAGCCTCAGCCCCTGAATAAAATAATTTCATAAGCAATCTCTGTTCATATTTACAACCTTCTGAGGTATTTATTATTATACCCATTTTATAAATAAGGAAACTTAAACACCAAAATGCCAGGACACAAACCCAAGCCTGTATGAATCCAAAGCCTGCATTCTTGGGCTGGGAATGTAGCTTAGTGGTAGAGTATTTGCCTATCATGTGTAAGGCCTTAGGTGTGATCTCCAGTACTTAAAACAACAACAACCACACACACACATACACACACACACCAAAAAAAAAAAAAAACTGTACTTTTTCCTCTAATCTTTTCTGGCCTCTCCAGTCAAGACAGGGGGAAAAGGGTCATAATCATTTGTCTATTCTGTTTTTAGCAGTGATTCTCCATGGAGGAAATAACACCTAAGCATAACACTAATGGTTTTAGAACAAGAAAAAAATTGGCAGAGAAGTAAAAACAAAACATCTAAATTTGAAAAATTGGTTCTAAAGTAAAAATAAAACAAAATCCAAAAATATAGATTGAGGAGTTGAACTGGTACAAAAAAAAAGGAGGCATAACATACCAGTTATTTTCAAGAATCAGTTGTAGGTTCTGGCATCCAAAAAAAAAAATCCAATAATTTTAAATACCAATGACCCCTCCACTGGGAGTATTGGCTCGTGAACTTGGTTTCTAATCTCTGCTCCAACAACAGCTTACCCTATGACCTTGGATAAGTCATTAAACTTGCTGTGCTTCAGTTTATCCATCAGTAAAATAAGAATAGCTAATAAAATGAATCTATCTCACAGAGCTGTTTTAAAAAACAAATCATCTTAAAAGCAATAATAGCTACAACAGCATTTTAAGATCTTATGAGAAATGCCACTGCATTCAATACATGACTAACCCCATCAATGCAGAGGAATCACTCATAAATGGAAAACAGAAAATTCCAGATAATCATCCAATCTGATCTAGGCTTGGGGTTCTTAGGGACTATTGACCTCTTCTAAAAAACAATAAATAGCTCCTGAACTGCATAATCAAGAGAAAACCAAAGAAATCTGAGGGGAGGTGACCAATTAAGATCTTTTTTTTTTTTTTTTGGTGTGTGTCTGTGTGTGTGTGTATGTTCGTGTGTGTGTAGTGCTAGTGATTGAACCCAGGGCTTTGTGCATGTGAGGCAAGCACTCTACCAACTGAGCTATATCCCCAGCCCTACAATGATTCTCTTATTCATCATCCATTATATGTGTGTATGTGTATATATACACATATATATACATATACAAAAAATATGTATGTATATATACACACACATATGTGTATATATATACATACAAAAAACTGTACTTTTGTGTGTGTATATATATACACATACACACACACTTCTATATATATACACATATACATATACACATATATATGTGTATATGTGTGTATGTATATCTACATAAAAACACACATTGAGTGCCTTCTTTGTACTAGAACTAAATCTCCCCCTTTTCCTATGGGCTTAAGAATAAAGCTGGGCCAAGCCTAGGCACTATGCAGTGGGTCTATCCCAGAGAGCCATCTCTATCCTGATGCTCAGTACAGGAGAGGACCCTGAAAAAGGGCAGTCTCAAAATCCTCTTCAAAGCTTCATACCACAGTGACATCTACCTCCCAGTTAGATGTAGTCTTTCCATTCCTTCCAGATGCTCATGAGCACAGAAGCATAGATGTGAATACACACACACACACACACACACACACACATACACACACACAGTGGTTTCCACTCTACTATTTTAGATTATAATTATTTAAATATGTTCCCACATATGACATGAAATCTTCATGTTTGTTTCTTCTTTCTTTCATTAGGTTGCAATAGACAGTTCTACTCCCTAGGAACAAGCCTACTGTAAACCCATGTGTGGCTGGTCCTCCTCATGAGCTCCTGCCAAGCTGGTAGGAAGCTTCCCGGTGACTCCATCTTAGTTGGATTGTCTGCAGAGCCTAAAACTGTACTTAGGGCACAGCTTTGGGGGCCTTTAAAGCAGCTGAGCAAGGTATGGAGATCAGGATTTATACTGAGGAAGGGTACAATTTCCCTAAGACAGGGAAAGCCTTAAAATACTATGGTGCACACACACAAATACATAAATATATGTACATATGAAGAGTAAAGCAAGAACACATTCATTTATTTATAACATAACATTAAACTACTATAACCAAGACAAAAATATAGTGACATTTCCCCTGCACCCTCTCCATCTGCCCCAATCTTTTCAAACCCTTTGGTGGCTTCTGTTACCTCACCCCCCCACCCACCAGACTGCCTTAGATACTCATTTTGACCTGATTTCAATTCCATCTGGTCAAACATGCTGGGAGGAGGGGAGGGGGGAAAGGAGAAGGATATTAGGATTTGCCACTGGGGCTAGACCTAAGCCCCGAGTTCCAGCCACCCTTCCCCACCCCAGGTTGATCCTGTGGTTAAGAAGAAATGGAAAGCTCTAGCTCAAACCCTGAGACAGAAACCAGAGCTGCCTGCAAACATTTTCTGAGCATGTATAATTTGCCAGTGTCCATCCATTTGCAGCTCACGTTGAGAGGCCCTGGAAAGCTCTGCACTCGGCTCCAGAAGAGTGATTAATTCATCTCAATGTGTGAAGCTATTTCTCTCAGCATCAGCCCTAACAGGGAGTCCCTCTTGCCTCTTTTCTGTCTCCCTTCTGTTCCTCCCCTAAGCTCATTTCCTTCTTGACCTTGAGAGCCCAGTAATGTGCTCCCTCCCATTACTGGAAGTGTGGCAAAGGCTTGGAGAAGCAGGTTCCCTTCATCGGGGGCGGGGAAACGAAGAGGTACAGTGACAGGGGGAGAGGCAACCGACCGAAAGTGCTGGAAACATTCTTGCTACCTCCTAGTACTCCACAACATAAAAGCAAGTCCTCATCACACACAACTGAGGAAAGCAGCCCAGCCCCCAGGTTGCAGAGATGTTTTGGCCAGTCACCTTCGGTGATTCCAACTCTGCAGAGGGGAAAACCTGCAGAGGGCCTGGCCCCAGGCATCCATTGGAGGCAAGGTGGGATTATGGACTGTTTTGCAGGAGAGAAAAGGCAGACTTTGTAGAGTAGCCTACATTAAAAAACAAAATAAAATATCTAGCTCTCTCTTAGGAGAAGGGCAGAAGCAGGAGCTCAATGACCTTTATTTGGGCCAAGACTGCTTTGTCTTAAGGATCCAGATACGTGCAGGGGAGCTAGAGGAATACTATCAGCTCTGCGCCTGGGGTGAAGAATACCTACCTAGCCAGCCCCTACAAATTGCTCCTTTTAGTAACCCATTCTTCCCAGCTCTCCCCCTCTTCCTTCTTTGTTCCTCCCTAAAATAAATAAACTCTCCGGCTTCTTAAACTCTTAGTTCGGAGGTTAGGAATCAGACTTGCAGACTGGTGCCCTGGACTTTGGGTGTGTGCTGGAAAGAGGGAAGGACTCCTGCCAATGACAGGTGTTACACCGGGCTCAGCCTTCTGGGTTACTTGGGGTTGGGGGGTACTCGCTGGTCAGCCCCTCCCCCAACTGATATTCAGTGGTTCCAAAACAGTTGCTCCCAGTATAGCCCACAAATGAAATCGCTCTTGTCCAACTGCTCCTCCCGAGCTGCAAAGTTGTTGGGGAGAAAGGAAGATCCAGGGTGGGGGTAGAGGTTAAGGGGATGGGTAGAGACGGAGAAAGAAGGGTAGAGACGGAGAAAGAAGGGGAGAGGTACCAGAAATCCCACGGGGGTGCGCTCCTCATCGCCTGTTTGCCTCACTTACCATCTCACTGTAGGCATCCTTGCTGAGCCTGGGGGTCAACTTGATAGTCCCCATGAAAACAAAGAAGAGTCCCAGGGCCACTGAGAGGGCCACGATAGTTACGGTTCTGGGGGATGCCATAAGGTCACCAAAGCAGGTCCCAACTAATCCTTCTGCTTTGCGCACCCGTCAGTCTAAGGCGCAGGCAGTTAGCACAGGGAGAGCTAGAGGGACGCTGCGGAGGCAGCAGGCAGCCAGAATGACAAAGAGAGAGGAGGGAGCTCGAGAGAAAAATTGAGAGATCGAGATTCAACCACTCTCACTACAACAATCGCTGGGTCCTAATGCCCTACGCTTGCACCTCACAGGCCAAAAAGACAGTCTGGAAATTAAAGGAAGCCCTAAACTGAGGCGGGGAGTTCAAGTTTTTAATGGAGAGAAAGTAGCTTTATGCCTCAAGTTCTGTCACTGAACATCCCCTGGAATGAAGAATTAAGGAAGACTTCCTACCAGGCCACTTTTCCTTTCCCCTCCCACCATTCTCCTTTAGTTATTCACCCCCTTTTTCTACCTTTGACTTTCTCTTCTTTTCCCTTAGTCAAAACGTTAGTCCTCAAAGAGTCACTGGTGTCTGAAGTGAGTAACACTGGACAATAAAAGTGCAAAGTTGTCAGGCTTGACTGCAGCTAAGTGAAGGCTTTATCTCTTCCTCAAAATCCTTTAATGATTCCCATTGCTCAACGATCAACTCCAGTTTTTAATTGGATATTCAAAACACTCCACATTTTGACCCCTGTCATTTTGAAGATTTATCTTTCAATAGCTCCCAACTGCCATGTGCCACCCCACATCTCTCTATTCATGGTCCCATACTACTTGTCCCTTCCCACCACTCCTCCCTTTGATCACTCCCCTTCCTCATCATTCTTCATTCACATTCCACATTTTCTTAAGTGTCACCTCCTCCATTAAGCCTTCCATGATCCACTCAGATGGATATGATTTCTTCCCCTTTCAATTTTCTATTACAAAACAAAACTGTATTTATTGACTGTTCAGTACGTGTGAGGCACTATCCTTTACTTGTATTGATTCATTTAACCTTTACAGTAACATTGTGAGCTAGGTATGTATGAGTTCCGGTTTTATGGATAGAGGCATTGAGCACCAGGGAAGTTAGGTAACTTGCCCAAGAATATATAGCTAGTAAGTGTGGAGCCAGGATTCAAACCTAGTCAGTCATTTCTAGAGTCCAGGCTCTTACCCATTGCTCTGAGGCCTCTCCTATAATATTTTGCACCATTAGTATGGCATTTACAATTTACCTGATATTGCTTAGCACTGTAGTCTCTCTTTCTCTCTTTCTCATACACACACACACACACACAGTGTTGTCAGACCCGGAAAGTTCAGGAGTTGAACCCCATATCTGCCACTGTGAAAATCTGGATGTTACTTAACTCATCTGAGACTTCATTTCCACATTTTATCAAATGTGGATGGAAAATTGTGTGTCAAAGATTTGTTGTAAGAATTCTATGCATGCAAATTACCTAGCATACTGTCTAAAATATAATAATACCCCAATAGATGTAGTTTTTCGCTTGCTTCTTCTGTATTTCTGATTCACTCTGAAATGCATTAGATTAAAAGCATTTTAGCCAGCTGCGGTGGCACACACCTGTAATCCCAGTGGCCCACGAGACTGAGGCACAGGATTGTGAGTTCAAAGCCAGCCGCAGCCTCAGCAACTTACTAAGGTCCTAAGCAACTTAGCAAGACCTTGTCTCAAAATAAAATATATATATTTTAAAAAGGGCTGGGGACGTGGCTCAATGATTAAGGGCCCCTGGATCCAATCCCTGGTACAAAAAAAAAAAGCATTTAAAAGGTAGAAACCATTTTTGTATATCCCCTATTTTGATTGGGCAAACGGGGGAGGAGGGGAGAAGAGAGAGCATTGGGATAGGAAAGATGGTGCAATGAGACATACATCATTATCCTAGGTACATGTATGATTGCATGAATAGTGTGACTCTACTTCACGTACAACCAGAGAAGTGAAAAATTGTGTTCTATTTGTGCACAATGAATCGAAGAGCATTCTGCTGCAAAGTATAACTGATTAGAAAAAATAACTTTTTTAAAATTTTAATATTTATTTTTTGGTTTTCGGCGGACACAACATTTTTATTTGTATGTGGTGCTGAGGATGGAACCCAGCGCCGCACACATGCCAGGTGAGCGCGCTACCGCTTGAGCCACATCCCCAGCCCCAGAAAAAATAAATTTTAAAAATTAAAAAAAAACAATATATATCCCCCCAGCACAATATTTTTTTTGTGCAGGAGAACTTAATGCATCTTTGTGTGCAAGGGAGGGAAACAGATGGGATTTCCGTTCCATCTTGTGATGGAAGAATTTCAGACTTTTTTTCTGATTATGAAACCTATAAACTACTGAGTACCTACA
This sequence comes from Marmota flaviventris, assembly GCF_047511675.1. Taxonomy (NCBI): domain Eukaryota; kingdom Metazoa; phylum Chordata; class Mammalia; order Rodentia; family Sciuridae; genus Marmota; species Marmota flaviventris. Next base: position 74,033,131 of record NC_092518.1, read on the forward strand.
AAGTGTATACAAGTGAGTTAGGCACTGTAGGAATACATGGACAGATGAGGGATAGACACTGCTCTCAATGGGCTCAATGTTGTGTAGTCGACAGTAGGATTTGTTAGAGAGGAATTTTTTTCATATATATATATTTTTAAAAAGACTGGAAAGAATACACCAAAGTATAAAATGTTTGTCTTTGTAATTTGTTCTCCAAATATCCTACATTGAATATGGCAGTAAAATGACCACTTCGGGAAACCAATTCACATAGTTCAACAACTGATCATTATATAAAATATTTTTCTTTCAAATTACATGATAATGGTAATAATACATATTCATTATAAATTACACAAATTCTATAATAAAAGGAAAAATAATTCGTGATCCGCACTGTGAAGACATGAACATTTTAAATTTATATTGGTCAATTTTATCATTAACCTTTTTTTTTTTTTTTTTTTGGTGGTGGTTCTGGGGATTGAACCCAGAATCTCATGCATGCTAGGCAAGCACTCTACCACTGAGCCACATTCCCAGCCCAATCTTTTTCTTAATTCCCTCCCTATGAACAAAATGTACATAAATTAGTTTTTCAAAATTTGATCCTATTAGTCAGTTTTTAAAATTCTTATTTTTATTTGGTTGTAGTGGATACAATACCTTTACTTTATTTATGTATATTTTTTAATGTGTTGATGGGGATCCAAGCCAGTGCCTCACACATATTTGGCAAGTGCACTACCACTGAGCCACAACCCCAGCCCCTATTAGTCAGTTTTATGCCTGCTTTTTTCTTTTCTTTTTTTTTCCCCCTGTGGTGCTGGGGATTGAACCCAGGGCCTTGTGCATGCAAGGCAAGCACTCTACCAACTGAGTCATATCCCCAGCCCCCTGCTTTTGTTCACTTGTTAGCATTTTTCCTTGTCATTAGACAACTACTAAAACACATTGCTTCTTTTTGTTTATTTTTGCAGTACTGGGGATTGAACATAGAGCCTTGCACATGCTAGGCAAGCACAAACACTGAGCTACAATACCAGCCCAATCAAAACATTCTTTTTTTAAACAATACTTTTATTTATTTATTCATTTTTTAAAAATTTTTATATGGTGCTGAGGATCAAATCCAGCGCCTCTCTTGTGTTAGGGAAGCTCCCTACCACTGATCTATAATCCCAGTCCAAACACAATCTTTCTTTTTTTAAAATATTTTTTTAGTTGTAGATGGACACAATAACTTTATTTTAATTTTTGTTTTTTATTTTTATGTGGTGCCAGGGATCAAACCCAGTGCCTCACGCATGCTAGGCAAGTACTCTACCACTCACTGAGCAACAACCCCAGCCCCTCATTTTTAATGATTGTATAATAAATACTTTAGTATAATTTGAAAATACTATAATTCATTTACTTTCCTATTGCTAGATATTGATTCTATGGTTTTTGCTTCTACAAATAAACATGTATATATATTCTTATAATCTTTGTGTAAATGCCTAAATTTTTCCTTAGGATAAATTGCTAGAAGTTGTTGAATGGGTCAAAATTATGAACTTTACATATATGGATATATATTTTTTAAGGTAATGGGGATTAAACCTAGGGTTGCTCTACAATTGAGCTATATTCCAAGCCTTTTTTATTTTTAATTTTTATCTTGAGACCTAGGCTGGCCTTGAAATTGTGATCCTTCTGCCTCAGCCTCCCTTTGTCACTGGGATTATAGACATGTGCCAGCCACCATGTCTTGTTACAAACCAGCTTTTAATATTTGCCTGGCCTAGGGCAAGAGCACGAATGGAGGCCCACATATCACATATCAAGGAATCATGAATTGGATCATAAAGAGAAGCAAGAAAGTCCATGCTGGTTACTAATGGTTATGAAAGAATCTATTGCTATTGAGAGAGGAAGGCTTTGACAAGTTCATTTGTCTTTTCTATTACTAAGCACTTCTGCTGCTCAAATTCTCCCTGTACTCCCCAGTAGTGTTTGGTTTCATTAGCAACATAACTCACAAACCTTCATGACATTGGATGCATTTACCTTTTGTTTCAAGTACGTGGAACAAGAGATAGGGAGAATTCTCCTTAGTGTGATTAATGTTAATTAGAGAGTAGATGCTTAAGGTTATTTCTTATGCTGTGGCAACACTGGGCACTGGATTCTAAGTGACACAAGTGCCTATGCCTCCCTTCCTTAATAAATTTGTTTTTATTGGGCAGGGTGGCATATGCCTTTAATCCCAGATACTTGGAAGACTGAGGCAAGAGAATCATAAGTCCAAGGGCAGCCTGGGCAAGTTAGTAAGACCTTGCCTCAAAATAAATAAATAAAAAGGACTGGGGATATAACAGTGGTAGCGCATTTTTCTAGTATGTGCAAGGCCTTAAGTTCACTCCCCAGCACCACAAAATAGGTTTGTTTTTGAGTATTGGTAATAGGAGTTATCCTCTAAAGCATGAACCACAGGGAGAAGCCACTCTTGCTAGGGTCTAAGGATGGTACTGATTACACTATTAAGTATTTGTAAATGGTGTCAGCCGAGCTTTGTCTTTGACACTCAATTAATAGAGTTATATACTGAGGGTTTGGTTAGCCAGGCATGGTGGCATATGCCTGTAATCCCAGCGGCTGGGGGACTGAGGCAGGAGGATCAGGAGTTCAAAGCCAGCCTCAGCAAAAGTGAGGCACTAAGCAACTCAATGAGACCTTGTCTCTAAATAAAATAAAACATAGGGCTGGGGATGTGGCTCAGTGGTTGAGTGGCCCGGAGTTCAATTCCCAGTACCCCCCCAAAAAAAATCGAGGGCTTGGCTGGGTGTGGTGGTGCACACCTGTAATCCCAGCATCTTGGGAGGCTAAGGCAGAAGGATCTTGAGTTCAAAGCCAGCCTCAAAAGCTTAGCAAGGCCCTAAGCAACTCAGTGAGACCCTGTCTCTAAATAAAACATTAAAAAGGGCTGGGGGTGGTGGTGCTGGGGTTGTAGCCTCATCAGTTGAGTGCTTGCCTAGCGCATGTGAGGCCCTGAGTTCGATCCTTAGCACCACATAAATAAAATAAAGGTATTGTGTCCACCTACAACTAAAAAATATTAAAACAAACAAACAAAAAGGGATGGTGATGTGGCTCAGTGGTTAAGTGTCCCTGAGTTCAATCCCTGGTACCATGAAAAGGTGGGGGGGTGCTTACCAGGTATCAAGTGCCATTCTAAGTGTTTTACATACATAATTTCATTCATTCCTTATAGTAATCCTCCCAAGTAGGAACTACTGTTATTAGGCTTTGATTAAGCAACTTGCTCAAAGTCACATGCCTGTTTTGTTCCTGGGCTAGAATTTGAAACACAGATTGCTCTAAAGCAAAAAGCCCATTTTATTTATTTATTTAGAGAGAGAATTTTTTAAATATTTATTTTTTAGTTTTCAGCGGACACAACATCTTTGTTTGTATGTGGTGCTGAGGATTGAACCCGGGCCACATGCATGCCAGACGAGCGCGCTACCACTGGAGCCACATCCCCAGCCCCATAAAAAAAGCCCTTTTTATTAACTACTATATTTTACTAACTTCTGTGTTATCATTTATCAGAATGTTGGCTATTGGTTTGAGATACATATCCTTTATTTTTATAGGGCTAGGGAGGCAAAGTAGGATACTGAATTTTTAAAAAAAAAATTTTGTAGTTGTAGGTGCACAGCATGTCTTTATTTGTTTATTTTTATGTGGTGCTGAGGATCAAACCCAGTGCCTCAACATGTGCAAGGTAAGCACTCTGTCACTGAGCTATAGCCCCAGCCCCAGGATACTGAATTTTAAAAAATATTTAATAAAATCCAGTGCCTCATACACTAGGCAAGCACTCTTCCATTGAGCTACAACACCAGCCCCTGAATTTTTTTTTAATTTTAACTTGAAACTGAGGCAATATCCAACACCTAGTTTCCTCAAAGTGGTGACCCCCTTTGTTGTCTCTTAGGACCTGAGAAATACTGCCCTGTTCCATCTCATTCTCTATATCCTGATGCTTGGGTTTTTGTAGGTTTAGTACACTGGCAATAGATAGCAACCTGTTTTGTATTGTGACCCCTGAATACTCTGGAAATTCTGGGATGACTGCTAATGAGGCCACCAATAAGTGCAAACTATTATGTACTCTTTCAGTGGTTCTCAGAGAACCCCAAGTGGTCTGGTATTTTCTCAAGGTTCTTAAGGAGTTGGACTCTTAGGATATTGCTATTACTTTGTTTCTGGCTTGCTTTTACTTGGCATCTTACCCAAAGAAGCATCATTTACACTAAGTGAGGTGATGTATGCCTGTAATCCCAGTGACTCTGGAGGCTGAGGTAGAAGGATCACAAGTTTCTTTTGTTGCTGTTGTTTGTTGTTATTGTTATTGGGGATTGAACTCAGGGGGACTTGACCACTGAGCCACATCCCCAGCCTTACTTTTTAAATTTTATTTGGAGACAGGGTCTCACTGAGTTGCTTAGCACCTCATTAAGTCACTTATGGCCTAGCTAAATTGCTGAGGCTGGCTTTGAATTTAAAATCCTCCTGCCTCACCTCCTGAGCAGCTGGGATTATAGGCATGTGCCACCATGCCCCAGCAGCAGGTTTGCGCCAGCCTCAGCAACTCAGTGAGACCCTGTTTCAAAATAAAATAAGATAAAAGGACTGGGGATGTAGATCATTGATAGAATCCCTGGATCCTGGATTCAATCCCAAGTACCAAAAAAAAAAAAAAATACACCACATCATTTCCTCAATTTCTTATGAGAGAGGTTTGTTGTGACATGTATCAGGTAGATCTTTAGAGTCTTTGCTATCATGATGGCCCTGATTGAAAGACTATGACCATAGCAGAGTGGGTACAAGTACCCACATCTCACAGAGGGCAACTGCCTCATAATTTGCTCTGCAGGCTGAAGGGACATGAATTAATTTTGTCACTAACTATCATCTTGGGAACAACCACTCTGTGCTAGGTATTGTGCAACTATGGCTCATTCCATGCTGTAGCCCAGGACTGGGTTTGTAGCTCATTGGTAGACCATTTATTTGCTTAGCATGCTCAAGGCCCTCTGTTCAATACTCCATATTATAAACAACAGCAATGAAACATTGAAACATATTCTTTTCAATCCTCCTAACAGCCTTTGAAACAACTTCATTGGATTTTTTTTTGTACCAGGATTGAACTCAGGGGCATTCAACCACTGAGCCACATCCCCAGCCCTTTTTTATATTTTATTTAGAGATAGGTTCTCATTGCATTGCTTAGGACCTCACTAAATAGCTGAAGCTGGCTTTGAACTCACATCCTCCTGCCTCAGCCTCCCTCCTGAGCCACTGGGATTACAGGCATGCACCATTGGATTCTATTATTATGCCAATTTTTACAAAAGGGGGAATTGAGGATCAGATTAGAAAGGGGTATATATCCCCCAAAGATAAACTTAAAATAACCCTTTTTACTATAAACTTTTTAAATTTGGATTCATCAAGGCTTAGTGCTGCAGAAAGGCATATGTGTCCAAAAAATGTACATAAGCCCAAGGTACTTTGGAAGGATATTCTAACAGGACAATGGAAAGGTCCTGACCCAGTGATTGTCTGGAGTCGGGGATCTATTTGTGTGTTTCCACAGGGAGAACAGCAGCCGATCTGGATTCCAGAGAGATTAACCAAAGCGATTTCTACAGACCAAAAAGAAGATGATTTGACTCAAATCCATAACAGCTGATATCCAGAACTCCAGCTTGGCTATTCTAACATCTGCGACAGTGATTCTCCCACACCTGGAAGCTAATGAATAATGAACACCATTAAGGCCTATTCCAAATGTAAAAAACCTTGGGGCTTGCCTTCAGACCCATATGCAAGTTATAGGAAGAAGGATGGGCTATCAAAAAAAAAAAAAAAAAGTCAAACCCAGGTTGTTATAGCCTCCTTTAACTGCTTCACTGTTTTGAAATCTAGAGCACGGTGAATTCCTTGCCCTCTTGCTGCTCAAGTATAGGACATGCTAATCTTTGAGGTCCTGTCTCAGGATCCCATCTATCAACTACAGGGGTTGAGGGCCACTCAGTTGTCTCCATAGATGGAGCTGTTGGTTGAATTATGCCCTCTGGTGATAGAACAGTGTTAGTAGCAGCCTCCTGTTGTAGTTTCCCCCCCCCCGATAGCTATTTCTCCTCTAAGCTTTCTTCTTTTAATTTTTTTTCCTCTGACTAGCTTGAGAGACCTTCTCTTTTGCTTGATCTACCATGTTTTCTATCATAGTCTGAACCTCTAACAATTTACTTAACACTCACTCTTTCAGTTTGTTTTTTACTAGAGAGGTTAAGCCATTTGTTCATGATCATCTTCTCATTAGCAGCAGAGCTCAAAATGGAGCCTACACAGGAGTAGAGCCTTTTTTTCTTGACCACTATTGGTTCGTATCATAGTTGCATTAGTATCATCCAGAAATTTGTTTTTAATGCCACATCGGGGCCATCCACATGGATTCTGACTTAATAGTTCTGGGGTGAGGTCCTCAGCATTTTTGTTCATTTTTTTTTTGTTTTGGTACTGGGAATTGAACCCAAAGATACTTTACCATTGAGCTACACCCTCAGCTCTTTTTAGTTTGAGACAGGGTCTTACTAAGTTGCTTAGGGCCTTGCTAAGTTGCTGAGGCTAGCTTCAAACTGGTGATCCTCCTGCCTTAGCCTCCCAAGTCACTGGGATTACAGGCATACTCCATCATGCCTAGCAAGCATTGGTATTTTTAAAGAGCTTCCCAAGTGTGTGTAGTCACACTGATGAACAACACTGCACTATGCTTCATTGCCTAAAAGCTTAGTGACCTCAGCTGTATCTCAGGGAACTATAAGGGACAAGGTGAGAAAATTGAAGTGAAAAGACCAGGTTTGATAGGGTGAGTGTTATGTTCAACTTGTGTCTCTGTTTACTGTAGGCAATGTATATTCTTTATAAGGTAGGTGTGAACAACAGCTCTGAGGAGAGCTTGCACAGTAATGGCTCTTTCCTCAGCTTTACAAGGTAGTGCTAATGGAGACCCTCCACAGGATCAGGCTGAATGTGTCAGTTATATCAAAACCCCAACTGACAGGTATCTGTACTTGGAAAATACCGCTTTTTTATTTTAACTCTTTGAATTACTTCCAAAAGAGAAATAAAATAACATTGTATATGTATCAGCTTTTCATAGCATTAAGGACTTAGAAACAGAGCCTAACCTAGTATATGTCCAGGTCTTTATAGAAATATTGTCCTTAAAAATTTAATAATAAAAATAAAAAGATAAACAAAAAAATTTAAAGAAAAAAGGAAATACGGTGTCCTGTGAAATCAACAGCCTATGCTTTGTGTTCTCTCCCAAAGTAGAATCTCTAGCCAACCATCTGGTTTTTCTGGAGAGACAAAGACTGGTCAGAGTGTTCCCCAGGATGCCACAGAATTCCTAAGCACTAAGCCCTGAGGAGAGTGCAAAACCTCTACTGTGTACAAGTTTCTTCTTAGTTTCATTATTCTTCCATGGGAAGCAGTGGTACAAAATAGAAGTCCTCCAAATGTGATCTCTGGTACTGCAACATCAGCATCACCTGCAAATTTGTTAGGAATGCAAATTCACAAGATATCTGAGTGGCTGGGCTTGTGGCTCAGTGGTAGAGAAAATAAAATAAAGGTCCATTGACAACTAAAAAAAAAAAAAGATATCTGAATTAGAAACTCCTGGAGATAGGACCCAGTAAACTGTGTTTTAACAAGCCCTCCAGAAAATGCTGATGCACACTAACACTTTAGGATCACTGGTTAAAGTTGAAATATTAAAAGTGAATGGAAGCTGGGAGCAGTGGCGCAGGCCTGTAATCCCAGCGATTTGGGAGGCTGAGGCAGGAGGATTGCAAGTTCAAAGCCAATCTCAGCGAAAGTGAGGTGCTAAGCAACTCAGTGAGACCTTATCTCCAAATAAAATACAAAAAAGGTCTAGGGTTGTGGCTCAGTGGTTGAGTGCCAGAATTCAATCCCCAGTACCTGCTCCAAAATTTAAAAAATAATAATAAAATAAAAAGGGCTAGGGATCCTGGGCATGGTGGCGCACGTCTGTAAACTCAGGGTCTCAGAAGCCTGAGGCAAGAGGATCTCAAGTTCAAAGCCAGCCTCAGCAACTTAGTGAGTCCCTAAGCAATCCAGTGAGACCCTATCTCTAAATAAAATATAAAAAAGGGCTGGGAATGTGGCTCAGTGGTTAAGTGCCCCTGGGTTTAATCTCAGTACCAAAAAAAAAAAAGTGAATGGACTAGGGGTGTAGTTCAGTAGTAGAGTGCTTGGCTAGCATATGCAAAGCCCTGGGTTGAATCATCAGCCCTATAAAAAAAAGAAATAGAGACATCAGACAGGGAGATTTAAGTTCCAGTTCCATCACTTACTGTGTGACCTTGGACAAGTTATTTTTTTTATCCCTTTCTAAGTCAGTTACCTCATCTGTAAAGTTTAGCTACTCATGTTCTCATCTGTAAAATAGGTACTCTTATGGGATGCTGTGTATAGAACACCTAACACAGCATGTGGCATAAAGTAAAGCAAAGTAAGGATTCAGTAAATGTTGGATACTCATTATTATAAATAGGGACTGTTCATTTCCAACAGGATTGGGTTCCTTCAGAAAAAGCACTAATTATAAGTTTAAGAACCAAATAGCACATCTTTTTTTTTTTTTTTTTTTTTTTTTTGCGGGGGGAGGGTACTGGGGATTGAACTCAGGGGCAGTTGACCACTGAGCCACATCCCCAGTCCTAGTTTGTATTTTATTTAGAGAGAGGATCTCACTGAGTTGTTTAGTGCCTTGCTTTTGCTGAAGCTGGCTTTGAACTCTATCCTCCTGTCTCAGCCTCCTGAGCCACTGGGATTACATGGGTACACCACTGTGCCCAGCCAAATAGCACACCTTAACAACTCCATGGGATGGGATAAAAAGTTTTTCATCTACCAGTTTCTTCACAGAATCATGGAACATAAAAGTGGGAAGGAACCTGAAAAGCAATCTAGTCCTACTGTCCCATTCAACATCACAATGGTTCTTGAAAGAAATCCAGGAGCATAGCATCAGGAAAGAAAGTAGAAACTAGTATCTTTATTACGGGTTTCCTGAAGATGGTGATTTGGAGAGGATGGAAATTATAGCCTCTAGGTGGTTATAGAATTTGTGCTCTTGGTGCAGAGTCTCAGGCATGAAGTTGAGGTTCAAGTACTGAGAGTGTTCCAATGTGGTGCAGGACATGGAATAGTGATCCCTATGTTATTTCTCTACGTCTAGCTGTGGGTAATGAATCCTTAGTGCTAGAATGCAAATAACATTGAATTGCAAATTTCAAAACTATTAAAAAAAGCAAAGGGTTGAGACCTTATTAAGTGAGAAAATGAACATCAGCACCAGCCATGTAAATGTAAGGTAGTAAATATCTGTTACCCTAGAAACCAGAAGTATAAAGGTAGCTAGGTACTTTGGTGACAGTTTCCAGGGTAATTCCTCCCACATACAACATAAGAGCTTTGCTATTATGTTAACTCTTTCTCTACAAGTCCACTGGACTTCTACTTAGTGTTCCACTAATGCCTCCCTCATCCCTAAAGACTCCCTCTCTGACTTCCCTATTTTTGTTACTGGCAGTACCATTCTCCTAAATACAATCATCAAAACCCTCACTGTTTATCAGCAAACTGAAGGGTCCCAAAAGTAATGTGTATCTTCAAACCTAAGAAATAGAGTTTAGAAAAAAATTGACACATAAATCAGAAATGATAGACTCCTCAATTGAAAAATTAAAAAAAGAAGAGTAGATGAAACTAGCCATCTGTGACTCTTCCCAGAAGCAACTTCTGGTAAATACAATTTGTAGATATACTGCAGATGAGATTAAGATGCTTCCCAATATCTCACCTGGGAGCTAACAACCTAGAATGTAATTCATGTAAGATGAGCTGTTACCTTGGCAACTGTGACATGTAATGAGGATAGGAGGTAGGTAATATTGTAATGACAGAATATTTTAGTAACTAGTTAGAGATGGTGGAAAAAAGAACACTGGAGAGACAGTGTTTATGCCGTACTTTTCAAGTAACAGGAACACTAGTCTGGTAGACATGTTATAAATAACTCAGTCAAAGAATTCCTTCAAAAGCATACAGTTCAAGCAAGGCACTGTGACACACACCTGTAATCCCAGTGGCTTGGGAGGCTGAGGCAGGAGGATCACAAATTCAAAGCTAGGGGCTGGGGCTGTAGCTCAGTGGCAGAGTGCATGCTTAGCATGTGTTGAGGCACTGGGTTGGATCCTTAGCACCATATATAAATGAACAAATAAAATAAAGGCATTCTGTCCATCTATAACTAAAAAAACACATACAAAATTCAAAGCTAGCCTTAACAACTTGGCAAGGCCCTAAGCAACTTAGTGATACCCTGTCTCAAAATAAAAAGGTTCTGGATGTGGCTCAGTGGTTCAGTATCCTTGGATTCAATCCCTGGTACCAAAAAACAAACAAACAAACAAACAAACAAAAAAAAAAACCCAAAAACATACAGTTCCATTTGTTCAAATGATGAATGTCCTGATTACTAGTTTGGTTTCTCAGGTATGTTAATAGCTAGTAGGGATGATTCTAGATAGTAGATAAGAATATTTCTATCACTGGAAATGATATTTCTCACTGGTACTTGGTTTGTAAACAAGTCTCCTGTAAATCTGCTTAGTGCAAGTTAGTTCCTCAGAATCTAATAATTTCCACATGAATTGATAAAATCTAGTTCTCAGAGTCCACACTATGGGGGCTTCTCCAAGATTCAGCAATTCACTTTTTTTCTTATTGTCAGTATAATCCATGTCCACTGTAGAAAAATTGGGAAGTACAGAAATGGAAAAGAAACTGATAAATGAATCATCCCCTAGTCCACTATCCAGAAGCAACCACTATAAGTATTTGCATATTTCCTTCTAGTTTTTATTCCAGTGCATTTTTTTTTTTTTACAAATTTAAGATCATACTGAATGGGCGCAGTGGCACACATCTGTAATACCAGCGTCTCCATAAGCTCAGGCAGGAGGATTGCAAGTTCAAAGCCAGCCTCAGCAATGGTGAGGCACTCAGCAACTCAGTGAATCCTGTCTCTAAAAAAAAAAAAAAAAAAAAAAAAAAAAAACACATACTGAATGTACAATTTTTTTTGTAATATGAATTGAAATGCATTCTGTTGTCAGTTATTTATTTATTTATTTTTGTACTGCTGGGGATTGAACCCAGGGCCTTCTGTATTTGAGGCAAGCACTGTACCAACTGAGCTATATCCCCAGCTCTCTGTTGTCATTTATACAAAATTAGAGTAAAAAAATTTTTTTCTTTGTTCTTTTCAGATATATATATGAGAGTGGAGTGTATTTTGACATACACGCATGGAGTGGTTGTACATGATGTAGAGTTACACTGGTCATTATTCATATATGAACATAGGAAAGTTATTTCCGATTCATTCTACTGTCTTTCCTATTCCTATCCCCCCCTCCCTTCCTTTCATTCCCCTATTTTATTTTTATTTTTTATTTTGAGACAGGGTCTCACTAGGTTGCTTACAGTCTCACTAAATTGCTGAGGTTGGCTTCAAACTTGCAACCCTCCTGCCTCAGCCTCCCAAACTGCTGGAATAATAGGCGTGTGCCAGTGCACCCAGCTTACTATGAAAATTTTAAAGGCTTTTTTATTGTAATTGCTTTCCATGAAAGTTGTATCAATACTGGCAGTGTATAAGAATTTCTGCCTTACTGCCTGTGGTCTACTTTTGGGAATATCAGTTCTTATTAAAGCTTCACGAATTTGATGAAATAATATTACCTAATTGATACACTGTTCATGTTGTTGTTACTAGTAAGATACAACAAATGACTTTATTGAGCACTTATATATTAATTTCTGCCCAGGTATGATAGTGCTGGCCTATAATCCCAGTTACTTGGGAGTCTGAAGCAGTAGGATCACAAGTTTGCAGTCAGTTTTGGCAATTTAGTAAGACCCTGACTCAAAATAAAATTTTAAAAAGGGGGCTGGGGATGTTGCTCAGTGGCAGAGTGCCCTTGGGTTCAATACCTATTATCACAAAAAAGAAATAATAAATTGGAAAAAAAACAACATTTTTTTTCTGTGAATTATTTCTCCATGCCTTTGTTAAGATCTCTCCTGGGGCTGGGGATGTTGCTCTGTGGTAGAGTGCTTACCTAGCAATGCATGAGGTCCGATTCAATCCCCAGTACCATCAAAAAACAAACAAACAAAAAAACTCTACTGGGGTAATCATTCTTTCTCCCCACCTCCATTTTTTTTTCAATGCTGAAGATTGAACCCAGAACCTTGCACATGCTAGGCAAGTGCTCTACCCTGAGTTACACTATCAGCCCCTTTTATTTTTTTAAATATTTTTTTAGTTGTAGTTGGATACAATACCTTTATTTAATTTACTTATTTTTATGTGGTGCTGAGGATTGAGCCCAGTGCCTTGCATGTGCCAGGTGAGTGCTCTATGGCTGAGCCACAGCACCAGCCCTATCAGCCCCTTTTATATATTTATATTTATTTTTTGATAGCAGGGTTTGAATCCAGGGGTGCTTAACCACTGAGCCACATCCCCAACCTTTTTAAAATATTTTGTTTAGAGACAGCTGAATTGCTTAAGACCTGGCTAAGTTGCTGAGGCTGGCTTTGAATTTACGATCCTCTTGCCTTATCCTCCCAAGCCACTGGGATTACAGGTGTGTGTGTCTCTGCTCCTGGTTTATATAAACTATTTATACAAAAAAATGACCCTTTTTATACTTTATATTTACTTATATTATTTAATGTTATTATTTGTATTTTTCTCATATAGATGCTCTTGGTTGATGTAGTAAAATTTACCTACTTGATTATTTTTCTACTTTTTAAAATATTATGATGTTCTTCTTATCAAAATTTTAGATGTATAATCATCTATATTTTATTCTAAAACTTTTATGTTTTTTTTTTTTTTGGTACTGGGGATTGAACTCAGGGGCACTCCACCACTGAAGCCACATCGCCAACACTATTTTGTATTTTATTTAGAGAGAGGGTCTTACTTGCTTTTTTGCTGACGCTGGCTTTGACCTAGTGATCATCCTACCTTAGCCTCTGGAGCTGCTGGGATTAAGGTGTGCACCACTGGGCCCTGCATTGTTAGATTTTTTGCCCCCTGTACTGGGGATTGAACCAAGGGGCATTCTACCACTGAGCTACACCCCTTCTTCATTTTTATTTTTGAGACAGCTTCTTGCTACATTGCTGAGGCTGTCCTCCAACTTGTGGTACACCTGCCTCAACCTCACAAATTGCTGGGATTACAGGTATGCACCACCATGTCTGGCTATGGTTTGAGATATAATCTCACATATTTATTTAGCTTCAACTAATGAGACCAGGGCAAAGACTAGGTAGCTGATTATCAAAGAAAAGGAAATGGGTAGATAGCACTCCCCATCACCTGGTTGCTAATGGCCTGGGGTGGGGGAAGGGTCACACTTTCCAACACAAGCAATCACACCCTGTGGCTCTCTTCCTGTGGTTTTTGTAAAGTAGGCTTGAGAAGAAAGGAAAACTGAAATCTGTAAAGGTGCTGAACACCCCCAGCTCTGGGCTTCCTCTTCTCTGGAGGAGTATCAGTCTCTCTCTCATTCATGCCTCCCCCTTCTGTTTCTTAAGTAAAATTTACTTTTTGCTCTTGCCTTGGTGTTTCTTGGGTGCTTAATCTTCAACACAGGGGCAGAGGGGCGAATGGAAACGAGGACCTGATCCTGATTTTCAAGACCGGTTTCACTAATTCAACTGGAATTTCAGTTGGTGTGTGGTAATGGGGCTCAAATTTTAATATAGGCATCATATGGGACGCTTGTTACAAATTCTGACATTACAGAGAAAATTACAAATCCTGATATGACTTCCCCTGAGATTTTGATTCAGTAGGTGTGGGGCTGGGAGTTAGGAATCCACATTTGTTCCACTCACCCCAGTTGATTATGTTGCAGATGGGCCCCTGAACATATTTTAAGAAACGTGTGCAATATGTGGTATAGCATGCCTTAGTACAGAGGCCTGTCACCTCCCATCTGAATGACTGCAGCAGCCTTCCTCACTTCCAGGTCCCCACACTCTAAAATCCATCCTATACACATATACTAGAGTTCTCCTACAGAAACATTTCACAAGAATCCTCTTTGGTAGCTTCCTATTGTTATAAGAACTAGTTCTAACTCCTCCTCATTCTAGCACTCCAGGCCCTCCACTATCATCAGTCCTGTATCAGCCAGATGGCAATGACTTTGTTAACAATCCACCATCTAGCTATGCCTGCCTCTTCATAGCCTTGTACACATATTGCTCATTCCTGCTTTCATGCTGCAGCCCTTACCTTCTCCAAGATTATTCATATCTTATGCATTCAACTCAATTCTCACATTCTAATTCAAGTCTCAGATTCTATCCCTTCCCTGGCTACCAAGATATTGGCTGCTTTCCTAGAATTGCCGATGCTCCAGTTGTTGTGTATTCTCCTCCTGTGAGTTTTGTCTTGCCAGTAAGTCACACTATCTTCCAGGATTTGGTCTGTCTATCTATGCCTCATATCCTCTAGCCCAGTCCTAGGTGTGAGGAAAGTATATGGAAGGACCTGTTTAATAGAACAAACTAGCTCTAACTGCCAAATAATTTTAATACATGTTAGAAATAACTTTGTTACCAGCAAACTATATCACAACAAAGTGAAATCTCCAGAAATTTAAGGAAAAGATTATCTTGGTTCCAGGTCTTATTTAATTCAACAATATTGCTTATCACCTGTGACATGTCTATTTATTGACTTTCCAGTTGAAGAGTCTAACCTTCCCTATAGTATGGGCTATTTCTTTCCCCTGTTGCAAATGTAATGATTTCTCCTTTCTCGAAGAACATGTTTTATCAGATTAAATAAATCTAAATGGGTTAATGGCTAAATAATTACATTATGGCTTCCTTAATCTCTTCTCTTTACCCCTCAGGGCTCTGCCTTCTTGAGTGACTGATCTACTTTAAATGAGTTTGCTTGGATGCTGGGAATGGGTGGGGATGAAGGAAGAAATATCCATTCCCTTTCAGTAGACAAGGTGGAATTTAGTTCATCAGGTAATTATCCAGCTCCTATTGGACACCTAGGTTTGTGCTGGGCATCAGAGAGAATGCCCAGATGAGAAATTATAAAGGGGTACAAGGGCATGGGAAGGAGAAAAAAGGGAAAGAGGAGCAAGGAGTAGAGTTGACAATCCACATAAAAGGGAACTGGAGGAGGGATAAAAGAGCCAAACTTGCATTCTCTGGTCTAATCTCACCTGATAGCACCATAAGGAGGATCTAAAAACTTGAAAGACCACATAAAAATAAACAAAACAAAGGTATTGTGTTTATCCCCAACTATAAAAAAAGTAAATGACCACCCCCCACGCTTTTAAAGATCTATATGTGTGGGTGAGTGTATGCACACATAGTATATAAAATTATTATTTTTGAGGTACTGGTGTTCAAACCCAGGGCCTTGTGTATGGTAGGCATGAGTTCTACCACTGAGGTACATCCCCAGCCTCTAAAATTATTTTGGAATAATAGCTAGGATTTATTGTGTGCTTACTCTGTTCTAAGCACTTTGTAGGTATCAACTCATTTAATTTTCATCATAACCCTATGAAGTAGGTATAATTATTATGGAATTTTTTTCAGATGAGGAAACAGACATGGAGCTCAAGTGCACATAACTTATAAGTGGCAGGTGTGACCTTTGAACCTTAGCCCTATTAACTCAATGTTTGCTATTATTTGAAGTTACTGGGCTCTGTTTAACTTACTACTGTAGTCACTAGGGCTAATGCACCAGTCATGGTATACTTTGAGTAAATAAAGTGAAATGTTGATAGTAAAGTACTTCCCACTTAACCCAATTACTTTTAAGCATAAACATCAAATGTCATTAAATGTAGGTTTACTGTGATGTAAATTTTATATTAAAGTAATATGCGCCATATATATGTGTGTGTGTGTGTGTGTGTATTGGTACTGGGGATTGAACTCAGGGGCACTTGACCTCTAAGCCACATCCCCAGCCCTCTTTTTTATTTTACTTATAGAGACAGGGTCTCACTTAGTTGCTTAGTGTCTCCCTACAGTGATGACTGTAAAGCAATATTTCTTTACAGCATACACGTGTGCCTACTTCAATTTTCTTTTACTCATTCGGCTGGGCTTCTGAACCCTTTAAACTTAGGGGGATAGAAGAATCAGTGGGTGTGGTCCAGATGCTGGTGAAAGAACCATCACTACCTGGTTCCTTCTGAATTTTGTAGTTGTAGGGGAAAAAAACCGCTCCCTGAGGGTTTATGATTTAATAGCCTTGAGTAGGATCCACTTAAGAAACCTGGTTTACCTTGTCAAAAGTTTTAAAAAGAAAGTTCTGAAGCAACATAAAATAGAATTGCCAGGCACAGTGGCATACATCTGTAATCTCAGTATCTTGGAAGCTTGAGGCAGGAGGACCAAAAGTTCAAGGCTAGCCTGAGCAATTTTAGAGACACCTTCTTTCAAAATAAGATAGAAAAAGGACTGGGGATGTGGCTCAGTGGTAAAGCTCCCCGGGTTCAACTCTGAGTGCCCAAAATAAAAAATAAAGGAGAATGAATGCCTGGAAAATTCTACAGCCCAGAATGGGAGTTTTACTAATTGTTGGTTTTTTTGAAAACCATCTTGCCCCTCGCATATAGGACGCCTGCAATTCTACCATTAAAAAATCATTCTTTGGCCAGACGCGGTGGCGCATGCTTATAATCCCAGCGGCTTGAAGAGTGAGGTAGGAGGATGCAAGTCCAAAGCCACCTTCTGCAATTTAGAGGCCCTAAACAATTTAGCAAGTTGTTTCAAGACGCTGTCCCCGCCCCCCCCCCCAAAAAAAAAAAACACAAAGGGTTGGGGATGTAGCTCAGTAGTTAAGAGCTCCTCGGTTCAATTCTTGGTAAAAACAAACAAAACATTCTTTGGGTTGAAAGAGTTACAATGAACCATTCCTGTGATGGGAAACGCTGTTAACACTAGCGCGAATTTTTTAAATGACTTTTCTAGGTTTAGAGGACTCACCAAATGGGGACCGGGCAAAAGAAGCAGGCGGTGGGCGGGGTCACAGGGAGGGGAGGGGAGGGGAGAGGAGGGGGAACTTGTGGAGAGAAGTCGGCTGGCCTTTAGGATATAAATACTTTTGAAGCAGGTCCCTGGAGCAGTCCCGGCAAAGAAGTGTAGTGTTCTTTCCAAGAGGAGTCCAGCGGTTTGGGACGGCGGCTCCGCCCGCATGGGGAGGAGCCCCGGTGGCCGCTGCTGCCCCGAGCAAGCTGTGCATACGGCAGGGACAGAGGCGCCCTAGCTTACCAGGAAGTGACTCTTCCTCTGAGGCAGCAAGCCAGGCCGTCCGCTGATCTTTTCGTTTGCCGCCTCAGATTACTAAGAGAATTTATTAGTCACGAAGGGAAGGTAAGGCGGGGAAGCCGGGGGAGGATAAGTAGCCCGGAAAACCCAGTTTAAGCCTACTGGGCGAAAAACTGCTCACAGCGCCGAACTGCCCATGGGGCGGGATATAGAGGCCCGAGGGGCTGCGGACAGGATCCGAAAGTGGCTGCACAAGGGTGGCATTCAGTCTGCCCAGCGTCTGCCTGTGCTCCAACTCCTTCGTTCCCCCCTTCCCCACTTCCGGGCCTTTTCTGGCTGTGCAGTCCGTCCCACGTTAAGTCGTAGACTTTCCTGGCGTCTGCTTGGTTAAGCCTTCTTACAAACACGTGCGGCCAGAGCTTGCGTAAAGAGGGGAATAGATGTGCTGGCTGGTGGGGGAAGGAAGGACCTGTCTGCGTGTGCAGTGGTGAACATTTTGCTCCAAGGGGATACTTGACCCTGCGCGGGTCAGAGCTTTCATGTAGTCTAAGTAGAACCTCTTTGAGCCCTGGAGGTAAATAGCCATTGAAGCCCTGCAGGCTCTGGGGCCCTTTCTGATCAATTCCTGAGGTAGGAATAAAGCATTTGTAATACTTTTCTTTTATAAAGGAAAACACACTAACGTTTATTTACAGGGAAAACCGTAAGAAGAAAGTAATCTTTCTGTGAACAAATGCCCACTCTGACATTAAGAAACAAATGGAACTCACTTTGATAGAGAGAGTAGATTCCCTGCGTTGCCAACTTCCTTCTGGGTTCTTGTCTTATTTATTTATTTATTTTTTTGTACCAGAGATTGAACACAGGGTCGCTTTACTACTGAACCATATCTCCAGCCCGTTTTATTTTTTATCAGTTTTAGTTTTGAGACAGGGTCTTATTAAGTTGCTTTGCTAAGGCTGGCTTTGAACTTGCAGTCCTCCTGCCCCAGCTAACTGAGACCCTGGGTAGAGTACAATTTTAGACAATTTTTGGTATTTGGAGGAAAATACTTAGATGGACAAGGACCCTGTGCTGGGGTACAGGGCAAAAGAATCACAATCATGGTGGAAATCACCAGTGAGAGGATCCACATGCTCCCCAAAATGTCCTAGTGTTGTAGCGAAAGGATAGCTGTCTTCAAATTCCTCATTTCATCTGTCCTTTAAGCAACCCCCAAATAGTCCTATAAGTTTCTTCATCCTTCCTACTTCCCTGCCAGCTGGAGGGACAGGGCCCCTTCTTGTAGTCAGGGCTTCAAGGCCAATGACCTCACCCCAACCAGACCATTCATCCTTTGTTTCCTGACTCTCTCTGGCTTTTGCTCTTCACTATGTTAAATACATTTTTTCTCATCTTGGAGAAATGATGATCAGAGGTCACATACTTTAAAAAATTATTTTTAATTGTAGATGTACACAATATTTTTATTTTTATGTGGTGCTGAGAATTGAACCCAGTGCCTCCCATGTGTAGGCAAGTGCTCTACCACTGAGCTACAACCCAGCCCCAGGTCACACACTTTAAAAAATTTTTTTTTTTTTTTAGTTGTAGATGGACGCAATACCTTTTATTTTATGACTTTATGTGGTGCTGAGGATCGAACCTAGGGTCTCACACATGCTAGGTGAGTGCTCTACCACTGAGCTACAACCCCAGCCCACGAGGTCACACACTTTTGATAGTATTAACAGGTGGTCCTGGGTGGGCTATGATCTCACCACACTGCAACAGACACTCATGCAGAGTCAGGAAAGTGTGTGTTATTTTTTAAATTTCCACAATATGTCCTCACAACACTTGCCTCACCAGTTTTATAGGTTGGAGATACTGAATCATGAAGAAGCCAAGTGACATGCTTCAAATCGTAGCCTGAGGAAAGGCAGTGACACACATTGAACACCTGCTGAACACTTCATATATATGTATTCTCACCACAATTCTGAAAGGTAGGTGTTGCCATTCCTGTTTTTATAGATGGTGATATTGAGATACACAGTGCTTAAGTAACTTGCCCAAAGCCACACAACTAGTGAATGGGGCTAGGATTAGAAGATGGCTCCAAAGCCTATATTCTTTAGTTTTTCTTTTGGCCGTGCTGGGAATCAAACCCAGGGCTTTTCCTGAGCTAAGCAAGTATCCTACCACTGAGCTATATAACCCCAACCCTTGAAGCCTATGTTCTGGTTTTTTTTTTTTTTTTTTTTTTGAGGCGGGGTGGTACCGGGGATTGAATTCAATCACTGAGCCACATTCCCAGCCCTATTTTGTATATTTTAAATTTAGAGGCAGGGTCTCACTGAATTGTTTAGCTTTGAACTAATGATCCTCCTTCCTCAGCCTCCCGAGCTGCTGGGATTACAGGCGTATGCCACCACACCCAGCGAAGCCTGTGTTCTTTACTGTGACATCTTATTGCCTCTTGCCAAGGAGTTGAATGGAGAATATTAACACCTGAACTATGGACCAGCTTAAATATATTCTGTTGGAAATTTGAAATAACCCCAAAGTAATCATATGTTGAGACAACTACTTTCTTTAGTACTTTGTAATCATACAAAATGGTGTATGGAGTAAAATATCAAAGCACCACGTCAACATTCTTTAAGTTATTTATCGATCATGGCAGCTGTTTAGCATTAGTAGAGATCTTCATGGAGAGGTCCTTGTAAATAAATCCATTGCATACATTGGACTTTAAAATACATTGGGCGGGGAGGTTCAGTGGTGCATCCCTGGAATCCCAGAAGCTCTGGAGGTTGAGGCAGGAGTATTGCAAGTTCAAGACCAACATTAAACTTGGTGAGACCCTATCTCAAAAAATAAAAAGGCCTGGGGTTGTGGTAGAACACTAGCATAGAATGGTTGGGGTTTGAGTTTGATCTCTACCACTGCAAACACATAATACTGACTTAAGCTAACTTAACGTTGGGACAGCATCTAAGGTATAGAGCAATGGCTAAAAGGTAACTTCTTAGCAGAAGAGTAGGTTGTCAGGCCAAATTCATTCAAGTGTTCTTAGTACTTAAGGAAGGTATTCATTCACACAGCAAGGACAGATACCCTAAAGTAAATAGGCAAAAGGACAGAGCCTTTTTTTTTTAATTGTACCAATGATTGAACCTAGGGACACTTAACCACTGTGCAATATCCTAAGCTCATTTTATTTTAGAGACAGGATCTCTCTAAGTTACTGAGGCTGGCTTTGAACTCACGATCTTCCTGCCTCAGCCTCCCTAGTTGCTGGGATTATAGGTATGCGCTACCAAGTCTGGCCAGAGCCCCCCCTTTTTTTTAAAGAGAGAGAGAGAGAGAGAGAGAGAGAATTTTTTAAAAATATTTATTTCTTAGTTTTTTCGGCAGACACAACATCTTTGTTTGTATGTGGTGCTGAGGATCGAACCCGGGCCGCACGCATGCCAGATGAGCGCGCTACTGCTTGAGCCACATCCCCAGCTCCCAGAGCCCTATTTTGGAGGAAGAGAGATTCCTTCTTCTTTATGTAGGAGCCTTCCACTTGTGTTCTCAGTCATCTGTTTTAACTCTTCCATCTTTTTAACTCTTCTCATCTTAACTCCCACTGTTCCTTCCCCCTGCTTCCCCGTGTCTTCAATATTGTCTCTCCCAGTTACTTGCTGTCTTTAAAAACATTGTGACAGATATTAATACTTACTGAAGAGCTTTTGCCCAGGTACTGGACACTGTGCTCAGAGCTTTATAGATGTCATCTCTATTTCATCTTCTGCTTTATTTTTTACTTTATTTTTGAAGTGCTAAGGATGGAACCCAGGGCCTCATTCATGCTGGGCAAGCACTGTACTGCTGAGTTACACCTCCAGGAGTACTTTTATTATCTTTCTTTAACAACCACCATATGAGATAGGTATTGTTATTATCTCTGTTTTACAGGTGAAAAAAGGGAAGGTCAGAGGGAATGCTTACCATGCCACCTATCTAGTAAATATTGGAGTCAGATAGCCCAGGCCAGGTCTGTACTCCAGATGTCTGAAAGCCTTGATATGTTCCTATTGCCCACCATTTCCCATTGCTCTTTCTCTTCTTTTTTACTTTTTTTCCCCCACCCCTTAAATTTAATAGGATGTGTCAATCCTACATCAAAGGCGCCTCTGTATCCTCCATGGCTCCACAGGTTCCTGGTTCTCCTTCTGAGTCACTAACGTCTCTTTTTGCTCTCTAAATATTATTTTTCTCCCAGGTTTTGTCATTGGCCTTTTGTTCTTTACTCAAAACTTTCATTTTATCTTACAGCTCGTACTTATAAACATTTGATCTAATCCCTGGTTCTGACTTCTCTCTTGGCTTGTATTCCTTCTCTACTTACTTGCTATTTCCATTTGGATATTTTCCTATCACTTCAAACTCAACATAAACTTGGTTTTTATTGGCCTCCTTATTTCATCTTATTTCTCCACAGAAAGCCTCTATCAACTCACTGTTGCCTTCACAATAAAGTCTGTATTTTATGTAGGCATTGAAGTTCTTTCAAATCTCACTTTGACTTTTCAGCCTCATTGCTTCTGTTCCTTGAAATGAATTATCATTTCAGCCAGACAAGTTTACCTACTGTCCTTCAAACATATAGTTTACTTCCCCGCCATCCTTTAAGACATGCATTGCCTTCCTTCCTGCTCTGTGTAGCTTTTCCTGAGAACTCACCAGGAACCAAGCATTTTGTGTTATTTTCTAGTGCCTTTCCTGTATTGGCATTATTATTATTTTTTTTTCTACTAGGGATTGAACCTAGGGGCGCTTAACCACTGAGCCACATCCACAGCCTTTTAAAAAATATTTTTGAGACAAGTTCTCACTAAGTTGCTTAGAGCCTTGCTAAGGCTGGCTTTGAACTCAAGATCATCCTGCCTCACCTGAGCTGCTGGGATTACAGGTATGTGCCACTGCACCCAGCTCCTGAGTTGGCATTTGATCTCCTCAATTAGATTGTAACCTTTCTAACTCCTCAAGTATCTTAACAGGTTACCTTGCACATAGTAAGTACTTAATACTACTAGTTAGTTGATTGGCTGTTGGTTGAGAGGGCAGAATAGAGAAAAGGAGAGACTATAGAAATGTATCAAGAGTTGAACTCTTCCCTGCATAACAAAGACTATATTTTCCTCATCTCTTTGGGCTTAAGACCTTGCCTTTTATGTGCTAAATCAGTTGTGTTCAAGAGGCTTACTTTACTGAATGTTTACTCTGTGCCAACACTGACTGCTAAGTGCTGGAGAGTTCCATAAGAATGGAGGAGGATTTGCATGTTGTAATTTATTTATATTTTTTGCAGTACTGAGGATTAAATCTAGGGCCTTGTATATGCTAGGTAAGTGATCTACTACTCAGCTACATCCCCAGAGGGGTTTTTGTGCCTCTGTTTCCCAATTTCTATATTTCTGCCTTTTGTGCAGATGAATTGCAGTGTGTGTCTTTGGTTGGCAGGCATTAAGAGGAGTCCTAATGTACAGTCTGAGATGCTTCCTCTCCAGAGTGGGTCTCTTCTCCAAACCAGGACTGCTTCCCTGGTGTGCCAGAAAACCATCAGATGGGTCACAGCCCTTTTGGGGCACAGCATGTAAAGGAAATTTCAGCCATGGGATATCCAAGAAGTGTCCAAGAGGTCAAAAAAGTTGTGAGAAACCAACTTATCTTGGACCACTTGATGGTTCCTGGCAGGAAAGGTAAGACCCAGTTCAATATACTTTTTCTAGCAAGTCTGAATCTGTGGGTCTACTGAAATTCTGTATTCCTAATATAACTAATGTGGCATTGCAATGATTCATGAGAACATCTGAAGGAAATTGCCTGAAATGTTTTGAGATCACAGAAAATGTTTTTGTCTTTGAGAGTTGTCAAAAAGAAGATTTGAACTTGGACCTTGTGTCTAAAAAGGGTCCATGGTGGTTATGCTGAAAACCAGGGACCCAGAATGGTATTAGATGGGTTAGAAATGAATAGTCCCATTGCAGCCATGCAAACATAAATATACCTCATTTTATGCAATAAATGTATTTTTTAAATTAAATTATATTTTAAAAGCATCAGGGAGGTAAGCTATTTAAAGGAACCCAATAGTGAAGCTTTTTTTAATATGATTAATTACCACCTGATAAATCTGGATTTTTCTTATATTTGGTTTGCCCATCTGTTCTTTGTTAAGTAGGCAGCACCAAAATGGGCTTTTCTCCCAGACTCCATCTCCCTTGAGGCATGAGAGTTGCTTTTTTTTTTGGTGCTGGGGATTGAACCCAGGGCCTTGTGCATGCAAGGCAAGTACTCTACTGACTGAGCTATATCCCCAGCCCTGGGTTGCATGTTGTAATTTATTTATATTTTATGCAGTACTGAGGATTGAACCTAGTTTGTGTTCTAGGTAAGTGATCTACCACTCAGCTACATCCCCAGAGGGGTTTTTGTGCCTCTGTTTCCCAATTTCTGTATGTCTGCCTTTTGAACTTATCATTATTTTTTTAATATCTTTATTTTACATTTATGTGGTGGTGAGGAACCCAGTGCCTCATACATGCTAGGCGAGCACTGTACCACTGAGCCACAATCCCAGCCCTGAGCTTGTTATTCTTAATGATAAGTAAAACACCAGAGAAAGTGGTGGCAGGAAGTACTTAGGCATAGTAGGTGCTCAGTGCATATTTAGAAATTAACAAAGTGCATGGATTATTTTATTCAAGGCTGGCTGATGTTGTGACACCACTCTGGAGGCTGAGCTATGAAGAACAACTCAAGGTAGGTGCCCAGCTTAAATCTTAACCCCTTCTCCCCAGCAACAGAATGGTATTAGATTCATGGGAAGCCTGACTAGACAGTCTCAACAGGTCCTTAAACTCACTATGCTAATAACTCCACAATTTGAACTTTAGGCCAGTTATATGTTCTAAACCCTCAAACCACAGATGAAAATGCTGATTTATTCCTTGCTTGTTTTTGTCTTATAGCTCTGTGTGTGTGAGGAGCAGTATTTTTGCTGTTTCATATAACTATACTTTTCAACAGGGTAGCCATTAGCCACATGTGGTTGTTTAAATACAGTCAATACTGCCATAATGCTTGTTTTGAAAACAGAAATTTGTTTCAGTAGATTGACATATTAGGGAGCAGTTTGAGCATAATGCAAATTTCATGTTTGCTTAGGAATAATTGTGTCTGTGAGAAATGCTTGGTGAAAGAAATCTGCACCCAGGTGAACCAGGATATGTAAGAACACATAAAATATTTCAGGTGTGCATGTATACATCTATTGGCTACCTTAGTTGCCTGTGTGTTATGAGCCACACCCTTTTGCCTCTGTTAGAATGTTCCATTTGACTCACTTTTACCACTTCACTGGGCTACTCTGAGCTGTAGCCCACTTTTACAAGCAAACCTCAGGTCTTTGGGTAAAGTGTATTTCTTTTTTTTTTTTTTTTCTTTTGTGGTGCTGGGGATTGAACCCAGGGCCTTGTGCATGCAAGGCAAGCACTCTACCAACTGAGCTATAACCCCAGCCCAGTAAAGTATATTTAAAAAAAAATTTTTAGACAGCATGCCTTTATTTTGTTTATTAATTTTTGTGTGTGTGTGGTTCTGAGGACTGAACCCAGTGCCTCACATTTGCTAGACAAGCTCTCTGCCACTGAGTTATAGCCCCAGCCTGGATAAAGTATAGTCTAAATATTATTTTATTTTTTTAAGTTGTAGATGGACACAAACCTTCATTTTATTTATTTATTTTTATGTGGTGCTGCGGATCGAACCCAGTGCCTAACACATGTGAGGCAGGTGCTCTACCACTGAGCCACAACCCTAGCTCCTAAAGTCTAGTCTTATTAGAGTATTGTGTTTCTTAATCATTTGATGTACGTTAAATGCTGCCACTTTTTTTTTTTTTTGGTTCCTTTTCTAGGAGTGTTTTTCTGATAAAGTTTTGGAAGGTTGTGTGCCTAACCCTATTTCTACTATGATCCCTGTAATTTTTTTTTTTTTTTGACATAGCACAGCATGGTATAGAAACAGTGTCACATTATAGCAGAACTGATTCTCTAAGTTAATCAGAATAAGACTAGAAATTCACTTTAGCTCCACCAGCCACATTTTGTTTTTCTTTTATGTCAGGGATTAAACCCATGGGTGCTTAACCACTGAGCCACATCCCCAGCCCCTCCGCTTTTTTTTTGGTACTGGGGATTGAACTCGGGGGTACTCAACCACTGAGCCACATCCCCCATCCCTATTTTTGTATTTTATTTAGAGACAGGGTCTCACTGAGTTGCTAAGTGCCTTGCCATTGCTGAGGCTGGCTTTGAACTTGATCCTCCTGATTTGGTCTCCCAAGCCACTGGGATTACAGGCATGCGCCACTGTGCCCAGCTCCCAGCCTTTTTTTTTTATTAATATTTTTTGGTTGTAGATGGATACACTACACTTATTTGTCTTTATGTGGTGCTGAGGATCAAACCCAGGGCCTCACTCATGCTAGGTGAGTGCTCTACCACTGAGCCACAACCCCTTTCCCTCCCAGCCCTTTTTTATATTTTATGTAGAGATAGGGTCTCACTGAGTTGCGTGGAGCCTTGTTAAGTTGCTGAGGTTGGCTTTGAACTCATGATCCTCCTGGCTCAGCCTCCCAAACTGCTGGGATTATAGGCGTGTGCCACTGCATCCAACCACCAGCCACATTTCAAATTCTCAATTACTGCATGTGACTAGTGGCTACTATATATGTGGAACATAGTACAAACAGACCATTTTCATTATAGAAAGTTCTACTGGACAGCAGTGACATATACCTTGAGTGTTCAACCTGAAAGGTCAAATAGAAGGGTGAGTTTACACAGAACTCACTCTTTTTTTTTTCTCCCCAGAGCTCACTCTTGACCTTTTTTCCCAATACCTTATTAGGTCTCTTGCTGTTCATCTTTTTGGGTTCTATATTTGCAGAGACTACAACCCACAAATCTGTGGGATACCCTTCTTTTCCTGTTTTTCATATATATATAAAATTTGGTTGCTGATGGACTTTTTTGTTTATATGTGATGCTGAGAATTGAACCCAGTGCCTGATTCGTGTCAGGCAAGTGCTCTACCAATGAGCCACAACCCCAGCCATTGTTTTTCATTTTTTGAGGGGAAACTACAAAAAGCTTTGTTTCATTGCTTATATTCTTTTACAGGTGAAATTTGAAGCTCAGAAGAAAATTTTACAAAGGCTAGAGTCTTCCCTACAAATGCTCAATAGAGTCAGTGGCACAATCACTGCACCCAAATCTGAGGGGCTCTGTTGTCTTCTCCATCCTGTTATACCCTCTGTAAGCTTCCACCCCACTATTCCTTACCTACTAAGTCTTGTTAATGGCCAATGATTTCAGCTAATATGTACTGAGCACTTTCTGGGGACCAGGCCCTATTCTAGTTGATCATTATGCATCATTGTCTCATTTTACCGTTTACAATAACGCTGAGGGGTAGGTACTATCGTTTTATAGAAGAAAACATTAAGGCTGAAGAGAAATGAATTTTCCAAGGACACTATATGTAGAAAATGCCAGATCTGAGATTTTCACTAAAGTCTTTCTGATATAGACCCCCCCCCCTTTATCATCCATTACACTATTATCTCCTTAGAGAGATTCCAGGCTTTAGAAAACTCCTCAATGAGACCTCAGAGAGGCATAATTTCGTGAATGGCAGGAGTTGGCAAATTATGGCCCTCAGGCCAAATCTGTTCTGTGCCTGATTTTGTAAATAAAGATTTATAGGCACACAGCCAAGCTCACCTTTTGATGTATTTCCTGTGGCTGCTTTTATGCTACCAAGTCAGAGTTCAGAAGTTGTGACATGAACCATACAGCCTGCAAAGTCTCAAATATTTACTCTGGCCCTTGACAGAACAAGTTTGTTGCCTTCTGCTTTAAGGCAAGATTGGAACTCCTATAATTGAGTGTCTGAATCATCTTGGCCACAGTCTTCCACATATGCCATACCTTCCAAGCAAGCATCATTTGTTTTCATTGAGAGAACATTTCTGCATTCCCTTTATTTTACTCCTTGGATTTGTTTGACCTCTTGTCCCCATGTCCTTCTGCCCACTCCAGCCTGTCATCAATGGTTACCGAAATAAGTCCACCTTCTCTGTGAACCGAGGCCCAGATGGGAATCCAAAGACTGTGGGGTACTACGTGGGAACTTGGAGAGGTCAGTTGAAGGTTTAAGGAAGGACATGGAGAACAGTGTCAGTAGGAGTAGGAAATACAGTGAATTAAAGAAGGTTGAAATGGAAGTCTGATACAGAACATGATCACATGGTTGATTTGGGATACTTTCTGATGGGTAGTCATTGTAGCATAGTGATAGAAATCATAAACCTTGCCCTTTCTTCTAAAAGCAATTTACCCGATACCTAGTAAACACTCAGCAAATCTTACTATTATTGCTGCTGCTGTCTCATTGTTGTTCTTGTTATTGTTTATGCTATTTTCCGTACTGGGAGCAAGAGTCCTCATTAGAGTCTCTTTTCCTGTTTTACACCCTTAAAGCTCTGAAAACTAAAGCTTTCTGTAGTAAATCTGCCTTAAAAGAATTGAAAGGGAGAAGTGAGTACTGGTGAGGGAAATCATGGTAGCATTATGCTTAATTCTAGTATCCATTCCCAGATTCCATTCCTGAGCTTTGTTTGCCCATTTTCAATAAACCCACTTGAAACATCATCACTTTTACACTGTTTAATGCCTGTATGCCTTAAAATACAGTTCATTAGGGCAAGCATTTGGCTCCTCCCCACCCCATGTGTTGAATTAAATGTGTATATATGACATCAGTGTTCTATTCAGTAATAGAAAAACAAAACCCATTACATTTTATTTCCCTCTTAAAATCTGAACAGAAAACAGATGTTGTCATATGGTGCATTTGAGGTACAGGAGAAAATATTGAGGACTAGCTCTATTAAGAATAAACTGCTTAATGGCTAAACCAGGAAACAATTAGGTTTTCTCTGAAAAATGGCTACATGCTTAAATTAATCACTCTGCTTTTTGATATCTACATGTGCCTCTTTGAAGGAGGGAATTTGTGTTGCTAGACACTTTATTTTAAATCGTCTTTTAGGAAGAAAACTGTAAATTCTTTTTCTTTCCATAGATGGGAACATCGTCTGTGTACATCCTAACCATCTGAAAAACATCCCTCAGAAACACAATCAAGTGGCTCAGGTAAAAAGTAACAAGGGCTGGTTGAAGATGACCTGGGGCATTGCAGTCTATAATAGCAGTGTCCCTGACATTTTAATATTATAGCTGCCGCTAGTGCTGGAGGGGAGGAGGGGCTCTGTACTGAAAGCAGACCTTTTAAATTGGAGAGAACATTGTCAGTGTTTCATTTTAGTGAGGGTAGAGAGGAGACAGAACTGCATTTATTATTGGAAATGTCAGGCATACAAGGACTTTAATAGCTGGAAAGTATTAAGAAAGAGGTACTGATGAGGTCACTAGAGCAAGTGTCAGGTGTCTGAAATACTTGGAAGGCTAGCATTTTTAGCAGAACAAAATAGAGAATTAAGTTGGTACAGGCCTGTAATCTAAGCTACTCAGGAGGCTGAGGCAGGAGGAACACAGGTTCAAGGCCAACCTCAGCAACTTTGTGAGGCCCTGTCTCAAAATAAAGACTGGGGATTTAGTGGTAGGGCATATGCAAGGCCCTGAGTTCAATTCCTGATACTGTGGGGGGGATTTTTTTTGGACAAACATCATGAGAGACATAGGAGTGGTGATAGGTATCTATGTTATGAGGTTGACCTCTGGGATATTTTTATATCCTGTGTCATGGACCCACTATTTATTGAGTGCCTATTGTGGGTCAGGAACTATGGTAGATGCTGGGGCTACAGTGGTGACTCAGCATGTTAATAGACATAGTGCTTGTTCTCATGGAACTTTAAAGGCCAAAGCCTTATTAGTAGGGGCTGAACAACATTCCCAATTGACTGTCTTATGCCCTATTAATTCTGACCAGCACCCATTCTTCTAATAATTTTTATTTCTGACAGTTAGGTGTTGCCTTCTAATAAAAAACACATCTTGATCTCCAGACCTCCAGACTTGACCTGCTGGGACCCAGCTCTAGGATCCTACATGTTAGTATATAGGATCACGCTTCAGAAATTTTCCTCCATAGCCCTCATCAGCTGCTTCTCCCATCCTTATCAGTGATTCTAAACTTTTTCCTTGAATTTCTTACCACATCATCTTTGCCCTTTCTTTTGGCAGATGACCATGCTTGGTTCTTAACTGGAAAACTAAAACCATTAGATGAGAACTTCCTTAGTTGCTTCTCCTATCTACAAATTTCACTGAAATCTTACCTCTCCTCCTCTCCTGTCTCAGTGAAAGAGGTGATTAGTACTCCCCCTGGCCAAAACTTATCCTTCCCCTCTTTGGACTCGTCTCCCACCTCCCAGGATTCTTGCTCCTTTATTAATATGCAACCCCCACTTTAAAAAACAAATAAATAAATAAACCTTTCCTTCAACCTATTTCAGTTCATGAGAGTATTAAATATCACCCATGTTCAAGAAAGTTTGATGTTTCTTGATTCTGCCCCCAATAGAAATTGATCTTGCCAAAGTCATCGGTGACCTCCATTTTGTCAAATCCAATAGAAACTTTGTCTTTAGCTTACTCAGAATTTTCTCTTCCTTAACACCACCTCATATTCTTATTTTCCTCCTGAAACAGTGCTTTCTCTTTGTTTCTGTGATACTATTTTCTGATGATTTTCTTATTTCATCACTTCCTAGTCTTCCTCAAGGGATATTTTTCTCATCCCCCTTTTCACTATAAATGTTGGTATCTCCCAGGACTCTATCTTTGGTTCTTTTCTTTCTGGTTATATTCATAGGAGATTATACCCAACCCTAACTGATGATGGAAATGACCACTTATAAATTGACAACTCCTAAAAACTTGTATTTGCCTTCTAGCGCCCTCTTGAGCTTTGGAATGTGCATTTCCAAAAGGCTACTGAACGTACTTGCTGTCTTGCAGAACTGAAATAAATTTTGCATTAGATCAGGGTTTCTCAACCTCTGTACTGTTAGCATTTTTAATTGGGTTATTTTTTGTTATGCGGGGGGCTGTTATGTCTATTGTAGGATGTTTAGCAGTATCCCTGGTTTCTACACACTAGGTGGGTGACAATCAAAAAATGTCTCCAGGGCTGGGGATGTGGCTCAAGCGGTAGCGCGCTCGCCTGGCATGCGTGCGGCCCGGGTTCGATCCTCAGCACCACATACAAAGATGTTGTGTCCGCCGAATACTAAAAAATAAATAAATAAATATTTAAAAAAAAAAATGTCTCCAGATACTACTAGATGTCCCCTGGGGAATCCAGTGCCCACTGTTGGGGGCCACTGCCATGAACTAAATTTACCTTACCAAATGTTGTGTTTCTCACCTTAGTTAGTGGTACTACTGTATGCTAGAAACATGTCATCAAAAACTCTATCTTAGATAGATCTTCCTCTTGAGCTATATCTAATCAATTTCCATGTCCTTGTTAGTTTACTTTCTAGAAATATTTTAATTTTACTCACTTCACCATTATTTCACTTTATACCAGATTACCATCTTCTTTCTCTCACCTGGACTACTGCATGAACCTAGAAACTAGCCTCACTGATTGTAGCCCCTTCTCAGTGTATAATCCCTACAGTAGCCAGAACTATCCTTGAAAGGCACGAAACACCATGATATTTTTCTTAAAAATTCTGCAGTAGTTGCCCAATAACTTATGGAATAAAATATAAATTAGTTTTACTTAAAGATCATCATTAATTTTCTAGCCTCGTGTTTTGCCACATCCTCACATGCTTTCCTCCATCCATTTATTCTGAACTGGTGTTCTTCTGCTATGCTGTAACATTCCTGCCTAAGTGTCCTGTTGAGAATGCCTTCATTTTAATTTGCCTGGCTCCTACTTATTATTTATTTATTTTTGGTACTGGGGATCAAACATAGGACCTTGCATATGTTAGATAAATACTCTTCCACTGAGCTATATACTTAGCCTTTTTTATTGTTTGAGACAGGAGCTAGCTAGCTAAGTTGCCCAGGCTGGCCTCCAAGTTGCCATCCTTGTGCTTCATTCTCCCTAATAGCTGGAATGATAGTCATATACCACCATATCTAGCTGGTTCTATTTATTCTGTAAGATTAATTTCAGGCATTGGAGCCTGTAGAAAACCATATCTGACTCCTCAGACTGATTAAGGGTCTCCTTCTCTTGTACTCTGAATCTCCACTGTGAATCTCCTGTTGTACCACTCAGTATACTATATTTCCTCATTCGTGAGTGCTTCCTACACTACACTTTGGAGGTAGCAGCTCTATTGTATCCAACTTTGTATTCTAGCACATAACGTATTTATACAGATGGTGGATGCTCATCAAATATTTACTTGATTCTAGCTCTTATAGCTTCTTTTGGGCAAATTTCTAACCTCTACATCTATCTAGATGAATTCTTCCTCCCTACAGAATTTCTTCTGGACCTAAAATTCAATCCATTAAGGAATCAAATGCTGGCCATATGCTGATTGTAAAGTATCTTATGTATATAGCACTGGGATATGTACATATAAGATATTTTTTAATGTTCTAAGATTTCTAAATATTTATACCCATTACTGGTGCTGACATTTCATTCCTTTAAGATAAGAATAATCTTTGTCTACTCCTCCACCTCCATTTTAGGTTTAAATTTCTGTTTTTGTGGTACTGGAGATCAACCCCAGAGCTTGTATATATTAGGCAAAGTCTCTGTCAGTGAGCTATATCCCAAGCCTTAAATATCTACTTTTGAGTGAAAATGTGAATTTTATGGAACCTGGTAGCCAGAGCATCAAGGTCAAAGAAGAATCTTTAATAATATTTTCTTTTCTTTTTTATATTTTTTAGTTGTTGATAGACCTTTATTTTATTTATTTATATGTGGTGCTGAGAATAGAACCCAGTGCCTCACATATGGCAGGCAAGTGTGCTACCGCTGAGCCCCAGCCCTAATATTATTTATTTTTTTATCAAAGAAATATAAGTAGGCTCCCCGCACATGCACAATGACCAGCTCGCACTGCTATTTTAAGCTCTCTGGGCCAGCTGTAGCAGGTAGTCACAGTGGGATGGTGGCCCAGGTAGGAGGTAGAAAAGCTAACTCACTAAGGAGTGCTTACCTGGGGAGCTCCTAGTGTGCTTGCCTAGCATGTGTGAGGCCCTGGGTTCGATCCTCAGCACCACATAAAAATAAATTAAGGTATTGTGTTCATCTACAACTACAAAAAAGAAAAATTAAAACAACAACAACAACAACAAAAATCCCCATATTCCAGGTCCTGACAACATGAGACAGAACAGAAGTGCAGTCTGAAGAGAGGAGTTAAAAAAGTATATAGCATTAAATTGGACGCTGTGGCCCATGCCTATAATCCCATATACTCAGGCTGCTAAAGCAGGAGGATTGCAAGTTCAAGGCCAGCCTCAGCTACTCAGCAAGACCCTTGGCAGCTTAGGCCCTGTCTCAAAAAATAAAAAGGGCTGGGGATGTGGCTCAGTAGTAAAGGCCCTTGGATCAAATCCCTAGTACCAAAAACAAAACAAAACAAAACAAAACAAAAAAAAAAAACTGGGTGCAATGGCATACATATGTAATCCCAGTGATTTAGGAGGCTGAGATAGGATTGCAAGTTTAAGGCCAGCCTCAGCAATTTAGGGAGGTCCTAAACAACTTAGCAAGACCCTGTCTCAAAAATAAAGGGTTGGAGATATAGCTCAATGGTACTGTGCCCCTGGGTT
Organism: Marmota flaviventris; assembly: GCF_047511675.1. NCBI lineage: Eukaryota > Metazoa > Chordata > Mammalia > Rodentia > Sciuridae > Marmota > Marmota flaviventris. The sequence continues at coordinate 74,066,511 of NC_092518.1, forward strand.
AAATCTCCAGTACAAACAAAACAAAAAAACAGTATTAAAAGGTTAGCAAGGAGATAGAAGTCCTCTTTTTCCACCTCTCCTTACTCTTGAGTCTTTTTCCCCAGAATCAGCAACTTTTTTTTTTTTTTAGTTCTTTCTGCTGGTGTTCCATACTTCTAAAGATTACATTATTCTATTATATACACATTAATTCTAACCTATAACATTTACATATAGTATGTTGATTTCTGGTTATGGCATTAAGAAATTTGTTACTCTTATTTTTGTCTCCCCTCCCAAACTATACTCCTCAATATCTTTTGTCCCACAGTTCTGGGGTTTAAACCCAGGGACTTGCCTACTCTGATCCACATCCACAGAAGTCTGCCCCACCCTTGTTTTTTTTTTTTTCTTTTGGAGACAGTCTTGGCAAGTTGTGGCTGTCCTTGAACTTGTGGTCCTCCTTCCTTACCCTCCTAAACAACTGGAATTACGGGTGTATTCCATTGTACCCAGCCTTTGAATATCTTTATAGCACATTTTTTGTTTAATAATTTATATTACTGTGACCATGTAGATATTTACTGCTGAGTGAAAGTAGATGTACTAAGATTTAGTTTCCTTTATTATATAATTTTTAAATTTTATGTCATGAAAAATTACAAATACATAAAAGTAGAAAATGGTGTACGAAACTTCATGTACCCATTCCTAGCTTTAGTAACCATCAACATATAGCCTATCATTTTATCTATACTCTTACCTATTTTCCATCTATCCCCTTTGAATTGGTTTGAAGCAAATTTCAGACATATCATATAGAATATTTATATTTTAGTGTGAGAACTAAAAGACCTCTTTTTAAAACATAACCTTATACTGTTACCACACCTAAATATTAGCATTTTTCCCATATTGTCAAATGTAAATGTTTAGATTTGATGACCATTGATCTCATAACTGTTTTGACTTTTATAGAGATTTGTTCAAATTAGGATTCAAAGTACACTTGTCCCTTGGTATCCACGTGGGTTTTGATATCTGTCCCTTACAGATATCAACATCCATAAATGCGCAAGTCCCTTATATAAGATGGCAGAATGCCAGCTGTGGTGGTGCATGCCTGTAATCCCAGTGCCTTGGGAGGCTGGGGCAGTAGGATTGAGAGTTCAAAGCCAGCTTCAGCTAAAGCAAGGTACTAAGCAACTCAGTGAGACCCTGACTGTAAATAAAATACAAAATGGGGCTCGGGATGTGACTCAGTGGTCAAGTGCCCAGGAGTTCAATCCCTGGTACACACCGCCCCCCCAAAAAAGATTGCATAGTATTTGCATATTACCTAGATCCATCATTCCCTATAATTTAAATCATTTTAAAATAAAAAATTTAAAATACCTGATACAATGTAAAGGCCATGTAAATAGTAAATAGCAATATAAATAGTATTTTTTAAAAAAATATTTTTAGTTGTATTTGAACAAAATACCTTTATTATCTTTATTTTATGTGATGCTGATGATAGAACCCAGCACATGCTAGGCAAGTGCTCTGGCACAGAGCCACAAACCCTACCAAGTTGTATTGTTTAGTGAGTAGTGACAAAAAAACATTCCATACATTTTCCGTGCAGACATGATTTTTTTACAAATATTTTCAATCTGGGTGGTTGGCTGTCTGAATGCACAGAACTTGCAGATTTAGAGAGTTGCCTGTATATACATAGCATTTCTTTTCTTTTTTAATACTGGGATTGAACCCAGGAGTACTCAGCCACTGAGCCACATCCCCAGCCTTTTTTATTTTTTATTGTCAGACTGGGCCACACTAAGTTGCTGAGATTGGCCTCAAACTTGCAATTCTCTTGCCTTAGCCTCCCCCAAGTTGCTGGGTGTACAGGTATGCATCACCACACCTGACTTGGATTTGATTTTTGACAATAATATTTTCATACAAATAGGTCTGATGGATCTCTCTTGGTGATGCAGAGATGGATTCAGCTGCTGCCACTTGCACTCATTAACAAGTTCCCCATCAGCTTTTCACCTGATGGTTTTAGGAGTCATTGATCCTTGCCTATATCCATTATATCTTGAATGGTTGTATGTAATATAGGGATAATTTTAAGTCTATTGTGCCCTTTTAATTTATTCTAAAAATAACTTATTCATTATTTGGTTACACTGTACTTGTAAAAGAAGAACAGAGCAAATGCATGATTCTCTCACATTCCTGAAAAGGTGAGGTCAGCTTAAATTTGTTTATTTTGGTATCATTATGAACTCATAGATTAATTTTTTTTTTGGTACTGGGCATTGAACCCAGGGGCACTTTAACAACTGTGCTACATCCCTAGACCTTTTTATTTTTTATTTTGAGATAGAGTCTCACTAAGTTGCTGACACTGCCCTTGAACTTGTGATCTTCCTGCCTCAGCTTCCTGAGGTGCTAGGATTATAGTCAGGTGCTCCCACAGCCTGCCAAACTCGTGAATTCTTAACATTTGATGTTTCAGTCCACTATAGATACTGGGTTGATTTTATGTTCAAATAATTCCATTTTGGGCTAGTTAAAACTTCTTTAAGTTGCCTCAGAGCCCTAGGTGTCTCTGATAACTTCTGGTATGATAAGATATTCCATTTTCTGCCTGAGACTTGGAATCAGCTATTTATTTAAGGAGTCCTTGTTTCTTTGAGTGGTAAACGGTATTTAGAGGCCATGGTATGGGTGCCAGGTTGGTCATATTTCAAGACCTTTCTAGTGGACAGAATGATGTAGTATATTTTTTTTTCTGTCACAGTAATGGGGGTTGAACTCAGGACTTCCTGGCCACTGAGCCACATCCTTAGCCCTATTTTGTATTTTATTTAGAGACAGGGTCTCATTGAGTTGCTTAGTGCTTTTGCTGTCTTAGCCTCCCCAACTGCTGTGATTACAGGTGTGTGCTACTGCACCTGGCTATGAGGTAGTATTTTTTAAAAAGAAAATTTATTATGTGTCCGTAGTGATATATCCAAATCAAATTTAGAATTACTTAAATCTTAAATATTTGATTTTATAGTTTCATATAATTTTAGCTCCGGCAGCATTAACATAATTACTCATTTGATCTATCCTAGTATGTATATAATTTCAGAACAACAGTAACAATATAGTTACTGTTTTTTTTTAAAATAATTCAGGATGGGACTGGGGATGTGGCTCAAGTGGTAGGCTCGCCCAGCACTGGGTTCGATTCTTAGCATCACATAAACATAAAATAAAGATATTGTGTCCACCTAAAACTCAAAAATAAATATTAAAAAAAAAACCCAATTCAGGGCTGGGGATGTGGCTCACGCGGTAGCGCGCTCGCCTGGCATGTGCGGGGCGCTGGGTTCGATCCTCAGCACCACATAAAAATAAAATAAAGATGTTGTGTTCACCAAAAACTAAAAAATAAATATTAAAAAAACTCTCTCTCTCTCTCTAAAAAAAAAAAAAAAAACAATTCAGGATTTCTTTTCAGTTCCTTTTGTCAAATAATTGTGGCACTTAATTTTTTTTGTCTTTCCATAGAGTCAGCATTTATTAAATGACGATAAATTCACAAGCTATCCTACTTTTAGCAATCGCAATTCATCGGATACTCATGGCAATCACAAATTCTTTTATTCCACCTGAAAATAATTCTCATCTTTGTTGTTATGCCACCAACCTGATGCTGGATACACATTTTTCCCCCATCTTTCAGATTTTAGGAATTATCTTTATATTTATTTTTGGTACTGAGCCACATCCTTAGCCCTTTTTTGTATTTTATTTAGAGACAGGGTCTTGCTGAGTTGTTGAGGCTGGCTTTGAATTCATGATCCTCCTTCCTCAGCCTCCTGAGCTGCTGGGATTACAGGTGTGCGTCACTGCGCCTGGCAGGAATTGATTTTTAAGAATTTTTCATCTTGGGGTTGAGGCTGTGGCTCAGTGGTAGAGCACTTGCCTAACACAGGTGAATCACTGGGATTGATCCTTAGCACCATATATAAATAAATGGAATAAAAGGTTAAAATAAAATTTCATCTTGATTTAATTTTTTTGTATTGGGGATTGAATCCAGGGGCTCTTAACCATTGAGGCACATCCCTGGCTCTTTATATTTTATTTAGAGATAGGGTCTTGCTGAGTTGCTTAGGGTCTCGCTAAGTTGCTGTGGCTGGCTTTGAACTTGTGATCCTCTTATCTAAGCCTCTAGAGCTGTCAGGATTACAGCTGTGCACCACCACACCTGGCTCATCTTTATTTAATATTGTGTTATAATTTTGTAAAAAAATTGCATGGTTCCAAAGTCAAATCTAGATGAAAAGGTACATTCAGATAGGTATGGCTTTCACCACTGTCCCTTCTACCCTGTTTCTTCTTTCCTGCTATGGTAACACACTATTTATTCTTGCTTATTTTATAAAATATCAAGAGATATCTGTGCTCCCCTTTTTCTTAGCTAAAAGGGCTTATTGTATACTGTTCTACACTTTTCACATAAGACATGCTTTCTTTTTTTATAGATTCATAGTTATATACTATTTTATTTTTTATTTATTTTAAATAAATTTTTATTTATTTTATTTATTTTTTATTTATTTTATTTTAAAAGATTTTGTTTTTATTGTCATGAATAATTACCTCGCTTTTTCACTTCTTTAGTTTTCTGTGAATCTATTGCTATTCTGTATGAGCAAAATCTTAAGTTTGTTTCCCCCAGAGATCTTTTTTCCTGGAGTTCACCATCCTAGGGTCACTTTGCCTTTTGCATAGCTGTGATCCTGGCATTCTTGCCGTTCTAACGGTCTTGGTCTTTTCTGTTTCTTAGATCCCCTGTCTTCTTGGTTTACACATTCATTTGGCTAGAGTACAACCTCTATTAGCTTCCTGAGGAAGGGTACTTAGGAGGTACATTTTTGGAGTTTTTGCAAGTCTGTAAGTCTCTTTTCCGTATCAACATATGACTGATAAATTTTCTAGATTTAAAATCCTGGGTTTAAAATCATTTGGTTTTATAAATTTGAAGACACGATTTCATTGTCAACTGACTGCCAGTGTTGTGTAAGTTAAGTCTTGATCCTTTGTAGATAATTCATTGACCCTTCCCTCACCTTTTTTTTTTCTTTAGAAGCTTTTATGGAACCAATATTTATCCTTGAAACTTCATGGCCATGTGGGCTTTCTTTCTAGGCCTTGACCCTCTGGAAACTTAATATTTTTGATCTAGGAAATTTTCATGTTATTTCTTTGATTACCCCTTCTGCCACATTTTCTATGATGTCTCTGTGCCTCCTATTGTTTGGATATTAGACTTCTTGGATGGCTTTTGTTAATCATTCCTTTCTTCTATTTTCTTTCTTTTTTTTTGTACCAGGGATTGAACTCGGGGGGGGGCACTGACCACTGAGCCACATCCCCAGCCCTATTTTGTATTTTATTTAGAGATAGGGTCTCACCGAGTTGCTTAGTGCTTTGCTAAATTGCTGAGGCTGGCTTTGAACTCGTGATCCTCTTGTGACAGCTCCCGAACCGCTAGGATTTCAGGTGTGTACCACCGTGCCTGGCCCCTTTCTCCTATTTTCTCTTTGTGTCTTCCTTTTTTTGTGAAAATGTCTTTACTTAAAACCCACACTTTGTGGGGCTGGGGTTGTGACTCAGTGGTAGCATGCTTGCCTAGCATGCATGAGTCATGGGGTTCGATTCTCAGCACCACATACAAATAAATAAAGGTCCATCAACAACTAAAAAAATATAAATTTTTAAAATATTTTTTATTTTTTAATTTTTAGGTGGACACAATATCTTTATTTTATTTTTATGTGGTGCTGAGAATTGAACCCAGCACCTCAGCATTCTAGGCGAGCGTGCTACTACTTGAGCCACATCCCCAACCCCTTAAAAAAAAAATTTAAAAAAAGCCCACACTTTTATTGAATTTCTACTACCCTTACTTTTCAAAATATTTCTCTTATTATTTCATTTATGTGGTGCTTTTTTCTGTTCTCCAACTTGTCTGTTTCCTTCAGGGTTTTTTTTTTCCTCATTATTGTCTTGGGCATGTCTTGCATCATGGAGGCTTTAATCAAAATAGCAGGTGATACTTGGCCTGGCTTTTCGTATTTAAGAGTGAGTCCTTAAACAATGGACTGGACTGGCTGTTCAGTTTGGGTGGGTTTACTGATACTTGTGTTTATTTCTGGTGATTGTTAGATGTTCTGATCTATCTATCTATCTATCTATCTATCTATCTATCTATCTATCTATCTATATATATTGAAGATTGAACCTAAGGATGCTCAACCACTTGAACCACATCCCCAGCCTTTTTTATTTATTTATTTTGGTGATGCTGGGGATTGAACCCAGGGCTTTGTGTATATGAGGCAAGCATTCTACCAACTGAGCTATATTCCCAGCCCTTTTTAATTTTTATTTTGAGACAGGGCCTCATTACATTTTTTAGGACCTTGCTGAGTTGCTGGGGCTGGCTTTTGAACTGGTGATCCTTCTACCTCAGCTTGCTTAGCCACTGGGATTACAGGTGTGCACCACCGTGCTCAGCTAAATAGGATTTTTAAAAAATTTATTTATTCTAATTAGGTATATATGATAGTAAATAAGATTTTTAACTTAATTTTATTTTGTTGGTGCTGGGAATTGAATCGAGGGCCTTGTGCATGCTATACAAGTGCTCTACTGCTGAGCTACACCCCCCAGCCCTCGCCCTGCTTGTTTCTATCTCTTGACATTTGAATTATGGGGCTACTAGTCTCCTGAGAATCAGCTCTAAATCTCCTATGTGACTATTGCAGTTACATGTAGAAAGAGGACAAAGGGTCTTTCCCTTAATAATGCAGACGTACACTGATTATTCCTGCTTCTATCTCTGTATCACCCACTGTGTCTGCCTGGTATTACCAGGTTCAGAGCAGTTGAAGGTTCATTTTCTCCTGTGGAAATAGTCTCTATTTCTCTGATAGAGGAATATGGAAGCTCTTGATAGGATGAGGATGTTTTCCAGTTTTGTGTCCAGATTATTAACTAATCTCTCATTTAGCCATGCACCTTACCCCATCTCTTCCTCCTCTGCTATATTGCATCTTCAAATGTGAGCCTTTCTTGGGTCATTTGGGGCTGATAAACCTACATCTTGTCATGTCCTTCCCTGTTGTACTCCATATGTAACTTCCTTCACCTTTCTAAGTCACTGTCACTCTGATCTGCTTTCCATTTTCTTAGACTTTATTGACGTTTCTGTTGTCTTTTGTCCCATTATCTTTTTTTTATAGAATTAACTTTTCTTTCTTTTTTTTTTTAAGAGAGAGAGAGAATTTTAATATTTATTTTTTTAGTTTTCAGCGGACACAACATCTTTGTTTGTATGTGGTGTTGAGGATCGAACCCGGGCCACACGCATGCCAGGCGAGCGCGCTACCGCTTGAGCCACATCCCCAGCCCTTGTCCCATTATCTTTGTTCTTTCTTTCATTTATTCATTCAGTAAGCACTGTTGTGTCCTTACAAGTGCTAGGCACTATTCTAAACATGTAGGATAAGTAATGACAAAAATATTTCTTCCTTTGTGGGACTTAAATTCTAGTTGAGGAAAGAGATTTTAAAAAATAAACATAACAGCTGGGTATGGTGGAGTATGCCTGTAATCCCATTGGCACAGGAGGCTGAGGCAGGAGGATTGCAAGTTCAAAGCCAGCCTCAGCAATTTAGCAAGGTGCTAAGCAACTCACTGAGACCCCGTCTCTAAATAAAATACAAAATAGGGCTGGGGATGTGGCTCAGTGGTTAAGTGCCTCTTGGTTCAATCCCTGGTACCACAAAAAACAAAACAACAATAAAAAAATAAGTAAATTTTATAGTGTATTGGAAGGAGGTGGTAAGTGCCAAGGGGAAATAGCAGAGTAAAGAAGAGAATAAGTTCTGGGGTTTGGGAGAAGTGTGGGATATAATTTTAAATAGGGTTAAGTTAGACTACAGTGAAAAAGTACTATTTTTGTGTGTGTGATAATGGGGATCAAACCCAGGGCCTAACACAAGCTAAGCAACATGCTAAGCAAGCATTCTACCATTGAACTACATCCCTATCCCTAAGAAAATGGTGTTTAAATAAAACAGTGATTCTCAACTGAGGGCATTTTTGCCTCTCAGGATATATTTGGCAATATCTGAAGCCATTTTTGGTTGATATCACTGGAGAATGGTTGAGTCCTGCTATTAGTATCTGGTGGGTAGAGACCAGGGATACCATTAAGTGTCTGTACAATGCATGAGGAAGCCTCCTATAGCAAAGAATTATCTTCCCCAAATGTCAGTATTGCTAAGGTTGAGAAATCCAGGAATAAAAATTTAAAGAAAATGAGCATATTAGCCATGCAGAAGTCTGATTGAAGAGCATTCTATGCAAAAAGAACAGATGTTGCAAAGGATCTAAGATGGGACTGTAACTTTCTTGGCTTCCTGGAGGACCTGAAAGTAGGCTCAGGAATGTTAGGAAGAATAAACTTATAGCAGGAGATGAGGTGAGAGTTGGCAGAGGCCAGATCATGCAGTGTCTCAGGGGTCATTGGAGGAACTTTCGCTGCTCTGAATGAAATGAGGACCAATTAGAGGGTTTTTTGTTTGTTTTTTGGTACTGGGGATTGAAGCCAGGGGCACTTAACCACTGAGTTACATCCCCAGGCCCTTTTTTATGTTTTATTTAGAGATATGGTCTCACTGAGTTGCTTAGGGCCTCACTGAGTTACTGAGGCTGGCTGTGAACTTGTGATCCTCCTGCCTCAGCGTCTTGAGCCACTGGATTACAGGCATGTGCCAGCGCATCTGGCTGTTTCTTATTTTGAAACAAGTTCTCGGTAAGGTGCTTAGTCCTTCACTAAGTTGCTGAGGCTTCCTGTGAACATGTGATCCTCCAGCCTAAGCCTCCCGACCTGCTGGGATTACAGGTGTGTGCCACTGTCACAGGGCCCCATTTGGAGACTTGTTTTTTGTACCAGGGATTGAACACAGGGATACTTAACCACTGAGTCACATTCTTGGACCGTTTTTGTATTTTATTTAGAGACAGGGTCTCACTAAGTTGTTTAGGTTCTTGCTAAGCTGTTAAGTCTAGCTTTGAACTTGTGATACTCCTGCTTTAATCTCCTGAGCCTCTGGGATTACAGGCATGCACTACTGTGCCCAGCTTCCCATTAGAGATTTTTTTTTTGGAGGGGGTGCAGGGGATTGAACTTGAGGGCACTCAGCCACTGAACCATATCCCCAGCCCTTTTTTGTATTTTATTTAGAGACAGGGTCTCACTGAGTTGCTTAGGGCCTCACTAAGTTGCTGAGGCTGGCTTTAAACTCGCCATCCTCCTGTCTCAGCTTCCTGAGCCTCTGGGATTACAGGAGTATTCTACTGTGCCTGGCCCCATTGGAGTTTTTTTCTTTTTATTTAAATATTTTTTAGTTGTTGTTTATAACTTTATTTTATTTATTTATATGCAGTGCTAAGAATTGAACCCAGTGCCTCATACATGTTGGGCAAGTGTGCTTCCACTGAGCCCCAACCCCAGCCTCTGGAGTTTTTTGGTGAGGGTGATTGTTATGTATGATCAGATTTTTAACAACTGTCACTCAGGTTGTGATGTTCAAAATGGATTATTCGAGCGGGAATATTCAAGCAGGAAGATCAGTTAGGAGGCTGTAGCAGTATTCTAGGTGAGAGGATATAGGCCAGCAGTAGAAGCAGAGGTAGTTCACTTTTGGACATGTTGCATTTAAGATGCCTATTAGACATCTGAGTGGCTGTTAAGTCGATGGTTGGATATATAGTCCTGCATCACTTAATAGCAGGAGTATGTTTTGAGCAACGCATTGATAGTTTATTTTGTTGTTTGAACATCATAGATTATACTTACAAAAACCTGCATGGTATAGCCTACTACACATCTTGGCTATATGGCATAGCTATATGGTATAGTCTATTGTTCTTGGGGCCATGATGAACAAAATAAGAGTAAATCAAGCACGAGAGAAAATAATGCAATCAAGAGACATCATGAACATGAAATATGTGAGGCTGCTGCTAGTGTAGTTTGTTTTACAGTAAATTATGTACTATACATAATTGTAAGTGACATACTTTTATATGACTGGCGGTGTAGTAGGTTTGTTTATACCAGTATCTCCACGAATGTGAGTAATGCATTGCTATGACAGTGCAGTGGTGACTTCTATGGTATCACTAGGTGACAAGAATTTTTTGGCTGTATTCTAATCTTATAAGACCACCATTGTTGGTAGAAATGTCATTATGTGGTACACGACTATATTAATCTAGGATTCCAGGGAGAGAAATCTAGAAGTTTTTTTATTATGTAGGTATTACTTAAAAATAGAAAACTGGGAAGAGATCAAGGGAGTGAAAATAAATAGAAAAAAGGAGAGGATCAGGGACTGAGCCCTAGGCATTCCCATTTTAAGACAAGGAGAAGAGGAAAGGCTAATAAAATAGACTGAGAAGGAGCAGCCAATGAGGAAATAAGAAACTGGAGAGTGTGGTGTCCTGATTGCCAAGTAAAGTGGACAGAAGAATGACTCATCCAGCTGTACTCAGTGCTGTTGATAAATAATATAAAGGATTAAGAATTGGCCATTGGGCCTGGGGTTGTGGCTCAGTAGTAGAGTACTTGCCTAGCACATGTGAAGCGGTAGGTTCAAATCCTCAGCACCACATAGAAGAAGTTAGTCCAATGGCCAATTCTTTTTTTTTCCTTCATGACTTAAGATGTCCTTGGTTACTTTAATGTGAGCTGTTCTGGTGGAGTAATGAGACCCTGATTCAATCAGGCAAGGAGAAGAATGGGAGGCAGTGAATATTGTGCTTGTTGAGTTTTGCTATGAAGTGGAACAGAAATGGAGCAGTAACTAGTGGGGAATATGGAGTCTAGAAGTTTTCTTTTTTCCTTAAAGTGGGAGAATAAAAGCATGCTTATATATTGTATTAGTAAGGCAGGAATGTGAGGATTGCAGGAGAAAGAGAAGGAAGCATTGTTGGAATAATAAGCTAAAATAAATTTAGGCCTTTTCTTATTCCTTTACTTCATTTTAGTAGTATTTGCAGGAGGCATGTTCTGTTATTTTAACCTTTTAACCAGAAAGCCCATTTGGTCTTTTTTTTAAATTATATATTTTGTTTAGTTGTAAGTGGACACAATGCCTTTAATTATTTATTTTTATGTGGCCCTGAGGATCGAACCCAGTGCCTCACCTGTGCTAGGCGAGCACTCTACCACTTAGCCACAACCCTAAGTCCCCATTCGGTCTTAATACTTGGGCATTCCCATAGAATAGGAGTGTGTCTCTATTTTACAATGAAGAAACAAAAGTTTTAGTTATACAGTAAAGAAGCTGGTTTTCTTACTGTTATCTTCCAGGTCAAGCTCAGGTTTTCAATTAATCGTCCTTTCAGGACTTCTGTGACATTTAGATTTTGCTTCCCAAAAGCATTGTTTCTGATGCAGCCAGTGAACAACTGTTGAACCAGGCTTTCTTTAAATCATCAACCTCAAAATTTGAAGAATATGTCCAGTGTAGATTAGTATCTATTACATTTATATGAAATTATAGCAAAGGTCATTAAGAGCATCTTTAAATGATTTGAACCTCTCAGGTAGCACTTTTTTAACATTTATTTTTTAGTTGTAGTTGGACACAATACCTTTATTTTATTATTTTTATGTGGTGCTGAGGATCAAACTCAGGGCCTCGCACGTGCTAGGCAAGTGCTCTATTGCTGAGCCACAACCCCAGCCTGCACTACTTTTTGGTATAACTTCCCCATTCCCTTTATAATATGGAGTTCATTTGAAAATATGGTAAGCTTTCATGCATTATGAAAATAAAAGGATTTAATCAGATGGTGTGTATTGTAGCAAGTGGCTTTTGTTTGAAAAGTTTGGTTTTAAGGATTATTGAGATCACAGCAACTAAATCAGAATTACATTTGACTTATATTTACCAGGAGGAAATGGAGGATCTGATTCATCTATAGTGTATTTGGTACCTGGTTACATGATGTTGAAATGATAGACTTATATCAGGAAGTTGTAAGTAAGAATGAATCATAGCTTAGACATCAGGAATTGCTGTTAGGAGGAATTTCCGGAAATAGGAACTTATTATATTCCATGTTATATATAGAATGGACTGAGATGCTATGTCTGAATACCTTTCCTGTTTATTCAGTCATACATTCTTTCAAAGATATTTATTGGGCATATATTATGTGCGAGACTGAGGCAAGCCCTCGTGTAGCTCACAGTTTCAGATATAATGGATTGTGTCTTCTATAAGGTCAAAGGGCAGGGTTCATGTTTTTTTATACTACTGTTTTATTCTGCTAGGGCTGCCATAGTGAAATACCACAGAGTTGATGACTTCAGTAACAAATTATTTCCTCACTATCTAGAGGCTACAAGTCTGAGGTCAGAGTCCTTAGTAGTTTTGGTTTCTTCTGAGGAAAGTGGCCATTTTTTTTGTGTCCAAATTTCCTTTTATTAGGATACCAGTCAGATTGGATTAAGGCTTTCTTAGAGGCATCATCTTAAATTAATCACATCCTTAAAGGCCCATATTTAAATATAGTCACATTCTGAGGTATTGGGGGGTGAAGGTTTTAACATATGAATTCTTGGGGAGCACAATATAGCTTCAAAAAATCACCTCTTAGAATAATCAGCTGTGGAACTTGACAGTTTTGCCCATGTAATGATACTGTTTTCTTCTTAGTACTATGAAGTATTCCTTCGACAGTCTCCAATGGAACCCTGTCTTCTGTTTCATGAAGGTGGATACTGGCGTGAGCTTATAGTTCGTACCAATAATCAAGGACATACAATGGCTATCATCATTTTCCATCCCCAAGAATTAAGTCAGGTGAGCCTCACAGGAAAAGGGACAACTTCTGTAGTAACACTGTTACTATGAATGCTTCAGTTGGTTTTTGGAAGTTTTGGGGCTGATAGTAGAAATCACACATCCACAAAATATTTCTGAGAGGATTTGGGAATTAGGAGAAATTGGAAAGGGTACATACTGCTGGCAATCTATAAAGCTGCAGAGACTGGCTAGGTTGCCAAATTTATTATCATGCAATAACTTCTAAGTATTTTCATAAGAACTTGGCTCATAATAGTAGGTACACTAAGCCAAGAAGACAATTCTATAGACTAGAATCTCAGAATTTTATAGTCCAGATAAAAGTATAATTTGAATTTGTAATGCACTTGGAGCTTTCAAATATTCCCATATTAAAGCATTCCTATATTTAGGTAATCATCTCAACCAACTTGTGGAATAGGCAGGAGAAAGAGGAATGTTGTCACCCTTATTTTAAAAAATGAGCAAATGGAGGCATTGAAATACTCAAGGTTAAAGAGTCAGTTAAGGGCTGGGGATGTGGCTCAAGCGGTAGCACGCTCGCCTGGCATGCGTGGGGCGCTGGGTTCAATCCTCAGCACCACATACAAATAAAATAAAGATGTTGTGTCCACCGAAAACTAAAAAAAAAAAAAAAAAAAAAAGAAAACTAAAAAATTTTCTCTCTCTCTCTTTTTTAAAAATAAGTCAGTTAATAGCAAAACCAGGATTTGAATTCTTGGCCTGGTGTTTTAACTCTGTGACTCCAACATGGATTTGTTGTTATTTTTTGGTACCGGGGTTTGAATTCAGAGGTGTTTAACCACTGAGTCACATCTCCAACCTTTTTAAAATATTTTATTGAGAGTTAGGGTCTGGATGAATTCTTAGGGCCTTGCTGCTGAGGCTGGCTTTGAACATGAGATCTTCCTGCTTCAGCCTTCTGAGCCACTGGGATTATAGGAATGCGCCACTACACATGGCTCCAATATGTTTTATTGAGCTATGTCGGTGTGTCAAGCTAATGCTTAGGCTCTCTGTAATGATGTAGGGATTTTCCAGATATTCTGAACTAAACAAAAGGAGCTACCATTCTCATTCTCATTCTCCTCTGTGAATTTCTTTCATTTCTTCTAGGACTCATGTCTTCTGAGGTAGTGTTTGGGTGGGTGGTTGGGATTTCTGAAGTGGAGAAGTATGAAGGGAATTGAAAAGTTATTGCCGGGCTGGGGATGTGGCTCAAGCGCTAGCGCGCTCGCCTGGTATGCGTGCGGCCCGGGTTCGATCCTCATCACCACATGCAAACAAAGATGTTGTGTCCGCTGAAAGCTAAAAAAAAATAAATATTAAAATTCTCTCTAAAAAAAATAGTAAAAAAAAGAAAAGTTATTGCCATTGCATGATGGGATAGAAGCTTAGTTTAGCTCCTTTTTTACAAGAATAACTCACACTTTCTTTTTTTTTTTGTTTTTGTTTTTGTTTTGGTGGGAAGTACCAGGGATTGAACTCAGGGGCATTCAACCACTGAGCCACATCCCTATCCCTGTTTTGCATTTTATTAGAGGCACGGTCTTACTGAGTTGCTTAGAGCCTCACTAAATGGCTGAGGCTGGCTTTGAACTCCCAATCCTCCTGCCTCCGCCTCCTGAACCACTGGGATTACAGGCCTGCACCACTGCACCCAGACAACTCTCCCTTTCTTTAGAGAACTATTAGAAGCTCTAACTAAAGAAAGTACCAGTTCTATTGTATAGGTTTGGTAAAAGCTGAAAAGTTAAGCAGTGCTTCTACTGAGATGTGAAAATAGTATGTTTTTTCTTCCTATAAAATGTTGTTTTATGTTAAGTGTTATAGTGAGATTTGAGAGACATATCTTCTTGTCTGACTACTGTAGGACTGATTAACATAGAACTTGGAGAGAAAATTTATTAGAGGTAAGTTTTTCCTAGACTCCTGATTTTTGTGGTCTGGACAGGAGGAGCTCCATATTCAGAAGGAAGCCATAAAGGAATTTTTCATCAAAGGCCCTGGAGCAGTCTGTGACTTGACCTCACTTTACTTCCAGGAATGGTATATCTGGGACAGCCAAACAAGCAAGTAGGAGCCTGATGGCTTGCTGTAGTCTGGGTTTGTGGATTGCTGGGGTTTGTGGATTGCTGGTGCAGGGCTATTGACAGCAGAGGATCTAGGCTTGAGTGGTCCTGGTTTTCGTATACCAGCCAGGTCTGAGAATCCAGACCAGTATGTAAAAGTGAAGAGTATCTGATGTGCCCCCATCTCTTGAGATTGGAATTCCTACAGAGCCCTCAGAGCCATGGCAAGGAAGCTCTGTCTCCTTGCTGAGATGGGGGGCATCCCCTTCCAACCAAGCACTAGAGATGGAATGGTCTGCCATTCTAAGATGCTCTGTCTTTCTTTCCTAGCAAAATGACCCGTTGTAGCCATCAGCAGTCCCCCTACCAGCTCCTATTTGGGGAACCTCATATCTTTGAAGATCTCCTGGGTTTGAAGATTCGCATCTCTCCAGATGCTTTTTTCCAGATTAATACTGCTGGTGCAGAGATGCTCTATCGAACTGTGGGAGAGCTGAGTGGAGTGAATTCTAATACCATCCTCCTTGACATCTGCTGTGGAACTGGCAAGTGATAGCCCAAGGAAGAAGCTGTGTGATGCGAGCTCCCAAATGCTGTCTACATAATATTCAGAGCCATTTTAGGGTGGGTAGGGTAGGTGGTATAGGCATAAATGTGTTTAAAACCCTGAAATGCCTTCCTCTTATCCTCTAATTTCTCCAGGTGTGATTGGCCTGTCTCTGGCTCGGCATGCATCCCAGATTCTCGGGATTGAATTAGTGGAGCAGGCAGTAGAGGATGCCAGGTGGACTGCAGCCTTCAATGGTAAACAGTTACCATTTTGGGGGAAATTAAGAGATACAGTTGAAGGGTCATAGTTCAGTGGTACAACACTTGCCTACTGTGTGCATAGTACTGGCTTCTATCTCTGGGACTGGGGAATAAAAGAGATGCAGTTGTTTCCATGATATGGAAAGAGTTATATGAAAAAGGGGAACTACTGTATCCCTGAACTAGGGAAGGCAAAATTCTGGAATAGTCAGGAGTTGGGTCCTGATGATTTTCTGGAAAAGTTCCCAGTATCTTTTTTTTTTTTTTGTCCAGAAGAGCCTGAGAGAAGGAATAAGCCTAGCTGATAGGAAGGGAACCTCATAAAACTTGAGACAGAAGAGACTTCTTGACATTAGAATCACAAGGCATCATTATGTAATATGACAAGAAACCTATATTTTCAGCAGCAGAACCTTTTCGTCAAATAAAATCATCCCAAACTATTATATAGAAAACAATTATCTTTTTCCTTCTACCCCACCTTCAGATAGCTCTTGAGGCTGGACAAAATCTTCCAGTCCAGCAGGAAGAATGCTTGAGTAAAAGTCAAGGTTCTCATTTGATATAGGTACTTACATACATGTGAGTCATTAAGTTGTAAAATAACACTAGTCTTTCAAGCTGAAAGGCTTACTGAGATGTTCCAAAATATTTTGGAAAAAATGAAGCAGGGGGCTAGGGTTGTGGCTCAGCAGTAGAGTGCTCGCCTAGCACATGTGAGGCCCTAGGTTCGATCCTCAGCATCATATAAAAATAAATAAAGATATTGTGTCCAACCAAAAAATAAATATTAAAAAAAAAAAAAGAATGAAGCAGTCCAAATGCATCTCTTTCATTGTTTTTCATAGGTACACTAGAATCAAAAGGAAGATGGCAGAGCCCTGGCTCCTATACATTTTGATAAAGCTGAACCTTCTCTTCCTGGGGTCAAGTTTTGTCATATGGGCATCTCTTCTGCAGGCATCACCAACTGTGAATTTTACACTGGTAGAGCAGAGAAGATTTTGCCACAGCTACTCAAATCAAAGGAAGATAGGCAGTTAATGGTTGCTGTGGTGAACCCAGCCCACGCTGGACTGCGTAAGGAGGAATGGATTAGTTGGATGTTCCCTATGATGTCTTCCCAGCTTTGATTCCTCATTCCCACACCATGCTAAGGGGGCTCTTGGTGTACTAATTATCAGCTTCTCCTCTATTCCTAACCAATCCTATGTCCTTGTCAGTTAGGAGTTCATGATAATGTGACCATGATAGGTTAATTATGTTAATAAGTTATTTTTTCCATCAGATTACCAGGTGGTTCAAGCAATTCGAAACTGCAGGGCCATCCGCACTCTAGTTTTTGTTTCCTGCAAGCCCCATGGTGAAACCACAAGGAACATCATTGAGTGAGTCTTGGCTTCTTGTTAAAAATTACTTTTTCTTGGGCTGGGATTGTGGCTCAGTGATAGAGCGCTCGCTTAGCACGGGCGGGACCCGGGTTCGATTCTCAGTACCACATTAAAAAAATATATATAAATAAAGGCATTATGTTGTGTCCATCTATAAAAAAAAATTCTCTCCTTAAAAAAATTACTTTTTCTTATTATCAAAGTAATCCATGCTTACTGTGCACAATTTAGAAAATGTAGAGAGGCATAAAGAAAACTAAAAGAAAAAAAAATTATACCATTTTTAAAAGTCATTTAAGGTCCTGGCCTAGGTTGGGGCAAGACAGGCACTAACTTTGGGTATGTAGTTTTAAGAGGTTGTCAAATTTCAGTAATTGAGATAAAATTTTAATACAATATTTTAATTATTTTTCTTTATTTTGAGTACTGGGGCTTGAACTCAGGTGCTTTACCACTGAGCTATATCGCCAGCCCTTTTTTTTATTTAAGAGTCTACACATGAAAATATGTGGTATTTGTCTTTCTGTGTCTTATTTTATTTAACATAACATAGGAATGAACATAGGTGTTCCACTATCTCTTGGATAAGATGATTTCATTTCTTGAATATGATTGTCATATTTACCCAAAAGTGGAATAGCTGAATTATATAACAGATCTATTTTTAGTTTGTTGAGGAAACTCTAAATTGTTCCCTAGTGGCTATACTAATGTACATCCCCACCAACACTGTATTAGAGTTCCTTTTTCTCCACATTCTCATCAGCATTTAGTTTTTGTCTTTTTTTATAGTAGCCATTTTACCTGGGATGACATGACATTTCATTGTGGTTTTGACTTCCATTTACATCATTGCTCATGTTATTGAGCAATTTTGCCTAATTTTGTTGATCATTTTGAATTTTTTCTTTTGAGAAGTGTCCATTCATATAATTTATCCTTTTTCCCCCACTTTTGGTGTTAGGGATTAAACCTAGGGTGCTTAATCACAGAGTGATATCCCTAGCCTTTTTATTTTATTTCAAGATGTGATCTCACTAAGTTGCTGGATTGACCTCAAACTTGAAATCCTCCTGCCTCATCCTATTGAGTTTCTGGGATTTCAGGTGTGCACCACCACACCTGGCCATTTGCCCATTTTTTAAATGGGATTAATTTTGTTAGGTATTACATTTTTGAGTTCCTTATATGTTCTAGATATTAATTCTTTGTTGGTTGAATAGTTTGCAAATATTTTCTCTCATCCTGTAGGTTGTCTCATTGCTAGTTGTTTTGTTTACTGTGTAGAAGTACTGGGGAGGGTGAGATGAGGGGGATTATTGAGAGGTTGGATGACAGGTACCAAAATGTAGTTCATTAGAATTAGTAAGTTTTAGTGTTCTATACCACAGTGGAGGAACTATAGTTCACAATAACCTACTGTATATTTTATGAATAACTACAAGTGAGGAGCTTTAAGCCTCCAAACACTGATGATAAGGAGATGGAAATTTTAACTATCCTGATTTGATCAGTACATATTATATACATGAAATATCACACTGTATTCCATAAATATGTAAAATTATTATGTGTTAATTTTAAATGCCCTTGCACTTGCTAAACCTTGCCTCAGTGCCTTACCCTAATCCTGGTATTGAGTTCAATAAAACATTTATAAAAGTAGGTGACTAGCCTGTAGGCTGGAACTTTCCAATTTGATATTCTAAAATATTGCATCATAGTATTATATTGATTACTGGGATTTTTAATGGCCTGTTAAATTTTGCTTTAAATGCTTATAACTCACTTCACTCTAGTTTTGGCCCTGGTCAGCCATTTTGATTTTTGCAATTGAACCCATGGTTTCATACACACTATGCAAGCATCCTACCACTGACCTACATCCCTAGCTCAGATTAGGTTTTTTTTTTTTTTTTAATCATTGTTTTTTCTTTCTCTTCAGTTTTCTTTAGGTTTATTGTTCCTTTTTAGCTTGTGGACTTGAAAATTAAGTTGGCTGGGAATGTAGCTCACTTGTAAGTAGAGTGCTTGCCTGGCATGTGTGAAGTCCTGGGTTCAATCTCCAGTCCTGCCAAAAAAAAAAATCCATAAGTTAATGAACTATGAAACAAAAAAATCTGTTAAATTTGACATGTAAACAATAAGAAATTCTTAGGAAAAAATATAAAGCTGGGCGTAGTGGTATAATCCTGTAATCACGGTGATTATGGAGGCTGAGGCAGGAGGATGGCAATTTTGAGGCCAGACTGGCAACGTAGAATCAGTCTTACAAAGGGCTGAGAGTGTAATTCAGAGGTGTATCACTCCCTGGATTTGATCTCTAGTACTGCCCAAAACAAAAAGGTAATTAAATATGAAGGGGTAAAACAAAACCATGAAGTCATAAATGAGAAAAACGGCAAATCTGTGGATTTTGTACCAGGGATTGAACTCAGGGGCACTCAATCACTGAGCCACATCCCCAGCCCTGTTTTGTATTTCATTTAGAGACAGGGTCTCTCTGAGTAGCTCAGGGCCTCACTAAGTTGCTGAGGCTGCTTTGAATTTGTGGTTGTCCTGCCTCAGCCACCCAAGCCACTGGGATTACAGGTGTGTGCCACTATACCCGGCTTAAAATATTTCTGAATGTGTAGTGAAGGTGGCATCTTAAATGTGGAGGAAAAGATGAACTAACTATTCAATAAATGGTGTTGGACAGCCATGTAGCCATGGCAAAAGAAAAAAAAAAAGCCGTAAACCCAGGATAAATCAGAAACTAATCAAAGATTTAAATGGTAAAATGGGGGAGAACCATAACTTCACCCTAAGACATCGTAGCATTCATTATAATCTTGGCATGCAGAAGCCATCTCTGAGAATTCAGAAGCCATGTGATAAAAGGTTGTTCTATCTGACTGTATAAAAATATAATTGTGTGTTGCTTAACTACAGGAATATGATCTGAGAAATGAGTCATTTGGTGATTTTTTTCCAGTAAGCATAGAGTATACTTACACAAACCATGATGGCTAAGATGTTACTAAGTGAAATAAGCTTATGTGACCACTGTAAAAAATGCAGTCTGTTGTTGACTGAAATGTCATTATGAGGCACATGTAACTTCTCCTTTTGTTATACTATACACAGAAATGAATTCAAAATGTGTCATAAAACTAAAGAACTCTTAGAAGAAAACCAATATGATTTTATGTCTCTGTGACCTTAGATTAAGCTTTTGATGTGACATCAAAAGCCCAAGGACAAAAATAATGTATTGAAATAATAAAAAAGAATTTTGTGCTTCAAATGATAGCATCAAGAAAGTAAAAAGTTGCCAGTTGCAGTGGTGCATGCCTGTAATCTCAGCAGCTTGGAGGTTGAGGCAAAAGGATCTTGAGTTCAGAACCAGCCTCGGCAACTTAGGCCCTAAGCAACTCTGTGACACCTGTCTCTAAATAAGATATTAAAAATGGCTGGGGAAGTGGCTCAGTGGTTAAATGCCCCTGGGTTCAATCCCTGGTAACCCCCCCCCCAAAAAAAAAAAAAAAAAAAGTCAACCCGTGGAATAGGAAAAAGAATTGCAAAAATATATGCAAAAGCCAGACACAAAAGACCACATATTGTATGATTCCATTTATACGACATGTCTACAATAGGCAAATCTATGAAACTTAATAGATTTGTGGTTACCTAGGGTGGAGGTGGGTTCTGGGGAGACATGGTATGTGATTGCTAAGAGGTGCATGGAATATTGGGCTAATGAAATGAAAGTGATCCAAAATTGATTGTGATGATGGATGCACAACTCTGTGAATATACTAAAAATCACTGAATTGTAAATGGGTAAGCTATATTGTATGTGAATTCTATCTCAATAAAACTTAAGTCAGTAACTTACACATGATGAATAGCTCCATAAGCAATGACAGAAGACAAAAAAAATTTGTAGTTTATATCGCAAAAACTTCTTAGTCTATAGCAGACTCCTGGAAATCAATAAGAAAAAGAACAACAGTGCAGCAGAAAAATAAATAGGATATGAAAAGGGCATTTTATAAATGGGTTACAAACCATGAAATGCCTCTCCCATAGTAATGGAAATGAAATTAAAAGTATATTGAGATACCACTTTTTACATCTCAGATTGGCAAAAGTATAAAAGTTTGATATGCACGTTTGGCAATAATATGAGATAACATGCATTTAAAAAACTAACTGTGGTAAATTGAGCACTAACCCTATGGAAATTGGTACTATCCGTTTGGAGGGAAATTTAGAAATATAGATTAAAATTACAGAAGTATATATACCCTTAGAACCAGAAATTCCATTCCTGAGGCTTTATTCTACAGGTAAAATTCATACATGTAAAGTGACTATAAAGTTATTGCAGTGTTTTAACAGCAAAAGATTAAATAGACTAAAGACCATCAGAAAAGAACTGATTAAATCAAATGTGCTTATCCACACAATAGAATGTCATACTAGTATGAAAACGAATGACTATGTTCTCTATGAAAATCTCTAGGGTGTGTTATTTTAACAGCTTTATTGATATAGAATTCATGTGTCATACAATTCACCCAGTTGAAGGATATGATTCAATGAATTTTGATATGTTCTTAGATCGTGGAGATGGCTACTCAAGTCTAATTCCAGAATGTTTTTGTCATCTCAAAAATGAACCCTATACCTATTGAAATCATTTACTTACCTCCCACCACCACCCTCTGGTCCTAGGAAATCACTATTCTGTCTATAGATTTGCCTACTCTGGGCATTTCATACACATCAAATCCTATATTGTATGAGTCTTTGCATCTGATTTCTTTCAAATAGCATAATGTTTGCAAAGTTGTTCCTTCCAAAACTTATTTTTTCCTTATTGTATTAAAAATGTTCTATTGTGAATGTAATACTGAATATCTTTGTCTTGTACTTGATTTTTTTTTTATTTTGGCGATGGGAAAGGGGATACTTGACCACTGAGCCACATCTCAGCCTTATTTTGTATTTTATTTAGAGACAGGGTCTCACTGAGTTGCTTAGCACCTCGCTTTTGCTGAGGCTGGCTTTGAACTCGCGATCCTCCTGCTTCAACCTCCTGAGCTGCTGGGATTACAGGCTTGAGCCACCATTTTAATGGAACAGTGCTGCTTAAACTTGAGTGTTATCCAGGGAAACAAACACTCTTCCACTTTCCTTGGGTTTAAACTGTTAACAACCTTTTTTAGAACAGTTTAGTGGTACGTGTCTTAAGGCCTTAAAAAAATATAGGCTCTTCAACTTAGCAGTTCCACTAAATAACTAAAATTATGTGCAAAGCTATAACTACTTATATTCACAGAGGGACTTTTTGAAATAGCAAAAGGTTAGAGGCAGCTTAGATTTCCAGTAGCAAGCAATTATATAAATAAACTGTTACATCTATCTAGTGAAATGGCATATCGCCAGTAAAAGTGCAGTAGCTTTGCTTATAATGGAGAGGTGCTCATAATGTGTGAAGAAGCGCGTTGTAAAGCAGTACGAACTAAGTACAATGCACCTTCATCTTTAAAAATCAACTTAAATACACATAATTTGTAAGGTATACACTGAAAAGTTTGGAGTGATGATTCTTCTGGAGTTTATAAGTGAATTTTTGTTCTTTTTTGTCTGACTGCATTTTCTGTAATGAGCCATTGAGAAAGGGGGGAGAAGTGATCTACTTTGAAAATTTCAATGGAGTGAATATAATTCAGTGAATATTTGGTAATTGCCTTCTGTATGCAAATCATACAGAACAGTACCTGACTTAGGCTTCACATTCCATTTACCAAATATATGTTGAACTCCTGTCACATCTGGGAACACAGATGAATGATAAATGGTTTTTGCTTCATTTATATCCTCAGAAATATTATACAGATGGTCTTTACCTTATGATGGTTGGATTTTTTTTATGATGGTGTGAAAGGTATACACATTCAGTGAAAACCACACTTTGAATTTTCATCATTTTTTGAGCTAGCAATACCATGATGCTGGGCAGCAGCAGCAGACCACATCTCCCAGTCACATGATTACCAAAGGATCTTTTTTTTTTTTTGATACCGTGGGATTGAACCCAGGGCTTTGTGCATGTTAAGCATATGCTCTAACCTAGCGTGTGGAATGTACTTTTGACTTAATATTTGCAGCTTACTATGGGTTTATCAGGACATAAAACCTCATCATAAGTTGAGGAGCATCTGAACTCCAGTTAAGAAGATGGATAAGGGGCTGGGGTCGTACCTCTGTGGTAGAGCATTTGCCTGACATATGTGAGGCACTGGGTTCGATTATCAGCACCACAAATAAATAAAGGTTCACTGACAATTAAAATAATTTTAAAAAGATGGATAAGAAAAAACATTACATTTGGGGTTGGAATTGTAGCTCAGTGGTAGAGCTCTTGCCCCTCATGCAGGAGGCACTGGGTTCAGTCCTCAGCACTACATAAAAATAAAGACATTGTGTCCATCTGCAAATAAAAATTAAAAAAAAAAGAAAAACCATTACATTAAATATGATGAACTAGATATATGAGAGAAACATGGGATGTTTGGGAACACAAAGGAAAGGCTTCCATTTTAAGCAGGTTTTTTTTCTTCTTACTACTGGGTATTGAACTCAGGGGCATTCAACCACTGAGCCACATCCCCAGCCCTTTTTTGTATTTTATTTAGAGACAGGGTCTCGGAGTTTCTTAGGGCCTCACTAAGTTTCTGAGGCTGGCTTTGAACTCGTGTCCTGCCTCAGCCTCCAGAGCCACTGAGATTACAGGTGTGCACCACAGTGCCCTGTTCATTTTCAGCATTTGTGTTCTTGTATGTACTTTTGTTTCTAGAAATCAATATGATTTGTTTTTACAGGCTGTGCTATCCTCCAAACTCTTCTAAGAAGCTTCTAGGTGAGCCTTTTGTCCTGAGCCGAGCTGTACCTGTGGATTTGTTTCCCCATACCCTGCACTGCGAGCTGGTGCTCCTCTTTACTCGATAAGAAGCCTCCTAGAACACTGAAGGTTATTTGTTGAGGCTGAAATGTTGGAAACTTCCAGGTTTGTGATATTGTTACACTGCAGACTCTGAGAACATTACTAGGGAAACTAGTCTTTGGATCATGAACAGGAAGAATATAGTAGGCTCCTGTTTGAGGCAGATTTAACCTTAATTGTTAGGTTCCTCTGATTATTCATGTTTGCCAAGTTTTGACCACTCACCACATCTTGGCCCTGGATTTAGACTTCTCCCTTCCTTTTCCTATCAGCTGACATAGATCCCTTGGCACCAGTTTATAGTCTTGTTTCCTCCTTCTGATTCTGCTTGCAGCATGACAACTGAGTTTTTTTAGCAGGTGATAATAATTTCACATTGCCTGGGATCTGTGCATTTTCTTAGAGATTTTACTATTTCTAGATATTTTTAAGACTTAAAAGGTCATGAGATAATCAAGAGTTAGAACTTGAAACATACATAGCTTTTTTAAAAAAAGCAGAGCCAGCTGCTATAGTGATTGTAGGGTGACTAAATGATCATTAGTAGAGATTCATTCCTTTGGTTTTCTAGGATTTGAGGCTTGTTGAATAACCTTTAAAATATGGCTTTCTCTAGGAACAACCAATTAGATCTTACCCACAGAAGGAGATTGAATTATTGGGGAGACCCCAAGGGAAGGGAGGTTTTCAAAGAAGAGATCAAATACCTGTAATTGTGCTGTGTAGTATGAAGGCAGAAAGCTACAGAATCTGGAGCTATTATAATATGTATTACAATAAAGTATATATGGAAAACTGACTTCAAAATTCTCTAGTTCATGATTTCTTCAATTCTGGAGTTTTTCTTGAACAGTTGCCCACCAACACAGATTATGTTTTGACTTTTTAATACTCTAAGGATATGTAATTTAGCAATCATTGCATAATTTAAAAAATGATATCAGGTCAACTGGTATTTGTAATTCTGAGTCCTAAATACTTCTAGAGAAGCCTCTTTATCAGAAAAATACATGTTGAAGCTACTATATTTTATTTCCTTTTCTTTTATGAGATGGTCAGTCAGGTGCAGCTACAAAAGGAGACACAAGAGAGGCTCCAGAAAACAGTATCTATTATCTCACAGGTCCTAGGGACAGGAGGCATTCCATATCACTCAGGGACACATAAAAAAGACACCAAGGTTGTCAGGAGGCAGGAGGCAAGAGCAAGGGGAAGGTTTAGGCCATAGTCTTTACTGGGGATTCTTCTGGAAAGATAAGGAAGGGTGAACAGTTTAGGATTAACTAGTTTGAACAATTGTGACAGGCTTGAGCTATAGGTGTGGTTTCTAGTTGTCTGGTACTGTGCCCTAGGATGATTCGGGTAGAATAATGTTGTTTCTTGGAGTACACCAACCAGATAGATGTGGTAGGGCTCTGAATTGGGTCCCTTTGTATATAAAGGACATTGCTACAGTTGGGACTTTGGGGCACATTATAGATCCAATGTGTTGAAGGCTTGATCCACAGCCTGTGGAACGATTGTGAGATGGTGGAACTTTTAGGAGGTGGAGCCTGGTGGAAGGAAATTAAGTCATTGAGGTCATCCCCTCAAAAAGGACTGGGGCATCCTGGACATCTATTCTCTTTGCTTTCTGGCCACCATGAGGTAAACAGCTTTTCTCTACATTATGTGCTCCCTGCCATGATATTGTTCTTTTCCCTAGGCCCAGAAGCAATGGGGCCAAGTGACTTTGAACTGAAACCTCTGAAATCATGAACCAAACAAATCTTTTTGTCACAGTGATGGAAAGTTGATTAACAGGCACCTTCTGCCTACACCCTTAAGGTAGCAAGAATTAGATAACTCTAGGAAGGGCAGTCTCTGCAACCAAAAAGGTGTGTTTTTTTTTTTTTTAAAGACATCAAACACACACACACACACACACACACACACAACACACCTCACATATTACGATGACTATTCATTTTAATAGAAGGAAATAATCTAAAATGATTAAGCCTTTGCTTATGGTAGTCAACTAAGTTTTTGTTTTCTCTACTTCCTCATGTTTTAATTTTATGTAATAGGAAACAGAAACATATATATATGCACATATATATAAGCATACATATTTTATATATATATTTAATATTGAAACATACATTTAAAAAAAATTCCCCATCTTTTGGGGTTACATTTTGAAGATTTTTTAAAATATATTTTTAGATGTTGAAGGACCTTTATTTTATTTATTTATTTATATGTGGTTGCAGAGGATCAAACCCAGTGCCTCACATATGCTAGACAAGTGCTCTATCACTGAACCACAACCCCAGCCCTTGAAAAGATTTTTATAACCGAAGAATTTTAAAATTTAGATTTTGTTTTGTTTGTAGTTCTGGGGATAAAACCTAGGGTTTCACACATGCTAGGCACATGCTATACCACTGAACTACAACCTTGGTCCCTGAATTTATAATGCAACTATATCCCCCCTCCCAATATGAGTAAATGGCGACAGCATCTACCCGTTATCTAAGCCAGAAACCAGAGTTCTCTTATTCCTGTTTTAACTGCCTAAAAGGTAGATTTCTACCTGTATATATTTTTACTTTTTTGGTACTGGGGATTAACACAGGGGTGCTTAACTACTGAGCCACTTCCCCAACTATTTTTTATATTTTTTTTAAAGACAGTCTTGCTGAGTTGCTTAGGGCCTTGTTACGTTGCTGAGGCTGGCTAGCTTTGAACTTGCAATCCTCCTGTCTTAGCCTCCCAAGCTGCTAGGATTACAGGCATGCACCACT
This sequence comes from Marmota flaviventris, assembly GCF_047511675.1. NCBI lineage: Eukaryota > Metazoa > Chordata > Mammalia > Rodentia > Sciuridae > Marmota > Marmota flaviventris. The sequence goes on from NC_092518.1 coordinate 74,093,496, forward strand.
GCACCTGGCTCTACCTGGTTATTTCCTCTAAATATTCCAAACTCAAAGTATTCAATTTTGAGTCCTTTCTTTTCCCTGAACCTGTTCTTCCTCCTCTATTCCTATTCTTAATGAATATACCAGTCTACAGAGTCATTGGAGTGAGAAGCCTAGGAATGATCTGAATTATCCTGTACTATTGCCCTCATCTAATTTATCATCAAATTGCCGACCCTGCAGGCTATAATCATTTCTCACCAGATTTTTATTGCAAAAGTCATCTTTCCAACTGATGTTGTTTATATCCACTCCTTATCCCCTTTCCATTCCGAAAATTCCCTACAGCCTGGGTGATTTTTCTCTAAAATGCACATTGCATTATGTTTCTCCATTGCTTTCAAAATCTGTCATTGGCTTATTACTATTTTTAAAATAAAGTACTAAACTCCTTTATGAACCTGAAAAGCCACTTCATAATCTAGGGAGCCTCATTTCTCTGTACACATTGAATAACTTTTCCTAAAGACAAATTTCTTCCATTTTGGTCCTTTTAAAATTCTGTTTCCTGGCTGGGTGTGGTTGCACATGCATGTAATCCCAGCAACTCAGGAGGCTGAGGCTAGGAGGATCATGAGTTCAAACGAGCCCCAGCAACTTAATGAGGCCCTAAGCAACTTAGCAAGACCCTGTCTCAAATAAAAAAAAAAAAAAAATGGCTAGGGATGTAGATTTAAAAGAACAAAAAAACTGTTTCCTCAACTTTTTTTCCTTACCTCTTCTGGCTAACTCATCTGTTTTTTAAACTTGGATATTTTTCTTTGAAGGGATATCTAATGGATGGATAAATACAGGATTGGCTATGGACAATTTCCTTCCTCATTATTTTGTTATTTTATATCCTGTTAGCTCATTTTAGAATTGGGCTTTCATCAATTTTATTATGAAAAATTTCAGGCATAAAAGAAAATTGAAAGATGAGTACAACAAACAGCTGTAAATCTGCCACCAAGATTCAATAAATGTTAACATGTTGTGTTAATATAACGTGTAAATTTTTTTAATATTACATTTATAATTGTAGATGGACACAGTACCTTTATTTATTTATTAATGTGGTGTTGAGAATCGAACCTAGTGCATCACACATGCTAGGCAAACGCTCTACCACTGAGCTACAACCCCAGCCCTGAGTAAATGTTTTTTAATAAACCATTTGAAAGTGAATTTGTAAGTACCTTGACACTTAACTTTTAAATACCTCATCATCTTGTAAGCATAAAGACATTTTTGTACATAACCATAATAACATAAGCCCAGCTAAGAAAATTAACAGGTTTTCAGCACTTGTTACCAAGAAAATATGTAGTCCATTGCTTCATAAAGTGTGATCTAGACTACCTTGTGGTTCATAGATATGATGGAGTTTGCACTAGAGTTTCTATCAGAGTACAACATTCTTTATCCAGAAAGTCATTACAAGAAGAAAACAGTTAAAGTAACCAGGATACTTAATAGCATGGTTTATTTACATGCATGACCTGGCTGAGTAGGTGTATATTCAATTTCCCCCAAAAGTCTTTCATGGCCAATTCATTCTTTGTATTTTGTTGTGTCTTTTCAAATCTAGTACATTCTCCCCATCTTTTTAATTTTCATGGCACTGGCAATTGAACCCAGGGGCACTTTATCACCAATCTACAACCCCAACCCTTTCTATTTTTAATTCTGATACAGGGTCTCAGTAAGTTGCTGAGCATCTTGCAAAGTTGCTGAGGCTTACCATGAATTTGTGATCCACCTGCCTCATTCTCCTGAATCACTCTTTGTGGCACTGACTTCTTGAGAACCAGGCCTGTCCCATGTTATGGATTTGTTTGACCATAGTCTAAAAACTATCCTGGTTTGCCTTGGACTCTTGCCATTTTGAGCAAGCACTAATTCTGCATCTGGGGAATCCCATTAGTCTTGGGTAAATCAGGATGGTTTGTTTTCTTATGGGGTTTTTAATTCCTTCTTCCAACCCATGAATTTCTTGTAAACTGGAAATTAGGTCAAATTGCTTGATTAGATCCAGATTAGAATATTTTTGAAAATATCTATAATTATGTGTGTGTGGAACTGAGAATGGAACCCAGGGCCTAGCAGTTGTTACACAAGCACTGAGCCATATACCCAGTCCTGTTTTTTTTTTTTTTTTTAATCCTGGTACCAGGCAAAAAACAAACAAACAAACAAACAAAAAAAAAAACAGGAGCACTTGACCACTGAGCCACGTCCCCAACTGGTACCTTGCAACTGGTACTTGCAACACTCCTGTTTCCAACAACTTCTTAGCTAAAGATTTTAGCATCCATTTATTACTATTTTTTTTAGTTTTTAAGATTTTCTGATAGTAATTCAATTGGGAGTTGTACAATCTTGATTTCATAATTCAGTCATTCACTGTTTATAGCTGATATTCTACTGTAAAAATGAGCTTTTCCTCATCTATAGGGCATTAACTAGTTTCTTCAAAAAGGCAAGGGAAGTGTATATAATCCTTTCCATTTAAATACAAATTTTCATAGCAAGAAGTTCATATATCATTGCCAATTATGGCAGTTTTTTGAAATATCACTTGTTTTTCTTATTTAATTTCAGTGTTATGTATTCAGCTTCTTTAATTTTGGTCCTGGGGGTTGAACTAGGGGGCACTCAACCACTGAGCCACATCCCAGTCCTATTTTGTATTTTATTAGAGACAGGGTCTCACTGAGTTGCTCAGTGCCTTGCTTTTGCTGAGGCTGGCTTTGAACTCCAATCCTCCTGCCTCAGCCTCCTGAGCTGTGGGATTACAGGCATGTGCCACTGTGCCCAGCTATTTAGCTCATTTTCTTTGCTCAAATTTTTTCCAGTTTGGCCAGGGGGAGTCCCTTTAGGCTGGTTCCCATTTCCTTTAGACATGGCTTCATTGGTCTTTGAACCCATCCTTAGATTTTGGCACAAGATTCCCAGGCTCATTGTGCATTTTTCCTGCCCTAGTCCTGGAACCAGCCATTTCCAATGAGCCCTGGTTCCTTTTAATGTACAATTATATTTAGAAACCAAGATCCAGATGCTGGGTTTTTCAGGCAAAATCTAATCTTATAGTACTGTATTCTAATATGTGAGATGTATGATCTTCTTTCTGTAAAATATCTATTCTATAGCAATGGATTGTTCACTTAACAGCACATTAGTATCACCTAGAGAATAATGAAAAAAATACCGATGCCTGGGTCCCAGATATCCCAATTTAATTGGTTTGGGGAAGGGCTCAGGCACCAGTATTTTTGAAATGCACCCCCTACCCCAATATTCTAATGTGCAGTCAACAATGAAAACCAACCAGTGATCTAGGTTGGGCTTTAAGTATGGTCTCTGGACTAGCAGCTTTAGCATAACTTGGGTGCTTATTGCAGATATTATCAAGCTCCAACTTAGCTAAATCAAACATTGGGGTTGGGCCCAGCAGTCTGTTTTAACATGCTCTATAGGTGTTTGTGATACATACTCAAGTTTGAGAACCACTGGTTTATAGCAACTGTTCTCAGCCTTGTTTGCACACTCTAATCATCTGAGGACTTTTTTTTTTTTTTTTTTTTACAGTAGTCAACAAAGTTAACAGCATTTTATTTCAACTAGCAGTTAAAGTGTTCCTTTGCAATGTAGTAACATCTTGCAACTGTGGAACCAAAAAAACTTTTCATGTCTGTAAAATATTACTTTATATCACTTATTTAGTATTTCTATCTATAAGGATAATCACATAAAACCCTTGAAATCTCCTCTTTGAATAAAGAGAACAGATTTCTATGTCAAAAATATCATCATTGCATTTAATTTTGTATTGGAAATGTCACATCTGAAGCAGTTTGTATCAGCCATTTGCTTTATTTTTTTTAATTTATTTTTTTTTATTGGTTGTTCAAAACATTATAAAGCTCTTGACATATCATATTTCATACATTAGATTCAAGTTGGTTATGAACTCCCAATTTTACCCCAAATACGGATTGCAGAATCACATCGGTTACACATCCACATTTTTACATAATGCCCTATTAGTAACTGTTGTATTCTGCTACCTTTCCTATCCTCTACTATCCCCCCTCCCTCCCCTCCCATCTTCTCTCTCTACCCCATCCACTGTAATTCATTTCTCTCCTTGTTTATTTTCCCATTCCCCTCACAACCTCTTATATGTAATTTTGTATAACAATGAGGGTCTCCCTCCATTACCATGCAATTTCCCTTTTCTCTCCCTTTCCATCCCACCTCATGTATCTGTTTAATGTTAATCTTTTCTTCCTGCTCTTCCTCCCTGCTCTGTTCTTAGTTGCTCTCATTATATCAAAGAAGACATTTGGTATTTGTTTTTTAGGGATTGGCTAGCTTCAATAAGCATAATCTGCTCTAGTGCCATCCATTTCCCTGCAAATTCTATGATTTTGTCATTTTTTAGTGCTGCGTAATACTCCATGGTGTATAAATGCCACATTTTTTTAATCCATTCATCTATTGAAGGGCATCTGGGTTGGTTCCACAGTCTAGCAATTGTGAATTGTGCTGCTATGAACATCGATGTAGCAGTATCCCTGTAGTACGCTCTTTTAAGGTCTTCAGGGAATAGTCCAAGAAGGGCAATAGCTGGGTCAAATGGTGGTTCCATTCCCAGCTTTCCCAGGAATCTCCATACTGCTTTCCAGATTGGCCGCACCAATTTGCAGTCCCACCAGCAATGTACAAGAGTACCCTTTTCCCCACATCCTCTCCAGCACTTGTTGTTTGACTTCATAATGGCTGCCAATCTTACTGGAGTGAGATGGTATCTTAGGGTGGTTTTGATTTGCATTTCTCTGACTGCTAGAGATGGTGAGCATTTTTTCATGTACTTGTTGATTGATTGTATGTCCTCCTCTGAGAAGTGTCTGTTCAGGTCTTTGGCCCATTTGTTGATTGGGTTATTTGTTTTCTTATTGTTTAATTTTTTGAGTTCTTTGTATACTCTGGATATTAGGGCTCTATCTGAAGTGTGAGGAGTAAAAATTTGTTCCCATGATGTAGGCTCCCTATTTACCTCTTTTATTGTTTCTCTTGCTGAGAGAAAACTTTTCAGTTTAAGTAAGTCCCATTTGTTGATTCTTGTTATCAACTTTTGTGCTATGGGTGTCCTATTAAGGAATTTGGAGCCCGACCCTACAATATGTAGATCGGTGCCAACTTTTTCTTCTATCAGACGCAGAGTCTCTGATTTGATATCTAGCTCCTTGATCCACTTTGAGTTAACTTTTGTGCATGGCGAGAGGAGGGGATTCAGTTTCATTTTGTTGCATATGGATTTCCAGTTTTCCCAGCACCATTTGTTGAAGATGCTATCCTCCCTCCATTGCATGCTTTTAGCTCCTTTATCAAATATAAGATAGTTGTAGCTTTGTGGATTAGTCTCTGTGTCCTCTCTTCTGTACCATTGGTCCACCCTCCTGTTTTGGTACCAGTACCATGCTGTTTTTGTTACTATTGCTCTGTAATATAGTTTTAAGTCTGGTATCGCTATACCGCCTGATTCGCACTTCCTGCTTAGAATTGCTTTTGCTATTCTGGGTCTTTTATTTTTCCATATGAATTTCATGATTGCTTTATCCATTTCTACAAGAAATGCCGTTGGGATTTTGATTGGCATTGCATTAAACCTATAGAGAACTTTTGGTAATATCGCCATTTTGATGATGTTAGTTCTGCCTATCCATGAACAGGGTATATTTTTCCATCTTCTAAGATCTTCTTCTACTTCTCTTTTTAGGGTTTTGTAGTTTTCATTGTATAAATCGTTCACCTCTTTTGTTAGGTTGATTCCCAAGTATTTTATTTTTTTTGAGGATATTGTGAATGGAGTGTTTTTCCTCATTTCCGTTTCAGAAGTTTTGTCGCTGATATACAGAAATGCCTTTGATTTATGCGTGTTGATTTTATATCCTGCCACTTTGCTGAATTCATTTATTAGTTCTAGTAGTTTTTTTGTAGACCCTTTTGGGTCTTCTAGGTATAGAATCATGTCATCTGCAAATAGTTATAATTTAAGTTCTTCCTTTCCTATTTTTATGCCTTTAATTTCTTTCGTCTGTCTAATTGCTCTGGCCAGTGTTTCAAGAACTATATTGAATAGAAGTGGTGATAGAGGGCATCCCTGTCTTGTTCCAGATTTTAGGGGGAATGCCTTCAATTTTTCTCCATTGAGAATGATGCTAGCCTGAGGCTTAGCATAGATAGCTTTTACAATGTCGAGGTAAGTTCCTGTTATCCCTAGTTTTTCTAATGTTTTGAACATAAAGGGATGCTGTACTTTGTCAAATGTTTTTTCTGCGTCTATTGAGATGATCATATGGTTCTTATTTTTAAGTCTATTGATGTGGTGAATAACATTTATTGATTTCCGTATATTGAACCATCCTTGCATCCCAGGGATGAATCCTACTTGATCATGGTGCACAATTTTTTTGATGTGCCTTTGTATCCGATTCGCCAGAATTTTATTGAGGATTTTTGCATCTAGGTTCATCAGAGATATTGGTCTGTAGTTTTCTTTCTTTGAGGTGTCTTTGTCTGGTTTCGGAATCAGGGTGATGTTGGCCTCATAGAATGAATTTGGCAGAGCTCCTTCTTTTTCTATTTCCTTAAATAACTTGAAAAGTATTGGTATTAATTCTTCCTTAAAGGTTTTGTAAAACTCTGCTGTATACCCATCCGGTCCTGGGCTTTTGTTGGTTGGAAGTCTTTTGATTGCTTCTTCTATTTCATCTATTGTTATTGGTCTGTTTAAGTTGTGAGTATCCTCCTGACTCAGTCTGGGCAAATCATATGACTTAAGGAATTTATCGATGTCTTCACTATCTTCTATTTTATTGGAATATAGGTTTTCAAAATAATTTCTAATTGTCTTCTGTATTTCTGTAGCGTCTGTTGTGATATTGCCTTTTTCATCCCATATGTTAGTAATTTGAGTTCTCTCTCTTCTTCTCTTCGTTAGCATGGCTAAGGGTCTGTCGATCTTATTTATTTTTTCAAAGAACCAACTTTTAGTTTTGTTAATTTTTTCAATGGTTTCTTTTGTTTCAATTTCGTTGATTTCCGCTTTGATTTTAATAATTTCTTGCCTTCTGCTACATTTGCTGTTGTTTTGCTCTTCCTTTTCTAGGGCTTTGAGATGAAGTGTGAGCTCATTTATTTGTTGGTTTTTCCTTTTTTTGAGGAATGACCTCCAAGCGATGAATTTCCCTCTTAAAACTGTTTTCATTGTGTCCCATAGATTCCGATATGTTGTGTCTGTATTTTCATTTATCTCTAAGAATTTTTTGATTTCCTCCTTTATGTCTTCTGTAACCCATTGATCATTCAGTAACATATTGTTCATTTTCCATGTGATGTAGGATTTTTCCTTCCTTCTTTTATCATTGATTTCCAGTTTCATTCCATTATGATCAGATAAAATGCATGGTATTATCTCCACCCCTGTATATTTACTGAGGGTTGCCCTATGGCATAATATATGGTCTATTTTTGAGAAGGATCCATGTGCTGCTGAGAAAAAAGTATATCCACTTGATGATGGTTGATATATTCTATATATGTCAGTTAAGTCTAGGTTGTTGATTGTGATATTGAGTTCTATAGTTTCTTTATTCAGCTTTTGTTTGGAGGATCTGTCCAATTGTGAGAGAGGTGTGTTGAAGTCACCCATAATTATTGTGTTGTGGTCTATTTGATTCTTGAACTTGAGGAGAATTTGTTTTATGAACGTCGCAGCACCATTATTTGGTGCATAAATATTGATAATTGTTATGTCTTGTTGGTGAATGGTTCCTTTTAACAGTATATAATGTCCTTCCTTATCCCTTTTGATTAATTTAGTCTTGAAGTCAATTTTATTCGATATGAGGATGGCCACCCCTGCTTGCTTACGAGGACCGTGTGCGTGGTATATTTTTTCCCAACCTTTCACCTTCAGCCTGTGTATGTCTTTTCCATTCAGATGTGTCTCCTGGAGGCAGCATATTGTTGGATTTGTTTTTTTAATCCATGTTACCAGCCTATGTCGCTTTATTGGAGAGTTTAAGCCATTAATGTTTAGAGTTACTATTGATATATGGTTTGTACTTTCAGCCATGTTTGATTATTTATCTTCTTTTTTTTTTTTTTTTAATTTAGTTTGTTTCTCCATGGTTAGCTTTCCCCCCGCCCTCTGTCTTTATAGAGGCACTTCCCACTGATGGTTTTGGTTATTGTTTTTCATTTCTTCCTCGTGTAGCGTTTTGCTCAAGATGCTTTGCAATGCTGGTTTTCTGGCTGCAAATTCTTTTAGCTTTTGTTTATCATGAAAGATTTTTATTTCGTTGTCGTACCTGAAGCTTAATTTTGCTGGATACAGAATTCTTGGTTGGCATCCATTGTCTTTCAGTGTTTGAAATACGTTGTTCCAGGATCTTCTCGCTTTCAGCATCTGTGATGAAAAATCCGTTGTTAACCTTATTGGTTTACCCCTGAATGTAATCTTCCTCCTTTCTCTAGTAGCTTTTAATATTTTCTCTTTGTTCTGTATATTGGATATCTTCATAACAATGTGTCTTGGCGTTGGTCTACTGTGATTTTGTGTGCTCGGTGTCCTGTATGCATCTACAATTTGTATATCCGTTTCCTTTTTTATTTCTGGAAAGTTTTCTGTAATTATTTCATTCAGCAGGCTACTCATTCCCTTGGTTTGAATCTCTGTACCTTCTTCTATCCCGATGACTCGTAGGTTTGGTTTTTTTATGTTATCCCATATCTCTTGGATGTTTTTCTCGTGGTTTTTAACCAGCCTTTCTGAGTTGGCTAGGCTCTTTTCAAGATGATATATTTTGTCTTCATTATCTGATGTTCTGGCTTCTACTTGCTCCACTCTGTTAGTGATACTCTCAATTGAGTTTTTAATTTGGTTTATCGTTTCCTTCATTTCTAGAATTATTGTTTGTTTTTTTTTTATAATCTCAATCTCCTGATAAAGATGCTTAACTTCTTCTTTTATCTGTTTATGTAATTCATTTTCAAAGTGTTCTTTCACTGTTTGGATTTGCTGTCTCGTATCTTCTTTAAGGTTCCATTCCATCTGTCTAAGGTATTCCTTGAGTTCTTTATATGACCATTTTTCTGCTGACTCTAGGTCCTCCTGAATATTTAGGCTGTCCTTCATTGTTTGTACTCCTTTTCTTCCTTGCTTTTTTATGCTGCTCATGTTACTTCTTGTTCTGTTTGACTGCTGAGTTACTGTTTACTCTTATATATTTATTTGATGCTTGGGAGGAAAGATATTAGAAGGGAAGGGAAGAAGTCACTAAAGAGAATGAGAGTAGGCAGGTAGAATTCAAGGAAGGGGGAATAAGAAAATTGAAAAGAAATGAAAAGACAAAAGAAACAAAAATAACAAAGATTAGATAATAAAGAAAGAAAGAAAAGACAAAAAAAATTTAACAAAAATAATAATGATAATAAAAAAATTAAAATTAAAATTAAAAAAATAATAATAATAAAATAAAAAAATTTTAAAAAAATTAGAAACATTGAAAAAAAGTTAAAGAACAACAACAAATAAAAATTGAAAATGAAAGAAAAAGAAGAAAGAAAAATGATAATAATAATAATAATAAATGCAGTCCTAGAGTTCTATTAACTTCTCTTCCAGTAGGTGGAGCTGTGCCCACTGGGCCAAGCTTCTCCTCTCAATAGGTGGGAACCATTCACTGTGCAGCAGCTCTTTCTCCTAGACTGGGCGGGTCTCCAATCCTGAGTGTCTAGGGCCTTGTCTTGTGTTTCCTCAAGCCAGGCCGTGCTCACCTGTGGCGCTCACCACAATACTGGCTACACGCCAGGTCTGCTGCTCCTGGGAGCCCTGTTTTCATGAACACCTGGGCTCACTCTCCCTGTTTGCCTCCCTCAGACCCTAAGTTTGTAGAGCTTGGGGCTGAGATCCCCCAGCGAATTTGCTTGCCCTCCTGTAGCCACCCCCCCGGTAGCTGGTGCAAGAGACCTCAGTTGTCAGCACTGGTGGGAGCGGTAGCCGGGAGTTCCGCGCCGCGAGTCCCGCGCCACTCCTGATTCCCTCGGTCTGGTTATTGCGTTCACAGGAGAGCTGGGAGTGGCCCTTAAGGTTTCCCCGCTGTGTGGAGAGAGATGACTAGGGGATTACACACCTGTCGCGCTGGTTTCAATGCAGTTATCTCCTCCGCCCGTGACACCATTTCTCTGCCATGGTGGTATCCCATGCAAATGGTGACCGTTCGTTCCCTTTGCCAGGTGACCAATGCAACGGGTGGGTCCTGACTGTCTCTCCCAATCCCCGTTTCAGTCCTGTAGCCACTGCCTATGAAGGCTCGGTTGGCTTTTACCTCTGTAAGTTCCTAAGGGCCGACAAATTATTTCAGTGGGATCGTTAGTGCTGAGTCACACGAAGCAGGCGAACCGGAGCTTAATTGCCTCCGATTCGGGCTCTGTGTGTGTGTTCTGAGGGGCCCAGCCTGTACACCCCAGATCCACGTCAGCTCAGCATTGCCTAGTGATCCTGAGCAAACAGCATTTAGACAGTTTACGGCTCCCTATGCCCGCGCAGTTGAAGATGTCAGAGACTTGATCTCTCTGCGCCTGCCACCATGTTAGATCTCCTCAATGATATTCATGTTGCCCTTACAGCTTCCTGGCATAAGCAAGTTCTTGGGATTATACAAACTGCTGCTTCTGTTTCCAGTCCAGATTTCTAGAAATGAAACCCTGCCGCCGTCGCCTCCATCTCTGGGCCGCGCTCACGGGCGCTGCGCTCGTCTGCGACCGTAGCAGAGCCACCCTGGCCTCCGCAGCTCTTCAGCCCGGTGCCCGGCCCCTGGGGCCCAAGCGGCTGCCGCCGCGGCTCTCCATCCCCCTCCTCCGGAGCACGGGTCCCCTGGCAGGGGGGTGCAGAACGACCCCAGAGCAGGCTCTGCCCGAAGGTGCAGCGGCGAACAGGCCACCGAGGCGCTCGAGGCTGCAGTCCAGCCTTCGGAGGACAGGGCTCCGCACGCAGCCCAGCTCCAACCTCTAGATGCCGCTGCCGGACAATGTATACAGGGCCATGAAGACAGCAAGCAGAAAGCAAATGGCGGCTCCCGCGGAGTGGATTTCGGGCACAGAAACCACAGCCCCGCCAACAATCCCAATCCACAAACTCTCCCTGTATAAAAAATATTCAAAAAAAAAAAAAAGAAAAAAAGGCGGGGCTTACTGAGCTTTCTTTGCCTCGGGTACTTACAATCCACTGCTGATTACACATTCAGCTTCTCTGCCCGGAGCGAAGCGAAAGAGGAAGCAGATGGGAGCAAAGCGCCCGCGGCTCTGAGCAGCCAAGCGTCCGGGAGCCAAGCGTCTCTTTTTCGATTTCTTTGTTCTTCCTGCTGCTTGGCAAAGTGGTCCGCTACAGATTAACGGTGAAAGGAGCTCTAACAGACTGTGCGAAATCTCTATTAAAGCCGCTGCTCTGAGCACCACGCTCAGCACTTCAGCAACCCCCGTACGCAGCGGCCATCTTTGAACCTGAGGACTTTTTTTTTAAGTACCAGGAATTGAACCCAGGTGTGCTTTACTACTGAGCTACATCCTCTGTCCATTTTAATTTGAAACAGGTTCTCACTAAATTGCTTAGAGCCTTGCTAAGTTGCAGAGGCTGGTTTTGAATGTGTGATCCTCCTGCCTCAGCTTCCTGAGTCTCTGGGATTACAGGCCTGTTCCACCGTGCCCTGCTCCTGAGGACCTTTTAAAACAGATTCCTAAGCATCATCGCCTCAGAGGTTCTGATTTAATTCATTTTGGGTATGACCTAGTATCACTAAAGTTTCTGTCTTCACACTCAATGTCTGGTGTGATGAGAAAAAGTGCACATAAAATTGTAGGTTTAAAAAAGAAAAGAAAAGACAAGAAAACAGGCTGGGCACAGTGGTGCATGCCTATAATCTCAGCAGCTCAGGAGCCTGGGGCAGGAAGATAGCTAGTTCAAAGACAGCCTCAGCAAAAGCGAGGCACTAAGAAACTCAGTGAGTTGTCTGTAAATAAAATACAAAATAGGGCTGGGGATGTGACTCAGTGGCAGAGCACCCCTGAGAGTTCAGTCACAGGTACTAAAAAAAAAAAGTGATTTGTAGGTCAAATATCTTGTCTGCTTCTTCCTCCTCTAGACTTTACAGTCTTTTGTAAAGATTTTCAGCCCTTTTAAGCATTTGCTTTTCCCTTGCTTCATATAATTGTTTAGGTTATTGTGGTAGAAAGTGGGGATTAGGTACCATCAGTTGCAAGTAATTCTAGCTAAGCCATAAAATTAACTCTCAAACACACAAGGGAAATGTGAGCTCACTTAAAGTAGGATAGTTTTTTTAAGGGTTTACTTTCAACCTATTTCCTTTTTTCTTGCTTCTCCTTAGACTCATCTTAGAGTTACTGAACCATGAGCGCCAATTTTGCCATTGCCTTTATGTCATGTTTGGAGTTTCATTTAGCACAGTGGTTCCCAGTCTTAGCATATTGAAATCATCTGTAGAGCTTTAAAAACATCTCACAGTTTCTGGGACTTGAGCCTTACCCCCAGACATTCTTATTTAATTGGCCTAGAGTGGGGTCCAGGCATCTTGATTTTTAGGAGTTCCCAAGGTGATTCTAATGTGCAGTCATGATTGTGATCCTTTGATTAGGGCTTGGTTGCCAAAATTGTCTGCACCTTAAAATCCTCCAGGATTTTCCCCCCAAACTTCAAAGCCCAGGCCATACCCAGATTAAATGATCACAATCCCTGGGGGTGGGACACAGGCATTGATGATTTCAATGTGCAGCCAGCATTGAGAACCACAGTGTCAGAGTCTCTGATAATGCCATTTGACTGGGGACTGAAAAGGAAAAGAGAATGACTGTCATTTGCTGAGATTTTAGTTTTCCAACCTTTCACCTTTAAGATCACATTGTAATTTATAACTTACAGGATCATTAGCCATTTTTCTAAGAAATATAATTCAAAATGGCATGCCAGTAAAGTGCAGTCATGAACCAATTGAAGCTCCCTTAGAGCTCACCAATTAATGCCAAGTGCAAAAGGATAGTTGAAATGAAATATAACTATTATGTGTGAGACTTTAAATTTTTCCATCAGTGTATGTGTTTCTACATTGTAGTTCTCATTGTTTCTCCTCAAAGGAGACTAAGCTAGGTGGCAATGCCTACACATGGTCCACAGCCATATAATGAAGGAACATGTAAATATCCTTAAGTCCATTTATAACTGTTAGGGATTCTTGAGAAATTTGGAGGCCATAGACCTTAGATCTGAGGACCTGAACAAGGAATTTAAATATTTCAATAGTTATTCATAATTTGCATCTTCTGATCACTTTTAACCAAGCCAAGGAATACTTGAGAGCAAGACGGGGGTGGGTTGTATTATACTCAGCTATTAAATACTCTATCTTCTATTGGTGCTGTAATGATTGATAGGATAAGGACTTTATTTTGGTTTCTGTTGTATCTCTGACATCAGCATAGTACCTGAAATGTAGTAGATATTCATAGAGGTGGTGTAGCATGGTGGTCATTGGGGGCTGGTGTTGTGGCTCAGCAGTGGTACAGTGCTTGCCTAGCATGTGCAAAGGCACTGGGTTCTATCCTTAGCACCACATAAAAAATAAATAAAGGTATTGTATCCAACTAGAACTGAAAAAAAATATATTAAAAAGAACATCACTGGGATTTGACTGGGCTCAAACCTGGCTCTACCACTTATATGTTGTATGACCTTGGACAAGTTACTTAACATCTTCAACTCTGTTACCCACACCTCTCCATGTAAAATAAATGATCATAATACAGATTCTCCTTGATTTATGGGGTTCCATCTCTTTTTTCCCCCCGATACTGGGGATTGAGCCCAGGGGTGCTTGACACTGAGCCACATCCCAAGCCCCCCCCCTTTTTTAAAACAATTTTGAGACAGGGTCTTACTAAATTGCTGAGGCTGGCTTTGAACTTGTGGTCCTCCTGCCTCAGCCTCATGAGTCATTAGGATTATATAGGTGTTTGTCGTCATGCCCAATTGATGGGGTTCCCTTTCTATAAACCCATTATAGTCAAGAATATTGTAAATTGAAAATGCATTTAATTCGTCTAACCTGTTGAACATCATAGCTTACCAATGCAGTGCACTGTAGAATATTTGTTTGTTTACCTGTGTGATGGTATGGCTGACTGGGAGCGTCCCAGCATCACTTAGAGTATGGAACCGCACATCCCAGGTCTGGGAAAAGATCTTGACTCAAAATTTGAAATGCTGTTTCTAATGATTGCACATCACTTTTGTACCATGATAAGTTGAGAAATTAAGCCAATCACTGAAAATTGCTACTTAATTTCAGGCAAATAAAACTAAACACATTGGAAAGAGTCCTTTCCCTGTTGGTGTGGGTGTTGCTCAGCATTTATGTTATAGTTAAATATCAGAGCTTCTAGTGCAAAGTTGAAGTACAATTTGAAGAAAAATGAAGCATAGAAAACAGGGAAGGCCACCCCTCTCATTTTGTCATCTTCATAATATTGGTTGCTAAAAATAGCCCACTTGTCAAATCCCTTTGTACTACTATGAGAGGTGTTAATGTAAGACATGTTTTCTGAAAATAGCTGTGATAAGGTGTCATGGATTAAGGGATTTGGTATAGAAGTGATGGAGTTCCTTCTAGGTGCAATAGTTCAGCCTCATAAATTGCTCAGAACACCTACTGGTTCACCCTTTAACCTCCTGAGAGGAAATTTGTTTCTGCCTGGGCGAGAGTTTAAAAGCTAAACATACTGTACACACTGCATGCAATCCTGAATTAGATCCTGAACAGAAAAAAGATACTGGTGGAAAAATTGAAATCTGAATAAAGTCAGTAGTAACTAGTATTATAGTAGTGTTAATGGTAGTTTTAAAAAAAAATATTTTTAGTTTTAGTGGACACAATATCTTATAATGTGGTGCTGAGAATCAAATCCATTGCCTCACACAAGCTATGCAAGCACTGTACCACTGAGCCACAACCCCAGCCCTAATGTGATAGTTTGGATCAATATATCAGGTACGTAGGATGTTCCCATTAGGGAAAGCTGGGTAAAGGGTATACAGAAACTCTCTGTACTTTATTTACAACATTTCAGTGAATCTAAAATCTATTTCAAATGCAGTTCAAAACAAACAAACAAACAAACAAACTTGCCAAGTGCGGTGGCGCACGCCTATAGGGAGGCTGAGACAGGAGGATGGTGAGTTCAAAGCCAGCCTCAGCAATGGTGAGGTGCTGACCAACTCAGTGAAATACTGTCTCTAAATAAAATACAAAAAGTAGGGCTGGGGATGTGGCTCAGTGGTTGAGTGCTCCCGAGTTCAATCCCTGGTACCAAAATACTAAACATACTGATTGAAAAGTAATTCTCAGGTCTACATTGGTATTGAGGCCAGGGCTCCAGGGAGATCATTTCACTCATCCAGATACTCAGATATGTGCTATATGGTTGACTATGTACTATCTGGGATAGGGTGATGAGGGGGGTAGTGTATAAGCTTTTACAAATAAGGGACTTTAATCAGCCTATTGGGGGTGGGGAATAGTTCCCTTTTTCAGAATAAGCAAGCACATTCAAAAACATAGCAGCCTGACTTTAAAAGATGTCTAGATATAAGTTTTTTTTTTTTTTTTGTTACTGAGAATTAAACCCAGGGGTGCTGAGCTAAATCCCCAGGCCATTTAAAATTTATTTTAATTATTATTATTTTTGTACTGGGTACTTGGGATTGAACCCAGGGGCATTTAACCACTGAGCCACATTCCCAGCCTTTTTTCTTTCTTTCTTTTTTTTTTTAAGGCTGGCCTCACTCTTGTGATCCTCTTGTCTTACTTAGCCTACCAACCCATTAAAATTACATGTGTGTGCCACTGTGCCTGCCCAAATATATTAAACTCCCATCTTGGTATTGTTTGGTTGGCTGTGGTCATGGAAGGAATTTCTCATTGTAGTGCCAATCATAAACTGGCAACTCTGTTCTGGTAGGTTCCCTGAGCATAATAGGGGAGGGGGAGAGGACCAATCCAAAGCACTAGCCCCCCTAGGCATTCAGTTCTTCTTTACTCCCTGAATCAAATCATCTGTGGAGTTAACTCCTAAACTAGCTAAAAGGTTGTAATCTAATGTGATCAGCAAGACAATTTTCTTGGGGGAAAAGAAGTACTATTAAAAACATTGCAGGAGTGGTATGGAATCTAAAATAGCTATATGCTCTTTATTCTCTTAAGTTCTTGAGAAGTGTAGTTTTATAGGTATGCTTTACATAGTTGTAATCAGCATATATACCTGTCTTATTCTGCTGTTTTAGCATCAGAGGTCTATTTTAGTTGCTGGAAGTGGCCAACTAGCTTGAATGTGGGACCACATGGGATTCTTGAGTTATCAGCATACAGCACAGTCTGAGTGCTTTGTTAACATTACTCTGCCCACCACCCCACAGCAAGAGCCTTGCAGGCCCCTTTGACCTGAGCTGGGTACTTCCTGGGCACAGGAAGAAGTACAAGGACCTCTGACTCCCCTTACCCTGAGCTGATATTATCCATGTGCCCATGATAGAAAATATCTGCAGCTCTCTTCCTTGTCTGGGACAACAATGCCACTTTTATCTTCCACAGAGCTTGAAGTGAGTGAATAGGCAAGGGGAGTGGGGAGGATGGATGCTTACAGCTGAAGGAATAAGGTGCAGAGCAGGGATGCCATAGTTCTTCTAGATGCATCTGTGAAAATGAAGTGGGATGAGGGGATGATTGATTTCAAGTTCTGGAAAGTTGGTTAGCAGCTCTCATTCTCTACCTTCCTTCCTGTTAGAAATACAAGTTTTATGAGCCCAATAAAGGGCTTGTAAGTATGAGTAACAAAATAGGGAGTCCAGGTTTGAGCCCTAACCTAGCCATGGCCAGTGACCCCTTGTGGTTAAGAACACCAGTTGAGAGGATTCTCCTGAGAAGATTGATGTTATATTTGGTGCATTCAAAAATTGTCTCGCTAGTAGCAACTGCCTTTCGGATGAATGCTTCAGAGAGGTTGCTGGGAGGGAAGAATCACATCCAAAGCACAGGTGGTATGGTTCAAGCACCCAAAGTTCTTGGGTATTTATAGCTAGGTTAGCTATAGCTGGTTTCCATGCTCCAACCCTAAATAATCAGTTTCTTTTTATTTTCATTTTTGTGATGCTGGGATTTGAACCCAGGGCCTTGTGCATGCAAGGTCACTATTCTTTCTTAATTTCTTTTGTGTGCTGACTATATGATCCATGCTTTGCAGTTTGTAGAATGCTTAGCAGCCCTGCCAACAGGTATTACTGGTAGATAGAATCAATACGTGAATGAATGGAGATCGGAGTTCAGGAGTTGAAAACCACTCAGACAGAAGGAGCCCTGTACCGATTCACAATGAATTTTCTAGTAAGAAAGCCCAGATCTGTTGTTTTTATTGTTATTGTTTTTGATACGGGGGATTGAACCCAGGGTGCTTAACCACTAAGCCCCATCCCCAGCCCTCTTTTTGTGTTTTGAGACAGGGTCTCACTAAGTTGCTTAGGGCTTTTCCAAGTTGCTGAGGTTGGTCTTGAACTTGTAATCTTCCTGCCTCAGGCTCCTGAGTCTGGAATTACAGGTTCAAGCCAGTGTGCCCAGCCCAGGTCTGTTTTTAAAAACAATATGCACAAGTACTTGGACCTATGTGGGGTTTATTGAAAACAGATGGGTCAGGGCCATGTGCTCCTCTGACAGGAGCTAGGCCCTGAAATCCTGGAAGAAGACATTGACAACTGAAGAAGAGAAAACCCCAAGGCAACCATCTTTTCCTTTTAAGAAAATTCGCCCTCCTTGCTCAAGAAACTATCCTTATCTTGGTCCTAGGCTGCTGCAGATACACAGATTTGTAAAACATCTTGGGCAGTTAGGATTCTCAAAGAGGGGAAAATGGAAGGTGGTGGTTATAATTACCCTATATTTTCTCTTCTTTGTCTTTTAATTATATTCACAAAATAAATATAAGACATCCCTCTTTGGGTTGTTCTCTACAGAAAAGGGGATACATTTTGAATTAAAACTTTGTGTTACTGGCCTTGAACCCAGGACCTTGCACATACTAGTCAAGCATTCTATCACTGAGCCACAACCCCAGTGGGCTGCCCCCCCTTTTTAAAATTCTGATACAGGGTCTCAATAAGTTGCTGAGGCTGGTCTCCAACTTGTGATCCTCCTGCCTCAGCCTCCCCAGTAGCTGGAATTACAGACATTTGATACCATGTCTGTACAATACCATGGTTCTTAAGAAAATTGGATCATCCACATTTCTCCTTAGGCCATGTGTGCTTCTGAGGCAGGCATACTTTCTCAGTCAACAAAGGAGGGGAAGTGGGCAAGAAAAGGGGATGGGTGTGTTCCCTATGAATACGGGCAGTGTAGAGAATTTAGGTTGAAGACCTCTAACAAAACTGAATTTCATCATATTGGTGCACTTCCCTTTATGCGATATATGTATGCCTAGGTATCAACCAAAATTTCCTACACACAATCTATAGTCTTAAAAAGTTACTTAAAAGAATAATCTCTATACAACCAGTACATGTTGATTCAAAATAAGAAAACTTTTTGAATGAATCTGAATTTTGCTGCTATAGGCTATTACTGTACTTTCCAAATCCCAGGCAGAAATAATGGCAACTCCTTCAGAGGCCTGTTTTCAAGTTTAAGGGGAGAGTGTGGGGATATAGCTCAGATGGTAGAGTGCTTGCTTCACACGCTCAAGGCCCTGGGTTCAATCCCCAGCACCACACCCCCCCCCAAAAAAAAAAAGTTTAAAGGAGACAGTTCATATAAAAATGTCTAGATAGCCTCTGGCACATCTTAGTAACTTGGTAAATATTAGCTACCAACACTATCATTTAGTGGAAGATCTTGGTCAGATCATTAGAAAGCTGTTTTTACTTTTAAAAGTAATTTAAAAGCTTTAATCCAGGCATGTGGTTTTGTTTTTGTTTTGGCAGTGCTGGAGATGGAACCCAGGACTTTGCACATGCCACACCATTGAGCTACATCTCCAGTCCCAGAATTATTCTTCAGTAGAAGTGTTTGCTTCCCTTGGTGAGAATGTTTATCAGCAGAATTCTCCAGTGACATTTATCAGGAAAACTAGAGAAAGTAGGTAGGTAGGCTTCTCAGCCTAAGACTCATGGATATAGTATTTTGGGACAGGATGGGGGGATTTTTGAATAGCTTTGCCAGTGACCAACTATCATTTTGGGCATGTCACTTAACCTGTCTATACCCTAAGCGTTTCATCTGTATAACAATGGGATTGAACTAGAGATTCTAAAATGTTCCTCTCAGCCCCATGACTAATAAGCTGAGCACAAAGCCAATCAGAGACCCTTGGAGATAAGAGCAAATGATGCAGCATTAAACAGTGTCAGATCTTCCAAGTAAGGTTGTAAGATGGATCTTTCTGTGTCAGATTTCTGTCCCTCAAACAATTATGGATTAGTTGGTTTTTATTGCTTTGTAAAATGGTATAGAGTAGAGCTAAGACTGTGTTATAGAGTCAGACCTTGGTTTGAAAATCAATTCTGGTGTCTCCTAGTGGGTGCCATGGGTAATTATCTAAACTTTCTTAACATCAGTTTCTACCTCTGTAAGGTGATAATTATGTAACTTCATCTGCTTATGAGGATGAAAGACAATAATATATGTAAAGCACTTAGCCCTGGAAAAATGGAAGTGCTCAATCAACCATGTCTGCTATTGCTGCTCTTATTGGTATTAACATAATTTTTCTGACATGGGCATAGATATACTTCAGCATTTTTTCTTGGTTATAGCTTTCTTTTTCCCCCCAGTACTGGGGATCAAACCCAGAGCCTCAAACACATGCTAGGCAGAGTTCTCTACTCCAGAGCTACATCCCCAGCTCTATAGATTTCTCTCTTTGAAGGGAGGTTAAGAAAGGCATAAGTAAATCTTTCTGACCTGAAGTTGCTCTAAAGTCAGACAGGTCTGGATTCAATTCCTCGCTCTACTTTTTACAGTTTCCTCATCTGTAAAATGCAATCAAGTGTAATGCCTACCTCCAAAGATAATCAATAAGATAATCAATGTGAAGTGCTTAGCACTTAGTGCTTTAGGTACCTCTGACGGGGTCGGGGGGGGGTTAGGCCCTAAAAGTCCTGGAAGAAGACCACCCTCTGTCCCAGCCTCACACTTTCTCCTATTCTCTCCCCTCTGTCCTTCATTTAAGGAGTACTAATACAGGAACCAAGGGCTTTTCCCAGATATCCACACTTAGTGTAGTGTGTATTCACACTTAAGTGTAGTGTGACTGACATCGAGAAGGTACTCAATAAATGGTGGCTATGGTACTCATAATGAAAGTAATGATAGAAATAATAGTAAAAACTACTACCACACCACCCTTGGGATACAGGGTTGAATTTATTTAGTTGGTAGGAGAGGCATCAGTTGCTGTCCCTGAAGAGACAGCAAAGAAATGTTGGGCTTATCAGACAGTGGCTAGCACTTGAAAACCAAGTTGTTTTCTTGGAGGTGTGACTTAAAATGATTCAGTAGAGCATAATTCTCAACAAAAAGATTCTATTTATGTTGCCATCCCCTTGACGTGCAAGAACCTTAAAGGAAAAAATGTGATTCTAAAGTAATCCTGTACTTCTGACAATCTATTTCAGTTAGTCACCCACGACATCTTGCCTGAAGCTTCAGTAGGAGCATCTGGGTATGAAAGATGTAAAGTCTCTGTTCTTCTTTGCCAAGTTGGTGTTCCTTCTCAAATGGACACCCCCTAACTTCTTGAGCCTCTTAGTGGGTGTAGGATTAATTTGATGAGTATAATACAGACGTACAGGTATAATGGTGGTTCTCAAGGATGTGATGTCAGAGTAGGTGGACTTGTGCATGGTGGACTGATATTATCAAATAGAAGTTTAAAAAAACTTGAGTGTTCCTGCTGGTTCTGGTGATGAATCCGTTTGGTGAGGGAAGTATATTGAGATGTTTCTTTGGATTTCCCTCTGTTTTTCTCTTTTTTAATAGTCCTTTAAAAGCCTAATAAAAGAAAAGGTCAGTCACTGCAAGTAAAGCCAAGTGTCAGGTTTTCTTTCCTTCCCTGAACACTTAAGGGTAGGAGGGTGCAAGCCAGTTTCCAGGGGGGTGTTCACTGCAACCCATGAGGTACCCCCCTCTGCCTCAGCCTCATGCTTTCTCCTACTCTCTCCCCTCTGCCCTTCATTTAAGAAGTACTAACACAGGAACCAAGGGTTTTTCCCCAGGAATTTTTTTGTAACATCTCCCAGGTATCCATTTTCTTTTTTACAGTAGGTTCTGAGGTTATAGAAATGAAAAGGGATTTCAATATTGGACAAAGATTTAGGGATAGTTGCTGATAATCTAGAAAGATATCCCTTCTCTTTTTTAGATTCTTTCTACTTTTAAAAATATTTATTTATTTTACTTATACACCTTTGTTTTTAATTATTTACTTTTACTTGGTCCTGAGGATTGAATCCAGGGCCTTGAAGGCGCTAGGTGAGTGCTCTACTGCTGAGCCACAACCCCAGCCCTAGATTCCTTCTACTTAATTCTCATCCTTTCCCCTTTATCCGTGTCTTTGGCTTATTGGCTCTGGCTAAGTCCAGGTCCCTGGACTTCTGGGTATCCTGAAGGGCTAGATTCCTTTCAGAACTGAGGTGACATTGTAAGATTGACAGTTGACAGTTTTGAAGACTAGTCCCAAGGAAAAATAAGGAGTGGCCATTAATAACAGTAAGCCTTTAAGCCCTTACAGCTTTTTGTTTTTCAAATGTCTTTATTGTATTGGGAGGGATTATATCTGCTTATAAAAAAGAAAATTTTGAATAAAACGCAAATCCAAAGACTTGTTAATGTCACCCAGTACCTTATCCCTAGAGAAAAATCACTGCTCATTTTTGGTGTTACCTACCTCTCTCTGTCTCTGTCTCTGTCTCTGTCTCTCTCTCTCTCTACACACACACACACACACACACACACACACACACACGTCATACTATGTATTCTAATCTATTCAATATTCTATTCAATATAAATAATGCTGTTTTCCCAAAATGTCAGGTTGTGGAAAACTTTCCATGTCACATTTTTAATAGCATTTAATTATGTGGAGGTATCCTAATTTATTTAGCAATTTCCCATTGTTGGACACGTAGTTTATTTCCAACCTTTAGCTGTTGTACACAATGCTGTCATTTAACATCCTTGAGCATACTTTCTTTTTGGTGGGGGGCACTTACGTAATTATCTTTGGATGTAGCTGAAGAAATGAGACTATTGGGATCAAAGGGCTTCTACATTTTTTTTTTGTGGGAGGTACTGGGGATTGAACTTGGGGGCACTCGACCACTGAGCCACATCCCCAGGTCTATTTTGTATTTTATTTAGAGACGGGGTCTCACTGAGTTGTTTAATGCCTTGCTAAATTGCTGAAGCTGGCTTTGAACTCGAGATCCTCCTGCCTTAGCTTCCAGAACTCCTGGGGTTATAGGTGTGCACCATGGCACCAGGCTAGGCTTCCACATTTTAAAAATTCCTTGGTATATATATTGAGGGAAGATGGGAAATGGTCAAACTATCCTCCATAAAGATTTTACCAATTATATTTCCACCATTGAGAGTCAACCTTTAAGATATCCCTATGGCCATCCAAAGATCATATGTCAAACAATGCTAGGGTATCATACTGGGCTTTTAGGTGGTGATCCCCAAGCATTCTCCCTATACTTAGTCTAGTCATCAACCATGGTGTGAGAAAAGGATTTCAGCCTCAAAATAGGAGTAATATTGTTGAAATTGTGAGGGAAAGGGAAGCCCTTTTCTTTAGTCACTGGTTCAATATTACCTTCAAAAAGATCCTCACCAACATATGGAGCTGGAGTCTGTAAGTTATTGCTTCGGTTGTAGTGAGGCTCAGTAATGTTCTGTGCTCCATTTCCCCCAGAACATTCACCTTCCTCCATGGGTTCATCTAAAGCAAATGTCACTGATATATTCTTTTTAGGCCTTAATCTTAGGCCATCTTTCTGTACAGCAAGAACATGGGGGGAAAAGTCAGTTGGTGCTCAAAGAATTCAAGAATTGTCCCTGGGTAGTAACAAAGAGCCATTTACCTGTAGAATTGGTTTTAGAGGCCTAGCTTCCATGGAGCGTTGTCCAAAATGCTGTCTTTTCTCGAAATTCTGTCTTTTTTCTTTGGACATTACTATTCTGGTAGAGAAGCTGAGGAAATTTGAAAGAACAAAGCAGTAGTAGAAACAGACACACAAACATCTAATGTAGCTACTACCCCATTTCTCCCATATGCCTTTGGGCAATGAAAGTGACAACAGAGCAAGAGGACATTTAGGCCTTTTATTCCTGAAAATCTTGATCATCACCTTTTTCTTTTTGTTTTCTCTTTTTAATATCTCTATGCTGTCTTCTTACTCCTCATTAGGAGGATCAGATAACTGAAAGCAGAAATGTGGAATAGCTCCATGACATACATTCATTGAATAATACCACTAGACTCCTTAACTGATGCTCATGTTCCTTTTCTCCTCCACATGGCAAGCCAGAGAACAGAACAAGCCCTGTTTTGGAAAAGCTGTAATGCGGATATATGGACTTTACCTTTATGCAACTTTTCCCTCTGGCGTGACCACTCAAGTTGTGCCAGGGGTGGTGTGTACCCGACTTTTTGGAGTGTTGGTGGGCACTGCCCTAGCCCCACTTGGCCCATGTGATCTTGAGAGACTTGCTTAGTACTTCCCATAACCTATCTCTCAGAACTCCCTGCTCATGTTGAAGATTGACTCCTGCTTCTATCAGTAAATCTAGTGGAATAAATCTAATGGAGGCAGTTCATTACCTATCTGATGAGCATCTTTCTCCAGAGCCTCTGGTACTCTTGGAGGTTGGAAAGCTCAAAGTGGGTGGTTGTTGGCTAATATACAGCTCTTCATATTTATCTCCAATGGCAGCTAGTAGCCAGCGCAGCCCTTCAATTATGGGATGATGGTTCCTCCTTTGGAGGTTTTTGATGGCTGAACATGGCTCCTGTGACAAAAAAAGAAGAGAAGGTCTGAGACTTGGAGCCTGGGACCCCTGGGGCCTTCAAACCAATCACTCATCTAAATAGCAGAGGTACATATAAGCTGTGCTGTGTCTGGAGAGACTCTAGACTCCCTATGAGACACTCAGCATTCACATTTGAAAAAGTAAATGGAAGACACAAAAGCTGAAGTCCTTTAACAAAGTGGTTGGGATATCTTGGATGTGTGACTTGGAGCGAGTCACTTCCGATCTTTGTTTAAGCCTTAGCATTTTTTTGATTTGTTTTTTGGTACTAGGGATTGAACCCAGGGTACTTAACCACTGAGCCACATCCCCAGCCTTTTTTCTATATTTTTATTTAGTGACAGGGTCTCACTGAGTTGCTTAGGGCCTCACTAAGTTGCCAAGGTTGACTGTGAATTCTTGATCTTCCTGTCTCAACCTCTCGAGCCGCTGGGAACACAGGTGTGTGCCACCACGCCTGGCAGCCTTAGTTTTCTTATCTATAAAATGGGGATATTAAACTTTCAACTGTTTTGAAGGTAAAATGCAATATTTGTTACCACTATCAAATTAGAAATTATCACTGTAGATGTTGCCTGTCAGGGAGTGGCTTTGCCCCAAATCCAACATATGAGGCTGATTATGAAATGGCCTAGACTTTATCAGACAGATTATAGAGGAAGAGGGAAGGAAGAGGTTAACACTTACCACTCTGCACTTGGACTTATTCTCATTCACTAGCCTTTCCAGAAGTAGGTATTCGATAATATCACAAGGCAAGAGGGCATCCTTTTTGTCTTGTTTGTTAGCCAGGCTAGAATAGAACATATAGAGGGAGGAAAGAAGAAAGAAAGAGTGAAACCAAAATAGAGGCAAACAGTAAGAGGAGAACTAATCTTGTATAACTATTACATATCCAGGAATTGGGTTTAAAGACATCTAATGAGACAGAAAATTTTCTAGCCAGCTCTCAGTGGAGGAAATAATGCTACAAATAATTTGAATCCAAAGTAATCCACAGGGCTCATTTCTCATTTCTCCTACTTCATGCCATCAAACTTTTAACTACAGTTGCTAACTGGGATATGAATGGACTTAGCATTTTTACATCTTCATTCAAACTCTATTCATGTTCTATTTGGGCTTGCTAATGAGGAATGAAAAAGGAGTTGTTAGGGGTGAAGATTGACTGGTCACCTAAATTATCACCCTGAAAAAAGTGCCAGTTATATAACTCTTGAGCAAGTTGATAGGGGAGCTAGTTATTAGTGGTTGTTTTCTTGTACCATGAGGTTTCAGGATCAGAGAATGAAACCAGAAAATATGAGAAGCAAAGTTGGAAAGAGTTGAGGAAGAGTCCAGGTTTGGGGATATGTTGAGAGCCACAGCCGAAGGGGCCCCAGCAAACTTCCAGCTGCCAGCAATCCAGCTGCCGGCTGATGATTGGCTCACAGCAGCCCCAGCAACATCTAGCTGATTGGCTCCTCGGCCCCAGCAACATCTAGCTGATTGGCTCCTCTGCGGTGATGCTCATTGGACTGTTTCCCTGCCCTTTCAGACCAAAGGACCTCTTCCCAAAGGAACAGTAGGCTTATTATTGGGACGCAGCTCTTCTACTCTAAAAGGACTTATGATAAGTCCTGGGGTAATTGATCCCGATTATGAAGGTGAAATAAAAATTATAGCCAGTTCTCCAAAGGGTATATCAGTAATTTCACCAGGAGATAGAATAGCACAGTTACTAATAATACCCAGCCTACATGATAAATTTTCCAGTCGTACTGTAGAAAGAGGTTCCAAGGGATTAGGTTCCACAGGTGTAGATTGGGCTATGCTTTCTTTAAATTTAGATTCTCGCCCCATGCTAAAACTAAATATTCAAGGACATGAATTTAATGGGCTACTGGATACAGGTGCAGACCTTAGCATCATCTCTCGTCAAGAATGGCCAAAACATTGGCCATTACAACAAGCCACTCAAACGCTTCGAGGCCTAGGAGTGGCGACTAATCCCCATAGAAGTGCAATGGTATTAGATTGGAAGGATCCTGAAGGATGTGAAGGAACTATACAGCCATATGTATTGGATCATCTTCCCGTAAATTTATGGGGACGAGATGTCCTAGATCAATTAGGTTTGACATTAACAAATAACATCAACCAAAATGCACCCACTATTATGACTAGACAAGGTTTTAGGAAAGGAAAAAGATTAGAAAAACAAGAACAAGGTATAGCAGCACCAATACAAATAGATCAAGGAACAGACAGACATGGGTTGGATTTTCAGAAAGGGCCACTGAGACAATAAAAATTACTTGGAAATCAGAAAGACCAGTATGGGTTCCTCAGTGGCCCCTGACTAAAGAAAAGATACAAGCAGCCCATGACCTGGTCAAACAACAATTAGCAGAAGGACATATACAACCTTCTGTATCTCCCCATAATACTCCCATTTTTGTCATCAAAAAGAAATCTGGTAAATGGAGATTATTGCAAGATTTAAGAGCCATTAATAGTGAGATGGTTATTATGGGACCTGCTCAATCAGGGATTCCTCAGTTGTCTGCTTTGCCAAAAACCTGGTATGTTTTAGTTATAGATATTAAAGATTGTTTTTTTTTCAATTCCAATTCATCCTGAGGATAGTCCACGTTTTGCATTTACTATCCCTGCACTGAATCATGAAGGTCCTGATCAGAGATATGAATGGAAAGTACTCCCTCAAGGGATGGCTAACAGCCCAACTATGTGTCAAATTTATGTTAACAAAGCAATCCAGCCACTTAGAAATCAAAATCCTGAACTACAAATATTTCACTATATGGATGATGTATTATTAGCACACAAAGATAAAAACACATTGCTAGAATGTTATGCCACACTTACAAACTTATTAAAAAATTATAATCTAGAGATAGCAATACATAAAGTACAATTAAATTTTCCAATTAATTATTTAGGAGTTCTATTATCCTCAACCATGGTCCGTCCACCAAAAATTCAAATACGAGTAGATCAACTCAAATCACTTAATGACTTTGGGGTCGGGCTCCAAATTCCTCAATAGGACACCCATAGCACAAAAGTTAATAACTAGAATCAACAAATGGGACTTACTCAAACTAAAAAGTTTTTTCTCAGCAAAAGAAACAATAAGAGAGGTAAATAGGGAGCCTACACCCTGGGAACAAATCTTTACTCCTCACACTTCAGATAGTGCCCTAATATCCAGAGTATACAAAGAACTCAAAAAATTAGACAATAAGAAAACAAACAACCCAATCAACAAATGGGCCAAGGACCTGAACAGACACTTCTCAGAGGAGGACATACAGTCAATCAACAAGTACATGAAAAAATGCTCAACATCTCTAGCAGTCAGAGAAATGCAAATCAAAACCACCCTAAGATACCATCTCACTCCAGTAAGATTGGCAGCTATTAGGAAGTCAAACAACAACAAGTGCTGGCGAGGATGTGGGGAAAAGGGTACACTTGTACATTGCTGGTGGGACTGCAGATTGGTGCAGCCAATTTGGAAAGCAGTATGGAGATTTCTTGGAAAGCTGGGAATGGAGCCACCATTTGACCCAGCTATTCCCCTTCTTGGTCTATTCCCTAAAGACCTAAAAAGAGCATGCTACAGGGACACTGCTACATCGATGTTCATAGCAGCACAATTCACAATAGCAAGACTGTGGAACCAACCTAGATGCCCTTCAATAGACGAATGGATAAAAAAAATGTGGCATTTATACACAATGGAGTATTACTCTGCATTAAAAAATGACAAAATCATAGAATTTACAGGGAAATGGATGGCATTAGAGCATATTATGCTAAGTGAAGCTAGCCAATCCCTAAAAAACAAATGCCAAATGTCTTCTTTGATATAAGGAGAGTAAGTAAGAACAGTGTAGGGACGAAGAGCAGGAGAAGAAGATTAACATTTAACAGGGATGAGAGGTGGGAGGGAAAGGGAGAGAGAAGGAAAATTACATGGTAATGGAAGGAGACCCTCAG